>NC_044044.1:26876337-27521337 GCF_901765095.1 Microcaecilia unicolor | reverse complement strand
CAGCTGGAATGTGCTGATGAAACCTGAAAAGCCCTGGTAATATTTCCAAAATAAAAGTCACCAGAATTGTTCCCGGGAGGGAAAGGTTAGGACAGCTGTTGTAGTTGGTGATTCGATCATTAGGCATATAGATAGCTGGGTGGCTGGTGGACGTGAGGATCGCCTGGTGACTTGCCTGCCTGGTGCGAAGGTGGCAGACCCCACGCGTTACCTAGATAGGATTTTAGATAGTGCTGGGCAGGAGTCGGCTGTCTTGGTACATGTGGGTACCAATGACATAGGAAAATGTGGCAGAGAGGTTCTGGAAGCCAAATTTAGGCTCTTAGGTAGAAAGCTCAAATCCAGATCCTCTAGGGTGGCATTTTCTGAAACGCTACCTGTTCCACGCGCAGGGCCCATGAGACAGGCACAGCTCCGGAGTCTCAGTGCGTGGATGAGACGATGGTGCAGGGAGGAGGGTTTTAGATTTGTTAGGAACTGGGCAACATTCTGGGGAAGGGGGAGCCTCTTCCGAAAGGATGGGCTCCACCTTAACCAGGGTGGGACCAGGCTGCTGGCGTCGGCATTTAAAAAGGAGATAGAGCAGCTTTTAAACTAGAAATGGGGGGAAGGCCGACAGTCGCTCAAAAGCGCCTGGTTCGGGAAAAGGTATCTTGCAAAGATACTTCACAAACAGGGAAGATAGGGTTTCTGGATAGTGAGGTTGCACAACAGACCGTGGTAGGCCAGGTGCCCTTAAATACAACTAAAGATCAGACAAAAGATGTCAAATCAATAGTGTCAGGTACTAAGCATCGTGCAAATAGGAACAGCAAACATACTCTGAAATGTCTATATGTAAATGCTAGGAGTCTAAGAAATAAGATGGGAGAGTTGGAATATATTACAGTTAATGAAAAATTGGATATACAGTAATAGGCATTACTGAGACCTGATGGAAGGAGGATAACCAGTGGGACACTGTCATACCAGGGTACAAAGTATGACTGGTGGAGGGGTAGCATTGCATATTAACGAGAGCCTTGACTCAGATAGATTACAAATTCAGCAGGACACAAATCACACCCTTGAATCATTGTGGGTTGAAATTCCACGTATAAAAGGGAAAAGGACGGTAATAGGAGTGTACTACCGTCCGCCTCGCCAGGATGAGCAGGTAGACGCAGAAATGATAAAAGAAATCAGAGACGCAAACAAAATGGGCAATGTGATAATAATGGGTGACATCAATTATCCAAATATAGACTGGGTAAATGTAACATCTGGACACGCTAGAGAGGTACAATTCCTTGATGAAATCAAGGACAGCTTTATGGAGCAGCTGATGCAGGAGCCAACGAGAGAAGGAAAAATTCTAGACTTGGTCCATAGTGGAGCGCATGATCTGGTGAGGGACTTTATGGTACTGGGGCCGCTTGATAACAGTGATCATAATATGATCAGTTTTGATATCAACCTTGAAGTAACGATACCCAGGAAGTCAAACACGTTAGCGTTTAACTTTAAAAAAGGAGACTATGATAAAATGAGAAGAACGGTTTAAAAAAAGTTAGGGGGGCAACTGAGAGGGTAAAAACTGCACAACAGGTGTGGACGCTGTTCAAAAATACCATCCTGGAGGCCCAAGCCAAACATATTCCGCAAATTAGAAAAGAAAGACGGAAGTCCAAAAGACAGCCAGCCTGGTTGAAAAGTGAGGTGAAGGAAGCTATTAAGGCTAAAAGAAACGCCTTCAGAAAATGGAAGAAGGAACCGTCTGAAAATAACAAGAAGAAACATAAGGAGTGTCAAAGCAAATGCAAGGCACAGATAAAGAAGGCCAAGAGGGATTACGAAAAAAAGATAGCATTAGAGGCAAAAAAACATAGTAAAAGTTTTTTTCGGTATATTAAAAGCAGGAAGCCGGCAAAAGAATCGGTTGAGCCGCTGGATGACCGAGGGGTAAAAGGGGCGATCAAGGAAGACAAAGACGTAGCGGAAGATTGAATGAATTATTTGCTTCGGTCTTCACCGAGGAAAATTTGGATGGGATACTGGTGTCAGAAATGGTATTTCAAGCGGACGAGTTGGAGAAACTTACTGAATTAATGGTAAACCTGGAGGACGTAATGGGGCAGTTCAGCAAACTGAGGAGTAGCAAATCTCCTGGACCGGATGGTATTCATCCTAGAGTACTGATAGAACTGAAAAATGAGCTTGCAGAGCTACTGTTAGTGATATGCAATTTATCCTTAAAATCGAGCGTGCTACCGGAAGATTGGAGGGTGGCCAATATTAACCCCGATTTTTAAAAAAGGTTCCAGGGGAGATCCGGGAAATTATAGACCGGTGCCTGGGAAAATGGTAGAGGCTATTATTAAAAACAAAATTACAGAGCACATCCGAGGACATGGATTACTGAGACCAAGTCAGCATGGCTTTTGTGTGGGGAAATCTTGCCTGACCAATTTACTTCAATTCTTTGAAGGAGTGAACAAACATGTGGACAAAGGGGAGTCGGTTGATATTGTGTATCTGGATTTTCAAAAGGCGTTTGACAAGGTACCTCATGAAAGGCTACAGAGGAAATTGGAGGGTCATGGGATAGGAGGAAATGTCCTATTGTGGATTAAAAACTGGTTGAAGGATAGGAAACAGAGAGTGGGGTTAAATGGGCAGTATTCACAATGGAGAAGGGTAGTTAGTGGGGTTCCTCAGGGGTCCGTGCTAGGACCGCTGCTTTTTAATATATTTATAAATGATTTAGAGATGGGAGTAACTAGCGAGGTAATTCAATTTGCTGATGACACAAAGTTATTCAAAGTCGTTAAATCGCGACAGGATTGTGAAAAATTACAAGAGGACCTTACGAGACTGGGAGACTGGGCGGCTAAATGGCAGATGACGTTTAATGTGAGCAAGTGCAAGGTGATGCATGTGGGAAAAAAGAACCCGGATTATAGCTACGTCATGCAAGGTTCTACGTTAGGAGTCATGGACCAAGAAAGGGATCTGGGTGTCGTCGTCTATAATACGCTGAAACCTTCTGCTCAGTGTGCTGCTGCAGCTCGGAAAGCAAATAGAATGTTGGGCATTATTAGGAAAGGTATGGAAAACAGGTGTGAGGATGTTATAATGCCGTTATATCGCTCCATGGTGCGATCGCACCTTGAGTATTGTGTTCAATTCTGGTCGCCGCATCTCAAGAAAGATATGGTAGAATTGGAAAAGGTGCAGCGAAGGGCGACTAAAATGATAGCGGGGATGGGACGACTTCCCTATGAAGAAAGACTAAGGAGACTAGGGCTTTTCAGCTTGGAGAAGAGACGGCTGAGGGGAGACATGATAGTGGTATATAAAATAATGAGTGGAGTGGAACAGGTGGATGTGAAGCGTCTGTTCACGCTTTCCAAAAATACTAGGACTAGGGGGCATGTGGTGAAACTACAGTGTAGTAAATTTAAAACAAATCGGAGAAAATATTTCTTCACCCAACGCATAATTAAACCCTGGAATTCATTGCCGGAGAACGTGGTGAAGGCGGTTAGCTTAGCAGAGTTTAAAAAGGGGTTAGATGGTTTCCTAAAGGACAAGTCCATAAACCGCTACTAAATGGACTTGGGAAAAATCCACAATTCCAGGAATAACATGTATAGAATGTTTGTACGTTTGGGAAGCTCGCCAGGTGCCCTTGGCCTGGCTGTCATGGACAGGATGCTGGGCTCGATGGACCCTTGGTCTTTTCCCAGTGTGGCATTACTTTTGTACTAGTTTATCCAAACAGCGCATTTAGCAGAAAGCTGTGCAGAAGTGAATTTGTGTGTTTTTTTTTTTAATGTTCAGCTTGCTAGTTCTTCAATGTCCATAGTTTCATATTTGCAATTATGAATATTCATGGCATTCACGGAGTAGCAGCCAAGTATGAATGAGGGTAGAGTACTACGCTCAAGCTATTTTCACTGTTTGCACTAACTTCTGTTTCCAATGTTATCTGTGCAGGAAGGACATCTTCTAATCCAAGGACTTTTCAACATTCCTTCCCCAATATCCAAGTTCACGAAAACATAAGAATTGCCCCACTGGATCAGACTAAAAGTCCACCTAGCCCAGTATCTTGCTTCCAGCAGTGGCCAAGCAAGGTCACAAGTATTTGGCAGAATCCCAAAAAGTAGCGAGATTCCATACTGCTGACCCTCAGGGATAAGCTCTGGCTTTCTCTGGGTACATTTTATGGATTTTACTGCATAGAACCATTTTGCATGGGAATTTTTACCTGTTGCAAGGGAAAGCATTCCTGGGGACAGGGTTTGGGTGGAGCGCATGGAGAAGAGATGATGGACCGAGGTCTCCTTTTTCTAGAAGAGTTAGAGTGAAAAGGGGGTGAATGTGTGTGTGTGTGTGGGGGGGGGGGGGGGGGGGAGATGAAGGAACAATTTTGGAATATTTTGCTTAGTTTTCCCTCACCTATTACAGTGAGAGTTTTCTGAGAGCTCTCCAAGGTGCTGATTGCTCGTCCGGAGTCCTCTATCCCGTATTGGCAGACGTAGAATCCAGCATTCCCCTCCTGAACATCTGGAATTTGGTGTACGGCCTCAGGCTGCCCCTTGGTCAGCGTGAGCTGCCTTCCATCCTTGTAGAAATGGTAATATACTCCCGAGCTGGCTTTCGAGCCGGTGCACACCACATTTACTTGTTCGCCTTTCACATATACAGGCTGCTGGGGCCTAAAGGAAACGTCTGGGGTGGGAGGACGCTCTGAAAAGCATGAAAACACAAGTTGATGATGTATAGGCTGGAGGGTGGAAGCTGCCAGCCCTTGAACAAAGTCCACTATGTTTCATGGCTTATATAACCCATTTAAGAAACTTCTAATATTGGAGCAGTATTAGAAGGAGGGGGCATTACATAAGTGTTGCCATACCGGGGCAGACCAAAGGTCCATCAAGTCCAGCATCCTGTTTCCAACAGTGGCCAAAACCGGGTCACAAATACTTGGCAAAAACTTGAAGAGTAGCAACATTCCATGTAGAACCCCAAAGAGTAGCAAGATTCCATTCAGAATCCCAAGTACATAAGTGTTGCCATACTGGGACAGACCGAAGGTCCATCAAGCTCAGCATCCTGTTTCCAACAGTGGCCAATCCAGGTCACAAGTACCTGGCAGAACCCCAAAGAGTAGCAAGGTTCTAGAATTCTAAAGAATAACAAGATTCCATGCAGAATTTCAAAGTGTGGCAACATTCCATATAGAACCCCAAAGAGAGTAGCAAGATTCCATTCAGAATCCCAAGTACATAAGTGTTGCCATACTGGGACAGACCGAAGGTCCATCAAGCCCAGCATCCTGTTTCCAACAGTGGCCAATCCAGGTCACAAATACCTGGCAAGATCCCGAAAAAGTTCCATACATTTTATGCTGCTTATCCCAGAAATAGCAGTGGATTTTCCCCAAGTCAATTTAATAATTGTCTATGGACTTTTCCTTTAGGAAGCCGTCCAGATCTTTTTTTAAACACCGCTAAGCTAACTGCCTTTACCACATTCTCTGGCAATGTTGTTAGGATTATGATTGCTCTACTCAGAAACTAAAGGCTGCCCCCTTCCACCAGTTTACTATCTGCTTCCTGTGCTCATGGGGGGGGGGGTGGAAGGGGGTGAGAGTAAATTTGCCATCCCACCCCAGGCTACTCAGCCTACTACTGGCCCTTCCCTCATCAGGGATCAGACTTCCCTCCATCTGCTGCACCATGGGATTGCTGAGGGAATCTGAGACAGCAAGACTGAGGTTAAACAAACATGCATACTGACACATAGTACACATATGTTGGTGTGTTCCTACATGATGAGTTTCTTGTACGATGCTCTTACCTATAACTCTGAGTGTCCTGATTGCACTTTCCAGTGACATGTTCCCATCCAGTGTATAATACACGCAGAAGTAAGAGCCCCTGCTGTCCTGTATAACCGGCGCGATGCTGTGTACGTTCTCCGTCACATTTTTCCTCAGCGCTCCGTCATGGTAGAACAGGTATTTCCCTACTTTGGATGGACTCGGAGCCACACACCGCAGGATTACGTGGTCTGCATTGATGATGTACACTGTGAACTCTGGCTCGAAGACGATGGATGGGGCTTCAGGACAGCGAGTGTGGGATAGAGAATAATCAATATTTTACAATATATTAAGGACTTCGTACTATTCATTTTTAATAAAGCAGATTCCTGCTGCGTCTTTTATCTAAACTAAATTTCAGAACACTTTGCAGTCAGAACACTCTGCAAACAGGCATACAAGCCACCTCTGGGGTGGAAATTTTGTTTAATGTGTGACTTGCACGGCAGCTGTGAGATAAGAGGAAATGGGAAAATAAACATTACAGTTATGCAATTAAATATAACTTAAACACTCTGACTCCTGGTCCTGTATGTAAGGGTGTGGGTAGCGAAACCAAAGAAACAAATCTTTGCAGATCACAGATGACAAACAGGCACAGTGAAGGTGACAAGAAACCCCACACACAAGCAGTCTGTAATGGTGCTGTAAACACTTTTTAATCAAAACAAGGAATGATTCGACACAGGCCTGTGTTTCGGCAAAACAGCCTGCATCAGGAGTCGGTTCCGCTGGTTCTCTCCAGAGACCCCTGTGCAGATCTGAATTTCGGGAAGCTGAGCTCTGCACAGAGTCTTTGGAGAGGACCGGCGGAACCAACCCCTGAAGAAGGCCGTCTGGCAGAAACACAGGCCCGTGTCGAGTCGTGCCTTGCTTTGATTAAAAGCGTTTACAGCACCGTTATAGACCGTGTGTGTGGGTTTATTGTCTCCTTTGCAGCGCGGGAAATGAACCCGCAGCCCATAGGATCCAACACTGTGGGGGCCAGTGGCTGTTGGGCACACCCAGTATTGAACAAGCTCCCTTACCGTGTCTAGGGAATGGTAATTTCTGTTGTGTTGGCACCTATACTGCGGCCTTGGCTCGGCTTCTTCTTGAAGGGAATCAGACAGGGCACCCGCAGCAGGGTGTCAAGGGACTTTACACCACAGGCGGCCAGCAGGGGGTGCAATGGCCATTAGTATAGTCAGAAGACTGTTCACTTACCTGCTGGACTGTCCCCCACCACTTCCACTGTCAGAAGGCAACTCGCACTGATGCAGGCTAAGGGAAAAAAGGTGGGGGGGAATACAGAGAGCAGAATTTAAAGGTCCAAACAGCTACTGAACAAATTTGATGATGATTCAGGTCAACATATCTAAAGATCACTCAAGGGGATGTAAACGCATCTTTTTTTTCAAACTGCATTACGAACAGCGCACGCAGCGCATCTGACGGCAACTTTTTCCTAAATACAGTCTTTTTAAAGACTACAACGTTACGTCTGAACGATTATCTTCAACGTTATTTTGTAATATTTTGTCCCTGAGACTCCTGATGCAGGCCTGACGGCCGAAACACGACGTTGTGTCGAGTCTTCAAAATTATCAATAAAACTGTTTATTATTCAACATCCTCGGTCGCTCTCCCACTTTTTCTGCAACATTGTCTTTACCGTGGGGTGTTTGAGTTCTCCGCTTTTCTGGCGGATTTTCTCCCACATGTAAACCCATCATAAACATCAGATTTAGGGAAACTGATGTCAGAGGAAGGGATTGCTTATTGGAGGCTTGAAAATATAGGAGATCAGTTTGTCAATGCTGATATTAAGGCTGCAACGCTAAGAATAGCTTCTCAAGACTGGATAAGATTTTTAGAGAAAAATAATTGCTGATCCACCGCTACTCACTGTATCGGGGCCAGGGAGAATTTTATTTCACTATACGGCAGAACTGGCTACAAATACAAGGGGAGGGTTTTTTTTTTTTTTTTTTTAATTCATCTTCCTCTAAATTAATCTGTCGGATAACAGAAGGCGGGGCTTGATGGATCTCTGATCGCTCAGCCTACTGGACCGTGGCACCCAGCAGCAGCTGGATGTAGTTCACGGGTAAGTCATGATTTTTGAAACTCAGATATAATACTTTTTCTCTGCAGTTCATCTAAATAGCAAGGGGGGGGGGGGTTTGGGGTGTGTTTTGGGGGTGGGCCCAGAATTTGGATGTTTTCCAGCGATAATTGAACAAGATGAAAATGCCTAGGTCAAAAATTGGGATCTTTTTACCTGGACCTGTTTCAATCATGATTAAGTCACAAAAAGGTGCCCTAACTGACCAGTTGACCACTGAAGGGCTTAAGGCATGACCCACCCCCCTTAATCTCCCAGTGGTCACAAACCCCTCCCACCCCTCAAAGACGTGACAGCTTCACATATTATGGCCACTCCTGTTAGAGCAGCAAGCTGGTCCCAGAAGTAGGCTAGTGGTCAGTGCAGTGGACTGCAGGGTCGCGGAGAGACTGGGCCGGGCCCAGGGCAAGGCCGCCCCTAGGGCCCTGCCCCCACTGCCCCCCTGAGGTCACCGCTCCCCCCCCCTCCACCGGGCCGGGCCCCCTGCATTGAAATCACAGCGCCTCTCACCTCCGTGTGAAAGCGCTGCAGGCAGCAGCAGATCGCCTCCCTTTGGGCCTCCTTCCCTCCCTGTGTCCCGCCCTCACGGAAGTTACATCAGACGAGGGCGGGACACAGGGAAGGAAGGAGGCCCGAAGGGACGCAATCTGCTGCTGCCTGCAGCGCTTTCACACAGAGGTGAAAGGCACTGTGATTTCAATGCAGGGGGCTCGGCCTGGTGGCAGACGGTTGACAACGGAGGGCGGGTGGGACTGTGGTGCCGGGCCCAGGGAATTTTGTCCCCCCCTGCCCTTCCTCTCGGCGGCCCTGGTGGACTGTAGAGAAAGGGACCCAAGTCCATATCCCATTCTATCCAGTACACTTGTGGTGGAAATTGTGAGGCCTTCAAAACCCCACAAAATACAGGTGGGATCTGGACCTGGGTTCCTTTATGTGAAGTCCACTGCACTGACCACTAGGCTGCCCCTCTGCCCTGATGGGGTGTCTGTGTCACCAATTTATTAGGAATGATGCCACACAGCACCCCTCTGTCTTGTTTTTCTGAAATTTTCACTAAGACTTTTTTTTTTCAAAATAATACCTCAGGAAATATGTACTAAGCACAAAAACATCTGGAATACAGCGATTTTTAGAACAAAAATATTGACATTTTTCTGCTTTGAAAATCGCTATGTTCAGGATGAGATTTTTTAGGTGATTTCAGCAAAGAGTCCACTATCAGACTTAAGATGTTGTTATCAAAAATGCCCCTCTAATCTCAGCACGAATCATGATACCATAGAAAAAAAATGTGAGCTACTCACCCAGAATTGTCGCAATCAAGGGAATCATGGTGTGAAGTCTCCTGTACAGAAAAGACCAATTGCAGGTTACATAAGTGTTGCCATACTGGGACAGACCGAAGGTCCATCAAGCCAACATCCTTTTTTCAACAGTGGCCAATCCAGGTTACAACTACCTGGCAAGGTCCTAAAACAGTACAATACAATTTATGCTGCTTATCCTAGAAATAAGCAGTGGATTTTCCCCAAGTTCATTTTAATAATGGCTTATGACTTTTCTTTTAGGAAGCTAAACAACCCTTTTTTAAACCCCGCTAAGCTAACTGCTTTTACTACATTCTCTGACAATGAGTTTAATTACATGTTGAGTGAAGAAATATTTTCTCCAATTTGTTTTAAATTTACTACTTTATAGCTTCGTTGAGTGCCCCCTAGTCCTAGTATTTTTGGAAAGAGTAAACAAATGATTCATTCCTACTCATTCCACTCCACTCATTATTTTATAGACCTCTATCATATCTTCCCTCAGCCATCTTTTTTCAAAGCTGAAGAGCCCCAGCTGCTTTAGCCTTTCCTCATAGGGAAGTCATCCCATCCCCTTTATCATTTCCGTCGCCCTTCTCTGTACCTTTTCTAATTCCACTATATCTTTTTTGAGGTGCGGTGACCAGAATTTAATACAATATTCAAGGTGCAGTCGCACCATGGAATGATACAAAGGCATTATAACATCCTCATTTTTATTTTCCATCCTTTCCTAATAATACCTAACATTCGATCTGCTTTCTTAGCCACCGCTGCACACTAAGCAGAAGGTTTCAACATTTCATCAACACACAGTCCTTCCTGGCAGCACCCTCTGCTATTCCAGTACTGACTCGCACCTCCAGAGCGCTGCCAATGCACCTCATTCCTTCCCAGCAGTGGCTTCTGTGAGAAACATATACACTGCCCTGCTCTCTCTCTCTGTCTACAACATCCCTGTCTCTCCCTTTATCCTCTGCCAGTTCACAATCCCCCTTCCTTTGTCCACAGTGTCCAGCATCTCTCCTCCCAGTCTCTCTCTCTCTCTCTCTCTCTATACAACATTCCCCTGTTTCTCCTTTTATCCTCTGCCAGGTCACAATCCCCCTTCCTTTGTCCACAGTGTCCAGCATCTCTCCTCCCAGTCTCTCTCTCTCTCTCTATACAACACCCCCCTGTTTCTCCCTTCATCCTCTGCCAGGTCACAATCCCCCTTCCTTTGTCCACAGTGTCCAGCATCTCTCCTCCCAGTCTCTCTCTCTCTCTCTATACAACACCCCCCTGTTTCTCCCTTCATCCTCTGTCAGGTCACAATCCTCCTTCCTTTGTCCACAGTGTCCAGCATCTCTCCTCCCAGTCTCTCTCTATACAACATCCCCCTGTTTTTTCCTTCATCCTCCACCAGGTCACAATCCCCCTTCCTTTGTCCACAGTGTCCAGCATCTCTCCTCCCAGTCTCTCTCTCTCTCTCTATACAACACCCCCCGTTTCTCCCTTCATCCTCTGCCAGGTCACAATCCCCCTTCCTTTGTCCACAGTGTCCAGCATCTCTCCTCCCAGTCTCTTTACCCCTTTTCCACAGTGCCCTGATTCTTCTCGCTCCAGTCTTTTCTCTGTACCCCACCTTCTCGTTCCACCTTGCCCACCCCCTCTTTATCTCCATCCCATCGTCTTCCACCATCCAACAATCTCTCCTCCTCCATTCCCTTCCATCCCAGCACCCACTCTGCCTGCCCAGCATCCTCTTTATCTCCACCTCCTACACCGACCCAGCATCCATTCCCCCCTCTCTATCCCTTTCCAATAGTGTCAGTTCCAGGTCACCGTCTTGCCCTTCAGTTGCAGGTAAGAAGAGACAAGGCCAGCAGACTGGGGTCAGTGACTGGAGATACGGCCTCGACCAATATTTTACCCAACACAGAATCAGCAACTAGAGAGCTTAAAGGCAGTGCCAGAGATTGGTTGGCTTGGCTTCTCCAACCAAAAATGTCTTCTGTAAACCCATGCTAGTGTTAGAAGCATCTTAAATACCGGTAGGCACCTCTCGCATCCTTATGGCTGATCTCATTGTACAGAAGAGTAGCAGCCGGGATGTGTCAGCCCATGAGACATGGGTTTAAAACCCTTGCAGTGCCATCCCCTAAAAGTGGTGGGTGTTTGCGGAGAGTTTTCTCCCTTATCTCCAAAATTCTTCTGCTCAGATTTGATGTGTTCCCCCCCTGAAAACAGGCTCTCCTTGGTTTTCCCATGGCTCTTACTCCCTAAAGCCAGTTCAATATAAAAGAGAAAGTGGTAATGCAAAAGCCAGGCTGCCCCTAACTGTGCAGCATGGGATGCCAGACCCACATTGATTAAAGCCATATTCCAACATGTACAGCTTTCAAAGGATAAAGTCTATCTGCCTGAAATTAAAAGCACGGGAAAACAGCAAAGCCTCACTTTTAAGAAAACAGCAGAACGAAAAGAAGGTTTTTACCTGTAGTTTCTTTTCCGATTTCTTTCTCAGAGGCTGGAATATCTGTCCACCTCCTGCCAGGCTGCCTTGATTTAACTGCCAGCGGTTGCTCATAGGGTAAAAACAGTTAGCCAAAACTTCCTTTCTGTGATGCAATGACTAGTTTCTCTGATATTTTGCAATCTGCTAAAAGGGAAGGCAAGAATCTGCTTTAGAAGTTGCTTCTGGTGGCCCCTTCCTGCTTTTACTAAGTCTGTAATTAACTCCTTCTTATCCCTTCTGGCCTCACCTCAGTTGCTGCTCAGGAATCAGTTTATTGCTCTCACTTTCCCCCCCTTTCTTTCTCCTGCCTCAGCAGTTCCTACATCTCTGATTATTGCCCCTGGTTCTCACTCACTTCCTTCAGCAGTTCCTGTATCTGTTTTACCCCCCCCCCCAGTGGTTAGAGCACCAGTCTTAGCATCCAGAGGTGGCTGGTTCAAATCCCGCTGCTGCTCCTTGTGATCTTGGGCAAGTCACTTAACCTTCCATTGCCTCAGATACTAACCTAGATTGTGAGCCCTCCTGGGACAGAGATATATTCAGAGTACCTGAACGTAACTCACCTTGAGCTACTACTGAAAAAGGTGTGAGCAAAATCTAAATAAAATAAATATATATATAAAGGTGGGACCTGCCCATGCCCCCCCTATGCTCTGCCCAAGCCCCACCCATGTGTATACACCCCCCCCCCCCTTGCACTAAGGCTTCAATGCTCAAAACTCCGGTGCAATTCCTTACAGTGCTGTATACACAGAACAACTCCCTGCTCAGAGCTCATGAGATGCAAATATAGGCTGTGTTCCTAGTTGTGACTATTAGGGAGTTTGGCGAGAGGATTGTGCATGGCGCATGCACAGAAGAGTTCCACAGTAACCTTGGCTCCTGAGCGCATGTGCCTGTCAAAACCCGAATGCAAAGCACACATTGGCATCACATTGGCAGGGCCGGTCTTATCAAGTGCGGGGCCCAGTGCAGACCAATTTGGTGGGGCCCTCCCTAGCTCCGCCCCCACCCTAGCTCCACCCCATTGATAAGATTATTCCAAGCTAAACTTGTACAAAAAAAGTGATTGAAATAAAAAGCACAATGCTATCATGAAACCTCCCCTCCCCAGAAGTGGGGTGGCCGAGCCGCGGGGATCATCATGAATGATGCGGACGGTCATCCGAGGCGAGCGGAGGTCGGAGCGGAGGCAGAGCGGGGCCCCCTTAGGCGCGGGGCCCTATGCGGGCGCCTTGGTCGCCTCTGCCTAAGACCGGCCCTGCACATTGGCATCTGTTGCTGCCTAAATATAAGCATTTAAATTTTGTTTTTGCTTGGACACTTATATTTGTGTTTCAACATTTTTTATTGATGTTAAATTAAAGTAAATACATCCAACAATCTGGGTACACAAAGATTCAAATGTCAGAGTGTGCACAGTAAAGACAAAACGATCGAGTCTGTCATCAAACTTTTAGCAGTTTTCTCCCTTCCACCCCTACCCAAAACCCCCTCAACCTATGATTTTAAATTTCAACAGTTTTATTGATGACCCAGCAAGAGAAATACAACCTGAAAATGGTATATACACTTGAAATACAAAAGGTAGTATCAGACAGTCCATTGTCATTGAATTAGGAACAACTGTCACCCTCCCCCAACCATCAAAATCTCCACCCCACCAAATTGTAACTCAACTGAATTTGGGGGGAAACAGAGCGAGCACAAGCACGACAGCATCACAACCCTCAAGAAGCAAAGCCCAAGAGACCAGGTTCCTTCTAGTCTCTTGGGTGTTGCCGGTCAGGTTTTCAGGATATCCACAATGAATATGCATGAACTCATAAGTACATAAGTATTGCCATACTGGGACAGACCAAAGGTCCATCGAGCCCAGCATCCTGTTTCCAACAGTGGCCAATCCAGGTCACAAATACCCGGCAAGGTCCCAAAAATGTACAAAACATTTTATACTGCTTATCCCAGAAATAGTGGATTTTCCCCAAGTCCATTTAATAACGGTCTATGGACTTTTTCTTTAGGAAGCCGTCCAAACCTTTTTAAAACTCCGCTAAGCTAACCGCCTTTACCACATTCTCTGGCAACGAATTCCAGAGTTTAATTACATGTTGAGAGAAGAAAAAGTTTCTCCGATTCGTTTTACATTTACTACATTGTAGCTTCATCGCATGCCCCCGAGTCCTAGTATTTTTGGAAAGCGTGAACAGACGATTTACATGCACTGCTTCCATTACATGCAAATCTCTTTTTCATTCATATTCATTGTGGATATCCTGAAAACCTGACTGGCAAGGGGCAGGTACTCCAGGACCAGACTTGGGAAACACTTTTCTGTAGCACGTGCGGAAGTATGCACTATTCTGTTGTCATGTATACTGTCACGCAATTTTATCCAAGGCTTTTTCTGTATATAAAACAGACTGTACAATGTGGAGAAACATTTACAAAATTACCCCCGAAAGAGACTGATATTACCCTCAAAAAATATTCGGCTGGAATTTCTCCCAAGAAGAGTCTTCTGTGTACAATACAGGAAGAACCCGGTACAAAGTCTTCTGGGGAGGAAGTGATGTCATGGGCGACTCCTCAGGAGAACTGGAAGTGCAAAATGGCTTCCCTCCAAAATCACACAAATTAGTTGAGATTTTTTTTTTACATCTTTTTCTATTCTTGCATTTTAGATAGAAATGACTACAGTTTCACTTTGATGGTATATTAGGCTCTTCAGAGGTACAGTAGGGTTAAAGCTTCAATTTGCATTAGGTTTATCACTGGACGAGGGGGGCAGATAGATATGAGTAAGGAGTAAGTAGACAGAGTTCATATTATCTGTCTCTTCTAAGGTCACCATCTCACTCAGTTTAAAAAACAAAACAAAACCCTGATCCAGTCCTAGTTCTGCACCATTGCAGTCCTGAGCCCCTTAAGAAAAGTAGGGCTATAACAACGAAGCGAAACCACACCCGGATCAGTCTCATTGAGCTGACCTGGGTGAGGTGGTGATCCTACAGGAAGTTGATGCACAACATGGCGTAGTGGTTGAGAACTGCTTGTAACACAATAACATAGTAGATGACGGCAGATAAAGACCTGAATGGTCCATCCAGTCTGCCCAAGAGTCACACTCGTTATCAATTCACGATTAAACCAGCAATGAATGTGGTATGAAATACTTGATCCTGGTCTTCCTTTGGCCGTTTCTGGGATGTAGACCCAAAGGGCTCTCTCGCATCCTCTTTTTTCCCCAGCTTGATGCTCAGGAGGTTGCCCACCCTTTGTGGCATACCTGGCAACCCTAGTCTCTCCCTGTTACTGCCCATCCATCCAGTCACACTCCTCCCCACCTGCCATCCTCTTGTCTTGTCCTTATTTCACACTTTCACATTTCAAGTTTATTTAACAATTCCACCTACAATTATATTATCGAAGCAGTTTACGTATTGATTAAAAATGATAATGAGGGTAAGAGAAAGGATACAAGAGGAGGCAGGGGCAGGATGTGTGTGGGGTTATTTACTAAATATAATGCAGGGGCATGATGAGGCATTTCCAGTTGAATATAACTCTTGGTAGGCTTGGAGGCATTTATTTTATTTCTTGTGTACTGTGGAATATAGTGCAGAGGCAGGCTGGGACACATTTACTATGGAATATAGTTCTGGGTCAGGCCGGGGGACTTTTACTGTGGAATATAATTCAGGAGCGGGCTGAGGGGCTTTTACTGTGGAATATAATTCAGCTGCAGGCTGGGGGGCTTTTACTGTGGAATATAATTCAGGGGCGGGCTGGGGGGCTTTTACTGTGGAATATAATTCAACTGCAGGCTGGGGGGCTTGGACTGTGGTGGAATATAAATCAGGGCTGGGCTGGGGGGCTTTTACTGTGAAATATAATTCAGGGGCGGGTTGGGGGGCTTTTACTGTGGAATATAATTCAGAGTTGGGCTGGATTGAGGCTGGTTCACAGTACCGATTCTGATAGTACAGATTCTGATAGTTGCCCTCTTTAGGTAGGCTGCAATCTGATATTGCTGAAGGCATAGGGGTAGAGTCAGTGATATCCGTGGGGTCCTGAAAAGGAATGGAACAGTGTCTGAATGAGGTACCTCAATGACCAAAACTGTCTTCATATCTTCCAAGCTATCAATGTCCCCTTTAATCCACATATGTCTAAATTCAGTGGGCTTCTTTTATTTAAATATACTTTTTTTTCCATAATTGCTTTTTTTCACTCACTTACCACAGAGTGGCAACAGATGATTAAGCTTAAATGCACCTTTTTCTGACCTGCCATCAACAGGCAAAGGCAGATTCTGCACACATTTTATCTGACCCCTTTACTTACCTGCACAGCAGATGAAGAGAATGAGGTCTTTCCTGGAAGAGAGGAAAAGAAAAGTTATAAATCCACATAAGGAAGGCTCGGAGAGAGCAGAAAAGGTCTCAGTCACAAACACCAAGAGCAAGGATTGCGCCAGGCTGAGGGCAGTAGGGTGGCTGGTGCTGTAAAACTCAGCATTTGGTAAGAGTATTTCTCTGATGTCATCAACATTTGACAGTCAACGTTCCCTCTAAGTTGTTTGGGAGTCTTCCACTCACATTCCTACTGCCAATGGGTCGGGGAGTTTAGTGTTGTTATGACCTGAAGCTTGGAAAGAGATTTCAACTCCTGGAAGGAAGAAAGTCTAGAAAGGCAATTCTATAAGGCCTGCTGCCAAAATTGTGCCTAATTTATAGATCAGAGCACTTATGCACACGATGTAGGCGGTAAATACGTTTTTAAATTAAATAAATGAGTGGAGTTACTTGATCCTTGTCTATAAACAGTGCACCCAACTCGCTTACTCCCGGATTCTACATAGCCTGACTTAAGTTGTGCGTGCAAATCCAGAGATTTTTATTCTTTAAACTGAGAATAAACATTTCCTAGTTACCTTTTCTGGAAGCCAAACAGCAACAGAGGATGAAGGAGAGGATGAGAAGGAAGAGCAGACTTCCTCCAATGATATAATAGAGCCAGCTCTCAAGTCCAGATTCTGCAATCAGAATATTAGTAACATTTTATACCAGATTTCTATAAAATCTCCCAAGCAAACAAGATCTCCAAAGGAGCAGGTGTATTCAGCTGCTACTGGGGCAAATTCAGTGGCAAGAACACCAGGGGCGTAGCCACAGGTGGGCCTGGGTGGGCCAAGGCCCATCCAGTTAGGGCTCAGGTCCACCCAACAGTAACACACAATTAGCGGTAGCTGTTGGGGATCCCAAGCTCCGCCAGCTGAAGACTTCGCTCTGATGGTAACAAAAACGCTGCTCTCCACGATACCGGCACCTGCGCATTCTCATTTTTCAGCGCATGCCTGCTGCAGGCTGCCAAGGTGGAGAGAAGCATTGTCCCGCCAACTGAGATATTTTTTGGGGGGGGTGGGGGGTGGGAGAGAACACTTGGTGCCCACCCACTTCTTGCCTAGGCCCACCTAAAAATCTGCTGTCTGGCTACGCCCCTGAAGAACACTGCTCGCCAACCACTGACGGGGAAGGAGGTAATAGGAACAGTGTCCCGTAATCACATTTAAGTAATGGAGGCACAGGAAGCTAAAATGACCCCCCTCCTCCAAAGGTCATACACGGTATCATTAACACAGACAGGGTTAGTACTGAGGAGCTTCTAACTTCTAGCTCTAACTGTAATTTGTATTGTTTTACAATTTTTTTATAGTCTAAAACAGGGGAAAAAAAATCAACCAATCCCACAAGAAGCAACAGGAAGCAAGACCAGAGCGATGAAACAGCATGTACTATAAATTCTTTTACTGTAGGCATCCACAGATTCAAAAGCCAGGAACGTCGATCACTGAACCATGGACTCTACACGGTCTGTTTCGGCCGTAGCCTTTATCAGGAGTCCAGATGAATGATCAGAAATTTATCAGAGTAACAGTCAGCAAGAGAGTACCAAACTTTAAAAATGTGCTGCGGTGTTGCAATGGAAGGATTTTAGAGACTGCTTTCCAACTCTATCTGAGTGACCGACCGTGCACTCTCTCATTAAAGTGTATAATTCTGTTTGTGTGAAAATGATTTGGAATGTGTAAGAAGATAAGACACAGCTGTGTGCGGGGGGGGGGGGGGGGGGGGGGGGGGAGGGGGAGGTGGAACATGTTTCGAGTCCAGGCTGGCCACCTGAATAGAGAAACATGTGACCACATTCCCCACACGTCTCAAGCAATCTGTAATTTTACTCAACTCTGAAAATGAGTTCTAATTCTAATAAAAAGGGGAGCTCTGACCAGTGAATTCAGAAGCTCATCTATGGATGGACGCATCGCATAGAAAGACCGCTCCTGGTCATGAGACTCTGGCTTTGCTGAAAAAGGGGCTTCTCTCAGCTGATGTAAAAAGCCCGGGTGACGTGGTTGATGTAAAAAGCCCGGGTGACGTGGTGACCAGTGAGTGATGTATATATATAATGATTGTTTATTTCGCTGATAAGAAAGCCTGGATGTAGTAATTACTACTACTACTACTACTATTTAGCACTTATATAGCGCTGTTTCTTTTCAACTATAGACAGGTATAGAGCTTAATCTGTGTATATTTCTTAATCATTGTGTATCTTAGACAATAATGACTTATACACTCTCCATTTAAACCTCTAATAAAAGTCTCATTTACCTAACACGAATCCAAAAGAATCCACAGTAATTGTTGAGTAGTCTGTGTTAGTGAGGTAGGCTGTAAAACCATATGCACGTTAGTTCACAAAATCATTCACGGTGACGCCCCTGCATACATGTCTGACTTAATAGACCTGCCACCCAGAAACGCCAAAGGATCATCCCGAACTTTCCTCAACCTCCACTTCCCTAAGTGCAAAGGCATAAAGTACAAAGTACTACACGCATCAACCTTCTCCTACATGAGCACGCAACTCTGGAATACACTACCACGCAACCTGAAAACGATCTATGAACTAACCGACTTCCGTAAACAACCTATCTCTTTGAAAAAACTTACTGCAAGGATCAAAACACATGAATTCCATGCACACCAACAAAATGTATCAAGACATTCTCTCCTAAATTCTCTTTCCCCATATTCTCTCCCACTCAAAAATCTATCCACAGATAAAATTGCAATACCCTAACGCTCTCTTGCTATTATTCGATCACCCTATCATTCCCCCTATGTCACATCCCATAGTTTCTACGCCCCAAAGATGATTGACTTGACTTTGTCTTCCATAACTCTTCACAATGTAACCCATAATCGCAATGTAACAAACTGTATTTCCATCATTCACAATGTATTGCAAGCCACACTGAGCCCGCAAATAGGTGGGAAAATGTGGGATACAAATGTAATAAATAAATAAATATCAGAACAGCTACTGATGACAATCGATAGCCAAAAATGTTCAGTAGCGAAGTGTACATTTTTGGCAGACTATTGGCGTCAATACCGCAGCACAGACCGCACAGAGTCCATGATTCAGTGCTTGACTGTCCTTGCTTTTGAATTTCTGCTATCTTCTGTGGATGCCTACAATAATATTACATCCTGTTTCATCACTTTGGTCATTTCCACCCTTCGCTTTTGCTTCCTTTTGCAATTTTTTTTATGGAACAGATTTGAGTGAAAATGTTCAGAGCAAAGGAAAGAGAGGTCTGATCAGCTGGAAGACGTCAGCTCGCACCCACCTCCTGACGTAGTGAGGATGGTGTTACTGGTGGGGGACCTCAATGTCCGTCTCTGGACCTCTGCTTCATAATAACAGGAAATGGTGTCTGGGGGGGAGGGCGTGAATGAATAAGAGACACTGGATCTGGAGCCTTTGGTGGTCTCATTGTACAGCATTTCGTGTCCATTCGTAAAATATATTCTCACATTCTTGAGGTTTGCTGGAGCGGTGCAGGTCAGGAGTAAGAACCCATCCCTAGTGACTCTGCCATCAGGGGGCTGCAGGGAGAGTGTGGGAGCAGAGAGAGGATCTGCAAGAGGGAAACAGAAATCGTTACACACCTGCATTACTTATAATTAACCATTAATTCCAACTCCTTCTCCCTGTTGTCACCTCCTGTGACTTCCCTGCATGCCCAGGGTGCTCTGAGGTGCAAAATATTACCATTAATCAGGAAGTGAATTTTCAGTTCAGCCAGAGGGGATAAGCAGCTGCATCCTTTTCTGTGACCACATGAGGGCGCCATCACTCCACCAGTATAGGATATTCTATTCAAGGTAAAGAGCTGGCAAATGGTGGCTTCCCCACTTACTTATCTGGAGCATCATGATTAGGATAGGAAGAGTTAAATGTGTGAAATCAGCAAATCCAGACAGATCCCCTAAACAGATTGAACCTTAATTTCATGTAAAGAAAGGAGTAATAACTAAAGGGAACATGAGCCCTGAAAAGATAGGAAATCCTTGTTAATGAACAATCACATCACTGTTATAAGATGTATTTCTTTGTCTAGAGCTGCCGAGTTACCCAGTTCCAACAGAGAGATTTTAGACCAGTACTGGCTTTTTTGACAACCTCGTCCTGATGCATTGTGGAACTCGCAGCCCTGATTTCAAGGGGTAGAAAGCAGGGACTGCAAATGCAAAATTCTAAATCTGGACTGTTCATAAAGTCTCCCTCCTGGAGCTGCTCTCTGCTTATCCCCCTTTCCTGCAGAGTCATTCCTGTATGGCTTTAGGGTCACTTTACTCCGTTTCTGGTCATCGGTTCATTTTTAAAGAGGGATCTGTGAGCAGGGGCGTAGCCAGACCTCAACGGGAGAGGGGGCCAGAGCCCAAGGTGAGGGGGGCACATTTTGGCCCACCTCCCCGCTGCCGCCCTCCCACCATCACTTCTGCCCCCCCTGCCGTCGCTCCCTCCTACTGCCGCTGGAAGGTACCCAACCCCTGGCAGCTAAAGCATTTGTCCCAGTGGTGTAGCCAAGGGTGGGCTTTGGGCTTAGGCCCACTCGGTAGCAGCACACCTATGATGTGGCTGGCAGGGATCCCCAATCCCCACCAGCCGAAAACTCCCAACAACTGTCCCTCCTGCATATGAATAGCAGATCTTAGCCTGCAGTGAGCAGCGACTGATGCATACTGCTCGCACCAGCCCCACAGCCTTCCCTCTGATATATACCCACCTATGCAGAAACAGGAAGTTGCATCATCAGAAAGAAGGCTGTGGGGCCAACATGAGCAGTGTGTATTAGTTGCTGCCGGCTGCCAGTGAAAATCTGCTATTTAAAAGTTATGCGGGAGAGGAAGGATGTTTGAGAGACCATATGGCATGCAGGCAAGAGAGGGAAAGACTGAATCACTTGTGAAACAAGGCTTTCTTCTTCTGCCCACCCAATTTGGGTCCAGGCCCACCCAAAATTGGGTGTCTGACTACGCCCTTGATTTGTCCCGCACTGGTCTCACATTGCCTGGCACCCTGCCTCTTTTCAGCGCCATGCACACTCGTTTTAATGAAACTGACCGTGTGTGCTCAAGTTTCATTAAAACGAGCGCGCACGCTGCTGAAAACAGGCCAGGGTGCCAGGCGATGTGAGACCTGCGCAGGACAAACACCTTAGCAGGCGGGGGTGTTGGGGACCCCTGCCAGCCAAACCGGTGGCCCCAGAGCCAATTTTGGGGGCCCAGGCCCCCGTATACCACCACTGTCTCTGAACATTAATTCGTACAAGACTATGGGGTCTTTTTGCTAAGGCACGGATGGCCTACCATGCAGTAACAGATCAGTACCGTGGGACGTGCTGAGGTCTTTTGCGGTAGTTTGGCCATCAGCGCATGCTACAAAATATTTGATAATTTTTGCCACAGGAGGCATGTCTGGAAGTGGAGAATAGGCGTACCTGAGCTAATCTGGGAGAGCGGGAACATTACAGTATGCTACCCAGTTAACACAGGAGTAGCTCAAGAGCCCTTACCGTTTCCTAAATAGGAGACGGTAAGGGCTCCCGGCAGTAATGACCACATGCTTGGTACATATGTACATAAGTATTGCCACTCTGGGACAGACCAAAGGTTCATCAAGCCCAGTATCCTGCTTCCAACAGTGGCCAATCCAGGTCACAAATACCTGGCAAGATCCCCAAAAAAAGTTCAATACATTTGATGCTGCTTATCCCAGAAATAAGCAGTGGATTTTCCCAATTTAATAACGGTCTATGGACTTTTCCTTTAGGAAGCCATCTAGATCTTTTTTAAACCCTGCTAAGCTAACCGCCTTTACAACATTCTCTGGCAATGAATTCCAGAGTTTAATTACACGTTGAGTGAAGAAACGTTTTCTCTGATTCGTATTAAAATTACTACTTTGTAGCTTCATCGCATGCCCCCTAGTCCTAGTATTTTTGGAAAGAGTAAACAAGCAATTCACGTCTACCTTTTCCACTCCACTCATTATTTTATAGACCTCTATCATATCTCCCCTCAGCCGTCTTTTCTCCAAGCTGTAGAACCCTAATAGGGAAGTTAGAGCACGGCCATTAAAAAAAACACGGCCTTTTTTCAGCTGTGCTAGAAAGTGGCCAGAGCGTGTGGCAAACCCCCACGCTAAACACAGCGCCAGTCACTTTCTAGGGTGCCTCGGTAAAAGGACCCCTATGTCACCTATTACAGATATCAGCACAGAAAATTACTTTCTTTAGAGAGAATCAGCGTCCCGCATATCTTTGTCTCAGATGCCCCAGTGCGAAAGTCCTGCAGGTCTCAGGTGAGCTGTAGACAAAGCATGAGTGAGGCTGATTGGTGATGCTGCGTCTTTATGGTTTTGATTTTCTGTTGAATTGTAAAACATGAATTTCACGGGAACCGATCCAATTATTTTCGCAGAATCCCCCATGATGGACATGGGGTGCTGCGGGGACATAGACAGTTAGGGAGCCAGAAAATAGTTTGGGAAAGAACGTCAGAACAAATTCATGACAAATGAAAATCATAAGCCCCCAGGGATAGAAAAGGCAGATAGAAATTACTTTTATTTCTGGTAAATGAATAGCCACATTTTATAGTCCGTTTATAAGAAACTTACATTCTTCCCTCTCCTGCAGTGTAATTCCTGCACATATTAGGATCACCTTATTCCATTTGTTCTCCTTTGTATTTAGTGATATCATAAGTACATAAGTGTTGCCATACTGGGAAAGACCAAAGGTCCATCAAGCCCAGCAACCTGTTTCCAACAGTGGCCAATCCAGGTCACAAGTACCTGGCAGAACCCCAAAGGACAGCAACATTCTAGAATTCTAAAGAATAACAAGATTCCATACAGAATTCCAATGTGTAGCAACATTCCATGTAGAACCCCAACGAGTAGAAAGATTCCATTCAAAATCCCAAGTATATTGAATTGCCATACTGGGAAAGACCAAAGGTCCATCAATCCCAGCATCCTGTTTCCAACAGTGGCCAATCCAGGTCACAAATACCTGGCAAGATCCCCAAAAAGTACAAAACATTTTATACTGCTTATCCCAGAAATAGTGGATTTTCCCCAAGTCCATTTAATAACGGTCTATGGACTTTTCCTTTAGGAATCCGTCCAAACCTTTTTAAAACTCCGCTAAGCTAATTGCCCTTACCACATTCTCAGCAAATGGTTCTTAAAACATTATCTTACCTGTTACAGATATTTGCACAGAATAACTTGAGATGGAGAGAATCGGTCTCCCAGGAATCATTTCCTCATATGCACAGCTGTACAATTCTCCAGATCCCAGGTGAGCTGTTGATAAGATGTGAATGCTGCTGTTCTGCGATGCCACTTCTGTAGGGTTTTTATTTTCTGTCCGACTGTAAAACCAGAATTTCATAGCTTTGCATCCCTTAGGTACAGAACAGGTCATATTCACAGACTCCCCTCTGATATACACCGAGTGCTGTGGGGACACCGTGAGGAAGGGAGCTGGGGGAAAGTCTGAAAAACATGAGAAAAAAAAACAAATTCCTGAAAAATGTGAGAAAGTTTGTCAGAGGAGAAAACAGCAGATGCCCAGCAATGATATTTATTCACACCTGTTAATTGACTTACCTGTTAATTTACTTTCCTTGAGTCTTGCCAGACCAGTCCAGAATGTACTCATGGAAGCCATGGTAGTTAAGGGCTCTCAATCTGCCGCTTTATTAAAGCTTAGCATGTGCTAATGAACATTAGTGTGTGCTATGTGCCATGTGGTCCATAGGTATAACACAGGACACACAGCATTTAGCGCATGTCCGTCAGTGCATGCAAACCGCAGATTCTATAGAATGCAACCTAAGGGTCATATTCTGGATTTGTGTACATAGCTTAATTATTTAAAAAGCCAATCAACACCGATAACTGCCATTTAACAAGCAATTATTGACACTAATTGGTATTAATTAGAATTTACGCACAGAAACGTCTAAGCATATTCTATAACATGTTGCATGTAAATTCTAAGCCACATAAGTTGAAAAGGGGGCATGGCCATGAGCATGGAATGGGCGGGTCATAGGCATTTCTCAAATCTATATGTGTTGTTCTCTGTCTCCATCTACTGGCAGGAGGACATAACACACTCATCTGGACTGGACTGGCTTTGACAATAAGGAATAGATTTCTTTCTTCAGGGGCCATTTCTTGTTTTCCTGTAAAGTTTAAGATCTTGGCATCCTGAGTCCAATTTCCCCCTTCCACTGTATGAATCTACTCTAACTCCTGTTAGATGAATGAAAGAAGTACCTTCTCTAAAGACCTCTACAAGAAAGAAACTGTTATCTGATTTAATGGGCTCAAAACTTCCAGGATCTGACAGATAGCAGATCTAGCACAGTGCAGGGCACTCAGGCCTTGCAATTGGCTCCATCGTTTTCCCAAAATGTTTTTCAGATCTGATCTCACTGTCTTCTTTGGCAGGTAAACACAGACAGAGCTTTCTGATTGGCTGAGCTCAAGGAGCAGTAGGGTGGGATGAAGGGTAAAGCTGGAAGGATATTTCATCATTTAGAAAAAGTTGTGTAATATTAAGATCCTCATTTCCCATATTCAAGATTACCCAGGTCAGCAGCATCTCCTCTCCATAGCGACTGGGGAAGATCTGGTGGGGCCTGATTTTCTAGGAGAAAAGCGACTAAAATGATAAAGGGGATGGGACTCCTCTCGTAGCAGGAAAGGCTAAAGAGGTTAGGGCTCTTCAGCTTGGAAAAGAGACGGATGATGGGAGATATGATTGAGGTCTACAAAATCCTGAGTGGTGTAGAACGAGTAGAAGTGAATCGATTTTTTACTCGTTCCAAAACTACAAAGACTTGGGGACACTCGAGGAAGTTACATGGAAATACTTTTAAAACAAGCAGGAGGAAATATTTTTTCACTCAACGAATAGTTAAGCTCTGGAACTCTTTGTCGGAGGAGGTGGTAAAAGCAGTTAGCATATCTGGGTTTAAAAAAAAAGGTTTGGACAGGTTCTTGGAGGAAAAGTCCATAGTCTGCTATTGAGACAGACATGGAAGCAACTGCTTGCCCTGGGATTTGTAGTAAGGAGTGTTGCCATGATTTGGGTTTCTGCCGGGTACTTGTGACCTGGCTTGGCCACAGTTTGGAAAACAGGATACTGGGCTACATGGACCATTGGTCTGACCCAGTATGGCTACTCTTATGTTCCCTTCCCTGATGACACACACAAACAATATGCAGATTTTAAATGATTTTTCTTACCTTCAACTGAGATTGTTATCCAGTTACTCCTGTTGGAGATGCATGTCTTAGATTTCTTCACCTCAAAGGCACAGCTGTAGTTCCCACTGTCTGTCACACTCATATTGGCTAAAGTGAAGTTATGACCACGATGCTCAGAGGAAACTTCAAAATAATCCAGGCTTTGAAGTCAAAATGATCAGATACTGTGAAGTCAAGATCTGAGCTTTCTAACATATTATAAACCATAAAACTATACCGTCCATCACCTTGTGATCTCCCATGTACCTCTTCCCAAGCCCCCTCTCTCCACACACACACACACACACACACACACACTGTTCGTTCACACTGGGGAATGGATAAGTGCAGCGGCTCTCTCTGAAAGATCTGGCTGCTATAATACGTACAATCCACAAATATCTTCTCTTCCTTGTCTGTCCTCTAAATGAATAGACTACAGACAGCTGAACAATGGCACCGATACATGTAAAGCATAAATACAGCACAGACAGCTACAGAAAGAATTTTCATCGGAACCCCATGCACTCATCACACACTGATACACCATAAGCACGATTACAGCAGGGACAGATGAACAGCACAAAACTGAAGCAAAAAAATTTGTTAAAATGGACAGGACATATTTTCATGATAGGAAACGGCTCACCTTCGATTTCCTAAGATTGAGAAAATACAGGAAATGATATAAAGCGTGAAATGAAAAAGAAACGAGACATCAAAATAAGACCAAATGAAAAAAACTCGATATTCTCACCTGTTGTGCTCACTGATACCGGCCAACTCATTGCTCCTTTCTGCAGATGTCAGCCTGAAGTACAGATACCTGAAAGATCCAGCTGTGCCCTCTGCAACCTTGGTCCAGTAGTTCGTGGACTCCTGCTGTTTCAGGGCCTCTTCCGAACATTTCTCATAATTTATATGCTGTTTTCCAGAGGGTTTTCCATTTGACTCTTCCGATTCTTCGGTATTCTCTGAACTTTCGTCTTCAGAATCATCCCCGGTGCCTTCCTTGTGCTGTTGAGAGCACATCGATCCTTGATCCTTGGGAGCAGCACAAGTCAGAGTAACAGATTCCCCTCTGATATACGCAGGATATGAAGGGGACGCGGAGAGGGACGGAGCTGGATGACACGCTGAAAGGTACAACATCCCAAGCATATTACAACACAGTATATTATCTGAAGGGAAAGTGACAGGAACCCTGAAAATGCTCTTAATGGTATTTCCAGTGAATCCAAGGTAAAACACAAGGAGGAGTTGAAACTCAGCAGAAAACTTACGCAAGATTAATGAAATTGGGGATATGGGCAGAGGTGATAGGCTCAGGTCTAAGGAAGGAGGAAGGAAAGGTGGCTACATACCCTTCCCCTACTGAATAAATACTGGATCCAGGCTTCAAACCCAGGTCTTCCCTGTGGCAGCATACAGCACCATGATGGAGCTGCTGACTCACCAAAGACTGCCCTTCCCCCATTCCCTTCTCTTCTCGTTTCCAGAGGTGGATGAACAGTGCCCATATCAAACTAGTTAATAAGCAGGGGAGGAATCGGCTACAAGGAAGCTGTTTCACAGAGCCTAGAACTGACCTGCTGATGATGTCAGAGGGATCCTGCCACAGAGGAACACTGCAATCACAGAGAAACGAAAGTATTAATATGAAGGGTAAAGTTCAACCTAAAAAATAAAGGGTTTAAGATATATTTGTGCTGGCAAATAGGGAATCAAGAGAGTTAGAAAGGATTTGCCATTCAGACTAATAGCTCCAAACTTTGGTTCAAGAGACCAAGAAGTGAAACTTTCTCCAGCTACAGTTCTTACATCCCACCACCAGAGGGAGACAAAAAAAAGTCACTATGGTATGGTTCCCTTCTGTACAGGGGGAGAAGGGAGGCAAAGGGTGATGCTGAACCTGAGAAGAGGCAGGCAATGGGAGAATGCAGGACCCAGGCGGAGAAGGGAGGCAAAGGGTGATGCTGGACCTGAGAAGAGGCAGGCAATGGGAGAATGCTGGACCCAGGGGGAGAAGGGAGGCAAAGGGTGATGCTGGACCTGAGAAGAGGCAGGCAATGGGAGAATGCTGGACCCAGGGGGAGAAGGGAGGCAAAGGGTGATGCTGGACCTGGGAAGAGGCAGGCAAGGGGGGATGCTGGACCCAGGGGGAGAAGGGAGGCAAAGGGTGATGCTGGACCTGGGAAGAGGCAGGCAATGGGAGAATGCAGGACCCAGGGGGAGAAGGGAGGCAAAGGGTGATGCTGGACCTGAGAAGAGGCAGGCAATGGGAGAATGCTGGACCCAGGGGGAGAAGGGAGGCAAAGGGTGATGCTGGACCTGGGAAGAGGCAGGCAAGGGGGGATGCTGGACCCAGGGGGAGAAGGGAGGCAAAGGGTGATACTGGACCTGGGAAGAGGCAGGCAATGGGAGAATGCAGGACCCAGGGGGAGAAGGGAGGCAAAGGGTGATGCTGGACCTGGGAAGAGGCAGGCAAGGGGAGATGCTGGACCCAGGGGGAGAAGGGAGGCAAAGGGTGATGCTGGACCTGGGAAGAGGCAGGCAAGGGGGGATGCTGGACCCAGGGGGAGAAGGAAGGCAAAGGGAGATGCTGGACCTGGGACGAGGCAGGCAAGGGGAGATGCTGGCTGGACCTGGAGAGAGAAGGCAAGCAAGAAACATGGAAAGGGGAGTCAGCTACCCACAGTACACTACTGGATACATCAGTGGCTGGTCTTCCTCTATGGAATAGGTTTCTTGTATGTTAAGTGCAGAACTGATCTTTTTGAGCTTTCCAAACGAAAACTGAAGGTTTGGCTCCTTGCTGAAAGCTGGTGCAATGGGGTGATTTCTCTATGCAGATCATAGAGGGGCTGTATGTTGCCTACTGAATTCTGGTTTGGCACCCGACTCTGTTCTAAATACTACCTAATATCTAAGCAGTGTGCTGAAATTCTCTCACAGTTTTTCTCACAGTTTTGCTCACTACTTCCTCTGTGGGCGGGTGTTCCAGGCCGCCTCCACCCCCTCAGTGTAGATGTATTTCCTCACGTTTCCTTTCAGCCTTCCTCCATCCAGTTTCATATCTGACCCCTTCACCTCACCTTTCAGCTTCCCTTCTTTGTAAAATTAAAATTACAATACGAGACCAAAATGTCTTTCTGACTTCATTCCTTATAAATACTTGGTGTCATGGCTGTTGCATAAACTGTGGGCAAAGAGCGGTTAAAAGATTTAAAAAAAAACAGAGAGTATGGTTAAATAGTCAGTATTCTTAATGGAGAAAGGTAGATAGTGGGGTTTCCCAGGGGTCTGTGCTGGGACCGCTGCTTTTTAGCATATTTATAAATGACCTAGAGATGGGAGTAACTAGTGAGGTAATTAAATTTGCTGATGACACAAAGTTATCAGCGGGAGGATTGTGAAAAATTACAAGAGGACCTTACGAGACTGGGCATCTAAATGGCTGATGGATTTTAATGTGAGCAAGTGCAAAGTGATGCATGTGGGAAAGAGGAACCTGAATTACAGCTATGTCATGCAAGGTTCCATGTTAGGAGTCACCGACCAGGAAAGGGATTGGCGTCATCGCTGATGATACGTTGAAACCCTCTGCTCAGTGTGCTGCTGCGGCTAAGAAAGCAAATAGAATGTTAGATATTATTAGGAAAAGAATGGAAAACAAAAATGAGGATATTATAATGTCTTTGTATTGCTCCATGGTGCGACCGCACCTCGAATATTGTGTTCAATTCTTGTCACCGCATCTCAAAAAAGATGTGGGGGCATAATCGAATGGGGCACCCAAGTTTTCCTGAGGATGCCCTAGAAGGACGTACCGCGAAGGGGCGGGGAAACCTGTATTATCGAAACAAGATGGCCGGCAATCTTTCATTTCGATAATACGGTCGGGGACACCCAAATCTCAACATTTAGGTTGACCTTAGAGATGGTCGTCCTTAGAGATGGTCGTCCCCGGTTTTCAGCGATAATGGAAACCGAGGACGCCCATCTCAAAAACGACCAAATCCAAGCCATTTGGTCATGGGAGGAGCCAGCATTCCTAGTGCACAGGTCCCCTTCACATGCCAGGACATCAACCGGGCACCCTAGGGGGCACTGCAGTGGACTTCACAAATTGCTCCCAGGTGCATAGCTCCTTTACCTTGGGTGCTGAGCCCCCCAAAACCCACTCCCCACAATTATACAACACTACCATAGCCCTAAGAGGTGAAGGGGGGCACCTACATGTGGGTACAGTGGGTTTCTGGTGGGTTTTGAAGGGCTCACATTTACCACCACAAGTGTAACAGGTAGGGGGGGATGGGCCTGGGTCCACCTGCCTGAAGTGCACTGCATTCACTAAAACTGCTCCAGGGACCTGCATACAGCTGTCAGGGAGATGGGTATGACATTTGAGGCTGGCAAAAAATATTTCAAAAGTTTTTTTTTAGGGTGGGAGGGGGTTAGTGACCACTGGGGGATTAAGGGGAGGTCATCCCCGATTTCCTCCAGTGGTCATCTGGTCAGTTCGGGCACCTTTTTGAGGCTTGGTTGCAAGACAAAATGGACCAAGTAAAGTCAGCCAAGTGCTCATCAGGGACGCCCTTCTTTTTTCCATTATCGGCCGAGGACGCCCATGTCTTAAGCATGCCCCAGTCCCGCCTTTGCTATGCTTCCGACACGCTCCCAGGAACTTTGGTCATCCCCGCAACGGAAAGCAGTTGAGGACACCCAAAATCGGCTTTTGATTATGCCGATTTGGACGACCCTGGGAGAAGGATGCTCATCTTCCCATTTGTGTCGAAAGATGGGCGCCCTTCTCTTTCGAAAATAAGCCTGATAGTGAAATTAGAAATGGTACAGAGAAGGGCAACGAAAATGATAAAGGGGATGGGACAACTTTCCTATGAGGAAAGGCTACAGCAGCTAGGGATCTTCAGCTTGGTGAAAAGATGGCTGAGGAGAGATATGATAGAGGTCTATAAAATAATGAGTGGAGTGAAACGGATATACGTGAATCGCTTGTTTACTCTTACCAAAAATACTAGGACTAGGGGGCACACAATGAAGCTACAAAGTAGTAAATTTAAAATGAATTGGAGAAAATATTTCTTCACTCAATGTGGAAATTAAACTCTGGAATTCGTTGCCAGCGAATGTAGTAAAAGCAGTTAGCTTAGCGGGGTTTAAAAAAGGTTTAGATGGCTTTAGGAAGCCATAGACCATTATTAAATGGACTTGGGAAAAATTCACTGTTTATTGCTAGAATAAGCAGCATAAAATATATTGTACTGTTTTGGGATCTTGCCAGGTACTTGTGACCTGGATTGGCCACTGTTGGAAACAGGGCGCTGGGCTTGATGAACCTTGGGTCTGTCTCAGTGTGGCAATACTTATGTACTTATGCAAGTAAGAACACCAGACCCAAGTCCCATGTTACATGGACCAGCTACCATCAAAGGCAGAAATCAGAGAAGGAACTGAAAAGGAAAGAAAATTCTTACCTGTGAGAGTATAAAGGGTGAAAATCATGGCAGTGGCTGTCAGCTGTGGGTCTCTTTTCTCTTTAGTTTGGACAGTGGACCTGTGGGGCTGAGCTGCCTGCGCTTGCGAGGAGGCTGAGTGCACTCAGGACTTCTTATCTGCAGAGAAAAGGCACCACAGAGAATAAACCACACTGGGGCTAGAGACAAAACAGATACAGGAACTGCTGAGAGAAGAGACAGGAGCAGAGATGGACACAGAGGGGGAAAGATCCAGAGATACAGGAGTTTCTGAGGTCACTGAAGCCAATCAGTGCACTGCAATAAGGAGAAAGCAGGAGTGAATAAAGTTAGACAGATACCTTTGCAAACTCTTGCCCTGATCACAATTTCTCTCGCTTGCCCTGTTAAGAGGTCTGTAAACCAGTCTTTCATCCGTAATAAATCTCTGAGCTGTGTTGTCTTTCAGGTGTTGGTATCTGTGTGTTTATTCACTCATATTTCTGGCAGCTCCAACAGTGGCCACAATCTGTTTTTAGCCTGTGATAAGAATAAACAATGAGATTTCTTCCGATCAACAGACAGAGAGAAACAGAGTGTCCCAGGCAGAGAGGCTTTTCACTCCCTTGCAGAAGGGTGAAACATTGCTACAGTCTGAAAGTTCCATGACTGTGTTTTTCCTCTTTTCTCACTCTTGTTTAATTGGTAGCTAATTTTATTTTATTTTTAGGAGTGGGGGAAAAGTTGCTCTGTGGTGTCACTCTGACTTCAGCAAAAGTAACTTCCCCCAGAGCTGGCTTTTCCCATTCTTCCTCTTTTTAATGACTTGCACAAGACGTTTGGGTGATTTTTTTCCAGTTATCTAGTTAGCAACTTATATTACGAAAGGCTTTTCATGTAGATCATAGGTGCCGCTGTGCTGTTCGTGAGCAGGAACCTGTATTAATGTAAGAATATAGAACAGATGACCCAAGTGTAACTCTAGGGAACATAGCATACGATAACAGATGAAATTAAAAGTTTACATCCTAATGAATCTTATCCACGAGAGGTCAGCAATAATATCCATTCTCTAATGAAAATCAGGAACTGTTTTATGTTCCTTTAACATTAAAGGTTATTCTATGCTCATCCTAATGTGTAGGTTTTTTTTTAACTTGGTTCATTGCTAGAATTCTTCCAAACATAATTAAAAATTATCCTAAGAATATTTTAAATGCAACCAGAAAACTAGACTCTTTTCAGCCTCTGGCACCTTGTACCAGGGTAAAACAAAATTACCCAGGCATGACATTATAACTGTTTTTCAAACTGATTACAATTTCCTGCAGAAAAGTGTGAAGGAGATTAATATCTGGAGCTGTGCCTGGTTTCCCACGTTCGCCTACAGGATCTCTGCGTAGCATAACATAAATTTATTCTTACGTTCCGTAAACACCTTGCAGTTTGATGCAGAGCACAAGAAAAGAAAGTGACCGTAACCACAAAATACAATCAATATAAAATAAAATAACAACTGATCATACCCCCAACCCACCCACCTACACATCATATCCTTCCAGTGACAAAATTCTGGAAGACGTTTACGTGGGGTTTTTTTTTAATACTTAAAATATCCCAGCCTTAAAATGATCTGACACTAAGGAGGAGATCACTTCACTGGCTCCCTATCCGTTTCCACATACAGTTCAAACTCCTCTTATTGACCTATAAGTGCATTCACTCTGCAGATCCTCAGTACCTCTCATCTCTCCCTACATTCCTCCACGGGAACTCCGTTCACTGGGTAAATCTCTCTTATCTGCAACCTTCTCCTCCACTGCTAACTCCAGACTCCGTTCCTTTTATCTTGCTGCACCATATGCCTGGAATAGACTTCCTGAGCCGGGAGGTCAAACTCCATCTCTGGCCGTCTTCAAATCTAAGCTAAAAGCCCACCTTTTTGATGCTGCTTTTAACTCCTAACCCCTTACTCACTTGTTCAGAACCCTTATTTTATCATCTTCACTTTAATATTCCCTTATCTCTTGTTTGTCCTGTTTGTCTGTCCTATTTAGATTGTAAGCTCTTTGAGCAGGGACTGTCTTTTTGTGTATGGTGTACAGCACTGCGTATGCCCTGTAGCACTATAGAAGTGATAAGTACTAGTAGTAGTAATGTAGAAGCCTGCCCTTGCAGATCAGCAATGCGGCCGCGCAGGCTTCTGTTTCTGTGAGTCTGACGTCCTGCAGAAACAGAAGCCTGCGCGGCCGCGTTGCTGATCTGCAAGGGCAGACTTCTAGATGGAATGTTGCTAGTGGAGGAGTAGCCTAGTGCAGTGGAACATGGAATGTTGCTACTATTGGAGATTCTGGAATGTTGCTATTACTTGACATTCTACATGGAATGTTGCTACTACTTGAGATTCTACATGGAATGTTGCTATTCCACTAGCAACATTCCATATTTAGATTGTGAGCTCTTTGAGCAGGGACTGTCTTTTTGTGTATGGTGTACAGCGCTACGTATGCCTTGCAGCGCTATAGAAATGATAAGTAGTAGTAGTAGTTGTACTACAGTAGTATCTTTAGGTTCTGATACGAGGACAGAGGTGGGATAACACAATTATATTCACTGAAAATTCAACCGAAAGGTCTCTTTTCTCTGCCCTTGTCTCTCTCGGTCGCCAAGACCTAAACATTTCCAAAAAGCCATGATTGGTTCTGTATTGCTTTTAACTCCTAACCCTTATTCACTTGTTCAGAACCCTTATTTTATCATCTTCACTTTAATATTCCCTTATCTCTTGTTTGTCCTGTTTGTCTGTCCTATTTAGATTGTAAGCTCTGTCGAGCAGGGACTGTCTCTTCATGTTCAAGTGTACAGCGCTGCGTACATCTAGTAACGCTATAGAAATGATAAGTAGTAATAGTCTTTGGGATTCCGGAATCTTGCTACTCTTTGGGATTCCACATCGAATCTTGCTACTCTTTGGGATTCTGCACGGAATCTTGCTAATCTTTGGGATTCCGGAATGTTGCTACTCTTTGGGATTCCGCACAGAATCTTGCTACTCTTTGTCCTTATCCCTTATTTGTCCTGTTTGTCTGTCCTAATTAGATTGTAAGCTCTGTCGAGCAGGGACTCTCTCTTCATGTTCAAGTGTACAGCGCTGCGTACGTCTAGTAGCACTATGGAAATGATAAGTAGTAGTAGTAGTACTCTTTGGGATTCCGGAATCTTGCTACTCTTTGGGATTCTGCATGGAATCTTGCTACTTTTTGGGGTTCCGGATTCTTTACTTTGGAGTTCCAGAATCTTGCTAATCTTTGGGATTCTGGAATGTTGCTACTCTTTGGGATTCCAGAATCTTGCTACTCTTTGTCCTTATCCCTTATTTGTCCTGTTTGTCTGTCCTAATTAGATTGTAAGCTCTGTCGAGCAGGGACTGTCTCTTCATGTTCAAGTGTACAGCGCTGCGCACGTCTAGTAGCGCTATAGAAATGATAAGTAGTAGTCTTTGGGATTCCGGAATCTTTGCTACTCTTTGGGATTCTGGAATCTTTGCTACTCTTTGGGATTCCGGAATCTTGCTACTCTTTGTCCTTATCCCTTATTTGTCCTGTTTGTCTGCCCTAATTAGATTGTAAGCTCTGTCGAGCAGGGACTGTCTCTTCATGTTCAAGTGTACAGCGCTGCATACGTTTAGTACCGCTATAGAAATAAGTAGTAGTAGTTGTCTTTGGGATTCCGGAATCTTGCTACTCTGACATTCTGCACAGAATCTCACTGCTCTTTAGGATTCCGGAATGTTGCTACTCTTTGGGATTCCAGAATCTTGCAACTCTTTGTCCTTATCCCTTATTTGTCCTGTTTGTCTGTCCTAATTAGATTGTAAGCTCTGTCGAGCAGGGACTGTCTCTTCATGTTCAAGTGTACAGCGCTGCATACGTCTAGTAGCGCTTTAGAAATGATAAGTAGTAGTATATATGGCACCTAAAAAACAGGCATTGAAATTAGTGCCAACTAAAGTGTATTCTATAATTGGCACCTTGATTTAGGAGCTGATTATAGAATACCCTTAGTTGCCTAAATCTGCACACATCCATTTATACCACTGGGCCATATTTTATAACTAGGCACCTAAATTTCAGAATGCCCATGAAATGCCCATTTTTCTGCCTATAACCACGCCCCTTTTTGCCTGAGCACGTTAGAAGTTCGGCACACATCGCTACAGAATACGCTTAGCGAGTTGTGCGCCTAAATTCTAATCAGTGCTCATTATTGCTGGTTACGTGCTAATATCAGCCATCATTAGCTTGTTAAGCCAATTAAGTTACGCACGGTGTTATAGAATCCGTTGCCGATGTTGACATCTAAATCTAAGCGCACTGTATAGAATCTGATGCTAAATGACTTGCGTAACATTCGAGTAGGACTCAGTTTCCACTGTCATTCCTGCCTTTCATGGCAGAAGATGAATGAATGGATACTTTTTGACACCTCTGGATGAGGCGAAGGGTCCAGCTATCATGGTCAAGGGTTTGAGGCATTTCCAGCTGACTCATCTCTGGCTCTTTGACGTCCACCAGTGCTTCCTTATTCTGGGGGAGTTTTCTTCTCATGTCAAGTTAGTTTACAATCGTGATCAGATTGAGAAAGATGTTATTGATATCAGCTGTCTTCTGGCTTCTGCATCTTTAAAATCACGAGGGTGCAGGGTTTCTTTGACCTATTTGATTTCCGTGAGGGAGCGTTTCTCAAAGGTTTGTTTCCATATCTGGCCCTCAAAATATTCCTTTATCCATTTACTCTCTTGTTCAGACTATCTTTCCAGACCTTGAGTCCTCTGCCCGAGTTCTTTTCATCAGGGGGTATCGATATTTGCAGTTTCGGTCACCTGGGGTAGGCTGGATCTGCAGGATTCCCAGGGGACCTTCCTGTCCCTTAGTAAATGAAACCACTGTTATAGATGTACCACCCCCACCCCCCTAGGTAGGACACGATATAGGAGCTCACTTTCAAAGCACTTAGACTTACAAAGTTCCGTAGGTTATTATGGAACGTAACTCACCTTGAGCTACTACTGAAAACAGAGTGAGCAAAACCCAAATAACCATTTAATATAGAAATATATCCAGGATGTCCTTTTCCTCACTACTTTTAAACGAGCCTTGAAACCCCACCTGTTCTCCTTCTCCACTTCTTCCCGATTTCTTTAGTCTTTACCCTGCTCTCTCTGCCCTGTTTTTATACATTGTTAACTGCGTTATGCCTATGTGAAGGCAATAGCGATATATCAAATTTTTAAAAATCTCACTTTTAAAAATATCATAGCTTCAAGGCAGCTTACAAATATTTACAAATAAAAAACACACATAAAAATACAAATAGAAATAAAATAAAAGAATAAATCATTCTCCAGATAAATCCACTCATGTGTGTCCTAACTCATCCGGATACACAACAGAGTTACTTCCAAATCAAACCAATTAAAATCATTGGATCGAAGTGCAAAGTAACCAAGTTTTATTTTTTTTTTGGTTTTAATATTACTATGATTTCTCTCTAATCTTAATGTTGCCCCCTACTTGCGTATCACTGATGCAAGAAGTTATCTCTAGGTTTACCCACAGAAAAGATTTCCTAGCTACTAATTATTTCCCCTATAAATAAAAAACGGAAAAATAAAACTTTAGTACAGTTTTCTGTCCATGAAAGGAAACCTTACTGTATTAGGTCTAACGTCCTTGAGGAATGAGGGTACAAGCCATTTATATAGGAAAATGGAGATTTACCTGGAGACAACGGGCTTTTTGAAAATGTTCCTTCCACAGCAGGTGCATTTTTAGCCAGACAAGGGGTAGAGTTATGGATTTGTATTTTGAAATCTGCTGAGTCTGTGGATAAAAAGCAGAGATCAGTTTTGCATCAAAATAGTTTTTCTTAACTGCAATACTCATAATGGGATGTCACTTTCTCCCCACAGATCCCACCCACCCCCACTCCCCCATGTGTCATAATTTCTGTGTTGTTACAATAATAAGATTTCCAGCTTATCCTGGATCTCTTCTGAACAGAACACATCCCACAAAGTTTGAGTACTGAAAGGGGAACGGACTCAGGATTTCCAGTGTCACCAGACTGGCTTACTTCATTTCCAGCCTGCCCTGTTAGAACCGTGCGCCATGCAAATTGTCACATGGCACTTTTCAGGCTTCCCAGCGTGCTCTGTGATGTCATTCTTTAAGTGACAACTTCTCTGTTTTGCAGAAGTGAAAACTGGAGGAAGAGGTTCAGTTGTATTGCTTCTTTAAGCTTTTATTAAAACAGGATTTGAGAACTACAAGAGGCAGTATCATTAATATGGCCTAAAGAAAAAAAGAGAGTTCACCTTGAAATTTGTCCTTGAAGCTTGTACAGAATCTCAGAGAGACTCTTTCTTGCAGTGGTCTAAGAAGCATTTCTTGCATATCCGTGTTCCATAAATTATCGGAGAAATTGTAGTGAGAATATTTTTGCAGTGTCTTCTGACTAGGAAGTGTTAAAATATGATTGTTTGGAACAGGAGTTGAGTACCGTATCTCTTATGGACTGTTTTATGGTTTTAGAAAGGTAGTTCAAGAGTTAGTATTGGAAGCCTGTAATAAATATATTGGTAAAAACTGATAAACTGATTCTTAGAGGCCATTGAGGGGTCGGGAGATTTCCATCAGGAAGAACTCGTCCAGAGCCTACTGTCCATGGTGCTGATCCCCAACCCTGCAGAAGGAGGGGTCTGCAGCAAATCTATATATATAAAACTCACCCTCAACGTTCTATTGGCTGCTGATGTCACTGAAGCCAAGGTTCGTATGTTCGAAGCTCTGAAGCCTCGAAAATCACAGTCTCTGGGCCCCGCCCTCACGTCAAACGTTATGACGTTGAGGGCGGAGGCGGAGCAATTCACCGCCCTCGCGTCGAACGTTATGACGTTGAGGGCGGAGGCGGAGCAATTCACCCACATCAACGATGGGTGGGGGGTCACAGGAAAACCTTGCTAGTGCCCGTTTCATTGGCTCCAGAAACGGGCCTTTTTTTAACTAGTCTCTCCATAATGCACTGACTCACCATTTATTTTTAAATGGTTTGGATTTTAATTTGTGGCTTCCCGTGTCTATGTCAATAGCAGGCTATGGACTTTTCCTCCAGGAACTTGTCCAAACTTTTTTTAAACCCAGGTATGCTAACCACTGTAACCACATCCTCTGGCAAGGAGTTCCAGAGCTTAACTATTGTTTGAGTTAAAAAAAATATTTCCTGCTATTTGTTTTAAAAGTATTTCCATGTAACTTCCTTGAGTTGTCTGGTAAATGCAGCTGTTCCTGCCTCTCTGCATTTGAACTGATTTGTCTTCAGTGCAGGAATTGCAGTGTGTTTTGGATACTTTTGCATTTACCAGAGAATATATTTGCAAACCAGCGTGACCCCTGACGAAGGTTTTCTGAAACTTGGCCAGGTTGGGTCTAGTTTCCATTAAAGTTACACATGAATGAACTTTTGCTGTCTCGTCCTTCCTTGGATCATCTGCTGCTGTTTGTACTGACTGCATGCAGGACATCCCATCAGAGTGGGTGCCAAGCAAGCAAAATATTGAGGAAGCTCTTTCATTATGTCCAGGGAGGTGTAATTCTGTTCAGCACCCCCATTATTTTGAAATACTCTTGCCTATGGTGACATTCCAGCCCCATTCTGCGTTCACAAGCTTTGTCTCTGTGAAAAGAGGAGACGTGGGAATTTAAACCCTAGAACAAGCTGATTGAGTGATGATTTCCCCTGATTTCCATTGTTTTACATCCCCCTCTATTCTCCAATGCTGTCTCTGCACCCTAACAAAGTCACAGATGGAGATGTTGTAAACCATGAACTGCAGAGCCCCAGAGAGGTACAAGGACATGATTGTGTATTTCCATAAAGGGGACAAGGTTCTCCATAGTGTCAAACAATTCATTCTCCTCCAGAGCTGTACAGCAGAATCTTTCCGAGGATGGGAAAAACTCGTGCTCTTACGAGACAGAGATACGAGGAAGGAGGCTGAGGTCCCCAGAAAGCATTTCCATCCAAGTCAGCCTGAAAGGTACATAAGTATTGCCATACTGGGAAAGACCAAAGGTCCATCGAGCCCAGCATCCTGTTTCTAACAGTGGCCAACCCAGGTCACAAATACCCGGCAAGATCCCGAAAATGTACAAAACATTTTATACTGCTTATCCCAGAAATAGTGGATTTTCCCCAAGTCCATTTAATAACGGTCTATGGACTTTTCCTTTAGGAAGCCGTCCAAACCTTTTTTTAAACTCCGCTAAGCTAACCGCCTTTACCACAGGTGGTGGAAATGCACATTGAAAATGCCTTTGACCAAAAATGTTCTATTAATTTATATTTTATTGAAATGGTCAAACAATGACCTAGAGTTGTTCTTTGCTTAAGTTTTTTTTAAAGTACCTGAAATAATGTCTTACTATTGGTGGGCGACACGTCAAGAACTGGGAAATGAGGGAAGGCTGGACAAGCCACTGGTTTAACCAATAGAGTTTATTCCTTAAACACAAATATCAAGACTTTATTGGTTGAATCAGTGGTTTGTCCATCCCTTCCCTCAATTCTCACTTCTTGACTTGTTGTTGGATTCTCTGTGGGATTTTTTGTGTTCAGTTACCACCTGGTTACTATTGGTGGAGCAATACTGCTATCGTGTGGACAGAAAGCAGATTGCAGATTTTTATCCTTCACACCTGGATGTGTGAGGGGAGATTATGATAGAGGTCTAATAAATAATGAGTGGAGTTGAACGCGTAGATGTGAAGCGACTGTTCACGCTTTCCAAAAATACTAGGACTAGGGGGCATGCGATGAAGCTACAATGTAGTAAATTTAAAACGAATCCGAGAAAATTTTTCTTCACTCAGCGTGCAATTAAACTCTGGAATTCGTTGCCAGAGAATGTGGTAAAGGCGGTTAGCTTAGCGGAGTTTTAAAAAGGTTTGGACGGCTTCCTAAAGGAAAAGTCCATAGACCGTTATTAAATGGACTTGGGGAAAATCCACTATTTCTGGGATAAGCAGTATAAAATGTTTTGTACATTTTGGGGATCTTGCCGGGTATTTGTGACCTGGATTGGCCACTGTTGGAAACAGGATGCTGGGCTCGATGGACCTTTGGTCTTTCCCAGTATGGTAATACTTATGTACTTAAAATTCCTGTAGAATAATTCCCAAGCCACTAACTGCAAACATTTCTAAGTGCATTTTTATAATTTTTACTTGACATCCCTTGTAATATTGCAGTAAGAAAGTTAAACTCCCAGATACCCATCAACAGAACTGGTTCAAACTGGGCAGTGATTCAGCCTGCCCTCCACCCCCACACGCCATCCCTTCTTTTTCTGAAAATACTGCCCTTCTTCCCACAGTTAGGATCTGGGTTGGTACTGGAGCTGGTGCAGGACTCATGATACTGGTTTTGCTGCTGTACTGGAGTTTGGTTAAGAGGAAAGGTATGGACCTCTCATACCCTCATATTTTTAAAGCTGAAAATAGGATTCCCTCCTCTGAGGTCCATCTTCTCCTGCCTGTGGCTCATCCCAGATCTTTCTTGACAACAAATCAGATCACAGTGTTCATTAACCCCTTGTGCGCTCATGAAATTCTACAGGCAGAGGCCGAAGATTGCATCACCTTGAGCAGCCTGTTTCCATCAATCCAAAAATCTCATTTCTCTCTGAAATATGTCCTGTTCTCTTTTACTTCCAGTTTGACAGAAATATCTGATCTTCTCTGTCCTTTCCAGACAAATGGTTCAGACTCTACTTAGGAAATTCATATTCAGTGAGATTTAACCTGTTTAAATCTCACTGCCCAGCTCTCATGCTGACATTCAGTGGCTGTTAACCAGATATTGTCACTGAATATCAACACAGACTAAAATGACATTATTCAGTTAGTCCTGGGGCAGTCCAGGGACAGAGTAGAGACAGAGCGAGAAGCTTTCTGGGCCAGTGCCTGCATAGCCATCTGGCTAACTCACCAACTCACTATCCTAACTGATTCTGTATTACCTATCTTATCCCCATCTATATATCTGCACTTGACCCCTGAGCAACATATCTGTGTTGTTTCAATGTTCTAATACATGCTAATTAGGTGATTCATTGGTATTATCCTCACATCATATTATATCTATGATATTTAATGTTTTTCCATGTTGTCTATTATGGTATTTTTTGTACTGTACTAACATTTATATTTCTGTTTGTTACATGATTGTTCTGCGGTGCTGTTAAACATTTATTTTTATGATACTGTTTCATGGTAGTCCTGTTATAAGTTTCAATTTGCTGTTTCCAAACTCACTGGTTGTATTTATGTTTGTATTTGGGCATTTTCTTCCCAAGAGCAACTTTTCGATTTTCTTCCCAAGAGCAACTTTTCGATATCTAATACAATCAATGGTCCTAAGCCATACAGATTATTGCAACGGAATCTACGCGGGCTGCAAAGAACAACTCATTAAAAAAAAACTCCAGACCGCCCAAAATACAGCAGCCAGGCTGATATTCAGCAAAACACGCTTCGAAAGTGCCAAACCCCTCCGAGAAAAGTTGCATTGGCTCCCAATCAAAGAATGGATCATCTTCAAAATCTGCACCTTAGTCCACAAAATCATGTGCGGCGTAGTCCCAGGATACAGGACAGACCTCATAGACTTACCAATAAGAAACAAAGTCACATCGTCAAGATCCTACCTAAACCTACACTACCCAAATTGCAAAGGACCGAAATACAAAACAACTTACGCAGCCGGCTTCTCCTACATAAGCGCACAACTATGGAATGGGCTCCCAAAAGCTATGAAAACAATCCACAACCACTTGAACTTAAGGAAATCACTAAAAACCTACCTCTTCAAAAAGACCTACCCCAACGACCCCACGTAACCCTCTTCACCTACCAACACAGCATGACTATGATCGAAGGACAACATGCAATCTTCATCCCTTCCGACCCTCCACTTATACCTCATACGATCAATATACTTTGTATTTGTTATCCACCGACTGGGCAAACGCCTTTGACGTTATATAAGCCACATTGAGCCTGCAAATAGGTGGGAAAATGTGGGGTACAAACGCAATAAATAAAAATAAATAAATAAATATGGCTAGATATACAGGAGTCCTAGCCTGCCCAGATAGCTCTCTGAGTACCAACACTGAATCTCAGTGTTACTGGATAAATTCTGGGTCCTGATCAAAGATGCGCACACAAATTAATTGGCTTACAGTATGTGCTAATTAATTGCAATAAATTGATGTTAACAATCAAATTATTGCAGTTAATAGACACTAGTAAAAATCTGAGCATGACAGGGATGTTCCAAAACATTGTTAGCGGAGGAATAGAATACCACCTTTCTGTTTCGATTCGCTGATCCTCCTGTGGTTTTCCAGAATGGCTGACACCCTTTTCTCTTCTTCTGCATTTTCCTTCTGGAATTCCCTTTCCCCTAAGTATTAGAACAGAGTCGAGTTATTTAGGTTTCCAAAAAAACACTTAAAACTTTTTGACTTTAAATGGTCATTTCTTTATGAATATTTTTTATTATCATTTTCTAGAATGTTTTTTACACTGTTAGGAAGTATTAATATTTTGCTGTTTTTAAGTAACTCAATTGTATTATGCTGTAAACACACTGAACCCTTATTTAGGGACTTAGTGGTATATAGCGCACCTTTTAAAAAAATTCTACAGCTAACCACACAAGCCACACGTCCTGTTTAATTGAAACTGTAAAAACACTGTAACCACACTGTAAATTGTAAGCCACTTTGAACCAAAACTTGCTTTGGATAATAGTGAGATACAAGAATGCATAAATAGATATGAGCTATATTGGTATCAGTATTCCTGCACCAAAATGTCAAGAATTGGGCGACCTCGTTTCAAAAATTCCAAAGGAAGACTCATAAAATATTAATTCTTACAAGTAAATGAGTGGAGTGGAAGGGGTAGACGTGAAGCGTCTGTTTACGCTTTCCAAAAATACTAGGACTAGGGGGCACGTGATAAAGCTACCTCCGTTTCATTTTCTCTCATCTTTTCCGACTTCTGTTTTTCAGATACAGCACCACCACGCCTGCCACCTGAAGTAAGTTTAACGGTTAACAGGATTGTGTAATTCTCTAGGTATCTGATATACTTTCTATGTACGGGGGGGGGGGGGGGGGATTTTTTGAGTTTATTCTCAAGGCATCCAAAGTTCAAATGCAGCATAAGCTTGAGAGATATCAACTAGAGAATGACACGGGGACGGGGAACTGCAGTAACCGCGGGGATGGGGACGGGGACAGAGCTAGCAGGGCCGGGGCAGGGACGGGGACAGGGACAAACTTTGTCCCCGTGTCATTTTCTACTTTGAAGCCTGTTAATGAACTGGACTGCTATTTATGGTTAAGTGATTTTGATTTTTGGGGAAAACAAGCAAACGTGGCCACACAACTAGCAAAATTTGCATGGGGGATCCTGTACATCCTGCTACCAGCGCATCTTCTAAGAAGACAACTTCTATTCCAGGAAGGACTGTGAACGACAGGAGAGCTAGATTGAATCCTGAGATTTTTGATGACTTCTTATGATTTTTAATCTGTGGATGAATAACAGTGCTTCATAGGGCATATTTCTCCCCTCTAGGGCTAATAGAACTGGACATTTTAACAGTGTGAATTAGGATTCCTTGGTGTAGTAGAAATCACCTATTGTTAGGGTTGGAAGGGTAGAGGGTGGTGGTGGGAAGGAGGGTTGTTACAGCTGCTCATTGTTATTATTGTTCTCTATTTGTAATTTACACAACAGTTGCACAGCATATTGTTCCTTTTGATATTTTAATAAAAAGATTTAAATATAAAATCATAAGTGTTTGAGGCTTCTGCAGATGAGGACAGAGCCCACGGGGATGGGACGGGACGGGGACAGAACCTGTGGGGACAGGGCGGGGATGGAGACAAACTTCGTCCCCGTGTCATTCTCTAATATCAACCTACATGAACTATTACGGGTTTCACTTGATGTACAGCTCTGCACCTTTTTCAGGATATTCTCCCCAGGTGCCCAGATCATAACGACAAAGTGCAAATTACCCCTCAGAATTTTAAAGTATGCGCATGATTAGAAATCGAAACTTGCTGCTACCTCACAGATTTTTTTTGGAGGGGGTTTGATGAGAAAATTATGGGCCTTCCAAATTAAAATTTTAAAAGGCTTGGTGGGTGTTTTTAGGGTTTAATGCCTCCAGAATGCTTTGGGAATGAAGGTCGCTGTACGTCCTCTTAAACCGTGTAACAATGTTTTCTACAAAGTGTGAGAGTCCTGTTTCTCTGCCTCCAGTGAAACTTCAAGGGCATTTCAGCTAAGCTGCAGTGTGGCATTCCTTCTCGGGCCACTGTTGACATAACCTAACCTGAAATAAAGGGAGTTGCATGAAAGCTGAAATGAAATGTCCAACATTCCCTCTGAGGGGTGTGGGAGACCATCACCCACATTCCTACCATTGGGGGTGGAGAAGCAATATCCTGGTTTCCAGAATCCCAGAGGACTTGCTTCCTTTCATTTCTCCTCTTTTTATTCCGTTTTTCTTCAAAAATGTCAGCTTCCAGGCATTACATACATAAATTCTTCAATAAAAGGATGTCACTCTAACCCAGGATCAGGATTCTGTCTCCCGGTAGAGGCTAACTCCAGGCATCCATAAGGCAGAGGAGCTGTGAGGAGGGGTTCATCCAGGCACTGAAGGAGTCCTTGGCCTAAGGGTTTGAGTGTTTCAGGATGTGGACAGACCGAAGGTCCATCAAGCCAGCATCCTGTTTGCAACAACGGCCAATCCAGGTCACAAATACCTGGCAAGATCCCAAAAGAGTACAAAACATTTTATGCCGCTCATCCCAGAAATAAGCAGTGGTTTTCCCCAAGTTCCATTTTAATAATAGTCTATGGACTTTTCCTTTAGGAAGCTGTCCAAAACCTTTTTTTAAACCCCGCTAAGCTGACCGCCTTTACCAATGAATTCCAGAGTTTAATTACATGTTGAGTGCAGAAACATTTTCTCTGATTTGTTTTAAATGTACTACTTTGTAGCCTCATTGTGTGCCCCCTAGTCCTAGTATTTTTGGAAAGAGTAAGCAGACACTTCACGTCTACCCGTTCCACTCCACTCATTATTTATAGACCTCTATCATATCTCCCCTCAGCCGTCTTTTCTCCAACCTGCTTTAGCCTAAAGGACCAGGAGAAAACTACTGGGTCAAAAACAATTTATGCATCCCCCTAATAAGTTCCACTTTCAAGCCTGAAAACCCCCTCACCCTCCCCTGGAAGTAGCTGTGGTTACCTCTCACCTTCATGGAATACTGGATGTGATGTCACAAATGACATCATAAGTGCACACAGAAAATGAACCAATCAGATCCTTCTCTGCACATGGTAGGTGACGGCTCCTCCCAGGGAAGCAGATGATCCCAGTCTGACAGGAAGGTGCTCACCTCAGAGGGTTTCCTGTTTGATCTTTGGGTGGTTAACACTGGACCACCGCAATGTTTCTCATCCTCCATTATCCCAACTGCAAAGGGCTAAAATATAAATCCACATATGCGACCGGCTTCTCATACATCTGCACGCAGCTATGGAACGCACTACCGAAGGCCATAAAAACAACGCAAGACCTAACCATCTTCCGAAGGCTACTGAAAACAGATCTCTTCAAGAAGGCCTACCGTAAACATCCATCTTAAATACTAAATAGTAACACTATACACGATCTATACAAAACGAACTCTTATCATATGACTGATCTACCTCTTTGATGTCAACGATTAAGCAACATCACTTTAACCTTATGTTGAATAGGGTCTCTCTATAGTTGATGACCCAATGTATGTTACAATCCAATTTATTGCTCAGGAACCTTCATACAATACCTTAGTTTATCCTTCTTCACCATGTATGTATGTATGCACACGGTGTATATATATACCATGATCTGTTCCATTATGTTATGTTCCATGCATGTTACCATATATGTATGCACCTTAAAACAATATCATTGTAATTCTGTACCCGAAATGGCAAACCGCCATTAGGGCAAATGTAAGCCACATTGAGCCTGCAAATCGGTGGGAAAATGTGGGATACAAATGCTACAAATAATAATAATAATTCGCATCTTGGATCAGTAAACCAATTGTCACCATTGTTCTGGTTTGGGGTCTAAACTTCACTCCATTTTGTTGTTGTTCCTGTGTCATTTCTGGGATTTATTTTTTTTAATTTTATGTTTTTTATGCTTCTGTTGTGTTGTTTTACATTTTGGAGCCAGTGGATCAATAGTACAGCCCTGTCTCTCCATAGCTTCAAATGCATTATTCTTCAATACAAAATGCTTCCAAGTTGGATACAAAAAACTTATTGCTGCCATGAAATAGCAATAAATAAAATAAAAATCGGTGTATTAAAAAGCAATTAAATAAATCCAGAGGTAAAGAAAATGAATGAAGCTACAAATAATTAACATCAAAACAGTGTACAATAATAACAACATGCAAAGTTAGATTAAAAGGATTAGCAGAAACAGCAGAACAAAATATCCGATCTTTCAAACGCCATGTTAAAGATCTAAGCCTGGGCAGAGGAATTCCATAATTTTGGGTGTGTTATAGAGAAGGTCTTGGTCTGTCCACATCCCTGTCGGCCAGGTCCCTTCGCCTCTCTGTAGAGCCCCTCCCTGTCTTACCACCCCCTCTGTCCCCTCCCTTAGCAGAAGACCAAAGACATCCATACACCCCCTCCATCCGGACTCTGCTCTGCACTTCAGAGGAGGACATGTTCCTACAATTATCAGGATCCCTGCACCAAAGGTAAGATGCCTGGTCCCTTCCTTTCAAGTAATTACCAAGTTCTTGTCTTTATTAAGTTCTACCGAGTAATTAGAAGAGTCTGGACACTCAGATGGGATTAGCAGACATGTTTCAAAGGGTTTCTCCAGTACCTGGCAGCCCTTGCTGATCAGGAAAAACTCCTGGTTTTAAACCCCCTATGTCCCCCATTGTATTTTGAGAGTTTTGGTCCTGTTTGGGTGGGTGTGGGGGTAGTTCTGATTCAGCCTGTCGTTGATGCCCTTCAGCCACTGGACAGCTAAACTGAAGCTCCAGGTATCTCTTCAGGTGCTGAGGAGGGCACCCAGACAGCTGTGACATCACATCAGGTATAACTCCTTGAGGGAAATGCACTGTAGACAAAAACATATCCTGCACTTTGCAGTCCAGTTTCTCCCTACAGTAACCCGGGGTGGTAGTTACCAAAATACTTCTTTGAGTAGGGCTCCTTTTCTATCCAGGTAAACAGAAAGAACCTTTCCGGCTTTTTCCTGAAAGCATCATTTTGGTTACTTTTTTTGTTTGTTTGGCAGGGGCGGGTACGGAGAGAGTGCACACCACACCTGCACACAAACACACTATCACTAAAGCCTTAACTTGAATGCTGTCAACAACCACTCTTAAACGCCATAACACTTAATAACTGACATAATATTATTTAGCACATGCCTTCCCACTTGCATTCCAGTTAGAAAACTATGTAAAGACCGACCAAACCAGCCCGTAGAAGGTTGCAGGCCTTTCCGCTCCTTCCACTTGCATCGCCCAAGGAATTTCAGATATGTTCTGGTAAGTTTGGCAGCGGGGAATTAAAAAACAGACTGGGGAAACTCGGTAACCAGCCAGGTGCTTTACTGTTTAACAACTGATGACCAGCTCACCTGCTGATTGAAATGTTTCGAGCCAGATGCGCCAGTTGGGCTAAGCATTTCTCCTCGAAGACGCAAAGAAGGTCATTCTATAAATAGTGCACAAAATCAGCGCCTTAAAAAAAAAAAAAATCAGCCCTAAGCACAATCTATAAAGGGAGCACGCGTCCTTTACAGAATCTCGCTTAGCCCACGACTAATTTAGGTGCCAGGCTTACGCCTGCTGAAACCTGGCGTAAATGCCTGCGTGCGTCTTAGGCGCAATGAGCCGCATTCTCTAATTCCGTGGTGCAACTTTTCAGAACACCCGACACGCCCCCCCAACCCTGCCCCCTTTTCAGTCCCTCGCTAGTAGAGCTAGGCGCCACGCGTTACAGAATACCACGTAGCCAGATGCACGTGCAAAGTTTATAACGAGTGCCAGTTGGCTTTTAGCGTCCAATTATTAATGGTTAAGGGCTCGCTGCTTAATTAATTTGAGCACGCAAGAATCTGGGGGAAAATAGTAAAAAAAAATCATATTAGTACCTGCGGCCTTAGGGGGAACCAGATCCCTTCTGGGGAGAGTAATTAAGAACTGTTACCTTTGCTAGATTAATAATTGTTTTTATAACACTATCGGACACATGCAACACGATACTACTACTACATTTCTAGAGCGCTACTAGGGTTACGCAGCGCTGTACAGTTTAACAACGAAGGACAGTCCCTGCTCAAAGGAGCTTACAATCTAAAGGATGAAATGTCAAGTTGGGGCAGTCTAGATTTCTTGAATAGAGGTATAATGGTTAGGTGCCGAATGCGACATTGAAGAGGTGGGTTTTGAGTAGGGTACAGAGGTGATAAACACTCACGTTCGATGAGTTCCTTCCCCAAAGAGTGTACAATCTGAGCGGATACCTGAGGAAGTGGGGGACGGTAGCCTAGTATGGTAAAGTCTGCCACTCCATAACCATGTCCAAGGTCATGAGAAATGTGTCTGGCACAGAGACGGCATTTGAACCCTGGCTTCTCTGGTTCTCAGTTCACCCCTCTAATCACCAGGGCCACTTCTCCTCCACTGGAAAAGTTGGTGAGCCTCAGCCTGCCCTGTTAAGGAGACCTGGCCAGCAGGCCCCAAACATCTGGAGCTGGTCTGCCCAGAAAACTCTGCCGGCCTGCCTCCTGGAGAAGGTCTCCTGCCTAGGTACATTTTTGTTCCTGCTCAGTTTCCTGAGCTGGTGAACTTGGATCAGCTTTTCTTCTTGGCCTTCCTCCACTTTGTTCTCTGCTCTCCTTTCCTGTTTTGACTTAAAGCTGAGGAAGGGGGGGACAGGAACCGGGAGGCGAGGAGGATTGAAAACAATGTCCCTACCCAGCATGAGCCCTAATCCCCACCCTAATTCACCCTCAGAGGCTGGAATCCAGCACCAGCCCTCCACCAGGCTGCCAGCCAGAAGTCGTGTCTTTACGTGACAAGAACAATCTGGCCATGCTTAGGACTCCCTGGGGACAAGAGGGAGCAAACAGTCTTTCTATCTGGGCAAAACAGAAGGAAGCTGCAGAGAGGCTGTCACAGACCAGAAATATAAACAGGGACAGAAGGTTTATTCTGTCTTCTGTATAACGTGAGCAAAGCACAACAGATCATTTTCACATTTTGTTGCATTGACATGTCAAATGTAATGAGGTTTTCCCTATTCATTAAAACACTTGTCAGGGGGGAAATGTTTTACCGGGGGGTGGCAAAGTATATACCCCAAAACAGAACTGAAACGGAACAGCTGGATAAGTGTCCATCCTTCTCCCAAGTCCAGACTTGTGGAAGCACATCTGGCAGCTATTAACAACTGGCAGTCTGGTCAGAAAAGTCCCACCGACTTTGCAAAGAAAAAATTGTCTTAGATCAAGGCACTGTGGTGTGCAAAGCTGATTAAGCTCTGTCAGGTCCCTCAGGAAGCAGCGATGCACAGGGCCTTCAAGTCATGCCACGCATTTTCGACTGGATTGCGGTTGGACCACCCAAGGACGTCTATCCCCAGATTCTATATATGGTGTCCAGATTTGGGTGCGCTCTCAAGATGTGCCCGTAACTTAATTGGCTAATGAACTGTTAACCATCAATCACTGGATGCTAACAACTAAATTATTGACAATAATTAACACCGATTAGGATTAGCGAACGCATCTGGCTGCACACTATTCTATAACGCTGAGTGTATAAATTTTATAGTCATGGGAGGGGCAAGGGCAGATCAGGGGCATTCTGAATATTTGCGCACAATAATATAGAATGATGGGTCTCCTTACCCAGCTTGGATGCCAGGATTTACACCAAGTTTCTCTTTCCATTTTTTTGCTTCCCTCAGGATTTACACTAGATTTCTCCTTCCTTTTTTTTTGTTTTTATCAGGATTTACACCAGATTTCTCCTTCCTTTTTTTGTTTTCATCAGGATTTACACCAGGTTTCTCCTTCCCTTTTTTTTGCTTTCATCAGGATTTCCACCAGGTTTCTCCTTCCCTTTTTTTGCTTTTATCAGGATTTACACCAGGTCTCAGCAGTAGTAAGTCTGGTGCCCAGACTTAAGCATGAAAATTGGCACTAAATCCTGTTCTATAAAGTGTGTGTGCCATTTATAGAATAGCACTTGGGGCTGATTTTCTGCGGCACTGAATTTCTAGCCTAGCTCTTTACTCCCTCTCACTCCACTGTAGCTTTGGCTGGCTGCTTTGGGTCACTGTCATGCTGAGAAGTGAACTTCTGTCTCTGCTTCAAGGCTCTTGCAGAGGGCAGAACGGATACTTCTGCACTGTTCAACATTCATTGTCTCTTTGATGGTGACAAGTGCCACAGCCCGTGCCAATGACAAACATGCCCAGAACATGATGCTGGCACCCAGTAGGGTTGTTGAGCTCTGGGGAAAGTGCTGTGTTGATTTTGTGTCTAATATAATATTTTGCATTCAGGACAGAATGTTCTATTTTAGTTTCATCAGACCACCTGGCTGCAAAACCTCCCAACTATTTCTTTGCACACTTCAAACAGGACTCGAGCTGGGCTTTCTTAAGATAGTGAATGACGGAAGATTTTATTTTATTTATTTTGGATTTTGCTCACACCTTTTTCAGTAGTAGCTCAAGGTGAGTTACGTTCAGGTACACTGGGTATTTCCCTGTCCCTGGAAGGCTCACAATCTAATTTGGTACCTCAGGCAATGGAGGGTTAAGTGACTTGCCCAAGGTCACGAGGGGCAGTAGTGGGATTTGAAGCAGCCACCTCTGGATGGCAAGCCCAGTGCTCTAACCACTTGGCCAATCCTCTGCATGGTCATAAGTACATAAGCATTGCCATACTGGGAAAGACCAAAGGTCCATCAAGCCCAGCATCCTGTTTCTAACAGTGGCCAATCCAGGTCACAAATACCCGGCAAGATCCCAAAAATGTACAAAACATTTTATACTGCTTATCCAAGAAATAGTGAATTTTCCCCAAGTCCATTTAATAACGGTCTATGGACTTTTCCTTTAGGAAGCTGTACAAACCTTTTTTAAACTCCGCTAAGCTATCCGCCTTTACCACATTCTCTGGCAACGAATTCCAGAGTTTAATTACACAATGAGTGAAGAAAGATTTTCTCCAATTTGTTTTACATTTACTACATTGTAACTTAAACGCATGCCCCCTAGTCCTAGTATTTTTGGAAAGCGTGAACAGATGCTTCACATCTACCCGTTCAACTCCACTCATTATTTTATAGACCTCTATCATATCTCCCCTCAGCTGAAGAGCCCTAGCTGCTTTAGCCTTTCCTCATAGGGAAGTCGTCCCATCCCCTTTATAATTTTCGTCGCCCTTCTCTGCACCTTTTCTAATTCCACTATATCTTTTTTGAGATGGGGGCGACCAGAATTGAACACAATATTCGAGGTGCAGTCGCACAAAGGCATTATAACATCCTCATTTTTGTTTTCCATTCCTTTCCTAATAATACCTAACATTCTATTTGCTTTCTTAGCCGCAGCAGCACACTGAGCAGAAGGTTTCAATGTATCGTCAACGACGACACCTAGATCCCTTTCTTGGTCCGTGACTCCTAACGTGGAACCTTGCATGACGTAGCTATAATTCAGGTTCCTCTTTCCCACATGCATCACTTTGTACTTGCTCACATTAAACGTCATCTGCCATTTAGCCGCCCAGTCTCCCAGTCTCGTAAGGTCCTCTTGTAATTTTTCACAACCCTTCCGCGATTTAACGACTTTGAATAACTTTGTGTCATCAGCAAATTTAATTACCTCACTAGTTACTCCCATCTCTAGGTCATTTATAAATATGTTAAAAAGCAGCGGCCCCAGCACAGAGCCCTGGGGAACCCCACTAACTACCCTTCTCCATTGAGAATACTGACCATTTAACTCTACTCTCTGTTTTCTATCCTTTAACCAGTTTTTAATCCACAATAGAACACTACCTCCTATCCCATGACTCTCCAATTTCCTCTGTAGTCTTTCATGAGGTGCTTTGTCAAACGCCATCTGGTTTGCCCAACAAGGTGGAATACAAGACTCATACTTGCGTAATGGCTTCCTTCCTGCCTCCCCACCAGAGAGGCTAGATTGTGGAATGCTTGTGATATTGTTGTCACATGACAGTTTGACTACTTTGGCCAGGGAAGCATGCAGCTCTTTCAGACCACCTTTGACCGCTTGGCTGCCTTGCCCAGTTGGGGAGGGGGCAGGAGGATCCTGAACCAGAATCATACCCTGTGCACCACCCCATCTAAAACCCCACCCCAACCACTGTGCCACAGCCACTGCAGGGGAGTTAACCAACGGGGAATGATATTTGTGTATCTTATCTCCCTTGTGCCCTTTGCAGCCGCAGAATTTGCACAGCCCTTGGGCTGGCATGGGGGGGGGGGGGGTTGACCTAGACAGAGCTTTGGTGCTTTACCAGGGCCGCCGAGAGACTGGGCCAGGCCCGGGGCAAGGCCGCCCCGCCCCTGCTGCCCCACCGCCCCGCTCCGCCCCCAAGGTTGTTGCTGCCGCTCCCCCCTCCACCCCCCCCCGAGGTCGCTGCAGTCGCTCCCCCCCTCTGTCTGCCACCAGGCCGGGCCCCCTGCATTGAAATTGCAGTGCCTCTCACCTCCGTGAAAGCAGCGCTGCAGACAGCAGAACACCTCCCTTCAGCCCTCCTTCCCTCCTTGTGTCCCGCCCTCGCGGAAGTCACGTCAGACGAGGGCGGGACACGGGGAGCGAAGCAGGCCCGAAGGGAGGCGATCTGCTGCCCTGCTGCCTGCAGGGCTGCTTTCACGGAGGTGAGAGGCGCTCCGATTTCAATGCAGGGGGCAGACGGTCGACGACGGAGGGTGGGTGGGACTGCGGCGCTGGGCCCCCCTTGGAGGCCTGGGCCGGGGAATTTTGTCCCCCCTGCCCCCTCCCTCTCGGCGCCTATGTGCTTTACACCCTCCACTTCTTAATAATCATCCTGACCCTGCTCTGAGGGATATTCAGGACTGATAAGTGCTTTTACACCCATCCTCTCTTCTGTGCCTTTTCACTACTTTGTCCCAGAGTTCTTTTGCCAAATCCTTGATGCTAGTGGTCAGGGAATAAATAGGAACAGCTGAATTTATCTTGTCATCGTGTGAATCAGTGCAAAGTGACACTGGTGGAGCCAATATATTTGGGGGTAATTCTATAACTGTGACTGTGAAGGGGGGAGGGGGGAATTGGGACTTGATATACTGCCTTTCTGAGGTTTTTGCGACTACATTCATATTCAGGTACTTATTTTGTATCAGGGGCAATGAAGGGTTAAGTGACTTGCCCAGAGTCACAAGGAGCTGCAGTGGGAATTGAACTCAGTTCCCCAGGATCAAAGTCCACTGCACTAACCACTAGGCTACTCCTCCACTCATTCCACCAATAAGAGCCAACCTCATCAGTGATGTCACAATGGCTTGATTGCTTGGCTCACTTCTGATATTGTGATGTCATAAGGGAATGGGAAATGGGACTTGATATACTGCCTTTCTGTGGTTTTTGCAACTACGTTCAAAGTGGTTTTATTTTGTACAAGGGGCAATGGAGGGTTAAGTGACTTGCCCAGAGTCACAAGGAGCTGCAGTGGGAATTGAACTCAGTTCCCCAGGATCAAAGTCCACTGCACTAACCACTAGGCCACTCCTCCAGGGGGCACCTGATTGGCACATATTAGCCTAACCGGTTATATGTACGTTCACGTGCCTGAGTAATTATGCTGTAAAGCTGATGGAAAGTGTGTGTCTATGTTCTGCAGATATGCCTGTAATTCCTACCGTGTGCGCCCACTCCAGGGTCTGCCCATGTGTTTGCCGAACTGCAAACTATACGTAATGAGAGAGATGCATATACAGAGTTGCATTTGTTTGTCCATGCCTAGGGGCACACTTCCATGGGCACGCGCCAGGGGGTCTCAACCCAGTCCTAGCCCGTCAGGTTTTCACGATATCCACAGTGAACATGTATGAGACCGATTTAAATGCACTACCGCCTCCATTGTATGCAAATTTACCTCATGCATATTCATCAAGGGCTATGTCTCGAGGACTGGGTTGAGAACACCCCCCCCCCCCCCCCCCCCCCGGCATACGCCATTATTCTAATGATTTATGCACACTATTGGCAAGTAAATGTTAATTCTTGCTTTATGGAATTAGCCCCCCCCTACACACACACGTGTGTATCCTTTAGAAAATGAGCCATTGTTCCCTCTGTGCTGAAAGGGAGTCCTCCAACTGCACTGCTACCAGTAGGGGGCAGTGCTTCAATATTGTGTGTTCAATCTCTAGAGACAGGCAGGATCCCTGGAATGCTCTGTCCCTCGTTATTGAAAATGTGATAGTGAAACAGCACCACCCACTGGCAGGACTGTAGGTGGAGGACTCCCTGCTCATCTTAGAGGGAAGAGTTACCCTTAGGCAACTGGTTACATCACAGCGTAAAGTATTTAGGATTGCTAAAGGCGGGTGGGGGGGGGGGAATTATTTATTTGTTTGTTTGTTACAGTTGTTTCCCACATTTTCCCACCTATTTGTAGGCTCAAAGTGGCTTAAATAGTACCGGAGAGGCCTAGCCTCATCCAGTCAAGCTATTCTTCCATGTTTTTTCCCCACTTCATTTTCTAAGGCTTTCTGGAACGTTTTGTTCGTTTGGCTGTTTCAGGGTAGGATGTGGGGCTACATGGAACGAACACTGTTTTAATGCATTTGACTTCCAGGCTACAATGTCATAAAAGATGAATGTTTGGGCCAGGAGCATAGATTTTCTGTAGTCACTCTACTGGGTTGCCCAGTAGCCCCTGCCCCAACAGGATCAAAGTGCAAGGGCGCAGCTGGCAAGAGATGGAGTGCAAACATAATCTCCGCAACTACAAGTGAAAGTAACCCCAGAGTCCTGCAGCCACCACTGCAGACTTCCATGGTCTTTTCCCCAGAATCCTCCCCTTCTCCCTTGGCTCTCACAACCCAAGGATAAAATCTACTGTGAGGATGAGGGTCCCACCTCCTCCCTGAAGGAGGAATTTCACACATCAAGGCAGCCATGAATATATCCTGCTAAGAAACACACCCCATGCTCCTTAAAGGGGAAGGCGCCCCCTGAGGCCAGAAAGCTTCTTTTTATCATTTTGTAATACTTTTTGAAAACAAATATATACATTTTGTAGAAGCAATGGTTTACTAGATATGAAGTAAGCCTTGTGTAACACTGCCTCCGTTTCACAACAGTTAAAGATTTCTTCTCTCTGGCACAGGCTTTCTCTCACAATGCTGCCTTCAACATCCACCCTGGTCTTAGGTGAGTTTCATAGTTAAGAGATCTTTCTTTGAGCGCCTTTGAATGAAAAAAGTTCAACTCTGTCACAAGCTTATGTGAAATTGAAGAGCAGGTGTGTTGCTTTGATGTCAACACTTTCTGTCAAAGACAGAAGTTCATGGTTTCATTGTTTTACATAGAAATGACTTGTCTTGTTAGTCTGTGTCCGTTGGGTGACATTTGTTGATATTGCTATTCAACAATGTAAATGATAAACGAAAATGTAGTCAACATAGGAGCCAGCTCTGTGGGTGCCAGTATTGAAGGGGTCCCTCATTGCTGGAGGGCATGAACCTTGGTGGAGTTCGGGCACAACAGGGGCAAGAGCGCACAATAGGCCAGTATTGAATTCTATCATTGATGTGCGTATTTACTAACATCTTGGCACCTTTCCATATGTGTGTTTTTGGCCATTCATGGTCGTATTCTATAGAGAAAAGTAGTCTTAAAGTAGGCGCCATAACCAACATCTACAGTGGGTTCCGCATTATAGAATTACTCTTCATATGTCCATTTGATACCTCTGTTTATCATGATACTTCTTGCTCGGTATTTTTATTAATTCATAATTAGCCTCTCTTCACCAGTTAGTCCATCCTTAAAAGTTGACCTTTCTTCCTTTCTTGCAGTGTCCTTGATTGGGTGCCTTGATCTAGCAGTGAAAGGTCAGTGCCTTAGAATTTGAGGTGAGTTGAGTGATTGATTTTTAACCATTTCCTCTGTTGTGCACAGAGCTTGTGACGTCATGAGTCACTGGGAGGGCTGTCAGCCAATCAGGTCTGGTGATCTTGACCTACCTTGGAGACAGCCATGTTGGTACCACTGCCACCACAAACCACCTCGCAAAAAGGCCTAGATTTTTCCCCAAAATCTTTATTCCTCCTGCACACAAGAACAAAAGTAGAGAATCACTTATTAACACCAGGTCATCACAGCAGCCCTGATGTTGCTTTTCTGAAATGTGTTCAGTTGGTTCCAATGGTGCTTGGAAAAACAAGACCCGGGGTAAATCCAGGGCTGGCGCAGCCTGTTCCTAATGACATGGAACCAGTTGGTGACCCAGCCTTTACCATCATTCTGTATTAATGGGATGGAGGGTTGATCTAGGAGTGGGAAGATGAGCTTGTAAAGCACTTTTTAATGTTTTGTATGTTTGCTGTTTTTGTCATTTTTATATTTTTCATTTGTTTTATTGTTTTTAATGATAATTACGTTCACCACTTTGGGCACGCATTGATGTATAAGTGATTATTCAATACATAGTAGCACAGTAAATGCAACAGATAAAGACTAGGTGGCTAGAATTGTACCTACAAACTACGAAGTTTATACCCCTCTATGCCCTTATTTGCAGGGCCGTGCCTAGGGTCTCTGGCGCCCCCCTGCAAACCATCAGTTGGTGCGCGCGCATGCGCGCCCCCCACGCTTTAAATTTACTTCTCTCCACCTCCAGCTCTGACGTCTGTGCAGTGTCAGTGAAAGCGCTGCCTGTCTGACGTCTCTCCACCAGCCTTCCCTTTGCTCGTTCGTTCCCTCTGTGTCCCGCCTTCTTCTGACATCATTTCCTTGAGGGCGGGACACAGAAGGAACGAACGAGCAAAGGGAAGGCTGGTGGAGAGACGTCAGACAGGCAGCGCTTTCACTGACGCTGCACAGACATCGGAGGTGGAGCGAGGTAAATTTAAAGCACCGGGGAATCGGGGATGGAGCGGAGGAGTAAGGGTTTTTTTTAAATACAACTTGATGGTGCGGCGCCCTTGAAGGCAGGCGCCCCCCTGCGGCGCTTACCATGCTTACTGTATTGGCACGGCCCTGCTTATTTGAATATATTACCTCTTCCTGCAACCCCCATCCCCCACTTCCTGTTTTTAATGAACATTCTTAGAGAGTGTGTTATACGCTTTTTCATTCCTCGTCTTCCTTCCTCTCTTGCTAACCCTCTTCCTCATCCCTTCAGCTCCCCCAGCTCCTCCCTCCCTCTCCTTCGTTGCCGGCTATGTCGTGTACATGACGGGGGAGCCAGCCACGCTGCGCTGCGGTGTTTCCGGGACACAGAGTATACTGGGCTACCAGTTCTACAAAGACGGAGCAAAGGTCACCGAAGGACATTTCACCCCTTCTCAGGGTACCTACTCCATTGCCGGTGTTAATAAGGGAACCGCAGGGCCTTACTCCTGCGCATACTGGACGTTGGATGCAGGGGTGGCTGTCTTATCCAGGGAGAGCCCTGCCATTGTCCTCTACGTGATAGGTAAGAACAAGCTCTGGTCCAAGGTGGCGTATCTTATACCGTAAAATACATCCTTTACAGTATCTACTATAAAAGAAACAACGAATGAATAAACAACGTAAATCAGTGTTTCTAATACCATAGTCACCTTCGCTGGGTTTGCGTTTGTGAACAATTTGTCATTCTGCCACAGAAACGTCACCATGTCTGTTATACCATAAGAGGCATCACCCACCGAGCATTTTAATGTCTTCTAATCTAGAGCACTTATGAACTAATCAACATAATAAGCCATCTTCATCTCTTCTAACTTAAGATATATCAGTTTCCATACCCATTCTTTTCTAATCTAGCTAGGATAAGATAATATGCCTTACACTATAAAAGAGACAGTAGTTCTTATTAACGCATCATAAAGCATTTTAAACTAACCAGCATGAGGTGCTGTCTCTTGGACAACCTTCACAAAGCTCCGTATCTTATTGGAATACTTCTACGTTTTTGTCAATCTGACTAATTCTTTCCCTGTCTCATCCACCTTTGCCCATCCCCCCCCTTTTCCCCAGACCACCTTCCTACCCCTGTTCTTTCCCTTGAGCCGCCAAGCTCCACCTACATCGCTGGCGAACCCGTCACCCTGTTCTGCGTGCACCCTAAGGCGGACAGCGTCGTGGAGTACCGTTTCTACAAGGACGGGGCAGAGGCGCCGAGGGAAGGGGGCAGCCCCTCCGACTCCACGTACAGGATCAGAAAAGCCACAGAATCAATGGAAGGGTGGTACTCTTGTCTTTACAGGAGCGAGGCGCGGGGAAGGGCAATACGATCCATGGAGAGCCCCCGGCAGTTCCTCTCAGTCACAGGTAAAAGCAGCCGCATGATGCATAGAAAGGGTTTCAGTTTATTTTATGAAACTGTCCATCCCAGACTCTTCCCAAAAAATAACACATACATGCATTTGGGCCTGGCCCTTTAATATCATAGAAGGCCAAGATTTCTACTGGCCTACTAGGGGCAGTGAACCACCCTGGCAGATCACCTTCAAAAAGGCAAAGCAAAGGGGTTTAGAAAAGCTCTATCAAGGACCCCCACCAACAACCTGGCCTAGATCCTTTCTCCAAAAACCAGGCCCAAAGCCTGTCTCAAGAAGCCAGACGCCTCTAGAGGTCTGTATATTACACAAAGAGAACTTGGTCCGACATGTCACCTTCAGCTGAATCCTAATTCCGAGTCATAACATTGTAAAATAAAAATAACCTAACCCAAAAGTAGCTGGAATTTAATTTGGATTCTGCTTTCGTCTCCCTCCGTTACAGCTCAGCCTCCAGCCCCCTCCATCGCTCTAAACCCAGAGTACCCTGTCTACATCACAGGGGAGCCTTTGACTTTGAGCTGTGCATCGCCTGGCCCTGCCGGAGTCACTGGGTACAGGTTTTACAAGGATGGAAGAGAAGTGACGGAGAGGTCAAGCGTCTCTCAAAGGGAGTACGTCATCTCTGGGGTCACCAATCTGACTGCAGGAATGTATAGCTGCATTTACTGGATAGCCGAGAGACAGCGGGACATTCCTGCACTCCCGAGCGCTCCAGTGACAGTGGTTGTCATAGGTATATTTGAAAAGTACTATGTGTTTCTGTCTTTTTCTTTATCTCTGCCTCGATACCTCTCCCTGTGTGTTAAATCCAAACCTAATTAGACATAAGAACATGTGTTGCCGTACTAGGACAGACCGAAGGTCCATCAAGCCCAGTATCTTGTTTCTAACAGTAGCTGATCCAGATATAATGGCTAAGAAATGAAATATAAGGTGTGAAACTTTCCCTTAACTTTTTTTCCCTCTTGAGCAAGAGAGTAGGAATTAGAACCAGGGGCAAACGAGCAGACAAACAAAATATTTCGGATATAGAGAATGAGCTGTGTGGAAGCTTCAGTCATGGTGTTAGAAGTTGGATACCAACCTGAGATGAATAACAAAAGCTCCTTTTGTGGCCATCAACATTGTTCTGAAAGGATACTGCACTCCAAGCATTGAATGTATGTTTCTCATTCTGATCTCCCCCACTCCAGATCCCCTGCACCCACCAGTGTTTTCCTTGACCCCATCTAATGGGTGCGTCGAAGATGGTGACAACCTAACCTTGCCTGCTCAGCTCCACCCACTTCAAAAAAATCGTGATGTTCTTCACCAGGGATGGTGAAGTCATCCACCACGGTCGCCACTGAATGGGACAGAAAGCAATTTCGTTTTTCCTTCCGGGTCTCGAAAGGGAATGCATCTCATGAGGGAAACTATTCCTGCCATTACGTAGCAGATTGTACATGGTAGAATGCTAACCTCCCCTCGGAGTGAGGCCCCGGCAAGTGACTGTGGAAGGTAAGTAGAGACTCGGGGGAGGGGCAGGAAATATAAAGGGTACCCGTCTAATGGTGAAACCGCTAGTGGGTAAAACTTACACTCATTCCTCTGAAAATTATGTCACCTAGGCAAATAGACTCAGAGGTTAAATCTAGAAATATGCTCAGGTGTGTCTCACCATGGCATTGTGGGATTTCACAAGCAAAAAATGGAGGGGAAAAGAGAGAGTCTAGACGACATAGGACATCTGAATCCCTCCATCTGAACGTTGGATCAAATGTCTACGTAGGGCAATGGGAGAGACGTATGGAAGAAGAAACAGCATGGGTGGAAGTCGGAATGTACCAAATGACTAAGCCAAACAATGGAGTAAGAGCGTCCAAAAGTTTATTTGCCAATGATAAACTGACCCAAAGAAAGACCCAACAGGGGCCATGTTTGGCTGAAAAGCCTTCCTCATGCTCAACTGACGGCTTGTTACGCCAGAGGACGTGCACTTTTTACAAGTGACATCCATCACTTCAAGAACCCTACTCTTCTACATGATTTATGATTCTGTGAAGTTGATTGATATGAAACCATTACGATCCCCGAGGAAGGCTTTTCAGCTGAAACATGGCCCTTGGTTGGGTCTTTTCTTTGAATCAGTTTACCGTTGTTTGCCTTGGCCATTTGGTACATTCCCACTTCCACCCGTGCTGTTTCTTCTTGACCCTCCCTGCGGAAGGTGTGTGGACCCATCTGCTTTTTCTCCGGGAGACATATGGAAGACCAATTTTTCCAACAACAAGGGTTTTCCCCTGTTATGTGGAAAAATACTTAGTATATAGATCATTTATCGCTTATCGTTTATTTAAAAAGTTGATATTTGCTTAATTTGTGGAACAAGTCAAAGTGCTTTACAAATAAAATAAAGAATAAACAGAAAGGAACGCCATAAAAATGCAATCGTTCCGAAGAAGACAGTAGACAAAAACCATGTATACTCACTGTGACTCCTCTGCTCCCCACTGCTGTACCCCAGCCTGTAAGTAGAAGAGAATTAGACAATTTAGGAATTTAGGGATGAATGAAAACGAACAAATCATCTCTCTAATCAAAGATATTGTGGTAGAGAATTCCAGAGGAATTCCTTGTCGATTCCCACTTTACTCATGAGGGATTAGGGAACACTAGTCTGTTATCATTAAGTGAGCGTAGACAACATGCTGGTTTATAGGTGCTTGGGTTACTCCTAGTTATACCTGCGTAAGTAATGTTGCAGAAGTCATACCAAGAGTTAATATACAGATAAAACAGAGTACGTAGAGAATCGGTGTCCTGTAATTAAATGTAGCATGATCACACACCCAGCATGCGTCGCATTCAGATGCTTAAGCTGTAGACAATGAGTCCAGCCAGAGTTCACCTCTAATCTTACCTACTAAAAAAAAAATGGCTGTTGCATTTCGATCGATAGCTGTAGCCCCGCCCAGTTTTAACTCCACCTACTTTTATGGCTGTAAAATTTTATGCTCATAGCTGTAACTCCACCTACTTTAATGGTCGTGCCCTTAGGCCACACCCCTAACCTTTCCTACTTTAATCTACTGCTCAACTGTCCTCTCCACTTAGAATAATAATAATAATTATTATATGTGTTATGAATGATAATAAATATATCAATGTGAATGTGTGTATGTTATTAGCATTATTGATTTATACATTTCATTCAACCCCGCTGTATCCACACAGCTGTGTGGAGGACGAGGAGGAGGGTAGGATTAGCCATGGCCAGCACATGTCTGGTACCCCCCCTACAATGCTAGACACTCATGGAGAGAAGTATAGAGGGATGTGTTTTTTTTATGGGGTTGTAAGCTCTCACCGACAGGTACCATGTTTCATTTGCAGCTCGGAAGCTCCTCTGGCTGGTGCTTATCGGGCTTGGAGCCGGCCTGATTTTGGTGCTCGCTGTCTTCCTGGTTATAATCCTCTGCCGGATGCTGCGTACCAGGAAAGGTATGGTCCATAGGAGCCAACTTTTCAAAATGATTGGGGGTGCTGAAAATGTTTTTTTTTTTTTTTTTTTTACAGGTGGTGCATTCCCCCCCTCCCCCTCCGAGTTCCAGGCCCTCCCTCCCTCCTTCGTTATTCCAGGTCCACTGCCCTCCTTCCCTCCGAGTACCAGGCCCCTCTCCCTTCCTTCGACTTCCAGGGCCCCCCTCCCTCCAAATTTTAAAAGTCATCTTACTTCGTCGGGGTTACGGCGGCAGCAGCAGTGAAAAGCGTGCAGGCTGGGCGCTTAGTTCAGCCTTCCTTTCTCTCTCTCTCAGCTCTGGTCCCGCCCTCATTTCCTGTTTCCGCAAGGGCGGGACCAGAGCTGAGAGAGAGAGAAGGGAAGGCTGAACTAAGCGCCCAGCCTGCACGCTTTTCACTGCTGCTGCCGCTGTAACCCCGAAGAGGTAAGATGACTTTTAAAATTTGGAGGGAGGGGGGCCCTGGAAGTCGAAGGGAGGGAGGGACTTTTAAAATTCTGGGCTGGCGAAGGGAACTTCCGGTGGGTGAAATATTGGGGGTGCTCGAGCACCCACGGAGTTGCCGCCTATGGTATGGTCTGAGAGATGCTACTGGCCTGGGGGGGGGGGGGATCAGGCTCTGGTTACATTTGAACATGGGATCTCACTGCAGGCATCTTGCCTGAAGGATCTTAAATGTAACTAAATGCAATTTTGAAAAAGTCTCAAATGAATGGGGGAGAGAAGTGACTATAGAAAATTAAAGAGGAGAAAAGGGGAGATATAATACAGAAGAGGTATGGACAGAAAAGGAATTCAGTGTTCTGGTGATTTTTCAGAATTTTTGGCTGCTGTTTGGACACTTTTTTCAGTTCATTTCAGAAATTAATGCCTTTAAATTTTGATTAACTCACATTAATTAAAATGTTTTAATGTGCAGATCAACTTTAAAGCACATCACTCATTTGGGAAGTTTTGCATGTGTAAAACTCTTTGCATGCACAACATTTCTGAAAATGAAAGCCCAACCCAAAAGCGGATCCCTACGATAGAGTCATTCAGAGATCTCCAAGCTATAAATAGTGCAAATCTTTCTCATAGCAATGAAATTTGTAAAATGAGAGGTCACACGGGGAAACTTAAGGAGTAGTTTAAGAAAATATTTCTTCAGGGAAAGGGAGGTGGGTACACAGAATGGACTTCCCAGGGGAGGTAGCGGAAAGCGTACACGGCAACAGAAACTTCTCATTTCCAGGTAACACAAATCCACAGATTTCTGCAGAAGAAAACAGCCTGTCTATGAGTAAAAGCAAAACTGTGTCCATTTCTGATCACAACCCCCCCGAGGTTCTTAACCTCAATCAACCGAGGCTTCCTTTTATCAAGCCATTTTCAAAGTGAATGGGCTTTGCCGTCATTACCGCACGCTTGATAAAAGAGGCCTGAGAGCTTTGAAATGGGGAGACTGTGAAGTTTTAAGCCAGAAAGAGAGAAGCAAAGCCAGAGGTTAACTGCTCCGTCTGCCACCGTGTAACTCTCCATTCCGACCTCCACCTCCGTAGCCTCCTTCAGCTAGGGGATCCCCCCCACGGGGGTTTATAGATAGTATTTCCCCAAAGGATGACCAAAGACTCCAGTCACATCATTAAAAGAATTCCTCTTTATTTCTCAGAGTTCATCTTTCTTGCAATACTTGATACTATTCCACCCTTTATCATGAACCCTTGTTAACATTCACAGGGTTCCATAAGGGTTCCCCTCCTCTGGCTTGCAACATAGAGTTCACATTTCAATCATTGACTTTTGTTAATGTTCACAGTGATCCGGCTGGGTTTACCTTCCAGCTTATTGCATATAACTCACAGCAATTCAAGGCTATCTTCCCTTCTCCCCCAGCAGAATTCATGCCAACCTGATGACAACGTTCACCCAGCAGCAGTGGCATTCCTGGCCTGGATGGCACCCGGGTCAGAGCGCCGATGCGCCCCCCCCCCCGGGTGCAGCGTGCCCCTCCTCCGCTAAATGATACCTTCCTCCCCCTCTGGCGAAATGACACCCCCCCCGGGTGCACGCCGCTGGGGGGGGGGGGTGCCGCGGCGCGTGCCTGCTCCGAGTTCACTAAACTTCGCTTCGCTGCAGCTCCCTGTTCCGGGGCAGAGGGAGCTGCAGCGAACGAGCGACAAAGTTTAGCAAACTCGGAGCAGGCGCGCACCGCGGCACCCCCCAGTGGCTTGCACCCGGGGCGGACCGCCCCCCCCCCCCTTGGTACGCCGCTGCCCAGCAGGCAGTTTCACTCCTTCCTCCACCTCAGGCTCTGGATTACTTTCTGCCACGGCTTCTTCCCCAGCTGCCTCAATTCACCTCTTCCAATTCCCCTTAGTTTAGGAAAGACAGCAGCCAATAAACCCCTCACCTTGGCTCCTCTAGTCTGAGCCCATGCAGACACCTCCATTCCTTCCTCCTCCCTCTCCCCTGACTCTTCCAATCTATCCCATTCCATCACCTCCTCCTCCGCCTCAGGCTCCCCCAGCTGCTCATCATCACCCTGATTGGAGATCATCTCCCAATCCTGTTCCTCCTCCCTCACTGCCTACCAGTGCTTGCCCTGGGTCAGATGCATTATGGGGACGGTAGTTCCTAGCCTTTTTTCCTCCCTTCTCCCAATCTTTATCCACCAGGGGGCGAGCTTCTTGCTCATACGGGACATGCGCTTGCCTCTTCGCTCTTTCTTGGGCCGCTCTCGCTTTCCCTGCGACCGTCCTCTCAGTAACCCCTCACACCACTAAGCCATGACTAAGCAGAGGTTAGTACATAAGTGTTGCCATACTGGGACAGACCGAAGGTCCATCAAGCCAGCATCCTGTTTCCAACAGTGGCCAATCCAGGTCACAAATACCTGGCAAGATCCCAAGTTAGGTGGGCTTAACAGTGTTTAAGTGCTGTCCTAGCCTGCATTTCTATGTCACCAAATTAATAAGGAACCAACCATGGGGGAAAAATGATTTAACAATGAAATAAATATATTAAATCCATTTACTATCCAGAAGATTAAAAGATTGTTCTGATAAGTGAATATTCTGCCATACGATTGCGCCGTCATGAGCTGGACTCCAGTACAAACAGTAGTTGGGGTATAGAAAGCAGGAGACTGCAATTTGTAAGACATGCCCTCAATTCATGCTTTAATCAGGATTTGCTTCGTTTTTAACATGGGGGGGGGGGGGTAGAAAGGAATGGTTTCATTAAATACCCTTTGCTCATATTAACCCCCTTTTCTGCTCTCCTCTTCCCCGTCCCAGGTTCAAAGGCAGCGAAGCCCTCTTCGGCATTAAATGAGGTAAGGGACAACTTCTGAGCACCTCAGAGGTCACAGCTGGATGTCAGAACCAGGCTCATTTTTCAAATGATCAGCCCTGGCAGTGTCCCCTGTCCCTGAGAGTTTACCAGTGCTTAAAGGCTGCGCTGCAAGCAGAGGAAGGGATGAGGAAAGCTGTGCTTTGGATTTTCTGCAGCGGGGGAAATCTAGAAATTAGTTGCAAGATTAGGTGCCGCAATGGGTCCGTTCTGGGTGTGCTGAGGTCAGTGGTTCTCTATTGTCTGAAATTTCTCCTGATGTTTGTCACAGACATCAAGAAAACCAAATCCATATATATTTTCAAGAAAATTTACAAGGACTACAGCTCTCCAGGGTGAAAATGCTGGAACCTTCCTCAGTTCTTACCCACATTTTCGACTTTGCTTATTTTAAACACACTCAGCACAGAGCATCAGGTTACAGGCTGATGAAAACGTTGCAGATTGTTTATTTTTAATTATTCTTGGTATTTCTGGAAATTCCAGTATTCCTTGAGTCTCATTGAAACTGTAAGAAACAGCCAGGCCATTCGAGCTCACGTTTCATTTATTTTCTCCTAAACCTCTCTGATTCTTCATCCTGCCATGAAGCCTCAGTCAAATTCCATTTTGGATTCACTCCATGGGTCGCGGCCACCTTCTCGTGGCTTATATGTTCACAAGCATAGGAGCTAGGTCTGTGGGTGTTAGTGGGCACTGAGGGACCCCCCCCCCCATCCCCCCCCCCCACCCCCCTCACTACTGAGCAAGCTCCTTCATTTCTGTCCAAGGAGGGGTCATTTCTTCTGTGTTTGGCACTCCCAATCATTTTGGGAGCGGTCGGTTTGTATGCTCACAAATGAATGTTTAGTCATTTCACCCAGGAATGGTGCACTGGCATTGAGGAAAAGACTCTGCTACTTGGTACCTTTAGAAAATTCTCAGAAATGATGCACGAGTTTCGTTGTGCAGTCAGATTTGTAACTGTTTTGTGTGTCTCTACGTGTTCACATTTAATGTATATGTTTTTCTTTCCTATGGCAGGATGGGGAGATAGCCTACACAGCCCTCACTGTGTCCACTCTGACCTCAACGCGCTCTGCCCCTATCTAGAATATTTTGTGGGGGCCACCTGAACTGTTACAATCCATTTGCTGCTGTGGGGTCCCTTCCATGTGTCCCAGTGCTCTGCGATGTACCAGCTCAGAGCTGCTCAGTTTTACTGGTTTCATGTCACATTTCTCACTTGGATACTGCAGAGAAAACATGGAAGATTAAGCACAGGATGTGTTCTATGTTGGCATTACAGAGACTTTTTCTGGTGATGAAGGTACCTCACGATGCCTAAGTGTGTCTCTCTCTTTTGAAGTATGTGGCTCAGGTATGTTCAGTTTTACTGGGACATGTGCTTTTTTTGCTTTTGGGTTACTAGAAAGTGACAATGGAAACAAAAAAATATGTTGATCTCAGCTAATCAGTTATTGCATCAATGCAAAGCTCAGAAGCTTATGCAATAAAAGGAACTCCACTGCCTCCTTTGACCAACTCTTGACACCTACTTCAGAAAGAACAGCTGTTATCATGCCAAAGCTATTCTGTTATCTATATATATAAAACTCACCCTCAACGTTCTATAGTCGGATGACATCACTGAAGCCAAGGTTCGTAAGTTCGAAGCTCTGAAGCCAAGAAACTCACAGCCTCGGGGCCCCGCCCTCGCGTCAAACGTTATGACGTTGAGGGCGGAGGCGGAGCAATTCACTCACATCGACGACGGCCAGGGCGCCGCAATGGGCCACCCACTGACGACGAAGGTGCATTGGGTGGGGGGGGCCACAGTCACACATCGACGGCGGCCACGGCGGCGCAATGCCGTCACTAACAACCAAGGTGCGTTCGGTGGGGGGGGGGGGGGGGGGGCCACAGGAAAGCCTTGCTAGCGCCCGTTTCATTGGCTCCAGAAACGGGCCTTTTTTTACTAGTTTTATATATATGTGAGTTGTGTGTATGAGTCTCTCTCTCTCTCTCTCTCACTCACACACAGAGTTTGTAACTGTCCACATCAGGAACCATGAAATATGATTGATGAAGCAATAAAATTGTTTATTTCTTGGATAAAGATCCCAGAGAGATTCATTTTATTGAGGGAAGCCCAGGAATACCAGTTCTTCTAACCACTCCTTCATCCATATATTGGATGGCTCACTGCCCACGCCAGCCAAGAAAGACTAATTCAGTCCTGTTTTTTTTCCCTCCTTGCCCTTCCCGCTGATAAGATACAGAACTTGAACACACGGCTTCCTGATTTTCTTAGGGAAGCAAGAACTGTGAATCCATGATATATTGAGAGTTGGAGAGAATAAACCCAGTTTAGGTAGACTCAGGTGAGCTGAGAACTCCAGCATCCTGGAGGGGGGAAGGGAGAGGGACAAAATAGTCCTACAAAGTTAGACAACTCCAATCTGGGAAAAAAAAAAAAAGATGGATTCGGAATCTACATCATCTGCCTAAAACCCTCATCCGATCATCGGTTCGGACGGCCACGCAGGACAGCAAGTCAGCTTATGCTCAGCGTAAGCTCATAGTTCCAGAATGACCCACCTCAGAGATATCCACTGTGAATATATTATCATTTTAATTATCAGCAAGCGTTGGAGTACAAGGTGAATAATTATTCATACCTCACAGGTCACAGAGTTTCTCTTCCCTGACAACTAAAACAATTTGATTTAATAGGGCAATTTATATCCCCACTTTATCCAGTTACCTGACATAAGGAAGTTTACAATCAACCAAAAAATAATAATAATGAAAAAATATTTTGAGAGGGAACTAAAGGAGGAATGACATATCAAAGAGGGTGGGGAGTGTTACACCACTGTGGAGGACTGGGTGTCAAGAGGAGGGTGATGTGGCATGTCTTAAGTTGCAGTTCCAGGCTGTCCACTGTCCTCTATACACCTAGGAGACTATTTTCCAAAATGATTAGGGGTGCTAAACGCAACCCAGATGACTCCTTCGTGGACACAGTGCTCAATATTGAGGGTACTAAAAATGCCCACTGCACAGATACTTAGGTCTCTAGACCAGGGGTTCTCAGCCCAGCCCATGACACAGCAAGCCAGTCTGGTTTTCAAAGAAATCCACGATGAATTTGAATGAAATAGATTTGCATATAATGGTGCTGTGCATAAAAATTTATCTCATGCATCTTCACCGTGGGTTTCCTGAAAACCCACAGTGGCTGGGTGTATGCCTGGGACTGGGTCGAGAACCCCTGCTCTAGAGTCAGCCACACATCCAATAGCAAGCAAAACCCCACCGGCAATTAATCAATTCTTCAAAGCTGTCTTCTCAAAACTGAATGTAGTGGGACATGTTGAATCCCCTCTCCCCCAAACGCCCCATTATTGTAAGAACATTTGGGTCCTCGGTTCACAAGCACAGGGGTTCTCAACCCAGTCCTCCTCAGGATATATCCAGCCAGTCAGGTTTTCAGGATACCCACAATGAATATGCATGAGAAAGATTTGCAGAGACAACCTCCACTGAATGCAGAGCTATCTCATGTGGGAATCCTGAAAACCTGATTGGCTGCGTGTGCCGACTGGGTTCAGAAGCACTGCGGACTGTCATTCTCCTTTGTACCCGTTTCTCAGTTCTAAGCTTAGTTTTTATATGCGGAATATAAATGAATTAAATAAATAGATGCAAAGATGCGGAGAAAATCGACCTCATATCTGGACAAGTGACTTTTAGGACCTATATCAGTGATTCCCAAAACTGTCTTGGGGAAGCCCTCAACCAGTCACAGTGAATATCATGAGCTTGATTTGCATACACTGCCTCCTTGGTATGCAAATCTATCTCATGCATATTCATTGTGGGTATCCTGAAAACCTGACTGGCTGGGGAACCCCCAGGACAGGTTCAGGAACTAATGACCTATATGGTTCTCAAACCTATCTTAGGGGACCACCAGCTGTCAGGTTTTCAGAATTCCCCAATAAATACAATGAGACAGATTTCTCTGCCTGTCACATCCATTATATGCAAATCTGCCTCATGCATATTCATTAAGAATATCCAGAAAACCTGACTGGCTGGTGGGTCCCCCAGGACAGGTTTGAGAACCGCTGATGAAGGGGATATGCCATACGCATCTGGCCTCGTTATTTCTCACTCTTGGCGAAGAAGATGCTCTTTGATAAGGCCTGCTTCAAGGCATCCTTGACGCTCTTGTTCCGCAGGCTGTAGATGAAAGGGTTCAGCAAGGGCGTCAAGATGCTGTTGACCAGTGCCACAATCTTGTTGGAGTCCAGGGCTGCGTCTTCTGCGGGCCGGGCACACATGAAGATGCAGCTGCCATAGACCAGGGCCACCACAGTGATGTGGGAGGCGCAGGTGTTGAAGGCCTTCCGTCGTCCTTCTGCTGAAGGGATTCGAGCGATAGCGATCCCAATGCAAGTGTAGGAGATGAGAGACCAGAAAAGAGAACCCAGCACCACAGTGGAGGCGAAGGCAAAGTCCAGTTTCCCAATGAGGGTTATGTCTCCGCAGGCCAGTTTCAGCAGTGGCTCCACATCACAGAAATAGTGGTTGATGACGTTGGGGCCGCAGAAGGGCAGTCGCCAAGTCATTGCAGATTGGACAATGGTGTCCAAGAAGCCGCCCAGCCAGGAACCCAAGACTAGATGCATGCAGAGCTTCTGACTCATGATGGCTGAGTAGCGCAGTGGGTGGCAAATGGCTACATAACGGTCAAAGGACATCACAGCCAACAGGATAAACTCGGTGGTGCCCAGGACGAAATAGATGTAGGACTGGAGCATGCAACCACCGAAGGAGATGGTCTTGGTTTCCATCATCAGGTTGAGGAGGATCTTGGGCATGATGGCAGATGTGAACCAGATGTCCAAGAAGGCCAGATTGCGCAAGAAGAAGTACATGGGGGTGCGCAGGTGTACATTGGTCCAGGTGACACCAATAATGGCCAGGTTGCCCAGCAAGGTGACCACATAGATCAGAAGTAGGAACATGAAAAGAAGATGCTGTAGCCCACGGGCCATAGGGAATCCCAGCAGGATGAATTCAGTCACCACCGTCCTGTTCATCTCCATGATAGGACCACCTTCAGTTTCTAGATTTATTTGCTGAAATACGGGATAGAAAAAAACTCACAAAGGTCAGGAGACTAAGGTTTGCGGCTCAGCTACAGATAGAAACTGATATGATTCCTTCTTGAATTGTACAAATATGCCGCTGAGAAAATATTGATTTGTGGTAAATACATCTTTTTTAAATAAATAAATAAACTCCATTTCAACACAACTCATAGAAATGCCTCCACTCAACTCAGATAAACTGGTAAATTTTATAAAAGGATATTTCAGTCATACTGTCCTATATCTCTATCAGGACTAACATTAAAAGCTAGTGGAGAACTTATTTTAAATGCTGGCCATGGCATTAAAAAAAAAAAAAATATATATATATATATATATATTAGGAGGAAGTTATCAACCTGAGCTATTGAGATAGATATGGGGAAGAAATGTTTGAGACTAAGGGGTATGTTTACTAAGGTGCCTGTAAATTTAAGACGCGTTAAACGCTAACGCACCTATACATTTCTATGGGCGAGTTAGCATTTAACGCGTGTACACCATTTACGTGCGTTAAAAACACTAACGCGCCCATGGCATCGCTTAGTAAACCCAGCCCTAAGGGACTCTTCTACTAACAGGAAGTAGGGTTGCTGCCAGATTTGCACGTGGTAAATTGACCCTACCACGGGGCTCGCTTAGGAGCCTGGCAGTAGTTCTGGGTCAGCCGTGCGCCATTTCCGGTGCTAGAAAATATTTTTTATTTTTATTTAGATTTAGCTCATAACTTTTTCAGTAGCAGCTCAAGGTGAGTTACATTCGGGTGCACTGGGTATTTCCTGGGCTCACAATCTAATTTGGTACCTGAGGCAATGGAGGGATACGTGACTTGCCCAAGATAAGCAGCAGCAGTGAGATTTGAACTGGGCACTCCTGAATGTCAAGCTTGATGCTCTTGCCACTTAGCTACTCCTCTACTCTTTTGAGTTTTCTGGTGCCGCTGGTTGGAGAGTGGGCATGCAATAATGAGCACTAATTTGTAATAATTACAATTTATGCGCACAACTCGCTAAGTGTATAGGCACTAGGATATCAACTAAGCACATTCTATATACTGCACCTAAATCTTAGGTGGAAATGTGTTTTGCATGGATTTTTTCAGGCGCCATATATAGAATCTGGCCCTTAGTGCATATTTCTTTCAGCGCTATTTATAGAATTGGGTCCCATGTAACAGAATAGCACTCAAAAGTGCATTTATGTGCATAACTCCTGTTAATGCTCCATTCTGGCGTATAACTACCATTGTAGTGTGAAAATTATGTGCTAAATTACCAATTAACGTTTAGCATCTGCCCTGGGCCCGATCATGTCTAGCACCAGCCTGCACAGTTAGAAATAGTAGTCCGGTCCTTGGACTAAGAATCAGTGGAGCTAAGATTCAAATCCCACCTTCTACTTATGATTTCGGGTAAATCGTTGCCGCAGATACAAAGTTAAATTATGAGCCCTCAAGGGACAATGAAATATCCAGTGTACCTGAATGTAACTCACCTTGAGCTACCACTGAAAAAAAGCATTGAGCTCAGTCCCAAATAAACGACGACAAAACAATGTCTCAGCTCTATCCAGAGCATTTAACATTGAATTTTTGTTGACAGTATAAATCCCTTTAAATATTGGCTCACATTTTGTCTATGAAAACAGCTTGTTAAAATAATCCTTAAGGGCTCCTTTTACAAAGCTGCACTACCGATTAGCGGCGTGCTAAATGTGAAGAAGCCCGTTCTATTCTTATGGGCTTCTTCGCATTCAGCACTTCGCTAATGATAGCACAACTTTGTAAAGCCCTAAACTTGCAGGTGTATTTTCCAAATGAGTCACTAGATGGCACTACAGTTCCACAGATAGTAACACAATGGGCGGAGTCAAAGTACTGTCCAGGATATTATCAGATGTCAGAAATTAACATCTATAATTAGAATTTCTAAACAGAAAAACAAATTCAAGCTATTAAAATATTTTTAGAAAAACTGTAGATTTCTAAGAGGCTTTGCTTTTCAAATATTGAAAAATTTTGGAATCAAAAGGAGCAGAGTTGATGTTTGTCACTAAGCTTAGAAAAAATTAGTTTTCTGTGAGTCCTTTCAGAAAAACATACTTTCAGCCATAGGTGTTTCTCTGGTATATTGATGTGGAGAAGGGAAATGACACACCTATATTACATTTTCAATTCTACATACATTGTTTTCATGAAAATTACAATCACGGGAAAACAGGATGCAAATGAAAGAGATCTTGGTGAACAGCACGGACTTTGAACCAAAAATCGCCCCATTCTAAAGAGACAATCTGAAAAATTTGTAACATTTCCTATAGATGTACAAATGTAAAACCGCATAGTTCTAATTAGAATTTTAAAAACAACTTCCAAATTTCTCTGGAACAGAAATCTGATTCTTCAAGCAGAAAATATGATTCATTTCCAGGTTTAGAAACTTCCACAAATTTCTACATAGAAATGATCAACTTCTCATAAGTACATAAGTAATGCCACACTGGGAAAAGGCCAAGGATCCATCGAGCCCAGCATCCTGTCCACAACAGCGGCCAATCCAGGCCAAGGGCACCTGGCAAGCTTCCCAAACGTACAAACATTCTATACATGTTATTCCTGGAATTGTAGATTTTTCCCAAGTCTATTTAGTAGTGGTTTATGGACTTGACCTTTAGGAAACCGTCTAACCCCTTTTTAAACTCTGCTAAGCTAACCGCCTTCACCACGTTCTCCGGCAACGAATTCCAGAGTCTAATTATGCGTTGGGTGAAGAAATATTTTCTCCGATTTGTTTTAAATTTACTACACTGTAGTTTCATCGCATGCCCCCTAGTCCTAGTATTTTTGGAAAGCGTGAACAGACGCTTCACATCCACCTGTTCCATTCCACTCATTATTTGGATGATGGATTTGTAAGTAACATAGACTGAAATTTTCATTAATAGTTCATCTTTCCAGGGTTTCATAAAGATTATGAAATGATTTTTACTCCCTTTAAAATAAAACATAAATTAGGGGGACCCTAAGATATGTATTTTAGAGAACCCAGTTTCTGTTTAATACAAGCAAGAACATTAGAACATAAATGTTGCTATACTGGGACAGACCGAAGGTCCATCAAGCCCAGTAGCCTGATTCTAACAGTAGCCAACCTGTTACATGTAAAACAGATTTTAAGCTGCTTATCCTAGAAATAAACAATGGATTTTCCCAAGTTCATCTAATAATGGCTAATGAACTTCTCTTTTAGGAAATTAGCCAAACCTTTTTTTAAACCCTGCTGAGCTAACTGCTTTAACCACATTCCAGAGTGATTGGGTGAAGAAATATTTTCTCTAATTTGTTTTAAATTTACTATTTGGTAGTGTCATTGCATGTCCTTGTAGACCATCGACATCTACATGTTCCACTCCACTCTGTATTTTATAGACCTCTATCATATCTCCCCTCAGCTGTCTCTTCTCCAAGCTTTTCCTCCTAGGGAAGTCATCTCATCCCCTTTATCATTTTCATCTCCCTTCTCTGATTCCGCTAAATCCTACCTTAATTTACACTATCCAAGCTGCAGGAATGTTAAATATAAATTACTCTTCACCTCAACCTTCTCCTACGTCAGCACGAAATCTTGGAATGTTCTACCCAGACATCTGAAAGAGATTGAAGACCACCAGCTCTTCAAGCAATTTTTTAAGACATTTTTATTCGAGATAGCTTATCCCACTATCAATACTAAGCCCTAACTTTCCTCCTATCGCCTGTACCCACCTCACCACTGATTACGTCAACCTTGCCATGCTCCCTTGTCTTTTCCTCATGATCTTGTCTCTCCCCTTGATCTGTGCCCTCCCTGAACTGTACCCTTTTGTAAAATTTTGTAACATTGTAAGCCACATTGAGCCCACTCTTGTGGGATAATACGGGGTATAAATGTACCAAAATAAATAAATACATTTCTTTTTTGAGATGCGGTGACCAGAATTGCACACAGTATTCAAGGTGTGGTCTCACCATGGAGTGATACAAGGGCATTATAACATCCTCATTTTTGTTTTCCATTCTTTTCCTAATAATACCTAACATTCTATTTGCTTTCTTAGCCGCAGCAGCACACTGAGCAGAGGGTTTCAACGTATCATCGACGACGACACCTAGATCCCTTTCTTGGTCAGTGACTCCTAACGTGGAACCTTGCATGACGTAGCTATAATTCGGGTTCCTCTTTCCCACATGCATCACTTCGCACTTGCTCACATTAAACGTCATCTGCCATTTGGATGACCAGCCTCTCAGATGATCACGATCCCCCTGAATATTTCTCTCCTAGAAGATATGTTAACATTTTTAAGGGCTTTTGAAAGTGCCTCCTGCTCAGTCGCCCCACCATGGTTGTATGTAAATAAAACAGACGAATTACCACACAGATCACCATCAGAAACCTTCTACTTCACCCGTGCACCTGAATACAGCACTGACAGATTAAGCCTGAACCTTTAACAGAACCCTGTGCAGGTATCAAAGTAGTCCACTAAAGCATGAATAAACCCTGATAAATCCTTCATCAGAGCCCCATGCAGGCATCACGAATACAGCGGCTGAGGGGTGATGTGATATGATAGAGGTATATAAAATAGTGAATGGAGTGGAAAAGATAGAAATGGAGCGTCTGTTCATGCTTTCCAAAAATACTAGGACAAGGGGGCGTGCGATGAAGCTGGAGTGCAGTAAGTTTAAAACAAATAAGAGAAAATGTTTCTTTACTCAGCGCGTAATTCGACTCTGGAATTTGCTGCCGGAGAATGTGGTTAGCTTAGCAGAGTTTAAGAAAGGTTTGGACGGCTTCCTGAAGGAAAAGGCCATAGAATGTTATTAAATGGACCTAGGGAAAACTCCACTATCCCTGGGACAAGCAGTACAAAATGCTTTGCTCCGTGGATCTTGTCGGGTGATTGAGACCTGGTTGGGCCACTGTCGGAGACAGGGTGCTGGGCTAGATGGACTTTTGGTCTGTCCCAGTGTGACGATGCTTTTGTCTTACGTCTATCCTTTGTCTAAGCTCTTTGCAGGCGTTCAGGCTTTCAGGTAATGCATGAATACCGCATAGACAAGTGAAAAGTGGATCTTTATCGGAACCCCATGCAACCATCACACATGTAAAGCATGAAGGTATTCTTTTTAATTAAGGCCTGAAGACTTGTTACAGATGCATCCTTTCAATAGTTCCATTTTTAAAAAATTATATATATAGTAAGAACATGCCTTCAAATATACAAGAAATGTCATTAATGGATAAGATTTTTAAAAAAGCAGGAACTGTTGAAATTACAAAATGATATAGTGGTGTTTTCAGAAATGTTATGAGTAGTTCAACTCCTTTAAAAGTGTATTCCTAGTCAACGCGGTCTGTCATCCTTCCCTGCTGACGGGAGGCAGGTGCTGAAAGATTTGGACAGCTACCTTAGCTCCTTTCAGGACCACTGATTGCCAGTGCCGTGCTGGGTTTGTCTGCCAGTTCTAATGGGCCACAGATACCAGGCGGCTCTACCAACCCATCACATGTGCTGAATTTAGCTAATTCTCCTGGAAACCAGTGTCTAAGACAGCCTCCTCCAACAGCCTCAGGAAGGAAGAGAATCCCACAACCAGGTCACTTGTCACAGCCCCTCCCCCAATACAAAAGTCATCAGCTACTTGCCCATCATACGCAATTATTTCCCTTTTGCGGGTTCAGTAGGGTGCCCTAGATTAAAACGATTCTCTACATTCATTTTTGCAAGGCCCTGGTGATGCTAGAAATGCAGGTCCTCTCCCCTATAGACTACTTTAGCGGGATTTATGCTGGTTGTCGGGACTACATTCTGAAAAGGCTACAGACTGCTCAGAACACGGCAGCAAGGCTAATACTGGGCAAATCGCGTTTCCTTCATGCTCAGCCACTGCCAGTTTTAAACTACACTGGCTCCCTGTTAAAGATCGTATTACATCTAAAATTTGCTCCCTAACACACAAGATAATTTATGGAGAGGCCCCTGACCATATGCTCCATCTCATCGATCTGCCTTCAAGAAATGCGCTACTAACTGCAAGGACCTACTTCAATCTACATTATCCCAACCGTAGGAACGGAAAATACAAGACCCTTTTTGCTTCGTCCTTCCTCTACATCAGTCCAAAATGCTGGAATGTTCTGCCGAGACAGCTGAAAGAACTAGTTGACCACCAGCTGTTCAAAAAGTCTTTAAAAACATTCTTATTCGCCAAAGCTTATTCCTCTGTTTAACCTCCCTCCCTTGCTGACTGTGCATGGTTATCTGCCGGTTGCTTTGCCCCTAACTTCCCCCCCCCCCCCTGTTCCATTCCCTGCCTGTCACCATCTGTAACTGTGTCATCTTTGCATGGTATTGTTTCCTCTTGAATTCATGTAAGCCACGCTGCGCCTGCACTGGTGGGACAATGTGGGGTAAAAATGCACCCAAAATAAATAAACAAACACTTCCTGGATGTAAAGTTATGAAGAATTTGTTGCCGGAGAACGTGGTGAAGGCGGTTAGCTTGGCAGAGTTTAAAAAGGGGTTGGACGGTTTCCTAAAGGACAAGTCCATAAACCACTACTAAATGGACTTGGGAAAAATCCACAATTCCAGGAATAACATGTATAGAATGTTTGTACGTTTGGGAAGCTTGCCAGGTGCCCTTGGCCTGGATTGGCCGCTGATCCCGGTGTGTTCCTGGCAATGTTACAGTATCGGAGAAATCGGAGAAAAAGTTTCTTCCCCCAACGCGTAATTAAACTCTGGAATTCGTTGCCGGAGAACATGGTGAAGGCGGTTAGCTTGGCAGAGTTTAAAAACGGGTTAGACGGTTTCCTAAAGGACAAGTCCATAAACCGCTACTAAATGGACTTGGGAAAATCCACAATTCCAGGAATAACATGTATAGAATGTTTGTACGTTTGGGAAGCTCGCCAGGTGCCCTTGGCCTGGATTGGCCGCTGTCGTGGACAGGATGCTGGGCTCGATGGACCCTTGGTCTTTTCCCAGTGTGGCATTACTTATGTACTTAAGTCCATAAACCGCTACTAAATGGACTTGGGAAAATCCACAATTCCAGGAATAACATGCATAGAATGTTTGTACGTTTGGGAAGCTTGCCAGGTGCCCTTGGCCTGGATTGGCTGCTGTCGTGGACAGGATGCTGGGCTCGATGGACCCTTGGTCTTTTCCCAGTGTGGCATTACTTATGTACTTATGTCTTCAGTGTCCCGAGGCTTAACCAGAGTCCTCTACATAACTGTACCAGCTGCAAATGTACCCACCCACACACACTACACACAGACAACATAAGGACAATCAGGACAGCAACACCTAGATTCTCCTCGCTGAGGGATGACCTTTCTGAAGGGGTTCAATTTGCTCATGAACCTCACTCTCTGGCCAGGATCTACTGCTACCACTCACCCTAATGCTTTAATTGTGCGTTTTTGGAGCTCTCTGGATGTTATGGTGTTTTGCTTTGAGGTGTCACCACAGTTCCTTCTCATGAATTTCATTTCCACTCACATTAAAAAGAGGGAAATCCACAGTTCCTTCTCATGAATTTCATTTCCACTCACGTTAAAAAGAGGGAAATTCTGTCACAGAGAACCTTTTTCAAAACCTTCTGTGGACTGAAGCCGGTGGAATTTAGGTTCCATCCTCGATTATGTGTTCTCTTAATATGGGGTGGGTGGGGGTGGAGGGAGAGAATGTTTTGTCTTTCTTCTATGTTTGTGCAGCGCTGCGTACGCTTTGTAGCGCTATAGAAATGCTAAATAGTAGTAGTAGTAGTAGATAGTCCAGGACAGACAGGCCAGTTCAAAGCTGCCTGAAAGTGACTGGCAGGAGGTCCCTTATTTTCCCATCCCCAGATTCTTTGCGGACCCTGAACTTCATTCTGGTGCCTGTGTACGTAATAAAAACAGTTTTCGAAAGGTAGCGAGTTTTTGTTTGTCCATGTGATGGTTTCTCTGCAACAATAAGTGTGTGTTGTCATTATTTTGTCAGTGTTTGTTGTAAAGCAATTGGAACTGTGGATAGAGCAGTGTATAAAGAAACAAATTTGTTTGGGGATGGGGGTTGTTCATTTAGGTTTTCGGTATTTGCTTTTGTTTTTTGTTGATGTTTTTTCCTTTTGTTTTTTCTTTCCTTAAATGTCTGACTCCTGCCTCTGCACATAAGTACATAAGTAATGCCATACTGGGAAAAGACCAAGGGTCCATCGAGCCCAGTATCCTGTCCACGACAGCGGCCAATCCAGGCCAAGGGCACCTGGCGAGCTTCCCAAACGTACAAACATTCTATACATGTTATTCCTGGAATTGTGGATTTTTCCCAAGTCCATTTAGTAGCGGTTTATGGACTTGTCCTTTAGGAAACCGCCCAACCCCTTTTTAAACTCTGCCAAGCTAACCGCCATCACTACGTTCTCCGGCAACGAATTCCAGAGTTTAATTACGCGTTGGGTGAAGAAACATTTTCTCCGATTTGTTTTAAGTTTACTACAGTGTAGTTTAATCGCATGCCCCCTAGTCCTAGTATTTTTGGAAAGTGTGAACAGACACTTCACATCCACCTGTTCCACTCCACTCATTATTTTATATACTTCTATCATGTCTCCCACTGGTATAAATTCTGTCTGGGGGTGAGCCTCATCTGTTCTTTTCTGCAGAAAATTCCCTTCGTGATCATTATTTTTGGGGTGTGGGGGGGGGGGCTGCCAAGATAGAGGAGTTTGTCAACTGCCGCTTTTTTTTAGAACGACTCTTTGCAAGACTGAGCTGTCGTTTTGGTCACTCTTCTTTGAACCTTTTCTAATTCCGTTATATCTTTTTTGGGTCGTCGTATCTCAAAAAAGATATAGCAGAATTAGAAAAGGTTCAAAGAAGAGCAACCAAAATGATAAAGGAGATGGAACTCCTATGAGGAAAGGCTCTTCAGCTTGGAAAAGAGAAAGCTGAGGGGGGCGATATGATTGAGGTCTATAAAATCCTGAGTGGTGTGGAACAGGTAGACGTAAATCGATGTTTTACTTGTTCCAAAAGTACAAAGACTAGGGGACGTTCAATGAAGTTACATGGAAATACTTTTAAAACAAAGAGGAGGAAATATTTTTTTCACTCAATGAATAGTTAAGCTCTGGAACTCTTTGCCAGAGGATGTAGTAATAGCGGTTAGCGTATCTGGGTTTTTAAAAAGGTTTGGACACGTTCCTGGAGGAAAAGTCCATAGCCTGCTATTGAGACAGACATGGGGAAAGCCACTGCTTGCCCTGGGATTGGTAGCATGAAATGTTGCTACACTTTGGGGTTCCGGATACTTGCTACTCTTTTGGGTTCTGGAATGTTTCTGCTCTTTGAGATTGTGCATGGAATCTTGCTGTTCTTTGGGATTCCGGAATCTTGTTACTTTTTGAGGTTCTGGAATGTTGCTACTGTTTGGGATTCTGTCAGGTAACTCGTGACCTGGCTTGGCCACTGTTGGAAACAGGATACTGGGCTACATGGACCATTGATCTGACCCAGTATGGCTGCTCTTATGTTCTTATGTCATTAGGACTTTGCTCATTTTCTGTATATTTTATGTAAACACACAATTAGTCCCCCTGTGTCTTCCTCTGCTTTTTTTGAAAAAAAAAAAATGCCTAGGATCTATCAGTCTATTTTTTAAACCACCAAAGTAGAAAAAATGTGGGGACTACATATCAATATCCAAAGACATGTCCCAAACATTAACGTATTCAGCAGGAACTTTCAAAATCTATTCAAAATCTGTACAGATCCATATAACAAGACGTTTCTCATAATCCTGTATACGCATTTATAGGGATTATCAGATCTATGTGCATCTCGCAACCCTATGAACAATCTCGTTCTGTCGTTATAGACGAAATGGCGCGGTGCAAAAACCTCATAGAATCCCACTTTTTTACTTTTATTTTCGTATATCGTTTCCTTTAATTCGAAAAAAGATTTTTTTAAATACCATCTTTAAGGAGTGGCCTAGTGGTTAGGGTGGTGGAATTTGGTCCTGGGGAACTGAGTTCGATTCCCGGCACAGGCAGCTCCTTGTGACTCTGGGCAAGTCACTTAACCCTCCATTGCCCCATGTAAGCCGCATTGAGCCTGCCATGAGTGGGAAAGCGCAGGGTACAAATGTAACAAAAATAAAATAGATACTATTGGAGATTCTATGTGGAATGTTGCTACTATTGGAGATTCTACATGGAATGTTGCTATTCCACTAGCAACATTCCATGTAGAAGGCTGCGCAGGCTTCTGTTTCTGTGAGTCTGACGTCCTGCACGTACGTGCAGGACGTCAGACTCACAGAAGCAGAAGCCTGCGCGGCCACATTGGTGATCTGCAAGGGCCGACTTCTACATGGAATGTTGCTACTATTGGAGATTCTACATGGAATGTTGCTATTCCACTAGCAACATTCCATGTAGAAGGCTGCGCAGGCTTCTGTTTCTGCGCGGCCACATTGGTGATCTGCACGGGCCGACTTCTACATGGAATGTTGCTAGTGGGACTCTGGGCAAGTCACTTAACCCTCCAATGCCCCATGTAAGCCGCATTGAGCCTGCCATGAGTGGGAAAGCGCAGGGTACAAATGTAACAAAAATAAAACATAAAGGTGTCAGGGGAACCCCCCGCCGACATGGCCAAGTTTCGCTTATTGCTTTATCAAGGAAGAGGCTCTCATTATAACTTTCAGTATGCTCCTGCATAAAAGAAATGGTATTTTTTTAAAAAAAAATCTTTTTTCGAATTAAACGATACTCGAAAATAAAAGTAAAAAAGTGGGATTCTATGAGGTTTTGCACCGCGCCATTTCGTCTATAACGACAGAACGAGATTGTTCATAGGGTTGCGAGATGCACATAGATCTGATAATCCCTATAAATGCGTATACAGGATTATGAGAAACGTCTTGTTATATGGATCTGTACAGACTTTGAAACTTCCTGCTGAATACGTTAATGTTTAAGATCTATCAGCAACACTGGGAGGGAAGACAGCTCTGTGAAAAAGAGACAAATAGCAGGGTTGATGGACAGAGAGACAAAGAGCATTAGAGCAGGGGGAACAGTATTAAATGGAAAAGTTGGAGTGCTCGGTTTAAGAGACACAGACAGAGAGCACTGGAGAAGACAGACCGGACTGTATTCTATAAATAGACAAGGAGAGAGACAGAGAGCATGAAATAAAGGGCTCAGAAAATAAACAGAGAAGAAAAGAAAAAATAGACAAAGTGATAGGGGCAAAAGGAAGCAACAGCGCCAGGAAAGACAGAGGGAAGGAATGACAGTCCCTGCTGGAAGAAACAGAGTGAGCACAGGGAAAGAGGGACCGACAGAGGGCACAGGCAGGAAAAACACTTGGCGAGACAAAGAACACAAGAAAGGAGAGGCAGCACAGAGAAAGACAGAGAGAGCGTAGAAAGGAGTTACAGACAGCATAAGGAAGAAAAGACAGACAGACAAACCATGCAGAGCAGAGGGATACAGACTATAGACACAGACAGACAGCGAGAGACAGGGTGCACAGAAGAGAGGAGACAGAGAACACAGGGAGAGACAGACAGCGAGAGACAGGGTGCACCGAAGAGACGAGACAGAGAACACAGGGAGAGACAGACAGCGAGAGACAGGGTGCACCGAAGAGACGAGACGGAGAACACAGGGAGAGACAGACAGCGAGAGACAGGGTGCGCCGAAGAGATGATACGGAGAACACAGGGAGAGACAGACAGCGAGAGACAGGGTGCACCGAAGAGACGAGACAGAGAACACAGGGAGAGACAGACAGGGTGCGCCGAAGAGATGAGATGGAGAACACAGGGAGAGACAGACAGCGAGAGACAGGGTGCACCGAAGAGATGAGATGGAGAACACAGGGAGAGACAGACAGCGAGAGACAGGGTGCACCGAAGAGACGAGACAGAGAACACAGGGAGAGACAGACAGGGTGCGCCGAAGAGATGAGATGGAGAACACAGGGAGAGACAGACAGCGAGAGACAGGGTGCACCGAAGAGACGAGACAGAGAACACAGGGAGAGACAGACAGGGTGCGCCGAAGAGATGAGATGGAGAACACAGGGAGAGACAGACAGCGAGAGACAGGGTGCACCGAAGAGATGAGATGGAGAACACAGGGAGAGACAGACAGCGAGAGACAGGGTGCACCGAAGAGACGAGACAGAGAACACAGGGAGAGACAGACAGGGTGCGCCGAAGAGATGAGATGGAGAACACAGGGAGAGACAGACAGCGAGAGACAGGGTGCACCGAAGAGATGAGATGGAGAACACAGGGAGAGACAGACAGCGAGAGACAGGGTGCACCGAAGAGACGAGACAGAGAACACAGGGAGAGACAGACAGGGAGAGACAGGGTGCACCGAAGAGACGAGACAGAAAACACAGGGAGAGCAGACGGAAAACAATGAAAGAGATGGACAAACAATGCTAGGGGAGTGGAACAGAGAGACCAGCACTAGGAGAGACAGGGTGTGCAGAAGAGACAGGCAGGGAACAATGAAAGAAACAGACAGACAGTGCTGATGATCTGGGAATGAAAAGCTGGGGATTGGCACTCACCTCTTTGAAAATCTGTGAGAATCCAGGCAGCAAAACCTTCTCTGCCCCAGAGCCACACCCTTCAGGTTCAGGAAAACTTCTTGGCCTGATGGTTTGTATATGTGTTGCCAAAAGTGAAGGAGGAGATGCAGGAGGGATTCTGGTGATGCCCAGTGAGGTCTCAATTTCTTCTTTCCTCCGCCTTTCCCCCCTACTCTCTCCTCAGGTCTCCTCTGAGTTCTTACACACAATAGCACATAAACCCATGGTCTAAACAGCTTGTCTTGATGCTCTGATCTCCACTCACCTATAGGAAGGGGATCCTGATGCTCCCCTAACGTTTGCTTCCCCTTTCCTACAGTCTGAAACCAAAATACAGCAACACAGCCATTCCTCACTAAAAAGCCAAGAAAAAACACCCAGGGGAAACTGAAAGGGTCCGAGAAACCAGTGTAACCCTACTAGAATCATCTGAATGCATATCAACGCTTCTTGCCTCTTTAAGTTTGAAAAGACACAGAACTGGTGTGTTCCCTGTCACTGGAGGGGACACACCAGTGGGGACCTTACATCTGACTGGGGAGGACTTAAGTATAGGGGATCCTGCCTGGAGCAAGCAATGGGTTAGATCATCACTCAACTTTCTTCCCAGTTCAGTCTTTCCATGATTCCCGTCAACCTTCTGAGGTCCCCTCCCAGTCGCAATCTTCCTGATACTAAGGGCTCTCCCAGACCAATTTTCTGTAATTCTAGAAGGTCACTTAAGGTCACTTCCAGCTCCCTCTATCTGATTCTGCACCATCCCTGTCCAGCAGGGTTTAGTCAGGCTATGGCTGAGGGGGCAGAAGATAAGGTCTCTCCGTCCCTCCCACTTCCAAGTGAGATCAAATTAGGAAGGAGATGTCCTCTGTCACTGAGGACAGGGAGGGGGGGGACAGAGGATACCTGTCCCCCATAAGGACAATGCCTCATATGCATCAGAAATCCCCAGACTGCTCTGAAAAGTCATTTGGCTTCCTTTGCATAGGCCCTCACTGGGGAGCTTTGTTAGAATAAGACTCTAGGGCTGGAAGTTGTTCTAAAAAAAAAACACAAAAAACTTTGGCTTCTCTTCACCAAAAAGTAGGGGGGGGGGAAACACTTAACTCGTTTAATACGTGTATCAAGTTCACAGCCTGAAGAAAAATAAAAAGTGCAACACACAACTCTAGAAAGATACAAACATACACACAAGACACAGACACATAACATATAGATAGATCTTTATAAACCTACCCACCTCACTGATGGCTCTGTTCAGTGAAATTTGACTCCGCTGTCCTTGAGGGCTGATAGTCTCACTTTGAGCATAGGTAGGGATTCAAAAGTACATCAGTAATGCCACACTGGGAAAAGACCAAGGGTCCATCGAGCCCAGCATCCTGTCCACGACAGCGGCCAATCCAGGCCAAGGGCACCTGGCAAGCTTCCCAAACGTACAAACATTCTATACATGTTATTCCTGGAATTGTGGATTTTTCCCAAGTCCATTTAGTAGTGGTTTATGGACTTGTCCTTTAGGAAACCGTCTAACCCCTTTTTAAACTCTGCCAAGCTAACCGCCTTCACCACGTTCTCCGGCAACGAATTCCAGAGTTTAATTACGCGTTGGGTGAAGAAAAAGTTTCTCCGATTTGTTTTAAACTTACTACACTGTAGTTTCATCGCATGCCCCCTAGTCGTAGTATTTTTGGACAGCGTGAACAGACGTTTCACATCCACCTGTTCCACTCCACTCATTATTTTATATACCTCTATCATGTCTCCTCTCAGCCATCTCTTCTCCAAGCTGAAAAGCCCTAGCCTCCTTAGTCTTTCTTCATAGGGAAGTCGTCCCATCCCCGCTATCATTTTAGTCGCCCTTCGCTGCATCTGTTCCAATTCCACTATATCTTTCTTGAGATGCAGCAACCAGAATTGAACACAATACTCAAGGTGCGGTCGCACCATGGAGCGATACAACGGCATTATAACATCCTCTTACCTGTTTTCCATACCTTTCCTAATAATAGCCAACATTCTATTCGCTTTCCGAGCCGCAGCAGCACTTTGATAGTAAAAATAGAATAAAATAAAACCGAGAAAAGAAAATAACATGATACCTTTTTTTATTGGACTAACTTAATACATTTTTTGATTAGCTTTCGAAGGTAGCCCTTCTTCGTCAGATCAGAAATCCTGAAAGAGATTCAAGACCCAGACAGGCTTGACGCGCAGGGATTTGCGACTGTCCTGTGGGTGACAGCTGATAAATTCAGAGATGAGATACAGGTTAAGTGAGCGCTGAAGGTAAAAGTAGTGCTTTTTTTTCGGTACCCTTCTCCACCACCGCCAACTCCAGGCTCCGCCCTTTCTGCCTCGCCTCACCCCACGCCTGGAACAAACTCCCTGAGCCCATACGCCAGGCCCCCTCCCTGCCCATCTTCAAATCCTTGCTCAAAGCCCAGCTCTTCAATGTCGCCTTCGGCACCTAACCACTACACCTCTATTCAGGAAATCTAGACTGCCCCAACTTGACGTTTCGTCCTTTAGATTGTAAGTTCCTTCGAGCAGGGACTGTCTGTCTTTGTTAAATTGTACAGTGCTGCGTAACCCTGGTAGCGCTTTAGAAATGTTAAGTAGTAGTAGTATTACATATAGCAGTGATTTAACCAGAGCTGAGATTGTGATGTCATAATGCCTCATTCCACCAATGCCTAAGAGCCAACCTCATCAGTGATGTCACAATGGCTTGATTGTCCTATATTTGTCTCACTCTTATCTATTAGATTGTAAGCTCTTTGAGCAGGGACTGTCTCTCTTTGTTAAATTGTACAGCGCTGCGTAACCCTAGTAGCGCTCTAGAAATGTTAAGTAGTAGTAGTAGTATTACATATAGCAGTGATTTAACCAGAGCTGAGATTGTGATGTCATAATGCCTCATTCCACCAATGCCTAAGAGCCAACCTCATCAGTGATGTCACAATGGCTTGATTGTCCTATATTTGTCTCACTCTTATCTATTACATTGTAAGCTCTTTGAGCAGGGACCGTCCCTCTATGTTAAATTGTACAGTGCTGCGTAACCCTAGGAGCGCTCTAGAAATGTTAAGTAGTAGTAGTAGCAGTGCAAACAGAAATCTTGTGCAAGGGCTTTGGCCAGTCTCCTTTCCCATCCCCCCATCCAATCGTTTGGTGTCACGTAGATTGTTTATTTATTGATTAGGATTTATTTACCGCCTTTTTGAAGGAATTCACTCAAGGCGGTGTACAGTAAGAATAGATCAAACATGAGCAGGAGGCAATAAGAGCAGTAAAAATATTCAAAAACAATACAAAGCATAGCACGGTGAACACGAAAGATCAGCGAGAATTAATGACACAGCCCTGGAAATGGAGAGATTTCACTCCAGGTCAACCAAACAGGCTAATCTAATCCTGGTTTTGCCTCCGCTGCATGCATGGATGTATCATTTTGATTTTCCCCGACAAAACAGTGAGACCAATGGGGCAAAACCAGGCTTGCATCCACCTGTTCCACTGAACATTGGTAGAGGTTCAGTGGCTTTCCCTGTAGGGAAGCTCAGGGGCCCTTGTGGGCAGCAGAAACAGTGGCAAAGATCCTCACAGACACTTCACAATTAGAAGCTGGCAACCACCCAGGACAAAGAACATCATTCCATCCAAATGAAAAAGTTTTCAGCCTTGGTAGAGTCTGCCTGTCCCCCAGAGGATTCATTATCCAGCCTCTAACTTTTAATGAGTTCTCAGTACTTGTTACAGCCACAGAGAAGATGTAAACACATTACAAAGAAAGTTGCTAAACTAATTCACTCCTGAGAAAAACATCAGTGGCAAACTCTGAAAACTTTTCTTGAGAGGAGAACTTTGAAGTTTGCTTTTAATCAAGCTGGGATGCATGTGTGCCATGTAAAAAAGGAGACCTACCATTTCCCCGGGCTTGGATCAGTAGATGAAGTGTTAAAGGAGACCTGTCGTCTTCCCCGACTGGGATCAGTTGTGCGTAGTGTTAAAAAAGCGCACACACAAAAAAGTGAATCAATATAACGGCACAGCCGTTTATTATGCAAGGAGGGAAAACCCCCTCAGAGAAACATTACACTGGCTCCCACTAAAAGTTCGAATTGCATTCAAAATCAGCACCCTGGCTCATAAAATTATTCATGGCGAGGCCCCGATATATTTATTTTATTTGCTGCATTTGTATCCCACATTTTCCCCACCTATTTGCAGGCTCAATGTGGCTTACAACGTTCCTTCATGGCATTTGCCGCTCCAGAGTGAAAAGGTACAGTTGATATTAAACAGAGAACATGGATGATGTAATGGATTATGTGAATAACACAGTGGATCGCCATTACAGAGTAAAAGAGACAGTTGGCATTATCTAAAGAATATTGATGACCTGGTAGATTAAACAGATAGATTAATAGAACGTCGTTTCAGAGTATAGATGCCATTTGTATACTGGATGTCCAACCGCCACCTGAAACCGAACATGGCCAAGACCGAACTCATTGTCTTTCCACCGAAACTCACTTCTCCTCTCCCTCCACTCTCTAGTCGATAACACCCTCATCCTCCCCATCTCATCTGCCCGCAACCTCAGAGTCATCTTCGACTCCTCCCTCTCCTTCTCTGCCCATATCCAGCAGACAGCCAAGACCTGTCGCTTCTTTCTCTATAACATCAGCAAAATTCGCCCTTTCCTTTCTGAGCACACCACCCGAACTCTCATCCGCTCTCTCATCACCTCTCACCTTGAATACTGCAACCTACTCCTCACTGGCCTCCCACTTTGCCATCTATCCCCCCTTCAGTTCATTCAGAACTCTGCTGCGCGTCTTATCTTCCGCCTAGACCGATATGCTCATATCACCCCTCTCCTCAAGTCACTTCACTGGCTTCCGATCAGGTACCGCATACAGTTCAAGCTTCTCCTACTAACCTATAAATGCACTCAATCTGCAGCCCCTCATTACCTCTCTACCCTCATCTCCCCTTACGCTCCTACCCGTAACCTCCGCTCACAGGACAAATCCCTCCTCTCAGTACCCTTCTCCACCACTGCCAACTCCAGGCTCCGCCCTTTCTGCCTCGCCACACCCTATGCTTGGAATAAACTCCCTGAGCCCATACGCCAAGCCCCCTCCCTGCCCATCTTCAAATCCTTGCTCAAAGCCCACCTCTTCAATGTTGCCTTTGGCACCTAACCATTGTACCTCTATCCAGGAAATCTAGACTGCCCCAATTTGATTGACTGCACTTTTTTGTCCTTTAGATTGTAAGCTCCTTTGAGCAGGGACTGTCCTTCTTTGTTAGATTGTACAGCACTGCGTAACCCTGGTAGCGCTTTAGAAATGTTAAATAGTAGTAGTATACTATAGAGAATCTAGATGATCTACAAAAACTAAGGGAGAAAGCATTTTGGATATCAAGTAAGAGGTGATGTATTACTGTTCCTATTATGGGTCATTGTGGTATGCCTTGTTGAAGAGATAGGTCTTCAGTGATTTGCGAAAGTATATATATATATGTCAGACCTCATAGATCTACCAGCAAGGAACACAAAAAGTTCATCATGCACATTCTTGAACCTCCATTACCCCAATTGTAAAGGACTTAAATACAAATCAATATATGCATCTCGCTTCTCCTACATCTGCACGCAACTTTGGAACGCACTACCGAATGCCATAAAAACAACACACGATCTACTAAATTACTAAAGACTAACCTGTTCAAAGAGACTTATCAAAAGGATCCTTCATAAATGACCAACTTCAAAACTGTACCAGAATAAGTTAACGTTGAACTATTTCACTTGGTTACTTTATTCACATTGTCATTATTGAACGTTATACATTACCCTTGATCTCAAATACCTGAAATGAATTGTATATCTATTTTCCTCTAATTTACTTTATATTTTCTATACTTTAATTGTAATAATTGGGCGATCGCCATTACGGAATAATGTAAGCCACATTGAGCCTGCAAAGAGGTGGGAAAATGTGGGATATAAATGCAGAAAATAAATAAATAAATAAAAGACCTCATCAAACTGTGGCAAACAGCGGTATGTAAAACCGGACCGCAAAATTTGCTGATCAGCACGCTCACAGTTAAAAAAAAAAGTCATCATTGGTCAAAAAACCTCCTATAAAGTTCAATGCAAACAAAAGACAATTTCAAAACAAAAACAATCTTCAACACATCAATGTCATACAAAATCAATCACCAAAAGCATTTATCTTCAATTGTGCAATGCATCAGTTCTCAGTTGCTCAATCTTGCCAGGGGGAGCGACAGAGAACTGATGAATTGCACAATTTAAGATAAATGCTTTTGGTGATTGATTTTGTATGACATTGATGTGTTGAAGACCGTTTTTCTTAGTGTAGTTTGATGAGGTCTTCTGTTTCTCCTTGCATAATAAACGGCTGCGCCATTATATTGATTCACAGTTTTTTAATGTGGTTTTCACATTATTTTATTCAGGGAATCTGATCTGTGTGAATTTTTACCTAGGGTTCAAAGAGAACGGCCCTCTCTTCGGGATGGGATCAGTATATACTGCAACTACTACTTATCATTTCTATAGCGCTACTAGACGTACGCAGCGCTGTACACTTTAACATGAAGAGACAGTCCCTGCTCGACAGAGTTTACAATCTAATTAGGACAGACAAACAGGACAAATAAGGGATAAGGACAAAGAGTAGCAAGATTCTGGAATCCCAAAGAGTAGCAACATTCCGGAATCCTAAAGAGCAGTGAGATTCTGTGCAGAATGTCAGAGTAGCAAGATTCCGGAATCCCAAAGACAACTACTACTACTTATTTCTATAGCGGTACTAAACGTATGCAGCGCTGTACACTTGAACATGAAGAGATAGTCCCTGCTCAACAGAGTTTACAATTTAATTAGGACAGACAAACAGGACAAATAAGAGATAAGGGAATTACTAAACTGGGAATGATGAAACATGGGTTTTGAACGTGAGTAAGCATATGTAGTGTTAAAGGAGAACTGCCCTCTGTTCAGGATGGGATTAATGGAGAATTGCTCCTGTCCTGAGGCTCGGATCATTATAAATCATAGGATTTTTTATTTGTTTGTAATAACTGTTATTAATTATCAAACATTGAACATAGTGGAACAAATTAGACATCTAAGTGCTCTGATTTTACATCTTTTGCATAGCTTATAATACAAATGAGATTAAAGTATCAATGTACAGTATAGTAATTTGAAAAGATAGGAAGTCTTTTACAGAAAATTATTCATCCAGTTTTTAAATTTTCATCTAACGATGATTTCACTCAATATTCATGATACATCAAATCTATATTTTACTTTCCTTTTCTTTTTAAGTTTCATAGACTTTTAAAATGTCCTGCAAAATGCTTTTAGGGAGGTTAATATTCTTTTGCTTAATTGTCTGTTCTTGCTTCAGATTTTCTTTAAGTAGAGAGATGGGGTTGCCGTGTTAGTCCACTTCTAAGCAGCTAATAGAAATAGAATACAATGAAACAGAATCTATGACAAGGCAGAATTGGTGTGTAGAGCCTGAGGTCTTTCATTAAAACTTGGGGACCATGGGTCAACTTTAGCAGACAACGGAAAAGGTGCCAGTACTCAGTACCCCCAAGTACCCCCTCAAAAAAAGCCCTGGAAATAAGCCATAAGAACATGGGGAAGACCGATGGTCCATCTAGCCTAGTATCCTGCTTCCAACAGTGGCCAATCCAGGTCACAAGTACCTGGCAGAAACCCAAAGAGTAGCAACATTCCGTGTAGAACCCCAAAGAGTAGCAAGATTCTAGAATTCTAAAGAATAACAAGATTTCATGCAGAATTTCAAAGTGTAGCAACATTCTATGTAGAACCTCAAAGAGTAGCAAGATTCCATTCAGAATCCCAAGTACATAAGTGTTGCCATACTGGGATAGACCGAAGGTCTATCAAGCCCAGCATCCTGTGTCCAACAGTGGCCAATCCAGGTCACAAGTACCTGGCAGAACCCCAAAGAGTAGCAACATTCCGTGTAGAACCCCAAAGAGTAGCAAGATTCTAGAATTCTAAAGAACAAGATTCCATGCAGAGTTTCAAAGTGTAGCAACATTCTATGTAGAACCTCAAAGAGTAGCAAGATTCCATTCAGAATCCCAAGTACATAACTGTTGCCATACTGGGATAGACCGAAGGTCCATCAAGCCCAGCATCTTGTGTCCAACAGTGGCTAATCCAGGTCACAAGTACCTGGCAGAAACCCAAAGAGTAGCAACATTCCATGGTACCGATCCCAGGGCAAGCAGTTACTTCCCCATGTCTGTCTCAATAGTAGACTATGGACTTTTCCTCCAGGAACTTGTCCAAACCTTCTTTTAAACCCAGGTACGCTAACTGCTGTTGCCACAACCTCTGGCAAAGAGTTCCAGAGCTTAACTATTCGTTGAGCGAAAAAACTATTTCCTCCTATTTGTTTTTAAAGTATTTCCATGTGACTTCCTCGAGCGTCCCCTAGTCTTTGTACTTTTGGAACGAGTAAAACATCGATTTACTTCTACTCATTCTACACCACTCAGGGTTTTGCAGACCTCAATCAAATAGATTACAGAGATTTTTTAAATATGCATCTAGCGAGGACCAAATTAAGTGCTTTTCGCTCAAGACACCAGTTATAGTAGCTGCTGGCATTTCATGTTAACGATAATAAAATACCGACTGCTACCAGTAATGTGAATTTAACATGTTAACATCTTTCCAGTTTGTCAGACCACGTCTCTGAGCTGTAGCAAGTAAAATATCCAGCAACCTCTTTCGATAATCAGAAAGTTTGTCTTGTAAGGCTGCAGATTTGAAGATAACCACAGGAGCTGAAATAGGAGTGTCAAGCTGAGAGATAGGCTTAGCATATCGATTGCCAAAAGGGTTGTAAATTAAAGAGTGAATTGCAGTGCCAGCAGAGATTTGAATATACTAAGCCTGCAACATGGAAGTTCATGAGGCTGGGATCAGTATGCGTAGTGTTAAATGAGACCTGCCCTTTCCTTAGGCTGGGATCAGTATGGAGATTTGGTCTAGTGGTTAGAGCACCTCTTGACCTCCAGAGGGGGCCCTGATTCAAATCCCGCTGCTGCTCCTTGTGATCTTGGGCAAGTCACTTAACCCTCCATTGCCTCAGGTACAAGCTTAGATTATGAGCCCTATCCAGGGACAGAGAAATATCCAGTGTACTTGAATGTAACTCACAAGTGAGACCTGCCCTTCCCTCAGGCTGGGATCAGTATATGTAGTGTTAAAGGACACCTGCCCTTTTTTTACTGGAATGATTAGAAGCAAGCGAGAGAGGAGAGATGGGGGGAGAGCTGAACATGGAGTGGAAGGGAAGAATTCTGGTGTTCCTTCAGGATCAGCCCAAGCCGCTCCCCTCAGCATGTTAGGACTCGGAGGTAGTTCTCAAGATAACCTGTCAGTAGTGAGTCAGGAAGCCCTGCAGGGTCCCCTCCCAGCTCTCTGCCCTGCTACCTTCACTGGTCTCCCTCCCCTGCTGCAGTGCTGAAGACCAGAGAGTGGGAGAGAACCCCTCTGCTGTGGACCGGAGACCTGGGATACACATCCCAGGGGGGACTGGAGAACAAAAAAAACAAAAAGAGGAAAACCCCAAGAACCAAGAGACAGACACCGTACTGGTGACTAGAGACCTCACTGGGAACTGGAAAGCAAGGGGACTGGAGAACAAAAAAAAAAAGAGGAAAGCCCCTGTAAGCACCCAAGAACCAAGAGACAGACACTCTACTGGGGACCAGAGACCTCACTGGGAACTGGAAAGCAAGGGGAAGCATCCCCTACTGTGGACTGCAAACATAGGAAGAAGATTTCACTGGCAGCCAAAGACCCTGGAGAGATACCCTCATGTCTTCTGTGTTTTGGGGCAAGAAGAGATGGATTTAACCTCCTAAGATTTATAAAACACCGGGAGAATTCTCCGTAGACCTCGCCGGGTGCTGCCTGACCATGTAAGTATCTTCTCTACCCTAATGCTCTCTCTCTCTCTCATTGTTCCTGGAGTCAAATATACACAGACACATATAGGAAAATAGGCAGAAAGAGAATGGCCTGGTTTCGGCTCTTGACGAGGTCTGTGGAGGCAGCAGAAAGCCTGGCTCTGAGCCTCCATCCTCAGCTTCTGGTTCTTAAGCATGGAGACTCCATCCTCACTCCCCCCCCCCCCCCTCTCCTGCAAATAGAGCTGTGTGTACTCTAAGCCCTGAAAGCACAGCCTGGGACAGGACTGATAAATACATACCCTACGGGACATGCTGTGGAAGGAGACTTGCCCTTTACTCAGGCTATGTGCTGTGTGAAGGAGACTTGTTCCCACTCAGGTGGGATTATCTGTGCTGTTTGAGGGAGACCCGACCTTTACTCAGGCTAGGACCCTGTGTGTTGCGTAAAGGCGATCTGCTTCCCACTTGGAAGAACTGCCTTCTGCTTAACTACAGGGCCAGAGCAAGGATATTACGTACCCCAGGCAAATCTTTCATTTTGCACCCAATTCTTGGGGGCTCCTTCTCCCCACCTCCAGACCTAGGTGACCTGCTCCCGCCCCGCCCCCCCTTGTAATGTACCTACCTAGGTGCTTGTCCTGGCCCTCCTTGAGACCCTACCCTAGTACTTCCCCTGGCTACTCGGCCCCTGGACCCAGCAGGAAAAAGGGTATTTAATAGCATATCAGCTTCCTCTGCCATATGGGGCCAATTTCACGGTTCACGTTGAAGGGTTATGGGATCTTGTAGCTCATGCCGTAAAACTGATCCTGCATTGAAGAGGAGACTGTACTATCTTTTGCATCCCCAGAATCTCAGCGTTCTAGGAGACCTGCTCCTTTCACCGTGCACCCTGAGAAAAGGAGACCTGCCTTTAGGACTGGACTTTCCAATAAGCAGGGTTGACAACCAGCTAGAAGCAGCCACTGGCCATCACAGTTTACCCCCTGTCACAGGAAATGATCCTCCTGCATGGTCCCATCCTTATTTTGGGTCAACTAGCACAGCAAGCATGACGTCAAATGGATAGCCACAATTCTCAGTTTCAGAGGGGAATGCCTTCCCATAACTTAATGGGATTGTCTAGGGGCAGCTGGAGGGTTAAATCCACCACTGCCTGCTTTCTACTCCATCCATTATTTCTCTCTGCGTCTATCTGTCTCTTCCTATCTCCCACTAACTGCCCCTTATCTCTTTTTCTTTCTCCTGTAGAGTCAAGACTCCATTGTCCCACCACCATGGACACCTGTATGAAGACATATGAGAACGAAACCCTCCTGACCTCTCCAGTCTCCCGCATCAGCGGCACCATCTTCCTACTGCTGTCTGCCATCCTCGGCCTCCCGGGGAATGCCTTCATCATCTGGAGCATTCTCTGGAAGCTGAGAACCAAGGAGAAGTCAGTGACTTGTATACTGATCCTCAACCTGGCCCTGGCAGATGGCACTGTGCTGCTTCTCACACCCTTTTTCATCTCTTTCCTCACCCAGAGCACCTGGGTCTTTGGACAGGTCATCTGCAAGTTGGTCTACTACATCTGTTGCCTCAACATGTTTGCCAGTATCTTCATCATCACCCTTATGAGTCTTGACCGCTGCCTGGCAGTCACCCGGCCCTACCTGGCCCAGACCATTCGCAAGAAGAAGGTGGTCCTGAAGATTATGTTGGCCATTTGGGTTGCAGCCATTCTCTTGGCCATCCCAGCCTTCGCCTATCGAGAGGTGGTGGAACAAGCAAACATCAAGCGGTGGATCTGTGAGCCCTGCCATGGCACAAAGAGCGGTGCCATTTTCCACTACTCCTTTGAGACAACACTGTCCTTTGTAGTCCCCTTCACCATCATTGTGGTCAGCTATGCTCTCACCCTGGCTAAGCTAAGGGTTGCCAGGTTTCAACAGCGGGCACGAACAGAGAAGTTGATCTTGGCCATCATCCTATCATTTGCGGTGCTCTGGCTGCCATACCACATAGTTAACATCATCCAGGTTGCCTCCAACTTGGCGTCAGGCAGCCGGGCATTGAGTTTAGAGCATGCCTGGAAGGTCAGCCGTGCAGGTGCCAGTGCCCTGACCTTCATTAGCTTCAGTGTCAACCCCCTGCTCTATGCCTTTGCTGCAGGAGACCTCCTGAAGGCCTTCGGGAGGGACTTCATTGCCAAGCTGTTGGAGGGAACCGCTTCTTGGGATGTCAATCGCAAAGCAAGGTCCAGGAGGGATCTGGAAAGGGACCGGGTCAAGCGAGGGAGCAGAATGGAGTCCTTGGAGCTCCAGCAGAATAGTGAGGTAAAGAAGAACCTCAATACTCAGCTCCCACCCATTTTTCAGGACCTGGAAACTGCGTAAAGCACGGAGTATCATAGTCCTACCTAGTCTATCAGAGGAGCACATCCAGTTTATGGAAATAGCCAATATACTGGGAGAGACAAGCTCCGTAGGGAGTTATGCAGAAGAAATGCATTCCTACCTATATGAGACATTCATGTTCCCATGGAATACTGACTAGGAGACTCAAGACCTAAGGCTCCCACTCATCCTGGGCCACCACTTACCTGTACGCTCAACACTGCAGTTCATTTAGGGTGGCTTGAGCTCCCCGTTGTTCCCCTTCTTTCCAAATTAGCCCAGGCAATCCAATACCTCTGATACCTTTCCCTTGGTTTTTCTCCTACGGCTGGCACTTTTGGCATGTAGGTTCCCCTGCCCATGCTCTCTCTTCTTCTTGCAGGCCCACCTCAACATGCTCGTCTTTAAGGAAGTCACTTCACTAGACCCTCGGAAACTTATCCCCCCCCCCTCCTTCCACCCACCACACCTGAAACTGACTCTGTCCCTGTCCCCTGCATCTTTAGGTAGCATCTCTGTACCTTTCCCTGTAAGCGTTTGGAAGCAGAGATGGCCTCTAATTCTTCTACTTGTCTTGGGTTACACCCAGTAGGTACAATATCATCAGAGCTGTCAAGTTACCCATTCCAGGAGGGGGACTTTTTGGCCAGTCCAGCTTTTATTTATTTACAACATTTGTATCCCACATTTTCCCACCTATTTGCAGGCTCAATGTGGCTTACATAGTTCCGAAAAAAAGAAATGCATAGTTAAGGTAGAGTAGACCGAATGGAGTAGGTATTCAGGAAGGAAAGTTCATCTTATAATAAAAATCGGGATAGCTTAGGTTAAACCATCATGAATATTTTAAAAACTTACATCCCAAAGCAATGTAGTATTCTGCCCATTGAAATCAGTGCTGCGGGTCCCATAATGCACCGAGATTAGGCTGACGGAAATCCAGGACTGACCCAAAAAGGTCCTTCCTCCTAGAAAAGGTAACTTGGCAGCTCTGCGTCATTAGCAAACTCCATTTATCTTTAAGGGCTACTACTACTACTACTTAACATTTCTAGAGCGCTACTAGGGTTACGCAGCGCTGTACGGATTAACAAAAAGGACAGTCCCTGCTCCAAGGAGCTTACAATCTAATGACCGAAATGTCAAGTTGGGGCAGTCTAGATTTCCTGAAAAGAGGTATGGTGGTTAGGTGCCGAAGGCGACGTCGAAGAGGTGGGCTCCACACAAACGTGGTCAGAGCAACCAACAGAGGTAATATCAATAAACTCAACCCATGTGGTGGAAAGAGGTAGAGGAGAAGGAGGAGGACGAAACATTATCAGCTATTTAATTTGTTGCACCAGGTAACCAAGAAGGATCATGACAAGCTCTCCTTATCAACCACCACTTATAATGTGTGTCCCAGAGATGCCAAGTTACCCAGTTCCAGGCTGGAGATGTTGGGCGGTCCTGGATTTCTAACCACCCCCATCCTCCCTACCCATCTTCAAATCCTTGCTCAAAGCCCACCTCTTCAATGTTGCTTTCGGCACCTAACTAACCTTTATACTTTTCAGGAAATCAAGACTGCCCCAATTTGACTGACTGTACATTTGTCCTTTAGATTGTAAGCTCTTTGAGCAGGGACTGTCGTTCTATGTTAAATTGTACAGCGCTGCGTAACCCTAGTAGCGCTTTAGAAATGTTAAATAGTAGTAGTAGTATTATGGGACCAGCAGCACTGATTTCAATGGGCAGGATCAGGCACTACAAACCCCACACTGCTTTGGGGGGGGGGGGTATAAGTTCCAAACCAGGACTGGCCCAAAAGTCTCCAGCTTTAAACTGGGTAAGTCGGCCTGGCATCTCTGCGTGTCTCAGGACTGCTCTAAGCAGAACCCAGTCTTACCAAGTCTTCAACCAAATTCAGCATTTTCTGAAAATACTTAAATTATAGAAAAAGATTACCATGGAACATATTTTAACCTCTGTTGGGCGTTTGTTCTCTCAGGACATCTTATAGGTGTGATGATACACCATAACGTTAGCTGCGTTGGTTTCCCAGGCAACGAAGAGTCTGGGCCTTCAGCCTCAGAACTGAGGCCTACAAAGAAATCTATCACTGTGACTGACTCTTGTCATGTTTATATCTTTACATCCATCCTTTGGAAGGTACAAAAAATAAAAGTCCTTCATATATTTTGGGGAATGTCTTTTTTTTTTTTTTAAGAGTGCTGCCTACTTTATAAGACAGGGCTTCCCAAAACTATCCTAGTGACCCCCCAAAGCAAGCTGGCCCACTGTGGATAGATTTGTGAAGCCCTGTTGATATAAGAGATTGATTTACACAGACCTTCCAAGTTACCCAGTCCCAGGAGTGAGATTTGAGGCTAACCCTGCATTTTTCTGCCAACCTCATCTTTAATGCATTATGGGACTTGAAGCGCTGATTTCAATGGTCAGGATCAGGCACTACAAATCCCACAATGCTTTGGGAGGTAAATTCCAAACCAGATCTGGCCAAAAAAAAAAATCTCCAGCTGGACTTATAGCTCTGATTTTCCTATTTCATTCCCAGAGAAAAGCAAGACTACAGGTCTCAATTGGGTGGCGGAGCAGTTGGGGGGAAGAGGGGGTGGTGGTTGGGAGGCGAGGATAGGGGAGGGCAGACTTATACGGTCTGTACCAGAGCCGGTGATGGGAGGCGGGACTGGTGGTTGGGAGGCGGGAAATACTACTGGGCAGACTTATATGGTCTGTGCCCTAAAAAGGGCAGGTACAAATTCAAGGTAAGGTATACACATATGAGTTTGTCATGGGCAGACTGGATGGACCATGCAGGTCTTTATCTGCCATCATCTACTATGTTACTATGTAACAGAACTGGACCAACCCTGTTGAGTGAATCTGGTTTCATTTGGTAACTGCAATAACCTCTCATCAGACAGTTTCATGTTATCAGGGGCACTTGTAGTTTTCGCTTTTCTTACACAAGTGGAAACGTCAAATCCCATGGAAACCTGCTTCAGACTGCCCTGTGAAAACAGGAACTTGCCTAATAACATTAAAAGCATGAACAAGCCTCTTCCTAGCTCTGCAAAGTGTTGGCCTTGAGGAGATAAGCAAGCTGAGACCTCTCTGGATTGGGTGCCTCCCTCCAGGTGTGTGGGAAAGATATGGGTGACACAGCGTAATCCACCAGTTCCAGTCCTGCTGAGTCACCACATTTTGCCATCCCCGTTCCCCTTTGCAGATCCTTTCCATTAATGCCTTCTGGGGTTCACCGCTTGCCATTCATGCCTGTAACCAGTGGCTTCACCGCTGTAGAGGGACTGAGTTTCTTGGAGGAAGGGGGGGGGCACTTTTAGAGCAGTTCTACATTTTCAGGCACCCCATTCCTGATGTGCACAGACAGTCCTACCTGCAGTGTTGGTATCACACAATGTCACAATACAAGAGACCTGGGCAAACTCAGTGGTCCTAGGGGCTAAAAGGGTGGAGGGTGGGGGAACGAATCCTGTGGGAGAGAGGCATGAGGTCCTTGCAAAGGGTCTATACAGGAGCAGAACGCTGCAGCCCCTCAACCAAAGATAAAGTGGAGGAGGAAAGACGGTCAGGAAACCTCATAACCATTGCATAACATCATCATTGTTCAATACCACTGCAACAGTTGCAAAGGAACCTGCCCCAGGACGAGGAAGGAGAGAACCCTATTTGCTGTTTCCTGCTAAAGAAAAGACAACACCCGACACTGAATTCCCCATAGCCACTGGAAAACTCATCCCCCTCCCCAATAGCATCACTTTGTGCCCTGAGTCGCTCTCCTCTGAAGACTTCCTGTTACCTTCTCAGAGCAGCAGAGAGGGTGAGAGAGTCTCTTGGGGACAGTGAGCACCCTGAAGGACACCTCACACATTTTGACAGCAGGGTGAGTGAAGGCTTCCACTTATGTTGCTTCAGTCTCTCAATTCTCCATTCCCTGGTATTGTTCTGACTCCGTCACTCCTTGTGCTTCTCTCCCTGTCTCATTCTCTTTCCCTTCTCCTGGGTGCCTTTATTTCTGTCTCTCCTTCTCTTCTCCCCCTGTTCTTCACACCCTTTGATTTTATTTTGTATCCTGTCCCTCTTTCTGTGGTTTCTTTTTTTGTCTCTTTTTAAGTTAGCTGCTATGTAACAGCGAGGACTGTGCAGAAGGACTGAGTGTCTGTGTGAGCAGCAGGGACTGTGCAGGAGGACTGAGTGTTCTGCAGCACATTCCATTGTGAGACAGCAGGGACTGTGCAAAAGGACTGAGTGTCTGCGTGAGCAGCAGGGACTGTGCAGAAGGACTAAATGTTCTTGTAACACGTCCCATTGTGAGACAGCAAAGACTTGCAAAAGGACTGAGTGTCTACGGCAGCAGCAGGGACTGTGCAGAAGGACTGAGTGCTCCTGTAACACATCCGGCTGTGAGAGATTGAGTGCTCCTGTAGCACATCCCGTTGTGAGACAGCAGGGACTGTGCAAAAGGACTGAGTGTTCTGTAACATCCCATTGTGAGACAGCAGGGACTGTGCAAAAGGACTGAGTGTCTGCGTGAGCAGCAGGGACTGTGCAGAAGGACTGAGTGTTCTGTAATATCCCATTGTGAGACAGCAGGGACTGTGCAAAAGGACTGAGTGTCTACGGCAGCAGCAGGGACTGTGCAAAAGGACTGAGTGTTCTGTAACATCCCATTGTGAGACAGCAGGTACTGTGCAAAAGGACTGAGTGTCTGTGTGAGCAGCAGGGACTGTGCAGGAGGACTGAGTGTTCTGCAGCACATTCCATTGTGAGACAGCAGGGACTGTGTGAGCAAGTGCAAGGTGACGCATGTGGGAAAAAAGAACCCGAATTATAGCTACGTCATGCAAGGTTCCATGTTAGGAGTTACGGACCAAGAAAGGGATCTGGGTGTCGTCGTCGATAACACACTGAAACCTTCTGCTCAGTGTGCTGCTGCGGCTAGGAAAGCGAATAGAATGTTGGGTATTATTAGGAAAGGTATGGAAAACAGGTGTGAGGATGTTATAATGCCGTTGTATCGCTCCATGGTGCGACCGCACCTTGAGTATTGTGTCCAATTCTGGTCGCCGCATCTCAAGAAAGATATAGTAGAATTGGAAAAGGTGCAGCGAAGGGCGACTAAAATGATAGCGGGGATGGGACGACTTCCCTATGAAGAAAGATTAAGGAGGCTAGGGCTTTTCAGCTTGGAGAAGAGACGGTTGAGGGGAGACATGATAGAGGTATATAAAATAATGAGTGGAAAGGAACAGGTGGATGTGAAGCGTCTGTTCACACTTTCCAAAAATACTAGGACTAGGGGGCATGCGATGAAACTACAGTGTAGTAAATTTAAAACAAATCGGAGAAAAGTTTTCTTCACCCAACGCGTAATTAAACTCTGGAATTCGTTGCCGGAGAACGTGGTGAAGGCGGTTAGCTTAGCAGAGTTTAAAAAGGGGTTAGACGGTTTCCTAAAGGACAAGTCCATAAACCACTACTAAATGGACTTGGGAAAAATCCACAATTCCAGGAATAACTTGTATAAAATGTTTGTACGTTTGGGAAGCTTGCCAGGTGCCCTTGGCCTGGATTGACCGCTGTCGTGGACAGGATGCTGGGCTCGATGGACCCTTGGTCTTTTCCCAGTGTGGCATTACTTATGTACTTATGTGCAGGAGGACTGACAAAACGCTCCTGTAAATATCCTCTTTCGAGATAGAAGGGCTGGGTGCTCCTGTAACACACCCTGCCGTGTCAGGAGATAGTAGAGATCGGCCAGAAGGACTGAATGTTGCTTATTTTTGTGTCTGTTTCTCTCCTTTGTATACACGTATGTGCATGTCCATGCACTTGTATTTATGAATGTGTTTCTTTAGCTGCTATAGGTATCATCTCTGTGCAATTTCCTGAATTAATTTTGCAAGAGAGACTGCCTTCCTGCTTCACAGAGGACATGGCGTAACAGCTTGATTCCTTAAAACCGTTAAGAAAAAAGCTAGAGAGAGAGAAAATGGTGGCAGAAATCAGAGGACCAAATTTAAAAAATCTCTGAAAACAGAGATTTCCAGAAGGTCATATTTCATTTATAGAAAAACAAAATGGAAGCTGTAATATATCATCTGTGGAATGGGGTGGGTCACTGAGGTCATAGCCCCTCCATTATTAAGCCAAACACAGCATCAGCAACTAGAGAGCGGGGTGGGCAGGGCAGGATATTGGTTTGTTTGGCCCCTCCCACTAAAAAGATGTTATACTGTCCCTGCTGCATTACACAGAGGGGCCAGCAGGTGACGCCTTTGCTTCATGGTTAACCATCCAGGGATCAGAAAAAAAAATCCCTTATTTAAAGAAACAGTAAATTTAGGTCAATTTGTTTTTGTTTTTTTAGCCTTTACTGGAAATTACGATGTCAGTATTTAGAGTTGAAGACTGCTTCATAAATGCATCTGAGGAACTTATCCCGATATCTTCATTTTCCACCGTTCTACATTGCACTGTGAAATATGTGGGCTTAAATGGATACGTTATTCATTTAAAGTTAGAACTCAGTTATGCAGGCTAGAGGTTGAATATCACCATGACCCACATTACTTTTGGCTCTGCTCCTGGAACACTTGGCCTCTCATATGGATAAAATTTAGACATTTACCAGCAGACAATTTTTAAACAAAAGCACTTGTGAAGCCAGCAATCAATAGGGACTGGATAAGTGCGTTTGGATATTAACCATGTTAGATCATGACGATTAAATATTTGCAATTATTTTGTTTGGCTTGTGTCTTATTTAATTACTGTTTCTTTAAATTATAACAACCGATATTTAGCCACGACGGTCAATTTGTTTTAAAACTCCAACCGCTGCAGTAAAGCTATGTCCTGGATATTAATGTCAATACCTAGGCAGAGCCAGGAGTTAACCGGAAAATGGTGATATTTAGCGCCATTATCCAGATATCCATTTGGATAACTCCAGCTCTTCCCCCAGACCTTTCAACTTTGGTTGATCAAGACAGTTTATAACCAAAAATAATAAAATTCAAGAAAGCAACTAATTTACAATAAAACATAATTAGAACATGATAAATGCATTCATTACAATAAAACATTTTTTTAAAAAAAATCACAGTAAGAGGGGGGAGCCAGGGTGTACTGGTCCACCAGGAGGGTAGGTATTTCCAGTGGGCAGCCAGGGGCTGAATGGCCAGTCAGCTACTGGCACTGGTACCCTCTAGTCCCGTCCAGCAGCACTGCTCAAAAAAGCCTCCTGCCCCAAATTTGGGTTCAGTATTGATCTATGGAAAATGCTCTGTTCCTGTTTACAGGGCAGCCACTCTGTTTTCATTCAGAAGGAACACAAAAATATCTCGGTTCTGGCCATCACACGTTCCCTCCCCTCCCCATATCACCTAGAATAGGTACACAAAAATTATCGTGGTGTACAGGGTTGCAACTTTATTGGACGAACTTATAGTATACCTGACCTGAGCTAGTCATCATTCACAGCACATATTCCTGTGCCCACCTTCAGCCCGCTGTCCATCTGACCTCCGTGGGCTGTACCTCCCTCACTGAACCACTCATTGAGACATTGCTAGCTCAAGAACCCACCTTGCCCGAGGATCAGCAACCCAGCCCTACCACGCTCATCCCCTCTGGCCCTTGCACAAATGGTGGATGGGTGTAAGCATGAACAGAAAAGAGACCAAGCTACCTAGCTCACTCCCTTTTAACCAGTATCTATAGCCCCATAGCCTTTCCCTCTGCCAAGTCACCTAGTAGTCAGTGGCCACCAACCCATCCCTTGAGGACAAGGTCAGGAGAGAAGTTAATTCCCCTTCCCACAAGCAGGGGCAGCGTCACCTGGTTACTGTTGCCTTCCTGGTCAGTCCTACTACTACTACTACTACTACTTAACATTTCTAGAGCGCTACTAGGGTTACGCAGCGCTGTACAGTTTAACAAAAGGACAGTCCCTGCTCAAAGGAGCTTACAATCTAAAGAACGAAATGTCAAGTTGGGCAGTCTAGATTTCCTCCCACAGGCTCCCTCTTAGTCCGCTAATACAAAACACGAACTCTTCAAAACTCGCTGCTCCTTTAATTGCACCCTTAAAATAGATGTGGTGCATTTTCTTGCTGCTTTCTGGCCACGGTCAAGCAAATATTTATTGTGACATTTCTTATGAATTTCGAGAGCTGCTGAAATAATGGAAACTGGGAGGACACTGGTAAATCAGGCATTCCATATACTAATCAGTCGCCAATAAACATACATGATGCTCTCAGGGAAACAGCGTGATTACGAAATGGCCATGCTTCTGAGCCTTGCACTGATCCATTAATATCTTTCAAAATGCATCCAAATTAAGGGGCCATTAGGAGAAGATGGTGTTTAGGTGCGGTGTTGAACCACATCCTGTCAATAAGCATGAAATCGTAGATGATCTGAACAGAATGTGTGCTTTACTATTTTGGTTTTGTGATCCAGGAACTGGGCACTTGCGTAATCTGGTCTTGTGAAACCGAAGTTGTACTTCTGAATCAGGTTTTGCTTCGGCGTCACACTTCGGTCTCGCTGTTTAGATAGCGAGTGCGAGAGTCCTGCAGACAGCTTCAGGGGACAGCAAATTGCCATCTTTTCCAGGTATTTCTAAAGCACGCTCTATGGTAGGGATTGGCAACCACAGACCTCAACGGCCACAAACCCGGTTGGGTTTTCAAGATTTCCTTAATGAACTTGCGAGTACTGCTTCCCTTGTGTGCAAATCAAATCTCATGCATGTTTATTGTGGAAATCTCGAACACCTGACTGGGGTTGTGGCCCTCGAGGGCCGTGGTTGCCCAACCCTGCTCTCTGGCATATATGAAAATTTTTTTTTTTTTTTGGGGGGGGGGGGTTAAACTTGAAAATTCTACCAGAGTTATTTGCACTTCCCTCTCAGTCAGAAGGAGGGAGGGCTGATACTTTGGTGCCACGAGCCATCATCCACAGCCACCTGGGAGATATAGATATATATCACGGACCCTATTACCCTCCCCCTCTTTTCCCTCATCCTTTGTAGTTACAATCCTTGCTGTTTACCTTACTATACTTTGTTTACCTGATTGGCAATTGCCTTTACGGTCTGATGTTAGCCACATTGAGTCTGCTGGTGGGTGGGAAAATGTGGGGTATAAATGCTATATATATATATATATATATATATAGCGCTTATTTATTTACCACACAAATCCCAATAGTGGTTTCAAGATCGGGAGGCGGGGCTGGTGGTTGGGAGGCGAGGATAGTGCTGGGCAGACTTATACGGTCTGTGCTAGAGCCGGTGGTTGGGAGGAGGGGCAGGTGGTTGGGAGGCGGGGATAGTGCTGGGCAGACTTATACGGTCTGTGCCCTGAAGAGCACAGGTACAAATCAAAGTAGGGTATACACAAAAAGTAGCAAATATGAGTTATCTTGTTGGGCAGACTGGATGGACCGTGCAGGTCTTTTTCTGCCGTCATCTACTATGTTACTATGTTACTAATAGTGGTTTCAGGTGGCTTTACAACAAAAGAAGCCCATGTAGTACATATGGGCAATTATATGAATCATACATAAACTACTACTACTACTACTATGAATCATTTTTATAGCGCTACCAGTCGTAGGCAGCGCTTCACAATTGAACATGAAGAAAAGACAGTCCCTGCACAAAAGAGCTTACAATCTAAATCAGGACAGACAGACAGGACCAATAAGGGATAAGGGTACATAAGTACATAAGTAATGCCACACTGGGAAAAGACCAAGGGTCCATCGAGCCCAGCATCCTGTCCACGACAGCGGCCAATCCAGGCCAAGGGCACCTGGCAAGCTTCCCAAACGTACAAACATTCTATACATGTTATTCCTGGAATTTTGGAGTTTTCCAAGTCCGTTTAGTAGCAGTTTATGGACTTGTCCTTTAGGAAACCGTCCAACCCCTTTTTAAACTCTGCTAAGCTAACCGCCTTCACCACTTTCTCCGGCAACGAATTCCAGAGTTTAATTACACGTTGGGTGAAGAAAAATTTTCTCCGATTTGTTTTAAATTTACTACACTGTAGTTTCATCGCATGCCCCCTAGTCCTAGTATTTTTGGAAAGCGTGAACAGACGCTTCACATCCACCTGTTCCACTCCACTCATTATTTTATATACCTCTATCATGTCTCCCCTCAGCCATCTCTTCTCCAAGCTGTATAGCCCTAGCCTCCTTAGTCTTTCTTCATAGGGAAGTCGTCCCATCCCCGCTATCATTTTAGTCGCCCTTCGCTGCACCTTTTCCAATTCTACTATATCTTTCTTGAGATGCGCCGATCAGAATTGAACACAATGCTCAAGGTGCGGTCGCACCACGGAGCGATACAATGGCATTATAACATCCTCACACCTGTTTTCCATAGCTTTCCTACTAATACCCAACATTATATTCGCTTTCCTAGCCGCAGCAACACACTGAGCAGAAGGTTTCAGTGTAGGACAGACAGAAGGACACATAGGAAAAAGGGACTATTGAAGAGAGGAAGACAAGATAAAGGTTACATAAAGGACCCTGTTTACTAAGGTGCTCTAGCGTTTTTAGTGTGCGCTAAAAATGAGCATGCACAAACCATGTAGCCGCCCATAGGAATATTATGGGCATCTACACGGTTAGCACACCCTGTTAAGCATGCACTAAAAACGCCAGTGCACCTCTAGCAGGGCTTAGTAAACAGGGCCCTAAAACTTATAAAAATGACGTTAAAAAAAAACCTCTTAAAACCTATAAAAAAATGTTTAAATTCAATTTTCTTCGAAACCAAAGGTAGTTCAGTTCAGTTCTAATGCATTCGGGCGGGTCATTCCAAGTAACAACAGCATGGTGAGAAAACAAGTTTAAGTTTCAAGTTTATTCAAAGCTTGCTATACCACAAATCAGGAACCAATTCTGCAGTGTACAGCACTAAAAATAGGATAAGTACATAAATTTTGCCACACTGCGACAGGCCAAAGGTCCATCAAGCCCAGCATCCTGTTTCCAACAGCGGCCAATCCAGGTCACAAATACCTGGCAAGATCCCGAAAAAGTTCAATACATTTTATGCTGCTTATCCCAGAAAAAAAGCAGTGGATTTTCCCTAAATCAATTTAATAATGGTCTATGGACTTTTCCTTTAGGAAGCCGGCCAGGCCTTTTTTTTAAACCCCGCTAAGCTAACCGCCTTTATTATGTTCTCTGGCAACGAATACCAGAATTTAATTACATGTCACGTGAAGAAGGAAGGACAGGAGGAGCAGGATACCAGTGAGTGAGAAAGGGGGGTGGGGGCATGATATAAGGAACTACAAAATACGATAGGAAAGAGGTAAAGAAACAGTGGGTCAGTAGGGGGGGCAGTAGCTACGTTCAGAGGTCTCCTTGAGGGAAGAGTCATCACAGGTTTAAGGAACGACAGCTACAAAAATGGACTTAAAGGTTTGTAGAGAAAGTAAGGTTACTTACCTGTAACGTGGGTTCTCCACGGGCAGCACGTGGCTGACTCATCCTGCTTGTCCATGGAGAATCAAGGTGTCACAGATGAGAGGGAGGTGCATTCCAACAGATCAGGCCAACAAGTGAGAGTATGGAGTTGTGCGTGGAGACGTTGAATAAGTACATAAGTACATAAGTAGTGCCATACTGGGAAAGACCAAAGGTCCATCTAGCCCAGCATCCTGTCACCGACAGTGGCCAATCCAGGTCAAGGGCACCTGGCACGCTCCCCAAACGTAAAAACATTCCAGACAAGTTATACCTAAAAATGCGGAATTTTTCCAAGTCCATTTAATAGCGGTCTATGGACTTGTCCTTTAGGAATCTATCTAACCCCTTTTTAAACTCCGTCAAGCTAACCGCCCGTACCACGTTCTCCGGCAACGAATTCCAGAGTCTAATTACACGTTGGGTGAAGAAAAATTTTCTCCGATTCGTTTTAAATTTACCACACTGTAGCTTCAACTCATGCCCTCTAGTCCTAGTATTTTTGGATAGCGTGAACAGTCGCTTCACATCCACCCGATCCATTCCACTCATTATTTTATACACTTCTATCATATCTCCCCTCAGCCGTCTCTTCTCCAAGCTGAAAAGCCCTAGTCTTCTCAGCCTCTCTTCATAGGAAAGTCGTCCCATCCCCACTATCATTTTCGTCGCCCTTCGCTGTACCTTTTCCAATTCTACTATATCTTTTTTGAGATACGGAGACCAGTACTGAACACAATACTCCAGGTGCGGTCGCACCATGGAGCGATACAACGGCATTATAACATCCGCACACCTGGACTCCATACCCTTCCTAATAACACCCAACATTCTATTCGCTTTCCTAGCCGCAGCAGCACACTGAGCAGAAGGTTTCAGCGTATCATCGACGACGACACCCAGATCCCTTTCTTGATCCGTAACTCCTAACGCGGAACCTTGCAAGACGTAGCTATAATTCGGGTTCCTCTTACCCACATGCATCACTTTGCACTTGTCAACATTGAACTTCATCTGCCACTTGCACGCCCATTCTCCCAGTCTCGCAAGGTCCTCCTGTAATCGTTCACATTCCTCCTGCGACTTGACGACCCTGAATAATTTTGTGTCATCGGCGAATTTAATTACCTCACTAGTTATTCCCATCTCTAGGTCATTTATAAATACATTAAAAAGCAACGGACCCAGCACAGACCCCTGCGGGACCCCACTAACTACCCTCCTCCACTGAGAATACTGGCCACGCAATCCTACTCTCTGCTTCCTATCTTTCAACCAGTTCTTAATCCATAATAATACCCTACCTCCGATTCCATGACTCTGCAATTTCTTCAGGAGTCTTTCGTGCGGCACTTTGTCAAACGCCTTCTGAAAATCCAGATATACAATATCAACCGGCTCCCCATTGTCCACATGTTTGCTTACCCCCTCAAAAAAATGCATTAGATTGGTGAGGCAAGACTTCCCTTCACTAAATCCGTGCTGACTTTGTCTCATCAGTCCATGTTTTTGTATATGCTCTGCAATTTTATTCTTAATAATAGCCTCCACCATCTTGCCTGGCACCGACGTCAGACTCACCGGTCTATAATTTCCCGGATCTCCTCTGGAACCCTTCTTAAAAATCGGAGTAACATTGGCTACCCTCCAGTCTTCCGGTACTACACTCGATTTTAGGGACAGATTGCATATTTCTAACAGTAGCTCCGCAAGTTCATTTTTTAGTTCTATTAATACTCTGGGATGAATACCATCAGGTCCCGGTGATTTACTACTCTTCAGCTTGCTGAACTGACCCATTACATCCTCCAAGGTTACAGAGAATTTGTTTAGTTTCTCCGACTCCCCCGCTTCAAATATTCTTTCCGGCACCGGTGTCCCCCCCAAATCCTCCTCGGTGAAGACCGAAGCAAAGAATTCATTTAATTTCTCCGCTACGGCTTTGTCCTCCTTGATCGCCCCTTTAACACCATTTTCGTCCAGATGACGCTTTTAATTCAGTCCTTTAACAGCAGGAAATCCAAGATGAAGAAAAAATAATGATTGAGGCAAAAGTTGAATTAATAGATCCAGTGATAAAGCATACAGGGCTCCTTTTACGAAGCCACGTTAGCAATTTTAACATGGCAAATGCGATGAAGCCCATTCGATTCCTATGGGTATCATCGCTAGTACACCTTTGTAAATGGAAACCATAATATTTGGAAAAACAATGCAAGCAATTTTAAAAGTAATTTGAGCTTTTAAAGGGAGCCAGTGAAGCTTGTGAAGATATCCAAAAATACTTTCAGATTTCTTACTCCAAAGGGTTGGTCGAGCTGCTGGATTCTGTATCAGCAAGAGTTTTCTTAACAATATAGCGTTTAATCCAATGTAGAGTGAATTGCAGTAGTCCAATTGGGACAAAGCCAACATTTAATCCAGTAGGGCAAAGTGGTGCTCATGAAAATATGATCTGATTAAACGTAATTGACTTCATCGGTAGACGGCTTTCTTCCATAAGTTAGCAACCTGAGGTTCAAGGAATCCAAAATGACACCAGTAGCTTAGACAGACCCAGTTTTTTTGGATGGGCCCAGAGTTAACTTAGATGGTTGAGGATCTGATCAGGTGAGTGGGAGCATGGATAAGGGGAGTGCATGCTTGATTGGGGGGGGGGGGATGGAAGCTCTGGTGGCCCCTGTAAGCTTCAGCCGTAGCATCGGGCCACAGCTTTGAGTCCCAATGCTCCTGGCAAGGTAAAATAACCCTGTTTTTTTTTGGCTCTCTCAGCAGCACCCTGTGCACACCTCAAGTCACGTTCTGGTAGTTACATATATTAATGAGCTGCTTTACATACATTAGCATATTTTGCATTTTATTACTATACCACTGAGGTAAAACAAGACAAGAAATTTAAAGTTCTAATGCAGCTCGGCAACTTCCCCCCTAAGTTTGTAAAAGTTTAATTCAATTCTTGTACTCCGCTAATATCCCCTTTCCAGGGTTCAGTGCGGTTTACATTCTAGATGACACAAAAGCTGATATTGTCAGCGTGAAGTATGAGAAACATTAGAGACCATCGGTGTAATGCTCGAGACCAAAAACGTTATAGGAAAGGATAATGGATGATACTAGGAGGTAGAAGTCAATGGATTGTTATGAAGCAGTCTTTGGGAAGAGAAAGGGTTTTAACCTCTTCCTGAAGTTGAGGTAGCTGTTTTCCGTTCTGATGGGAAAAGGTAGAGAGAGTCCCATATTTTGACTGCAAGTACTAATAATAGGAGTCAAATTCAAATGCCAGGATATTTGTCATCATCAGGGACATTCATAACATTTCAATTTGCTTCTGTTGTCTCCACACAGGGATGAATTCCTCCATGACCACTTCCTGGAATGTCTCCTCCTTCGCAAATGGAACTCCACCCGTGCAACCCGTGGTCTCTGGCTCCTCCTCCGCCTCTGCCTCATTGGGCATCTTCATTCTCTCTCTGGCCCTCCTTATAGGCTTCCCAGGCAATGCCTTCATCATCTGGACCATTCTGGTGGCCATGAAGAATCGCACGGTGACCTGCGTTCTCATCCTACACCTGGCTATAGCCGACATGGCCGTGCTCCTAACGGCTCCACTCTTCATCCACTTCCTGTCTACAAGAAACTGGGTGTTCGGTGAAGGGATCTGCAAACTCTGTCACTATATTGGCTGTCTCAGCATGTATGCCAGCATCCTCCTCATCACTTTTATGAGCCTGGACCGTTTCCTGGCTGTCGCTAAGCCCTTTCTTTCCCAGAAGCTGAGAACCAAGGTTGTAGTCTTGGGCATGGTGGTGGCTATCTGGGTCCTTGCTGCCTTACTGGCCATCCCCATGCCGTTCTACCGCACAGTTATAAGTTTTGGACCGATCCACTTGTGCATTCCCTTTCACTCTAGCCCCAATCACATTGTCTTTCAGTACCTCTTCGAGACCATCTTTGGCTTTGCCATTCCTTTCAATGTTCTTCTTACCAGCTACGTCTACATTGGCTGCCGTTTGCGCAGTGCCAAATTTCAGCGGAAGCGGAAGACAGGAAAGCTCATCGTTGCCATTGTAGTGGCCTTTGCTCTCTTCTGGATCCCTTACCACATAATCAATATCATCCAGGTCGCAGGGAACCTGGCCTCTGGTTCTATAGCTAAGGCACTGTGCGATGCAGCAAAAAATGGGAGACCTACTGTCACAGCATTGGTTTTCTTCAGCAGTAGCATCAACCCTATCCTCTACGCCTTTGCTGGTAGTGGGTTCATTCGTTCTGCCGGGCTTGGGTTCATGGCCAAAGTCTTTGAGGGCACAGCTTCGGAGGTATCCAGTGTCCGTAAGGCATCCCAGATGCTTCGCCAGCGCAGCAGGATGGACTCAGCAGAGCTTGAGAAGATGGAGGTCAAGACAGAGAGCCGAACCGTCTCAACCAACCCAACAGACGATGGGCAACCCCCTTACGCATCTCACATGGACGTGTAGCCCATGTCCTTCCAGTTCTCAATCTGAATCTTCTCAATATCGGAGCACCGGGTAAGACACATGTGAAAATAGAGTCCAGTGTGCTCTCCAACATTCATCTCTGGACAATTTCTATTCTTGCTCCAACAAAAGATATCGAAGAATGAAAAGACTACTTCCTAAAGCTGGAAAGACACAGTCCAAAGGGGACATAGAAAGAATGGATAAAGAAGTTCTCTGCACACAAATGGACAATTTGACTTTCTTCAGTCAAATGAAACTAACACTGCTTTTCATTCCTTCCTTCAAAGGAATCCATCAGGTCCTGGTACATTTCAGCTGGGGCTTTTATCCCATTCTGTCACTCCCAGAGTAGATGTGAATAACCATTAAATCCACAATTTTCAGGAATGTCCTCATTGCTTTGCAAATTTCTATTTCATACAGTGTATTTGTTTAAGGTTTATAATTCCATGCAGAATTTCCCTCTCCAGCCTTACTCTTGTTGGCCAATATAGTAAACTGTGTTTTGCAAAGTTTTGTGCAAACACCCCTTCCATAAAAAAATAGTTGTAAATTTTTGCATGTAGTCTGCTTCACACAAAAGGTTTTTTTTTTAATCTATAAACAATGAACTGCTACGATGCAAAAAGTTGCAAAGGAACTCATTACTTATGGATTTCTTTTGAAAACCAGAGTGCAAAAATGTTATCTTTTTTCAGACTTTTTCTTGACTTTTCCAGACAAAATTTCTAATAAAGGTTCCCTACAGAGCTCAGCAGCCGTTTTGCAAAAATGGTCCAATAACCCATGAGTTAATCCATTGCCCCCTTAAATGTCCCCCATATGTGCTTATACACTGTCTCCTAAACCTATCCTGGGCCCCCCCCCCCAGCTGGTCATATTTCCAGGGTGTCCACAACGAATGCCTACAGCACTTAGAGGCATATTTTCAAAGCACTTTGGGAGGCTAAGTTCCATAGGTTTCTATGGAACTTTGGGAGGCTAAGTGCTTTGAAAATATGCCTATTAGTCATTTCAGATATCCTTAAAGAAAAACCATTAGCTGTGGAGCCCTTAGGACAGGTTAGAGAACCATTGTGTTCAACTGCTGCTGCTTTTGTATTTGAATTCATGAAAAGTGTAAAAATAGCCATTGTGGTCCTTTATGAAAATTGTCACCTCTGCCAGATACCTGAGTAGAGCTGAAATTACCTGGTTACAATGCCAGGGCTTCTATAAACTCCAGCCTCCTTGATTCTGACATTTGCTGATATTTCAGCCGCGCCTGCATCAGGGAAAACCAGTGCACATAGCTAAACAATATATTAAAAAGCAATCCACCCAGGTGGATGAACAGCAAAATCCCACAAAGAGAATACACAAAAAAAAGAGAGAGTGGGAAGATTAAAAAAAAAATCAGCGCTGAGCGTAGCTTGTATCTCAAAGCACAAAGGTCTCCTTTAAGACCCCTATTTTCGATACCAGGATCCTACTTCTGAATACAGACCATCAAAGGTTTTTTTTACTACTACTACTTATCATTTCTAAAGCGCTACTAGACGTACGCAGCGCTGTACACTTGAACATGAAGAGACAGTCCCTGCTCGACAGAGCTTACAATCTAATTAGAACAGACAAACAGAATAATAAGGAATAAGGACAAAGAGTAGCAACATTCCGGAATCCCAAAGATGAGCAAGATTCTGGAACTCCAAAGTAAAGAATCCGGAACCCCAAAAAGTAGCAAGATTCTGGAATCCCAAAGACTACTACTGCTACTAATCATTTCTATAGCGCTACTAGACGTACGCAGCGCTGTACACTTGAATGTGAAGAGACAGTCCCTGCTCGACAGAGCTTACAATCTAATTAGGACAGACAAACAGGAGATAAGGGAATATTAAAGTGAGGATGATAAAATAAGGGTTCTGAACAAGTGAATAAGGGTCAGGAGTTAAAAGCAGCATCAAAAAGGTGGGCTTTTAGCTTAGATTTGAAGACAGCCAGAGATGGAGCTTGAAGTACCGGCTCAGGAAGTCTATTTCAGGCATATGGTGCAGCAAGATAAAAGGAACGGAGTCTGGAGTTAGCGGTGGAGGAGAAGGGTGCAGATAAGAGAGATTTACCCAGTGAACGGAGTTCCCGGGGAGGAATGTAGGGAGAGATGAGAGTGGAGAGGTACTGAGGAGCTGCAGAGTGAATGCACTTAAAGGTCGATAAGAGGAGTTTGAACTGTATGCGGAAACGGATAGGAAGCCAGTGAAGTGACTTGAGGAGAGGGCTAATATGAGCATAACGACACTGGCAGAATATTAGTCGTGCAGAGGAATTTTGAACAGATTGAAGAGGAGAGAGATGGCTAAGTGGGAGACCTTAGACTCCGGAGGCAGGCCTGTGGCCGAAACACAGATCTGTGTCGAGTCTGCAACAAAGTTTATTGTTTGTTCAACGCAGTTGCCCCAGTCTCCGGAGCCACTGGTCCACTTCCCACTCTCTTGTTTTTTTGTAAATAATTATATTACACATAAATAACATCAGCAACCAGAGAGCTGGAGCCAGGTTTTGGATTCTTTTGGGTCCATCCAATCAAAAACGATATTCTGCTGCTCCTGATTATCATCACTTTCCCATCTCAGCAATTAGATTAGGTTCTGAACACCATGAACCAAACAAGACGGGATGGAGCCACGTTTAAAAGGTGTACACCTCTTATTATAAGAAGAGAGAGACACATATTATTAATATTTTTCAAAACTTAATATTCACTATAAAAGGAGAGATTGGTCCTGTCACGGAGGACAAGGAATGTGACCAATAGAGATGAATTAAGAGAGGGGAAAATATGAAAAGGTGAAATTCTGGTGAATCTAGAGGAGAGGATTTCCCAAATTTGTCCTGGGGACTACAATAGCCTGTCAGATTTTCAGGATACTCAAAATACATGTGTATGAGATAAATTTATCTCATTCGTGTTCATTGTGGATATCTTGCAAACTCGGCTAGCTCCTCCCCAGTCCACGTTCTGGATTGCTCTGCTGATGTACAGATAATGCGCATGAAGACAAAGGACAGTATTACCATGGATAAAAGGGTCTTTAAAAGATGTAAATCGTTTATTAGAAACCTCAAAACCTTATAGGAATAGATGTTATTTTAAATTTTAAAGTTTATCAAATTACTCTTTATTAATACAATTATTCCATCATTATTTAAAATCCACAGTTTATATAGTCCATTTCAGTTGTATAGTCCATATATAAACTATAAACTATATAAACTGTGGATTTTAAATAATGATGGAATAATTGTATTAATAAAGGGTAATTTGATAAAATTTAAAATAACATCTATTCCTATAAGGTTTTGTGCTACATAATTGGTGGGATAGTTACATAATTGTTCCCTTGAGGTAGTTTATATCTTTATTAGAAACCTGACAAATGGCTAGGTTTCACCCGCAGGTTGCAACGCTGTGTGAGAGACATTATGAGAGTGGTTTGATATCACTGTTTCATTCTGTTACTGAAATAACCTTATGTTTGACACAACGGATTTGCTCTGGGTGAAATGTGGCCACATAGTGTTTTTAATAAAGGATTACATCTTTTTCAAGGACTCTTTTTATCCCTGGTAATGTAATGTCTTCGTTCTGGAATTCTGTATTGCCAAGCCTCTGTGCTTTTCTTCTCAAACAATATGCATGCCATACACCAGAGTGACCACCAGATGTCAGCCCACACCACCATATAGTTTCCCCTCACTCCAGCAGCCTTCAGAGAGAAGAGATCAGCTCCTTACAGGGCTTAGATATCTCTCCCAGCTCAGCCCTTTGGAATAAAAACTACAGCTCCCTGCATGCAGCAGGGCAAAACCAGGAATGGATCTGCCTCTTTGGCACGAGCTGAGTGAGATGCCATATACCTATTTCTTATAACACACACTCCCTTCCTCTGCTGATCCTCAAAACTTTCAACCCCCCCCTAACTACAGACACACAAAGGTTCTTTCAGGGGAGGGTGAGAGGCGACATGGTTGATGTTTACCTGGTGTAAGACCTCCCAAAGTGAGAACTCCATAATCAGTTCCATAATATACTGAGAAAGACCTCGAAGGGCTGCACTCCTTAGAGGAAGCAGGTATTCTATGATGTAACCCATGTAGGGAGACAGTGAGGGAAGGAGCATTTTATCATTAATATAAAGTTATACAGTGTATCTGAGTGGGGGACAGTGAATGGAGGGGCGTTTTATCCTCACTGTAAAGTTATAAGTTGTAACTCATATGTGTACTCCCATATTATTAATCCGCAAATGAACCTTTTCCGGAGACGGGAAGGTGGTAGAACTAGAGGACATGAATTGAGGTTGAAGGGGGGCAGGTTCAGGACTAATGTCAGAAAGTATTTTTTCACGGAGGGGGTGGTGGATACGCGGAATGCCCTCCCGCGGGAGGTGGTGGAGATGAAAACGGGAATGGAATTCAAACATGCGTGGGATAAACACAAAGGAATCCTGTCTAGAAGGAATGGATTCACGGAATCTTAGCGGAGATTAGGTGGCGATGCCGGTAATCGGGAAGCAAAACCGGTGTTGGGCAGACTTCTATGGTCTACGCCCTGATCGTGACTGAATAGATAGGGATGGGCTGGAGTGTAAATTTTAAGGGGCTTCGACGTTAGCTCCAGAACTTAGTACAAGAACAGTGCTGGGTAGACTTCTACGGTCTGTGCCCTGAGAAAGGCAAGGACAAATCAAACTCATGTATAAAGTATCACATACCATGTAAAATGAGTTTATCTTGTTGGGCAGACTGGATGGACCGTTCAGGTCTTTTATCTGCCGTCATTTACTATGTTACTATTTTACTACACTAAACTCATGCCCCCCATGCCCCTCCCATGTGTACACCCTACTTACAGTTATACATTAAGGATTTCAGATGCTCTGGTACAGAAAAGTGTGTAGTGTGCTTAACCATTGTAATTGCCAAGTTTTTGGCACTGATGTGCACGATGTGTGTCTTACTGCACACACCCCGGGATAGAATTGTCCTGGTAATGGCTGTTCTGTCAAGCAGAGGTTCTGAACCCAGTCCTCAGGACGCAGCTAACCAGTCAGGTTTTCAGGATATCCACCATGAATATGCATGAGGTAGGTTTGCACACACTGGAGGTCATGCATGCGAATGTATCTCCTGCATATTCATTCCAGATATCCTGAAATCCTGACTGGCTAGCTGTGTCCCGAGGACTGAGTTCAGAAGTCTTGCTCCAAAGGGACCAGACTCTTCTACCATTCTGAGTTCATCTGGCCCAGCTATGGAAAAGACTTTTCGCACGTCTCTGAGGCGCTGGGTAATTGCAGAAGCCTGGCACTTTCAGAAGGGACAAAGCTGCCAGGTAAATGTGGCTTCGCAGATGTTGCTGTATAAGGAGGGGCTTCTCCAGAGAATATTTTGAAAATCAGACAGAACAATTTCAATTTAACTCACCAGCAAATCAGTAACTAATGCAATGAAGAAAGAGTAAATGGACAGAAATGGATGTGAACTGAAGCCAAGCGCTAAGGTGCCAATTACATAACGACATTTCTGCACAAAAAAATGCTACTCCAGAAAGCTAGCGTAAGTAGGCATGGGCATGCCTAAGTTGAGGTGCTCATCCCCTGAGCCCTTCTGTCCTAGAAGTGACAAGCTCTGTATCCCTGTGTCCATCCCCTGAACCCCCATTCCTAGAGGTGACAGGCTCTGTATCCCTGTGTCCATCCCCTGAACCCCCAGTCCTAGAGGTGACAGGCTCTGTATCCCTGTGTCCATCCCCTGAACCCTCCAGTCCTAGAAGTGACAAGCTCTGTATCCCTGTGCCCATCCCCTGAACTCCCAGTCCTAGAGGTGACAGGCTCTGTATCCCTGTGCCCATCCCCTGAACCCCCAGTCCTAGAGGTGACAGGCTCTGTATCCCTGTGTCCATCCCCTGAACCCTCCAGTCCTAGAAGTGACAAGCTCTGTATCCCTGTGCCCATCCCCTGAACCCCCAGTCCTAGAGGTGACAGGCTCTGAATTCCTGTGTCCATCCCCTGAACCCTCCAGTCCTAGAGGTGACAGGCTCTGAATTCCTGTGTCCATCCCCTGAACCCTCCAGTCCTAGAGGTGACAGGCTCTGTATCCCTGTGTCCATCCCCTGAACCCCCATTCCTAGAGGTGACAGGCTCTGTATCCCTGTGTCCATCCCCTGAACCCCCAGTCCTAGAGGTGACAGGCTCTGTATCCCTGTGTCCATCCCCTGAACCCTCCAGTCCTAGAAGTGACAAGCTCTGTATCCCTGTGCCCATCCCCTGAACTCCCAGTCCTAGAGGTGACAGGCTCTGTATCCCTGTGCCCATCCCCTGAACCCCCAGTCCTAGAGGTGACAGGCTCTGTATCCCTGTGTCCATCCCCTGAACCCTCCAGTCCTAGAAGTGACAAGCTCTGTATCCCTGTGCCCATCCCCTGAACCCCCAGTCCTAGAGGTGACAGGCTCTGAATTCCTGTGTCCATCCCCTGAACCCTCCAGTCCTAGAGGTGACAGGCTCTGAATTCCTGTGTCCATCCCCTGAACCCCCAGTCCTAGAGGTGACAGGCTCTGTCTCCCTGTGTCCATCCCCTGAACCCCCAGTCCTAGAGGTGACAGGCTCTGTCTCCCTGTGTCCATCCCCTGAACCCCTAGTCCTAGAGGTGACAGGCTCTGTCTCCCTGTGTCCATCCCCTGAACCCCCAGTCCTAGAGGTGACAGGCTCTGTATCCCTGTGTCCATCCCCTGAACCCCCAGTCCTAGAGGTGACAGGCTCTGTATCCCTGTGTCCATCCCCTGAACCCTCCAGTCCTAGAGGTGACAGGCTCTGTCTCCCTGTGTCCATCCCCTGAACCCCTAGTCCTAGAGGTGACAGGCTCTGTCTCCCTGTGTCCATCCCCTGAACCCCCAGTCCTAGAGGTGACAGGCTCTGTATCCCTGTGTCCATCCCCTGAACCCCCAGTCCTAGAGGTGACAGGCTCTGTATCCCTGTGTCCATCCCCTGAACCCTCCAGTCCTAGAGGTGACAGGCTCTGTATCCCTATGTCCATCCCCTGACCTCTCCAGTCCTAGAGGTGACAGGCTCTGTATCCCTATGTCCATCCCCTGACCTCTCCAGTCCTAGAGGTGACAGGCTCTGTATCCCTATGTCCATCCCCTGAACCCCCCCCCCCCCCAGGCCTAGCAGTGGCTCTGTATCCCTGTGCCCATCCCCTGAACCCTCCAGTCCTAGAGGTGACAGGCTCTGTCTCCCTATGTCCATCCCCTGAACCCCCCCCCCCCCCAGGCCTAGCAGTGGCTCTGTATCCCTGTGCCCATCCCCTGATCCCTCCAGTCCTAGAGGTGACAGGCTCTGTATCCCTGTGTCCATCCCCTGAACCCCCAGTCCTAGAGGTGACAGGCTCTGTATCCCTATGTCCATCCCCTGAACCCTCCAGTCCTAGAGGTGACAGGCTCTGTATCCCTATGTCCATCCCCTGAACCCTCCAGTCCTAGAGGTGACAGGCTCTGTATCCCTATGTCCATCCCCTGAACCCTCCAGTCCTAGAGGTGACAGGCTCTGAATTCCTGTGTCCATCCCCTGAACCCTCCAGTCCTAGAGGTGACAGGTTCTGTATCCCTGTGTCCATCCCCTGAGCCCTCCAGTCCTAGAGGTGACAGGCTCTGTATCCCTGTGTCCATCCCCTGAACCCCCAGTCCTAGAGGTGACAGGCTCTGTCTCCCTGTGTCCATCCCCTGAACCCCCAGTCCTAGAGGTGACAGGCTCTGTATCCCTGTGTCCATCCCCTGAACCCTCCAGTCCTAGAGGTGACAGGCTCTGTATCCCTATGTCCATCCCCTGACCTCTCCAGTCCTAGAGGTGACAGGCTCTGTATCCCTATGTCCATCCCCTGACCTCTCCAGTCCTAGAGGTGACAGGCTCTGTATCCCTGTGTCCACCCCCTGAACCCTCCAGTCCTAGAGGTGACAGGCTCTGTCTCCCTATGTCCATCCCCTGAACCCCCCCCCCCCCAGGCCTAGCAGTGGCTCTGTATCCCTGTGCCCATCCCCTGATCCCTCCAGTCCTAGAGGTGACAGGCTCTGTATCCCTGTGTCCATCCCCTGAACCCCCAGTCCTAGAGGTGACAGGCTCTGTATCCCTATGTACAGCCCCTGAACCCTCCAGTCCTAGAGGTGACAGGCTCTGTATCCCTATGTCCATCCCCTGAACCCCCCCCCCCCCAGGCCTAGCAGTGGCTCTGTATCCCTGTGCCCATCCCCTGAACCCCCCAGTCCTAGAGGTGACAGGCTCTGTCTCCCTGTGCCCATCCCCTGAACCCTCCAGTTCTAGAGGTGACAAGCTCTGAATCCCTGTGTCCACCCCCTGAACCCTCCAGTCCTAGAGGTGACAGGCTCTGTATCCCTGTGTCCATCCCCTGAGCCCTCCAGTCCTAGAGGTGACAGGCTCTGTATCCCTGTGTCCATCCCCTGAACCCCCAGTCCTAGAGGTGACAGGCTCTGTCTCCCTGTGTCCATCCCCTGAACCCCCAGTCCTAGAGGTGACAGGCTCTGTATCCCTGTGTCCATCCCCTGAACCCTCCAGTCCTAGAGGTGACAGGCTCTGTATCCCTATGTCCATCCCCTGACCTCTCCAGTCCTAGAGGTGACAGGCTCTGTATCCCTATGTCCATCCCCTGACCTCTCCAGTCCTAGAGGTGACAGGCTCTGTATCCCTATGTCCATCCCCTGACCTCTCCAGTCCTAGAGGTGACAGGCTCTGTATCCCTGTGTCCACCCCCTGAACCCTCCAGTCCTAGAGGTGACAGGCTCTGTCTCCCTATGTCCATCCCCTGAACCCCCCCCCCCAGGCCTAGCAGTGGCTCTGTATCCCTGTGCCCATCCCCTGATCCCTCCAGTCCTAGAGGTGACAGGCTCTGTATCCCTGTGTCCATCCCCTGAACCCCCAGTCCTAGAGGTGACAGGCTCTGTATCCCTATGTCCATCCCCTGAACCCTCCAGTCCTAGAGGTGACAGGCTCTGTATCCCTATGTCCATCCCCTGAACCCCCCCCCCCCCAGGCCTAGCAGTGGCTCTGTATCCCTGTGCCCATCCCCTGAACCCCCCAGTCCTAGAGGTGACAGGCTCTGTCTCCCTGTGCCCATCCCCTGAACCCTCCAGTTCTAGAGGTGACAAGCTCTGAATCCCTGTGTCCACCCCCTGAACCCTCCAGCCCTAGAGGTGACAGGCTCTGTCTCCCTGTGTCCATCCCCTGAACCCTCCAGTCCTAGAGGTGACAGGCTCTGTATCCCTGTGTCCACCCCCTGAACCCTCCAGCCCTAGAGGTGACAGGCTCTGTATCCCTGTGCCCATCCCCCGAACCCTCCAGTTCTAGAGGTGACAAGCTCTGAATCCCTGTGTCCACCCCCTGAACCCTCCAGCCCTAGAGGTGACAGGCTCTGTCTCCCTGTGTCCATCCCCTGAACCCTCCAGTCCTAGAGGTGACAGGCTCTGCATCCCTGTATCCATCCCTTGAACCCTCCAGCAGTGGTGTACCAAGGGGGGGCGGTGGGGGCGGTCCGCCCTGGGTGCACGCCGCTGGGGGGTGCCGTGGCGCGCGCCTGTTCCGGGGCAGACGGAGCTGCAGCGAACGAGCGAAGTTCGCGAAGTCGGAGCCCACAGGCGCGCGCCATGGCACCCCACCCCCAGCGGCGTGCACCCGGGGGGGTGTCATTTCGCCGGGGAGGGAGGAAGGTGTCATTTCGCAGGCGGGGGGGGGGGGCGCATCGGCGATCCGCCCCGGGTGCCATCCACGCTAGGAATGCCACTGCCCTCCAGTCCTAGAGGTGACAGGCTCTGTATCCCTGTGTCCATCCCCTGAACCCTCCAGTCCTAGAGGTGACAGGCTCTGTCTCCCTGTGCCCATCCCCTGAACCCCCAGTCCTAGAGGTGACAGGCTCTGTATCCCTGTGTCCATCCCCTGAACCCCCAGTCCTAGAGGTGACAGGCTCTGTCTCCCTGTGTCCATCCCCTGAACCCCCAGTCCTAGAGGTGACAGGCTCTGTATCCCTGTGTCCATCCCCTGAACCCCCCAGTCCTAGAGGTGACAAGCTCTGAATCTCTGTGCCAGACAGGCAGACAGAGTGGGATTGAGTCTGCAACACTAATTAAGTCATGCTCTCAGTTTCTGGTCTCACGTCTCACCACGTCCTCACTTTCAGGACCTCACATTGAACAATTAACTTTAGCTAATCACTCATTAGAGCATCACTCACCGGGCTCCTGCTGGACCACCCCATCAGCTCAGAGCACAGTTCTGTCTATTCCCCATCCTGTCAGTCCAGCATCAGAAGGGTAAAGTGTGTGCAGCCAGCTCTGTGATGCACAGATGAGCCTCAGTCCTACACAGTTTGTACCTTTCCTTTCATGCCTGGGCACTAGAGAAAAGGGACCGTACACACAGCCAAAGGCTGCTGTCATGCCAGAGAAACTTTCTACACAATTAGGGTTAAATTAAACAACACAGACTCCAGTCACTGACTCACTGTCCTAGATACGCTTTTCGCCTTTCCTTTTATATCTTTGTCGAGACCTCGAGTCCCGTAAATCACAATATGTTTTCCAGCACTGCTGTTTATAGACGCTTGCTGGGTTCTACAAAAAAGGGTGCCAAAGGGCAGGAATAAGGTACATTCAGACAGCTGTGTATGAAGGGAGTCTCAGTTTTGGAATAGCCAGGACTAAGGTACATTGAGTGACCTGTGTAATGAATGGAATGGATCTGCGTTCTGGAATATCAGGGAGTGTTGCACAGCAGGAGTGAGGTGCATTCACAAACCTGTGTTTTTTGGGGGTGGGGATCTCAGTTCTAGAATGCCAGGGAGTGTTGCACAGCAGGAGTGAGGTGAATTCACAAACCTGTGTTTTGGGGGGATCTCAGTTCTGGAATACCAGGGAGTGTTGCACAGCAGGAGTGAGGTGCATTCACAAACCTGTGTTTTGGGGGGATCTCAGTTCTGGAATACCAGGGAGTGTTGCACAGTAGGAGTGAGGTGCATTCACAAACCTGTGTTTTTTTTTGTGGGGGGGGATCTCAGTTCTGGAATGCCAAGGAGTGTTGCACAGCAGGAGTGAGGTGCATTCACAAACCTGTGTTTTGGGGGGATCTCAGTTCTGGAATATCAGGGAGTGTTGCACAGCAGGAGTGAGGTGCATTCACAAACGGGATCTCAGTTCTGGAATACCAGGGAGTGTTGCACAGCAGGAGTGAGGTGCATTCACAAACCTGTGTTTTGGGGGGATCTCAGTTCTGGAATGCCAGGGAGTGTTGCACAGCAGGAGTGAGGTGCATTCACAAACCTGTGTTTTTTTTGGGGGGGGGATCTCAGTTCTGGAATGCCAGGGAGTGTTGCACAGCAGGAGTGAGGTGCATTCACAAACCTGTGTATTGGGGGGGGGGGGATCTCAGTTCTGGAATACCAGGGAGTGTTGCACAGCAGGAGTGAGGTGCATTCACACTGTGTTTTTTTTTGGGGGGGGGGATCTCAGTTCTGGAATACCAGGGAGTGTTGCACAGCAGGAGTGAGGTGCATTCACAAACCTGTGTATTGGGGGGGGGGGGATCTCAGTTCTGGAATACCAGGGAGTGTTGCACAGCAGGAGTGAGGTGCATTCACACTGTGTTTTTTTTGGGGGGGGGGATCTCAGTTCTGGAATACCAGGGAGTGTTGCACAGCAGGAGTGAGGTGCATTCACAAACCTGTGTTTTGGGGGGATCTCAGTTCTGGAATACCAGGGAGTGTTGCACGGCAGGAGTGAGGTGCATTCACAAACCTGTGGTATTGGGAATACCAGGGGGTCTTAGTATTGGGTTATCAGGCTGTATTACAGGGGCTATCGTTACGCAGAGTAACAAATCTCTTTGATTCTGGTTATAAAGTCATTTTGAAATATTTCCTTGTGCCTCTGTTGTCACTGTCAGGGTCAGAAGCTGCAGTTTCAGAACAGAGTAGAACCAAGTGAACTGTTTATAGAATTGACACAATGCCATGTCTACTCTGTGTTTGTCCATAAGACCCCACAATAGGGGGAGCCCGCAGCCGCTTCCCTTCTTCTTCCTCCCTCCACCCCCTCGCCCCCTCTTTACTTTTTTTCTATTTTCTTGCTGTGCGTTTCCTTTTCATTAAGCACGCTGCACTCCATTTTTCTTTCAAAAGTGCAGCGAGATTGATATTCAAAATGTTGAAATACGATAGAACAAGCTCACTACTCACAATGCTACTTTGGCTCCCCATCAAGGCCAGACTACTTTTGAAAACCAGCGCAATCGTCTTCAAAATACTACGTGCTAGACATGATCAAACTATCACCAAGAAATGCAAACCCAAGAACCAAAGGTTACCTATTACTTCACCTGCCCAACTGCAAGAACGAGCTGTACAAGTCCACCTACACGGCGGAATTTAGCTACCTGGGCTCAAAATGGTGGAACTCAGTTCCTATAGTCATAAGAAGCATCGCGAACTACCTCCAGTTCAGAAAAGACCTAATTCAGGAACTTCTATGAGTACAACATGCACTAATCCTTCTGGAACAGCAATACCCAACTCAACCTCTAACTGTAACGCAACTTTTCATTTAATAAACGAACCGAGACATGTCTTCTCAAGAAACCCAATGACTATTCCATACGCACTAAGAGTTATCTTGCCAACCACTGTAAAACACATCATCATACAACCTCGTAAATGTAATTGAATCAACGTAATCTCTAGCTACCGAAACTCATCTTTGGATAATTGTGGGATACAAGCCGCCACAATACAACAACTGATTTCATGTTGGATGTGTTATAACATTATATTATGCAACTTCGGTTTTTACTGTTATTATTTTTTTAATTTTTATTATCTTTTGTATTGTTTAAAATGTTGTATTTCTATTTATTTTGTGATATCACGGATTCCCATGGTTTTAATTGTGTTTAAATGTCATTATTATATATTGGGTATAAAAGTGTTTTGATGAGGTATTTTATATTATATTTTGTTTTTGTTTTAGACCCCTGAGGAAGGCCTTTCCGGCCGAAACACGGGCCGTGTAGGGTCCTAATAAAACTTTTTTGGTGCTCTTACTATCGGTGTTCAGTCTGGTCCTTTTGGTTTCTTCCACTCTTCTTGTGGTTGTTCGTGTTAACATGCAACATAGTCAACATTACATCACTATTAACGTTCCTAACGAATACAATAAATCAGTATTAACGTGCTTAATACAAGAACATCTCAGCCTAAAGTTGCCCTAGGCTCCTCCTTGTCACATGCCACCCCAGAAGCTGCTTTGCTGCTTATGTCTTTAGAGGACCAGTCTCCTTGTGCCTTGCATAGCTCTTACAATATTCATGGTCAAATTTGAATGGCTGAGCCCCGCCGTCCAAGCCACGGCTTAACCGCGCACCATTTTCCGCATCGGGCCGCCGTAGCAAGATAAGAACATAAGTGTTGCCATACTGGGACAGACCGAAGGTACATCAAGCCCGGCATCTTGTGTCCAACAGTGGCCAATCCAAGTCACAAGTACCTGGCAGAAACCCAAAGAGTAGCAAGATTCCATTCAGAATCCCAAGTACATAAGTGTTGCCATACTGGGACAGACCGAAGGTACATCAAGCCCGGCATCTTGTGTCCAACAGTGGCCAATCCAAGTCACAAGTACCTGGCAGAAACCCAAAGAGTAGCAAGATTCCATTCAGAATCCCAAGTACATAAGTGTTGCCATACTGGGACAGACCGAAGGTCCATCAAGCCCAGCATCCTGTTTCCAACAGTGGCCAATCCAGGTCACAAGTACCTGGCAGAAACCCAAAGAGTAGCAACATTCTAGAATTCTAAAGAATAACAAGATTCCATGCAGAATTTCAAAGAGTAGCAACATTCCGTGTAGAACCTCAAAGAGTAGCAACATTCCATTCAGAATCCCAAGTACATAAGTGTTGCCATACTGGGACAGACCGAAGGTCCATCATGCCCAGCATCCTGTTTCCAACAGTGGCCAATCCAGGTCACAAGTACCTGGCAGAAACCCAAAGAGTAGCAACATTCTAGAATTCTAAAGAATAACAAGATTCCATGCAGAATTTCAAAGAGTAGCAACATTCCGTGTAGAACCTCAAAGAGTAGCAAGATTCCATTCAGAATCCCAAGTACATAAGTGTTGCCATACTGGGACAGACCGAAGGTCCATCAAGCCCAGCATCCTGTTTCCAACAGTGGCCAATCCAAGTCACAAATACCCAGCAAGATCCCAAAACAGTACAATACATTTTATGCTGCTTATCCTAGAAATAAGCAGTGGATTTTCCCCAAGTCCATCTTAATGATGGCTAATGGACATTTCTTTTAGGAAGCTATCCAAACCTTTTTTTAAACCCTGCTAAGCTAACTGCTTTTACCACTTTCTCTGGCAATGAATCCCACAGTTTAATTACACAAGTGAAGAAAACTTTTCTCTGATTTGTTTTAAATTTACTACATTGTAGCTTCATCGCGTGCCCCCTAGTCCTAGTATTTTTGCAAAGAGTAAACAAACGATTCGCGTCTACCCGTTCTACTCCACTCATTATTTTATAGACCTCTATCATATCTCCCCTCAGCCGCCTTTTCTCCAAGCTGAAGAGCCCTAGCCGCTTCAGCCTTTCCTCCTAGGGAAGTCGTCTCATCCCCTTTATCATTTTCATCGCCCTTCTCTGTACCTTTTCCAATTCCACTATATATGGAGATGCGGTGACCAGAATTGCACACAGTATTCAAGGTGCGGTAGCACCATGGAATGATACAAAGGCATTACAATGTCCTCATTTTTGTTTTCCATTCCTTTCATAATAGTACCTAACATTCTATTTGCTTTCTTCGCTGGACACTGAATGTTGAGCTATTTTTCTGTGCCGCTCCCGTGGTATTGTCTGGTTCTGTTCCAGATCACGCCAGAGTCCTGAGCATCAGCCCATTAGGCAAGAAGGCAGGCACCGTGAGCCCTGCTTAAGATAAGGTGCCTGATGATATTTGAAAAACGCATCCCAAGCTTTGTCATGCACTATGACTTTGCAGTACGTATATGGGAAAGCATTTAACAGAAAGGAGATTAAAGCAGAAATTAGAACTTGCCTCTAGGAAATCATCGCGGCTCAGTTCTTATCCCTGCCTTCTGTCACTTATTCTCTGTGACCGACCACGGAAAAAATCACTCAGTTCTAATCCCTGACTCTGTCACCGACTCTCTGTGAGTGACTGTGGAGGAGTTGAGTTTATAATGGAGACACAGGGAGGTTTATCCCCACCCTCTTGCCACTGACTCCCTGGGTTGTGACTCTGGAAGAGTTACTTTATAGATCTAGATTTCTGTGCAGGTGAGAGGCACAAAGGAAGAGATCTTGACAGCGGGATAATCGGCACTGCATTAATTGGTGTCATTTTCTCGCTCATTGATTTTCCCAGTGAAGTCCGGTTTGTCCAGTAGGTAAGTTTAAATCAATATCTGGCCACTTTTGAGAGGGGTTACGGGGTGGGAGGTGTTCACTGTGTCCAGGTGCACCTAGCTCTGGAGCCAGCCAAAAGGGGTTCTCTCTGTTCATCTTCTCATCTCTGGGTACCTGCATGCTTGTGTGTCTCCCTCTCTCCCTTCTGTCTGGTGTGATCTCTCCCCTCTCTGTCTCATTCTCGCTCTCTTCATCTATGTCTCACTGTCTTCTATCTCTTTCATTCATTTTCTCCTTTCTTTCTTTTCATCTGTTTTTTTTTTCTCTCTCTCTTCTATCTATTGTTCTATCTAATTTTTTTCTCTCTTCATCTCTTTCCTTTCACTCTGTTTCTACTGGTCTTTCTCTTTTTCTTTCTCCTTTGTCTCTGTTGGTCTCTTTCCCTTATTTTTGTCTATCTCTCTGTCTCTCCTGCTGTCCCTTATAAAAAGTGCTGGAAGACCCAGGATAAAGGAGGACGGGGCAATTAATGGAGGGGGGGGGGGGGGGGTATCCAGAACAGGACAGCACTCCAGGTAGATGCGACTCCTGTCTCAGCCCTGGTCCCCTCTCCCCTGACATCTCTCCCACACATCCTTTCACCAGTAAGCTGAATACACTGTAAGACAGGTCATGCAGTATTACTGCCCTAGAACTCCTGCCCCATGAGGGGTCTCTACTGGAATAGCAGACGGTGCTGCAGGGCAGGAATGAGGTGCATTAGCAGAGTTCTGTGTATATGTGCATGTGTGTGTTTGTGCACGGCTGTGCACGCTGAGAGAGGGTAAAGCAGAAGGTGTTGCAAGGCAGGAATGAGGTGCATTGGCAGAGCTTTCTCTGTATGTGTGTGTGTGTGTGTGCGCACCCGCGCCCGCTGAGGGAGAGTAAAGCAGAAGGTGTTGCAAGGCAGGAATGAGGTGCATTGGCAGAGCTTTCTGTGTGTGTGTGTGTGTGTGTGCGCGCCCGCGCCCGCTGAGGGAGAGTAAATCAGAAGGTGTTGCAAGGCAGGAATGAGGTGCATTGGCAGAGCTTTCTGTGTGTGTGTGTGTGTGTGTGTGTGTGTGTGCGCGCGCGTGCGCCCGCTGAGGGAGAGTAAAGCAGAAGGTGTTGCAGGGCAGGAATGAGGTGCATTGGCAGAGCTGTGTGTTTGTGTTGAGTTCGGGGGGGGGGGGGGGGGGGGGTCTCAGTACTGGTATTTATTTTCCATGAACAGCCCGCCTATTAACTAGGCAGGTTGCAATATACATCCATAATAAAATCGCACAAAAAAAACTGAAATTATCTTGATGTGCAAAGTCTCTTCCCTTAATAAACACCAAAATAGGTAAAGCAGGTGGTGCTGCAGAGCAGAAATGAGGTGCATTGGCAGAGCTGTGGGGGTACAGAAGGAAAGGAAAGGAAAGCGTCTATTATAGAACTGGGCAAAAAAAACCTCATCTTTTTCTGACGTGTTGATATAGTCTAGCTCAGTAGGGATTACAACAGTGAGAGACTGAGAAAAACAGGCACAGACTGAGAAGAGACAGAAAGGGAATAAAAAGAGGGGAAGAGAAAAAGGGGGGGAGAGATTCAACCCAGACCTAAGAATCTGTGAAAAGAGCAGCAGTAGAGAAGTCAGGAGAGAAGCTGAGGAGGGGACGGAGGGAGGTAGGTTACGAGTGCAGTTGGAAAAGCACTAAAGCAGATACCTCAAACAGCTTTGTCTCCATTCTTAGCATTAACCTCTGAAAGACATGGACCAAAAAACTTTCTGCACGGCAAAGAGCCTGGAAATGGTGCTGCCCGTCTCCCGAGCCCTCCTAGCCCTCATTTAAAGCTTCAGGATGTGCAGCTCTCCACCACCAGCCCACCTCGCCCCTGATGCCAGGACGGCACTCCGTGACCTTGGAGGGGAAGCCGCCTCTTACTCTCCACTGGACTTCACACTCAACGGAAGCCACCACGAGAACCATAGCAGCAGCAGTAGCATCGATGCTGAGGAAGTAGGCGGGGCGGGGGCTCCCAGGATTGAAGCAGTGGTGGTCCCCATTGTCTTTAGCCTGGTCTTCTTCATCGGGATCATCGGCAACTCTTTGGTCATCACCGTCTTGGCCAGGAACAAGAAGGTGAAGTCCAGTGTCACCAACATCTTGATACTCAACCTTAGCATGGCAGATCTAGCCTTCCTCCTTCTCTGTGTGCCTTTCCAGGCAACCATCTACTCCCTCCCCGAGTGGATCTTTGGGGCTCTGCTCTGCAAATTTGTTCACTATTTCTTCACCGTCACCATGTTGGTGAGCATCTTCACTCTAGTGGCTTTGTCCATCGACCGCTACATCACCGTGGTCCACTCACGGCGCTCTCCCTGCCTGCGCAGCCAAAGGAATGCTTTGCTGGGGATGTGTGTGGCCTGGGTTCTCTCTCTTGGCGTTGCCGGTCCCGTGGCGCAACACCAGACCTACGTGACAGGTTACTACGAAGCACCCAATAGCACGTTCTGCTGGGAGATCTGGGAAGATGAGGCCTCCAAGCAAACCTACACCGTGGCCATCCTGGTCTTGGGCTATCTGCTACCGTTGGTGCTGATCACCTGCTGTTATATGAAGGTAAGGACCAGGGTTGGGGATAGGGTTCAATCGTGGGTAATGCACTAGGGTGTGTAGGTAGGGGTCTTGGCAGTGTGAAAGGGCATTGTATGTGGAAAGGTGCAGCCAGGGAGAGATTGTTGTGTATGTTGGGGAGAGGATTCGGGCGACTGATGAAGAGAATTGTGGGTGATGTGCATCCTGCCTAGAACACATCCTGCACTTTCTCTTCTATTGCCACTCTGCAGTAACCAAGTGATAGAACATAAAAAGGGAAGGTTTGAGCAAATAAAATGACCTGAGTAGCTCACAGTTGTCTGTGAAAAAAAGGAAGATGGTGTTTTTTAAATCCTGGATGGGATGCAGTGAGATAGATAGGAGCAGATCTGACCTGAAACTCAGGTTCCATGTCCCTGGAGCTTGCTGTCTCGTCTTTCTCACAGGGCTGCAGCACGAGTGGCTTCCATTAGCTGTTGCTGAGCTCTTGCTAGGCTTTTATTCCCCGAAAAGGTTATTTTTAGCTCTGGAATCCATGTGAAGAGGTTCCATATTCCTCCTCCGGTGCTGCTCAGAGATGACCAGGTTGAAGGAACGGTTCCTGAGTACATCTGCTCTTTAAGTCTCTGTTCTCCATCTCTCTCTCTCTCTGGGATGTATCTGGCCATGTGATTCTGCTGACATCACTGCTAAATATGACAGTGTTTTACAGGTATTTGAGCAAAAATCATTCTCTGGAAAATTGGGACTGGGGGGGTGGGGAGTGCTATGCCCACTGCTCCATCGGGCACTCACTGGTTTCACCTCTCTCTCTCTCTCTCCTATTAGGTCCTGTGCCATCTTCACAACAAAATCCGTGTAGTCTCAAAGAAATCGGAGCGCTCAAAGAGGAAGGTAAGAAAGACACAGACTTCATATTTCACCCAAAATAGGGAGGGGCCAGAAATCTTAGCATCGCTCTGTGAATTAGGTTCCCCGTGTCCAAATATCTGTCCAAAGAAGGAAGGCCTACCAGCCCCACTGAGGGACCTTTTTCATGAGTCCTGACTTAATTCTGAGCACAAGGGTCAGATTCTGCGCATCCCCTTCCCTCCCTCATCCCGCTCTCGTTTGCTGGTTATACATAGGGCCGATTGGAGGCAGGGTGAGGGGGCAGCAGGGCCAGGGTCTCACTCAAAAAAGGGGCCTCCATTGTTTATTTAGTTATTATTTTTACTCACTACAAAATTAATTCCATTGTGGGATTTTTTTTTTCTTAACTATAAACAAATTTGCACGCTTCTGCAGCTCAAATTCTGCCTCAATTGTTTCTATACCTCTGTTATTTTTTTAAATTATGAGTTCCAGGACTCTGCGTCTTCTAATCTGCACTGGCCCAGACCTCTGTGGTTCCCTTAAAGGCTATGTTTATACATGTCTCTTGTTATTTTCTTCCCATATTCTCTTCCTGCAAGGGGAAAATAGAATGGAAAGGTCATGCTGGATTTTAAGCTGGTTGGTATAATACAATAGGAAACATGCTGACTGGTTGTTAATCATGACATCAGCACCATAACAAGACAGCCTGCACTTTCTATTCCATTGCCACTCTGCAGTATCCAAATAACTAGCACCAAGTAACTAGTAAAATAGCAGGTGGGAGTTGAGGGCCCCTGTGCAGAGACACACTCTAAAGGAAGACTTTAACGTCAGCCTAGAACATACTATGACTAATGCTTTTTTTACCCTAGACAACACAGACGGTGCTCGCAGTGGTGGCTGCCTTCTCACTCTCCTGGCTTCCCCACCATATCATCACACTCTGGGCTGATTTCGGCACCTTCCCACTGACAGAAGCCTCTTTTGCATTCCGCATCACCTCACACTGCCTAGCTTATGGCAATTCTTGCGTCAACCCCATCATCTATGCCTTTCTGTCGGAGAACTTCCGCAAAGCTTACAGAGAAGTCTTTCGCTGCCATTTTGTCCATCCCATGCCAACTGCAGTACAGGCCAGGAATTGTGCTGTGCCAATGGCAAGAGCAGGTAATGCCAAAGGGGCCCATTCTACCACCAACATGTGAGGAATCAAGTTTACAAAGATAGCAGTCTATAATAAGACAAGAGAGTCATCTACAGTCAAATCAAAAAGCGAGTCTAGACAACAAGAGAATCAATTCTACAGTCACATCAACAAGAGGGTCAAGAAAAGAATCAAGTCCATAGTCAAATCAACAACAGAGTTATTCACATTCAAGTCAACATGAGAGTCAATTCAAAAAGGGAATCAGGTCAACATGAGAACTAAATCAACAGAAGAATCAAGTCAACTTGAGAGTCAAGAAAAGAACCAAGCCCACAGTCAAGCCAAGAGAGTCATTTATAACGACGTCAACAAGAAAGTCAAATCAATAGGCGAATCAAATTTACAAGAGAGCCATCTACAGTCAAACCAACAAAAAAAAGAAATCAATTCTACAGTTGTTATCAGAAATTCAGAGAAATATCAAGTCTACAGTCAACAAGAGGATCAAATCTACAGTGAAGCCAAGTTGAGAAAGAAGAAATAAAAACAAGGCATACCACGAGATCTTCTACTGCCCATCCTATCCCCACCATGGTAACACCGAGGACAGGCAAGGGGGCCTGTCCATCTTCCAACATACAAAGCAGTGTATCAGACACTAAAATACATTTCCTTCATCAGTTAAGACCATAACAACGGAGGAGAGGGATAATCCATTTTAGTACCAAACAAAATGCGATGTGTGGAGGTTAGTCAAGCGTAAATGAATTACGGAAATTCTTCACTTCTGCTACATTGGAAGAGTTTATATGGCCATTGAACAAACCGTCATTAGAGGTCACACAGCTGAGAACTTGGCTAATGAGTCTGAACAATGACATCACAAGCAGCCAGCATATGGCGCATGGAGAGGAACAGGAAATGAACAAGTTTAATGAAAAAATTCAGCCAATGAGGGTGAATGTTTTATGAACCGTCACCAGCATTATTCCAAGATGTTCGATGCCGGGCCATGTCCGGGCTATGGCACCGAGTATCCAGCTTATGCAGAGTCGGCTAACGCATAGGCGGTGAAGTCGATATTCAGAACTTAACCAGCCATGGAGCACTGCATAAAAATAGAACCAGTGATGTTCCTAGCTTGTTGGCCAACTGAGGCGGGTTGCTGCTGCGCCTCCCTGATGCGTCACCCCCCACCACCACCAGTGTGCCTACCCCCCCCCCCCCAAAGTGCATCATACCCCCATCTTTCCTCCTAGCAAGGGGGTGCGCGGAGCGTGGCCGTTGGCTCTGCCGGTCTCCTGCCTCGGAATAGGAAGTAACATCAGAGGGAGCAGGGGACCCCAGCAGAGCCAACAGCTATCCGCCTACTCCACTCACCCCCTTGATGCCTGCACCTGGGGCGGACCGACTCTACTGCCCTGCCCTTGGTACACTACTGGATATAACTACATTTTATGTGGTTAAGCGCTGAATATCGGCACTTATTCGTCCAAGTGCTGACTCCGTCCCCGGAACGACCCACAATTGTTGGTTTTCATGTAGGCGCCCACCACTAATTCTCAGTAGCAAAAACCGGCTAAGTGGCGCTGAAAGTTAGATAATGGCCCAAAACAAGTGACTTAACCGGTCAGCAGTCACTTCTGGACAGTTAGCCCCTTTAGAATATCGACCAGGTAATGATCTGTGTTTGTAAGTACTAGAAATTGTCGACCTTCCCTACCTCTTCCCACCCCCTCAGAAGTCAATAAAAACTCTCTGTCAGTGATGTATTTATTTGGATTTAGCTCAAGCCTTTTTCCTGGTAGCTCAAGGTGAGTTACATCCCTGACCCTAGAGGGCTCAAAGTCTAAGGACTATATTTACTAAGGTGCGTTAACTTTTAATGCACATTGTTTCGCATTAATATGATTTAACACTCATTATTTAATGCAAGCCCCATTATCGAAAATGGAGCCTATCCTAATGAGTTACGTTATTCACATTAATGCACATTAAATGTAAATGAACCCATGTTAATGCATTAACAGAAGTGAGCAAATCTACCCTATGTTTGTACTCGAAGCAATGGAGGGTGACGGGACTTGACCCAAGGCCTCAAGATGCACCACTGGAATTTGAGCCCTGGCTGTTTTTGTCAAAGAATGACCATTAAAAACAGGCGCCGCTTTACAGGAGGCAGGATGCTATTAGGGAACAAAAAGGGGGGAAAAAAACCACCCCATAATTCTCATGCTGCTGCAGCTTCCTTGGTGGCCACAAGGATGCGCCATTGCTCCACAATCGAATCTCTGCCCCCCTTAAACGTGACCAAAAATCTGGCTGAATTTAAAAATGCAACTGGCCTCCCCAAGAAATACCTACTGAATATCCCAGTCAAACTCTTTTGCTCCTTGACCGATGCACTTCAAAAAGACACTTGAATGACAAAAGTATGCTCCTCCTTTTGATGATCATTCTGGGGTTTTCCTTAAGCCATGCCAGCCCAAATAGCTCTGTACTCATCTGCAACTTACAACTACTACTACTACTTATCACTTCTATAGTGCTACAAGGCATACGCAGCACTGTACACCATACACGAAAAGACAGTCCCTGCTCACAATCTAAATATGGAATGTTGTTAGTGGAATAGCAACATTCCATGTAGAATCTCAAATAGTAGCAACAGAATCTCCAATAGTAGCAACATTCCATCTAGAATCTCAAATAGTAGCAACATTCCATGTAGAATCTCAAGTAATAGCAACATTCCATGTAGAATCTCAAATAGTAGCAACATTCTATGTAGAATCTCAAATAGTAACAACATCCCATGTTCCACTGCACTAAACACCAGGCTACTCCTCCACTAGTAACATTCCATGTAGAAGCCTGACTTTGCAGGTCTCCAATGCGGCTGCGCAGGCTTCTGTTTCTGTGAGTCTGACGCAGGATGTCAGACTCACAGAAACAGAAGCCTGCACGGCCGCATTGCTGATCTGCAAGGGCAGGCATCTAAATTACTACTAGTACTACTTATCACTTCTATAGTGCTACAAGGCATACGCAGCACTGTACACCATACACGTAAAGACAGTCCCTGCTCAAAGAGCTCACAATCTAAATATGGAATGTTGCTAGTGGAATAGCAACATTCTATGTAGAATCTCAAATAGTAGCAACAGAATCTCCAATAGTAGCAACATTCCATGTAGAATCTTAAGTAATAGCAACATTCCAGAATCTCAACTATTAACAACATTCCATGTTCCACTGCACTAACCACTAGGCTACTCCTCCACTAGCAACATTCCATCTAGAAGCCTGCCCTTGCAGATCAGCAATGCAGCCGCGCAGGCTTCTGTTTCTGTACGTGCAGGACGTCAGACTCACAGAAACAGAAGCCTGCGCGGCCGCGTTGCTGATCTGCAAGGGCAGGCTTCTACATTACTACTACTAGTACTTATCACTTCTATAGTGCTACAAGGCATACGCAGCGCTGTACACCATACACAAAAAGACAGTCCCTGCTGAAAGAGCTCAAGGCATCAGGAACAGTCGCAGTGGGAAGTGAAAGATTGAGGATATGACAGAAAAAAAGGGGTAAGAGTAGGAGAGATGGCGTTAAGAAGGTGGGTAGGAATGGGATCAGAGGAACAGGTCGTTCGTTTTGAGGAGGAGAGAAGATGTGTTGTTTCCGCATCAGTGATTTCGGGAAAGGAGGAAAAGGACGGAGGGGTTAGGGAGATGGGGGAACGGACAAGGGGAGGGAGAGGAGGGGGTGGCTTGGTTGAGAATTCGAGGTTTATCTTCTGAACCTTGTCGTGAAAGAACTCAGCTAGGATCTGAGGAGATAGTGAGGGGGGAGTTGGAGATGGGGGGGGCACCTTGAGGAGAGAGCTCAGTGTGGCAAAGAGAAGTCGAGGGTTTGAGCCTAATCTGATTTACCTGTATCAATGTGCTACCTCACAGAGCTCTGATGAAAAGCTGCTCTTCAGTGTACCCTGCTTCATTTGCGATTGACGTACAGCAGTACTCGGTGGGGATCGACCATTTCATCACACTGTGTAATCAGTACACCGAGATAATCTTACCTCCCCTCCTGCCAGTTACTGACCCGCTATACTTCACTCAAGGAGCTCTCAGAAACCCACCACTTAGAAAGAGTCTGTAATGGCTGAATCACCATCCCAAGGAAACCGGCACGAGCCAATGCGTACGATTCTCTTGATACCGTTATACCCAGGGCTGTTTTTGAGGGGGTACTCGGGGGTACTGAGTACCGGCACCTTTTCCATTGTCTTCTAAAATTGACCCGTGGTCGCCAAGTTTTAATGAAAGAGCTCAGGCTCTACACACCAGTTCTGCCTTGCCATAGATTCTGTGACTGGTTGCAGGGGTCCTGGCTTTTGTGGGGTGGGTCCCTCAGTGATCACCCCACCCCTGAAGGGTGGCCTGGCATTTGAGTACCAAATGTACTGGTTATACCCCAATAAATTCTGGGGTATTCCCGAGTCTGAGACCAGCCGGGTTGAAGCCCCTCTCAAGACGGCATTTGATGGTCCTTCACACGGTGCCTCCACCTAAGAAAAGTTGTTCTATGGGCAATATTTCCCTCCTTTCTCTCCCCCCAACAAAAAACACCAGATGGGACTGTGAACAGGGTCAGCCAAAAGTTTTCATGAACGTTAAACCAGTACATTAACTAACCAGGTCATTAAGACTCACAAGCAATGCCTTGAGGTTTTTTTTCTTTCCTTTTTAATATGCCCATCACATCCTGTTTGCTTCCTGCTGCAACCACCAAAAAGCTCACCCATTCGTAGTGCAGTGCAAATGGTGGGGTGCAGTAAGGAGTAGGGTTCACCTTTGATGTCCTTGATAAGCTAGGCAGGGCCGGTCTTAGCAGTTGTGGGGCCCTGCGCAGACCAGTTCAGTGGGGCCCCCCCCCCCCCACCCATCCCCGCCACCATAAGCCAAAATTTATCAGAGTTTAAAAGGAGGTTTAGAGCTCTCGGAACCCCACCTCACCCCATTCCTTGATGTGCATCCACCACGTTTCAGTAGAGACATGGCAGACAGCGGCAGTGATTTTCATATCCAGCCAGCTGCCCAGCCCAGATCCTTCAGGCTGCTGCGTCCCGCCCTTGCGGAAGCAGGAAGTGACATCAAAAGGGGGCGGGACGCAGCAGCGAGTAGGCTCTGGGCTCAGCAGTTGATGGGATATGAAAATTGCTGTCGCTGCCTGATGCTCGCTACTGAAATGCGAATGCGCATTAAGGTACGGAGCAGGGAGGTGTTCCGAGACAGGAGGACAGACGTGCCAGAGATGCACAGCCCCTAGGAGCGCGAGGCCCTGGGCGACCCCCCCTCACCTCTGCCTAAGACCAGCCCTGAAGCTAGGTCCAAACCACATCCTAACTACCAGCTGTCTTCTTTGGCACTGTGTCCACGGCCATCCTATGGAGACCAATGCTATCCCGTCCCTCTGCAATGCCTACGTCTCTGTTAATCTGCCGCTGGGTCCAGACCGCTTCAGGCCAGACTGAATCTCTGTCACTTTAGCCACACTCCGCCTGGGGAGCCAAAAACCTGTTAGATCTCCAGCCTATGGTGTGCGTTTCTCCATGGACAGGATGGGTCCTTTCACTCAATGATAAGAGGTCTGCCATTTTGGAAGACCTGGCTTTTGCTCCACTGTCGTCAAAAAGGGATCCTTTCACACAACACAACTCAATTCTAAATTTAGGGTCACAAAAAAAAAGGGTGTAATGGGGCATATTTAGGGCAAGGAATAAAAATTTAGGAGCTTAGCACCAATTTTCAGTACGACACTCATGAAGTAAGCTCATAACCTAGGCAAATGGTTGGCAGACCTAAATTTGTAAGCAGAACTGTTAAGCTGCAAAGAGCCGGGATAATGTGGGATGCAAATGCCATAAATAAGAAAAAATAATAAGCTGCGAAATTCAAATGAATTTTTGGCTGCAAATTTAGGATCCTAACTTAGGGGTCATTTTACTACGCAGTGCTAAAAAATGGCCTCCAGTAGCCCCCAATGTGGGTCTTTCCTGCATGCAGGGCTGCTGAGGGGGGGGGGGGGGAAATTCCCCAGGGCCCGGCCTCCAAGGGGGGCCCGCCAGTGCTGTCATGGCTCTCCTGTTCCTGTGCGCTGCTATCCGCCGGCCACAGGTCCTTCTTACTGCCACACAGTGGTGTTCCTAACCTCGACGACACCCGGGGCGGATCGCCGATGCGCCCCCCTCCCCGGGTGCAGCGCCACCCCCCCCCCCCCGGCGAAATGACACCCCCCCAGGTGCAGCACAACCCCCCCCCGGCGAAATGACACCCCCCCCAGGTGCACGCCGCTGGGGGGATGCCGCGGCGCGTGCCTGTCGGCTGCGAGTTCACTACGCTAAATTCTCTCGTCTCGTTCACTGAGCTGCAGCGAATGAGGCGAGAGAATTTAGCGTAGCGAACTCGCAGCCGACAGGCGCGCGCCACGGCACCCCCCAGCGGCGTGCACCCGGGGCGCACCGCCCCCACCGCCCCCCCTTGGTAAGCCACTGCTGCCACATCCTGCTTCCTAGGGTTACCATATTTGGTCCCCCCCCCCCAAAAGAAGACACATGCCCTCACCCCTACCCCGCCCCCTTTCACACCTCACCTGGCCCCTGTCACATATCACCCCAATCCCTTTCACCCTCCCCATCACAACCCCCCCCCCCCAAGGGTATCCTAGCCTTCCTCCCCCCCTTACCTTACGCTACTGCGAATCACAATAAAAGAAGCTGGTCAGGTCCAGGAATCTACATAAGAATTAATTCTGCCTAAATATTCCACTGAGTGACAAATTTCTGAAACAAATAAGTTTTTCTAGTTTTTCCTCCAGACAGAAAGAGGAAAGAAAGGAGTTAAAAAAAAAAAAAAAAAAAAACAGCAATCTGGTACTGATGAAATGGAGATATAGTAACATAGTAGATGACGGCAGAAAAAGACCTGCACAGTCCATCCAGTCTGCCCAAGAAGATAAATTCATATGTGCTGCTTTTTTATTTGTACTGTCCTCTTCAGGGCACAGACCGTATAAGTCTGCCCAGCACTATCCCCGCCTCCCAACCACCAGCCCCGCCTCCCACCACCGGCTCTGGCACAGACCGTATAAGTCTGCCCAGCACTATCCCTGCCTCCCAACCACCAGATATGGGGGAACTTCTATTTTGGCCTGGAAATCCAATATGGCTGCCATTTTTATTTATTACATTTATATCCCACATTTTCCCCACCTATTTGTAGGCTCAATGTGGCTTACATAGTACCGGAGAGGCCTTTGCAGGCTCCGGTGTGAACAAATACAGGGTGATGTTGTGGTAAGATCAAGTTCATGTGGCACAGCCACACTAGGGAATTGTACAATGGAAGAGCTGTGTTATTATTTTTTATTTAGATTTTGCTCACACCTTTTTCACTAGTAGCTCAATGTGAGTTACATTCAGGTACTCTGGATATTTCTCTGTCCCAGGAGGGCTCACAATCTACGTTTGTACCTGAGGCAATGGAGGGTTAAGTGACTTGCCCAAGATCACAAGGAGCAGCAGTGGGATTTGAACGGGCCACCTCTGGATTGCAAGACCGGTGCTCTAACCACTAGGCTAGGCCACTCCTCCACCCCTATTCTTTGGGGTTCCTACATGGAATGTCGCTACTCGTTGAGACTCTGCATGGAATCTTGTCACTCTTTAAGATTCCAGAATCTTATTTAGATTTTGCTCACAGCTTTTTCAGTAGTAGCTCAAGGTGAGTTACATTCAGGTACTCTGCATATTTCTCTGTCCCAGGACAGCTCACAATCTAATTTTATAAAGGGTTAAGTGACTTGCCCAAGATCACAAGGAGCAGCAGTGGGATGTGAACCCGCCACCTCTGGATTGCAAGACCGGTGCTCTAATCACTAGGCCACTCCTCAACTCCTCCAATAAAGCTACCATTCAGTACTTTTTTTCAGCTACACAGCCTTCTGTAGTAAGTATATATCATCTGAGCTCTTTTACAGATGATTTCGCAATGAAAGTTCCTTTCTAACAGATCCCTCACCACACTCATACTTCAATCTGTTCTGTGTCTTATGATGTTTGAAAAAAGAAAAAAAAAAAAAACAACCCAGCAGATCAATCTGACTTTTCTGCTATGACTCACCTCTTCACAAAGAAATAAGCTTTTTGCTTTGATCAGTAGGTTTTTCATGCTCCTTTGAGCTCCCAGCTCAGTTGAAACCAGGGCCGGGATTTGTCTGGCATGGGGAGGTAGATGGATAAGAGGTGATCACGCGATGGGGTTCACAAGTACTAGTCCTGCAAAAGCCGGGGCTGATTGTGGAAGAAAGATGGGAGCTATGTCAGTTCCACCAGGAACTCTTGACCCAGAAGGATAAGCAGCCAATAGAGAAAGTTTTTCTTCACTCAAGGTGTAATTAAACTCTAGAATTCGTTGCCGGTTAGCTTGGCGGAGTTTAAAAAAGGTTTGGACGGCTTACTAAAGGAAAAGTCCATAGACCATTATTAAATGGACTTGGGGAAAATCCATTATTTGTGGGATAAGCAGTATAAAATATTTTGTACATTTTTGGGATCTTGCCGGGTATTTGTGACCTGGATTGGCCACTGTTGGAAACAGGATGCTGGTCTTTCCCAGTATGGCAATACTTATGGGATGGCACTGGACCTTAGGTTATTCTGTTGTCAGGAGACTGCACTGTTAAAAAAAAACACAGGAGGAAATGTAATATGAGGGGTTGACATCAGAAGGACCGTAACAGTACCTGGCACCGTGTATGGATTTTGCTCCAGAAGTGGAAAGAGCTTCAAAACTGATTCCTGCTTGAGGCTGGAGATACTACAGGGGCAGTGTCCACAACCCCTGGGGTGAGAACTGAGTTACCGTCATCCTTAGGGGTGACATCTGGTGGCCAGATTTAAAGTTTGTCATATTCGGGAATGAGGCAGAAAATATATTTATTTTTCAAGGGAAGGGCGGTAGAGTCAAAAATAGTACAGGAATTAAAAAACCATGAGGGATAATCTTAAGAGGATCCCTGGCAGTAAGAGCATCGAAAGGACGCGCTGGTAACCTGCACAGAAAGGATAAAACGAGCCTGCCCAGCAGTGATTTCTCCATTTGGCTCGATGTGCTTACAAGTCCCGTATAGAATCCAGCGGCCAGTCCATCTAATTCCACGACCCCCACCTGACCTATTAAAGTAGCAGTACTAGCAGATGCCACTCCGTACAGGTTACCCCCCTACTGCTTACTGGTAGATCTGATACTTTAAGGTTAAAGGTCTTAGAGCAGGGTTTAAAAAAGGTTTGGATAATTTCCTGAAAAATTAAAAAAAAAGTCCATAAGCGATTATTAAGATGGACTTGGGGAAATGTCCACTGCTTATTTCTAGGAAAAGCAGCATAAAATCTGTTTTACTGTTTTGGGATTTTGCCAGGTACTTGTGACCTGGATTGTCCACTGTTGGAAACACGATACTGAGCTTGATGGACCTTTGGTCTGTCCCAGTATGGCAACGCTTGTGTTCTTAAAGGTTAATAAATACAAAAAAAAAAAAAAAAAGGAAATAATTTGATACTTAATACATTTTCCCTCTCATACTATAATCTTGCAAGCTCTATATTATGCTTAGCACAGAAAATTGTGCAGGCAGGTTATAGACTACTTCAGTAGGGTACCTGGAATGCCCTTCCACAGGAGGTGACATGCAAACAGTAAGAGAATTCAAAAATGTGAGGGATAAACACAAAGGAATCCTGTATAGAAGGAATGGATCCAAAGAAACGTTGCGGAGATTGAGTGGCAACAGCAGTAATTACTACTACTACTACTACTCATCATTGTACGCAGCGCTATACATAGTATACATAGTAACATAGTAGATGACGGCAGAAAAAGACCTGCATGGTCCATCCAGTCTGCCCAACAAGATAAACTCATATGTGCTACTTTTTGTGTATACCTTACCTTGATTTGTACCTGTCCTCTTCAGGGCACAGACCGTATAAGTCTGCCCAGCACTATTCCCCGCCTCCCCACCACCAACCCCTCTTCCCCCCACTGGCTCCGCCACCCAATTTCGGCTAAGCTCCTGAGGATCCATTCCTTCTGCACAGGATTCCTTTATGTTTATCCCACACATGTTTGAATTCCATTACTGTTTTCATCTCCACCACCTCCTGCGGGAGGGCATTCCAAGCATCCACCACTCTCTCTGTGAAAAAATACTTCCCGACATCTTTTTTGAGTCTGCCCCCCTTCAATCTCATTTCATATTCTCTCGTACACTTGAACATGAAGAGACAGTCCCTCCTCGACAGAGCTTACAATCTAATTAGGACAGACAAACAAGAGATAAGGGAACATTAAAGTGAGGATGATAAAATAAGGGTTCTGAACAAGTGAACAAGGGTTAGGAGTTAAAAGCAGCATCAAAAAGGTGGGCTTTTAGCTTAGATTTGAAGACTGCCAGAGATGGAGCTTGACATACTGGCTCAGGAGGTCTATTCCAGGCATATGGTGCAGCAAGATAAAAGGAACGGAGTCTGGAGTTAGCGGTGGAGGAGAAGGGTGCAGATAAGAGAGATTTTCCCAGCGAGCGGAGTTCCCGGGGAGGAATGTAGGGAGAGATGAGAGTGGAGAGGTACTGAGGAGCTGCAGAGTGAAAACACTTATAGGTCAATAAGAGGAGTTTGAACTTTAAGCGGAAACAGATAGAAAGCCAGTGAAGTGACTTGAGGAAAAGGCTAATATGAGCATAACGACACTGGTGGAATATTAGTCATGCAGCAGAATTTTGAACAGATTGAAGAGGAGAGAGATGGCTAAGTGGGAGACCTGTGAGAAGCAAGTTGCAATAGTCTAAGCGAGAGGTGATAAGAGTGTGGATGAGGGTTCCGGTAGTGTGCTCAGAAAGAAAAGGGCGAATTTTGCTGATATTATAGAGGAAGCAAAGCCAGTCCTGGGCAAGACTTCTGATCGTGGCTGGATAGTTTTGGATGGGCTGCAGTGGAGCTTTTCAGGGGCTTTGACAACTTTGAAATTTAGGTCAGTGAAGGGCAGACTTCTATGGTCTGTGCCCTGAAAATGGTAAGGACAAATCAAGGTCAGGTTTGCACATATGAAATATCATATCATACCACATGTAATGAGTTCATCTTGTTGGGCAGACTGGATGAACCGTACAGATCTTTATCTACCATCATCTACCAAGTTACTATGCTAGTTACACACATAGTTTAATTAACAAATTAGCTGCTAATTGGCACTAACTAATTATTGCTTATAATTGGAAGCCAATGAAGATATTTTAAAGAGCAGCAACATGGTTTCTGAAGGGTCTGCAATCATTTATACTGTATTTAGTCACGTTCATTATAATCATGATTAAACCATGGCTGTCCAACCTTGGCCCTCACCCAGTTGGGTTTTCAAGATTTCCATGATGAATATGCATTAGAACTATTTACATACGATGGAGGCACTGCATGCAAATAGACCTCATGTATATTCATTGGGGAAATCCTGAAAACCCAACTGGGTTGCGGGCCCTCAAGGACTGAGGTTGGTGACCCCTGGATTAAACCAACAATCCTATCAAATTATTAAGTAACAATATTTTCCTTTCTAATTTCAACCTGAAGATGCCTTCCCCTCTTCCATAGAAAAGAAAATAAGATGATACCTTTTTTATTGGACATAACTTAATACATTTCTTGATTAGCTTTCGAAGGTTGCCCTTCTTCCTCAGATCGGAAATAAGCAAATGTGGTAGATGACAGTATATAGAAGTGAAACATCAAAGCATTTCCGTGACAGTCTAACAGGATGGGGATGGGTAGGAGGTATGCATGGGAACATCAAAGCATTTCAGAGATAGTCTGGGGGTGGATAGGTGAGAGGAGGGTGATAAACAGAGCAATACAACTTCATGGTTTATAATGGGCTACAAAACTCAGATCTTTGTTAAGTCCTGTCTGTTGGGTGTCAAAATATTCAATCATTCTGACTTCAAAGGTCTTACGTTCCTGTATTGTTTTGAAGTTACCTTTCAGGATTCTTACTATGAAGTCACTGGTACAGTGATCTGTTTTTGTAAAGTGCTGGCCCACAGGGGTGGGAACCCAGCTGGCACCAGTACTGTTCATGTGATGTCTATGTAAATTAAATCTTGTCTTTAGCATCTGCCCTCTTCCCTAGAAATCCATACCTCCCACACTCATAGCCTATGACATAAATGTAATATAAAATACGAATACTTGATCCTGGCTTGTCTTTGCCCTTTTCGGAACAGACCATATAAGTACATAAGTACTGCCATAGTGGGAAAGACCAAAGGTCCATCGAGCCCAGCATCCTGTTTCCAACAGTGGCCAATCCAGGTCACAAATACCCGGCAAGATCCCAAAAATGTACAAAACATTTTATACTGCTTATCCCAGAAATAGTGGATTTTCCCCAAGTCCATTTAATAACGGTCTATGGACTTTTCCTTTAGGAAGCCGTCCAAACCCTTTTAAAACTCCGCTAAGCTAACCGCCTTTACCACATTCTCTGGCAATGAATTCCATGGAAGTCTGCCCGAAAGCTATAGGAAACCAGCTAAGTCCGTGGAAGGCCAGAGTTTTAAGATGTAGTCCCATGACATTGTGCTGTGTGATTCCATAGAAGCCGTTTTGCTGAAGTCTACCGATGGAGTTCCCGTATTTCAAACGCACCTGGGTTAAATTCCACATCGTAATCCTAAAGATCACACACACATAAGTACATAAGTACATAAGTAATGCCATACTGGGAAAAGACCAAGGGTCCATCGAGCCCAGCATCCTGTCCACGACAGTGGCCAATCCAGGCCAAGGGCACCTGGCAAGCTTCCCAAACGTACAAACATTCTATACATGTTATTCCTGGAATTTTAGATTTTTCCAAGTCCGTTTAGTAGCGGTTTATGGACTTGTCCTTTAGGAATCCGTCCAACCCCTTTTTAAACTCTGCTAAGCTAACCGCCTTCACCACTTTCTCCGGCAACGAATTCCAGAGTTTAATTACACGTTGGGTGAAGAAAAATTTTCTATGATTTGTTTTAAATTTACTACACTGTAGTTTCATCGCATGCCCCCTAGTCCTAGTATTTTTGGAAAGCGTGAACAGACGCTTCACATCCACCTGTTCCACTCCACTCATTATTTTATATACCTCTATCATGTCTCCCCTCAGCTGTCTCTTCTCCAAGCTGAAAAGCCCTAGCCTCCTTAGTCTTTCTTCATAGGGAAGTCGTCCCATCCCCGCTATCATTTTAGTCGCCCTTCGCTGCACCTTTTCCAATTCTACTATATCTTTCTTGAGATGCGGCGACCAGAATTGAACACAATACTCAAGGTGCGGTCGCACCATGGAGCGATACAACGGCATTATAACATCCTCACACCTGTTTTCCATACCTTTCCTAATAATACCCAACATTCTATTCGCTTTCTTAGCCGCAGCAGCACACTGATATATAATTGTTTTGACTCTGTTCGAAATGTTTATATTACAATGCAGGTTTCACTGCACTCAGTTCAAAGCATTATGGACTTGCCCAAAGCTACACTGATTCCAAAACAGTCTTCTTCCAGTCTGATGCTGTTTCCTTTCAAAGGCCCTCAGCTCTCCTCGTTAGCAGGACCACTGTTCACAGAGTACAAAGTGTCCATGACCTTCTGAACGCCGATCAAGGTGCAGACTGAGCTCTTTTCCGAATGACACATCGGGATTCGACAATGGGGAAGGACAGAGAGCTGAGAATGTACAACGTGTGCCGTAAAATCAGAAGTGCAGCAGACAGATCAGGGAACCCTAACTTTGGAACGCATTTAGATAAGAAAAAGCTGCTGGACCCGTCTGAAGGAAAACGTTATTACAAAACCATTGTAAAGACAGTTCAAGAGCCATGACTTTAGCACAGATGGCTTCATGGATGGAACAAAAAAAATATCTGAAAGGCAAGCAATTCTATGACTGCTAACTAACAAGGGATGTGAGACTTGCCCTCCCCCCCCCTCACCCAATAATAACTAAACCCCAAACAACCTTTTTTCTTTAACAGTCAAAACATGTTATTGGGTTTAACAAGGCCGCAGCTTAATTTATTGGTGGTATAACACCAATATAGACCCCTAGGCTTGGTATAGTAACCAAGGCCTCCCATTCATCGCTGGGTGAGCAGTAAGGCCTCCTTCAAGGACCTCCTTGAAGGGCCTAAGCTTGGGTACCACCCCTCCCCCACGCTGCAACAACTGCTGATACAAAACAAAACCAGATATACCAACAACCTGTAGGTTTTTTTTTTGGGGGGGGGGGGTTGAGAAGAGAGGGTTGGGCGGGATTTTCTTCCTTCAGCTTCAGCAGGAAGACTTCCTCCACCTCCACGGCTCCTCCCAACTCTAATTACACTCTCCGCCCTCCTCCTCCCAGCAGGAGCTGCCACTGATTGGTCAGTGGCTCCCGCCCAAACGCTTTTAAAAAACGCCATCCAATCAGGTTACCCCCGTGTCCTCTTCCTGCCGGCCTGACACCGACGTGCACAGAAAAACACCGCTCCCAACCTTCACAGCCGCATCCGGGGGGCGCTCACCCCCTCGTTAACGGCAGGCTCCAGACCGAGCCTTATTTACACGTCGCCAAAATTACAGTAGTAAATAGTTACACAGCTAAAGAAGCCACAGTTAAAGCTACATAAATTGTACGTAATGTTAAAGAATAAAATGACCATTTACAAATCACACATACAAGGATACATCTCGTTCGTAAGCGTTGTGACAACAAAAAGTCAGTAATTTCAGTCGTTAGGTCACAGACTTTCTCACAAAGACATGATTGTGCAACATGGAGAGGTGTGCAAATGAAGTTTAACAACTTAAGTAAAACAACTTAAGTTTCACCACCATTAGTCAGAGAATGCTTCTACCATTTACCCTTGACCAACACAAGAAAGGGAAATGGGACTTGATATACTGCCTTTCTGTGGTTTTTGCAACTACATTCAGAGAGGTTTACTTAGTATATACAGGTACTTCTTTGTACTTGGGGCAATGGAGGGTTAAGTGACTTGCCCAGAGTCACAAGGAGCTGCAGTGGGAATCGAACTCAGTTCCCCAGGATCAAAGTCCACTGCACTAACCACTAGGCTACTCCTCCACTCATTCCACCAATAAGAGCCAACCTCATCAGTGATGTCACAACGGCTTCACTGACCAATACTTGGCTCACTTCTGATATTGTGATGTCATAAGGGAAAGGGAAATGGGACTTGATATACCGCCTTTCTGAGGTTTTTGCAACTACATTCAAAGCAGTTTACATATATTCAGGTACTTATTTTGTACCAGGGGCAATGGAGGGTTAAGTGACTTGCCCAGAGTCACAAGGAGCTGTAGTGGGAATCGAACTCAGTTCCCCAGGATCAAAGTCCACTGCACTAACCACTAGGCTACTCCTCCACTCATTCCACCAATAAGAGCCAACCTCGTCAGTGATGTCACAATGGCTTGATTGCCCTATACAGTTCCCCAGGATCAAAGTCCACTGCACTAACCACTAGGCTACTCCTCCACTCATTCCACCAATAAGAGCCAACCTCATCAGTGATGTCACAATGGCTTGATTGCCCGATTATTGTGATGTCATAAGGGAAAGGGGAAAAGGGAAATGGGACTTGATATACAGCCTTTCTGAGGTTTTTGCAACTACATTCAAAGCGGTTTACATATATTCAGGTACTTATTTTGTACCAGGGGCAATGGAGGGTTAAGTGACTTGCCCAGAGCCACAGGGAGCTGCAGTGGGAATCGAACCCAGTTCCCCAGAATCAGAGTCCGCTGCACTAACCACTAGGCAACTCCTCCACTGGAGCTGATACTGTGATGTCATAATGCCTCATTCCACCAATGCCTGAGCCAGCCTCATCAGTGATGTCACAATGGCTTGATTGCCCGATACTTGCCTCACTTCTGATATTGTGACGTCATAAGGGAAAGGGAAATGGGACTTGATATACCGCCTTTCTGAGGTTTTTGCAACTACATTCAAAGCGGTTTACATATATTCAAGTCCTTATTTTGTACCAGGGGCAATGGAGGGTTAAGTGACTTGCCCAGAGTCACAAGGAGCTGCAGTGGGAATTGAACCCAGTTCCCCAGGATCAAAGTCCACTGCACTAACCACTAGGCTACTCCTCCACTGGAGCTGATACTGTGATGTCATAATGCCTCATTCCACCAATGCCTGAGCCAACCTCATCAGTGATGTCACAATGGCTTGATTGCCCAATACAGTTCCCCAGGATCAAAGTCCACCGCACTAACCACTAGGCAACTCCTCCACTCATTCCACCAATAAGAGCCAACCTCATCAGTGATGTCACAATGGCTTGATTGCCCAATACTTGGCTCATTTCTGATATTGTGATGTCATAAGGGAAAGGGAAATGGGACTTGATATACAGCCTTTCTGAGGTTTTTGCAACTACATTCAAAGCGGTTTACATATATTCAGGTACTTATTTTGTACCAGGGGCAATGGAGGGTTAAGTGACTTGCCCAGAGTCACAAGGAGCTGCAGTGGGAATCGAACCCAGTTCCCCAGAATCAGAGTCCGCTGCACTAACCGCTAGGCTACTCCTCCTACATTTTCAAAAGCGCAACACGCATATCGCCACATGCAATCAGTCTGTTTCCGTTCTGGACAAATTCCTTTGAAAACTGTCCTCATAACTGCCTTCACTCTGTCTAGAAAGTTTCAATACATTGCCTCAGATTTCAAGACCCTTCGCTGTATCCTGACCTCTTCCCCATACCCTTTGGGGGTGCAGGCACAAATGGTTAATAACCCCTGGATTAAACCATGTTTCTCTATGTGTTCAGTAATTTCATAAGCCTTGGAGCAGGGACCCTTTCGACCAGGCATGCCCCTCCCCTCCCCCCTCCCACTTACTTTGCTTCCCTCCCCCCCATACGTCATCAATAAATTACTTTTCTGCACACAACTGTGGGATAACCATAGGCCGCAGCTTGGATTATTAACAATTTAAAACTTTCCAATTAACATCAGTAAAAGATAACCCCACCCCCAGAGCTACAGTTGTCAAAGCATAACATCGACAGCTGCCCCCCCCCCCTCCGCCGCTCGCCTTGATAGCAAAGCAGCAACTTCCACTTCCTGCTGTCACCGCAACTCTTCCTGGCTCCGCCCTAACAGCAAGAGCCCTGCCCCGTGTGGACCTCCGCACATTTATTCCGGGTCACCCGACCCGCCTTCAATGCCCTGGCTCAACCCCTGTAGCTCGGGTTTTTGCCGCTGCGACAAAAATCCAACGCCATTCACCTGAAAAACAGAATTCGACAACAGAACAAAAGGAAGCCTCGCCTCCCCCTCAAATTCAATGTGAGGGCGGGAGGGAGGGCAAAGCCGCCTCCGAGGATCAGGAAACGCCCTGAGCCTCGGAGGAAGCCCAGCCTTTATTCCCTCCCCACTGCCCCGCCCACCTCTCCTCCAACCGGAAGCAAGAATCAGGCTCAAGAGCTGGCTGGCTTCTTTTAAGCCAACCAAACCTTCCAGCCCCCGAGCCCCCACGCACTCGCTCCTTCCTGCCCAGAAACTTCCCGAACGGGCCCAGCCCTCGTTTTAACTGGGCCCGTCGAGACAAGCTTTCGGGCCTTTCTTTCTTTAAACTAGTTTCACTTACTACCATTTTGCCCAGTACTGACGTCAGGCTTACCGGTTTGTAATTTCCTGGATCACCGCTGGAACTCCTTTTAAAAAGTGGCTTCCTGTTGGCCACCTTCCAATCTTCAGATACTGTAGATGATTTTAATGACAGGTTGTAGATTACCCATACTTTCCTTCACACAAAGGGTTTTTTTTTTCTCTTTGCTGGATTTCAAATTATTACTTGTTCCCTCCGTCATCCCCTCCCCCCCCCCCCCCCCAACATACAGCCACTCTAGTCTAACCCTCAAGTTATTTATTTCCTTTCAGCTCTGTCAGTGGCAGAGTGAAAGATACAGGTTCACACTCGAAACAAGCAGATACACACTTAAAGCCTAGTTCAGCAACAAGAAAGCAAAGAGATATCAATTACCAGAGACACCTGCAATACACAGCACTTTAGCACACAGCTTTCCAGCTCAAAGTACAAACTTCAGCACACAGCGCTCCATCACACAGCGCAAACCTGTTGACACAGGGACCCAACACACAGTGCAAATTTCAGAACAGAGTGCTCCAATCCACAACGCTCTGACCCGCAGCACAACCTCAAGACCCAGGGACCCAAAACACAGCGTAAACCTCAAGACACAGGAATCCAACACACAGCGTAAACCTCAAGACAAAGGGACCCAACACAGTGCAAATCTCAACACAGAGTAATCCAATCCACAACACTCCGACCCGCAGCACAACCTCGACACGGGAATCCAACACACAGCGTAAACCTCAAGACACAGGAATCCAACACACAGCGTAAACCTCAAGACACAGGGACCCAACACACAGTGCAAATCTCAACACAGAGTGATCCAATCCACAACACTCCGACCCGCAGCACAACCTCAAGACACAGGGACCCAACACACAGCATAAATCTCAAGACACAGGGACCCAACACACGGTGCAAATCTCAACACAGAGTGTTCCAACTCACAGTGTAAACCTTAACACACAGCTCTTCAACACACAGTGCAAACTACAGCTCTCAGCAGTCCAACACACATAACTCCAGTATTGAAAATGTACCTCTACGCACACTGCTCAGCACACAGTGCAACTTCAAGACAGGGTATTTAACACACAGCACAAATCACAGCCCAGAACCTTCCACAGAACACCTGGAATATTAAGATGATTAGAGGGAAATTGAATTCTACTTAATTCAGGACTTACACTGCACAAATACATGACACCACAGAACATCATACGTCAACACACTATGCACGCCAGCAACCATAAGAGGCAAATGCTGTGTGAGAAGATACAGCCTCATTCCTGCCCTGCAGCTCCCCCACCCCCCTAATATTCCTGAGACTCTGTGTCTCATATTTCTGCCAATGCACCCCATTCCTGCTTTGCAGCACCCTGGGCTACTCCAGCAATGAGAACCTAACACATAACAGCTGGACCAATATACCTCACACCTAGCCTGTGGCACCTCTGACGTCCCAAGATTGTAATCCTTCACCAATAGCTCTGCTAAGGCACCTTATTCTTATCTTGCAGTTCCTCTAATATCACAGTCCTGAGACCCTCTCCCAGACACCTCCTACCTGCAGCACCCCCTGCTGTTCTACTAAAGAAGAAAATGCCCAAGTTACTCAGTTCCAGGCTGGAGATTTTAGGACAGTCTTGGATATTTGACCACCCCGTCCATCCTGGTGCATTATGGGTCTTGCAGCACTGATTTCAATTCTCATTCTATGAGTGGAGGAATATCCTAATACAGTGGGGTTCCCAAATCTGGTCCTGGAGGCACCCCAGCCAGTCAGGTTTTCAAGTTATCCACAATGAATATTCATGAGAGAGATTTGCATGCAGTGGTTTGGGAAGCACTGGCCTAATGGTTAGGGCAGCAGCCTGAGAACCAGGGCAACTGGGTTTAATTTCCATTGCAGCTCCTTGTGACTCTGAGCAAGTTGCTTAACTCTCCATTGCCCCAGGTACAAATAAGAACCTGTAACCATATATGCTATGTAAACCACTGTAACATTTCCCTTATTTGAGATTCTACATGGAATGTTGCTCCTATTTGAGATTCTGTTGCTACTATTTGAGATTCTACATGGAATGTTGCTCCTATTTGAGATTCTACATGGAATGTTGCTACTCTTTGAGATTCTGTTGCTACTATTTGAGATTCTACATGGAATGTTGCTACTATTTGAGATTCTACATGGAATGTTGCTACTATTTGAGATTCTGTTGCTACTATTTGAGATTCTACATGGAATATTGCTACTATTTGAGATTCTACATGGAATGTTGCTAGTTTTTTAGATTCTGTTGCTACTATTTGAAATTCTACATGGAATGTTTCTACTAGTTGAGATTCTACATGGAATGTTGCTACTAGTTGAGATTATGTTGCTACCATTTGAGATTCTATATGGAATGTTACTACTAGTTGAGATTCTGTTGCTACCATTTGAGATTCTACATGGAATGTTACTAGTATTTGAGATTCTGCTGCTACTATTTGAGATTTTACATGGAATGTTGAGTAGAGAGGTGTGGTAGCCGTGTTAGCCCACTCTTTCATACACAAACATTCTCTAAATTATGTGCAATGTCCAGGAAAAAAAATACTTGGGAAATTTAAGTTACTAGGGTTTTTGACCAATGATTATTTTAGTCTGTTGAGACCACAATTTCTTACAACACATAAAAGTCCGCAGTCTCTGAGGTTTTTTTCTCCATTTAAAAATTTAAACGCATGGTTTTGTTGAGCACTTTTTCATTCAATAATGTTTGAGTAGTTATTGAATACTTATGTCCCCTCCTGGAAATGGCAGCATATCAATTCCATTCCCTTACTCTATTTCCTGCCTTACTTTCTGTTCTCTCTCCCTTCTCATTCTGATTGAAGGTAACCCTCACCCCTTCACCAGGTCTCCAATTAATCATGTTCACCCCTGACCACACTGGGTGTGGGCCCAGATTACACAGTTCCCTACTTTCATCTATCGCCCTCCCCCCGCTTTCGTATCATAATATACAATTCCACCCTCCTTCCCCATTCTTCTCTGTCATATTAGTATCTTGCTGTTCGCTCTTTTTTTTTTCATTTTGGATGGTAAGCTGCTCAGATAATATGTTTGATGGGCACATTGACATGATATGAAAAATGCCAGTACCAACCAGGATGTCACCTCTGTGGGGCAGCACTTTACAAAACCAGAACACTATACCAATGATTTTATGGTGAGAATACTGAAAGAAAACTTTAAAACAATACAGGAACGCAAGACCTTTGAAGTCAAAATGATTAAATATTTTGACACCCAGCAGACAGGACTTAACAAAGATCTGGGTTTTCTAGCCCATTATAAACCATAAAATTATAATGCTTTGTCACCCTCTTATCTCCATGCATATCTCCCTGTCCCTCATCCACCCAGCTCTCCCGGTCTCTCACCTAACCCACCCTCATCCTGTTAAACTGTTACTGAAATGCTTTGATGTTTCACTTGTATATACTGTCATCTACCCATATTTGCTTATTTCTGATCTGACGAAGAAGGGCTACCTTCGAAAGCTAATCAAAAAATGTATTAAGTTTGACCAATAAAAAAAGGTATCATCTTATTTTCTTTTCCATGTTTTATTTTATTCTATTTCTATTGATTACCTTTGATAGGTTGGAAAGAAAATCCCAAATACTTAGAATGCTGAATAAGGTTGAGCTACATGTACCGGCCTGCAGTAAAAACCAAACTGAGTGGACAGCCCCGGCTGCGATATACCAGCAGCCACAGAGTCTTCTGCGGTTGTGACTCTGAAAGCACACTGAGTGACACTCAATGCAATACGATCAATAGAGAACATGAGTCCAAATTCAGCTGACGGCAGGAAAAGCAGTTCCGCCAGGCAGTTCTAGGCTACAGCGTCTAAGACGTCCTACGGCACGTCACGGAATAAAGTGGTCAGTGTTCCCTGTTACAGCGTCTCCTGTCCCTGGGGCATCTCTCTCCCAGTCAGGCATCCAGTGAGCAATCACAGACTAAAAAGACCCAGTGCTCTGCCTTGTGCCTCCTGGTCCCTGGGGTGAAGGTATAAATCTTCTGTGAGATGACGTTCTGGCACCATCTACTGAACTGTTCAGGTATATCAAGTCCAAATAAACTAATCTAAACTCTATATGTATCATTTTCGGGGGGGGGGGAGGGGGAACCTAGAGATAGGAGTAACTGGTGAGGTAATTAAATTTGCTGACGACACAAAGTTATTCAAAGTCATTAAATCATAAGTACATAAGTGTTGCCATACTGAGAAAGACCAAAGGTCCATCAAGCCCAGCATCCTGTTTCCAACAGTGGCCAATCCAGGTCACAAATTGAGGGAGGATTGTATAAGATTATAAGAGGACCTTACGAGACTGGGCGTCTAAACGGCAGATGACGTTTAATGTGAGCAAGTGCAAAGTGATGCACGTGGGAAAGAGGAACCCGAATTATAGCTACGTCATGCAAGGTTCCACGTTAGGAGTCATGGACCAAGAAAGGGAGCTAGGTGTCGTCGTCGATGATACGTTGAAACCTTCTGCTCAGTGTGCTGCTGTGGCTGAGAAAGCAAATAGAATGTTAGGTATTATTAGGAAAGGAATGGAAAACAAAAATGAAGACGTTATAATGCCTTTGTATCACTCCATGGTGAGACCGCACCTCGAATAATGTGTTCAATTCTGGTCGCCGCATCTCAAAAAAGAGATAGTGGAATTAGAAAAGGTGCAGAGAAGGGCGACGAAAATGATAAAGGGGATGGGACGACTTCCCTATGAGGAAAGGCTAAAGCGGTTAGGGCTCTTCAGCTTGGAGAAAAGGCAGCTGAGGGGAGATATGATAGAGATCTATAAAATAATGAGTGGAGTTGAACGGGTAGATGTGAAGCGTCTGTTTACGCTTTCCAAAAATACTAGTACTAGGGGGTATGCGATGAAGCTACAAAGTAGTAAATTTAAAACAAATCGGAGGAAATTTTTCTTCATTCAACATGTAATTAAACTCTGGAATTCGTTGCCACAGAATGTGGTGAAGGCGGTTAGCTTAGCAGAGTTTAAAAAAAGGTTTGGACGGCTTCCTAAAGGAAAAGTCCATAGACCATTATTAAATTGGACTTGGGGAAAATCCACTATTTCTGGGATAAGCAGCAAAATATGTTTTGTACTTTTTTGGGATCTTGCCAGGTACTTGTGACCTGGATTGGCCACTGTTGGAAACAGGATGCTGGGCTTGAGGGACCTTTGGTCTATCCCAGTATGGCAATACTTATGTACTTAAGATATACAGTGGCTTAGTGGAGAAGCGAGATTTGAACCCTGGCTTCGTTAGAGGAGTAACCTTAATGGTTAGAGCAGTGGGCTAAGAACCAGTAGAGCCCAGTTCAAATCCCACCGCAGCTTCCTGTGATCTTGGGCAAGCCAGTTACTGCAGGATTCTGTATAGGTTGTCCATAGCTGTGCAGATCCCAGATCCACACGTAAACTAGCTGATCAGATATTAACCATCAATTATCCGTGTAACTGGCAGTAATTAGGCGTTACAAGTGGATCTTGCCTATGTCCTATTCTGTATCACACGCACCTAAATTTCGTAGCTCGCAACTCCAAAGGGACAGATAAAAACCTACTGCAGCCAAATACACACCGCTTCGATAGGTTGCAGGTATATAACAAATTAAAATAAATATTGCTTTGACCACTAGGCTATGCCCTTCTCCACAAAGGAGTAATTCATGGAATACAGCCCAGAGAGCTGAAGGGACTCGCAGTAGGAAACATTTTAAGACAAAGGAAGATCAGCCATAATAAAAGGTGCGATTGATTCTCTTTATAATACGAATTGTACATTGACGTTCAAATATTTGGAAGGTATTCATCCGCAAGCGAACCTTTTCCGGAGATGGGGAAGGCGGTAGAACTAGAGGACATGAAATGAGATTGAAGGGGGGGGGGCAGACTCAAGAAAAATGTCGGGAAGTATTTTTTCACGGAGAGAGTGGTGGATGCTTGGAATGCCCTCCCACGGGAGGTGGTGGAGAGGAAAACGGTAACGGAATTCAAAAATGCGTGGGATAAACTTAAAGGAATCCTGTTCAGAAGGAATGGATCCTCAGAAGCTAAGCCGAGATTGGGTGGCAGCACCGGTGGTTGGGAGGCGGGGACAGTGATGAGCAGACTTATACGGTCTGTGCCCTGAAAAAGACAGGTACAAATCAAGGTAAGGTATACACATATGAGTTTATCGTGGGCAGACTAGATGGACCGTGCTGGTCTTTTTCTGCCGTCATCTACTATGTTACTATCATTGCATAATCACACCCCTGACGCAGGCCTTAGGGCCAAAGATCTTCTGCCAACCATCATTTGCTTTGCTACTTACTTTCTACCCATCTTTCTCCTTGGTTTTTTTCTCTCTGGTGTAAATGTCCACCTCTAAATATTGCATTTAAGTGCTGGGCAGACCCCGCCCCCACCAATGCCTCTCCCACATGCACACACCCCTTGTATTCGCACCTATTTCTAGAATCCTCATTGCTCCCTCTCCCTCCTGGATCCAAGTCCAAGGTTAGGAATGTCTCCGATCTCTCATGTAGCAACAACCTAGCACCTCTGAGACCACATCGGCCTTTCCTTCAGCACCCCCCATGCACCTCACTCCTGCCCTGCAGCACCTCCTGCTATTCCAGAACCGAGACCCCCTATACACAGCTCTGCCAATGCACCTCACTCCTGCCCTGCAGCACCTCCTGCTATTCCAGAACCGAGAGCCCCTATACACAGCTCTGCTAATGCACCTCACTCCTGCCCTGCAACACCCCCTGCTATCCTAGTACTGAGACCCCTACTGTAGCTTTAGTGCATTAACCCCTGGACTGTATACAAGTCACCTAAATTCAGATCCACACACAAATTAGTTAATAAGCCATTATTGATTAATAATTGATGTTAGTCATTTGGGTGTATGCATGGATCTGCCATGCACTCGATTGCGCACCTAAGTTTAAGGCACGCAACTCAAAAGTGGTGTGGCCATGGCAGGCTCACGTACGGGTCAGGGGCGTTCACAGAAATTATGCATGATATTATCAAATAGGGACATTTATGCTCCCAACTGCCATTCATAGCATCGTTTTCACCAGGTCTCGGCAGGCGTACGTGTCGCACCCACAGCGAGGCGCCAGATCCACTGTAAGCCAGCGCAAAGGCTGCTCCTTCGCAGAGCACTCGTTGCAGAATACTAATTTCACGCAGATCTTCCAGGCACCTAACTTTGGGCGCAATTCAGAGAATTTTTCCCCGCACTTCCAGAATAGCGACTCAGTGCAGTTATGCAAATTTCTGCCAATTAACTCCAATTATCAGCAAATATTGGTTGTTAGGGCTGATTAGCATCTAATTTTCTAATTAACTGGCACTACTTGAAAATGTGCGCGCAAGATTATAGAACGAGATGGAAAATATATTAAGAGAAAAAGATGAGCAGGAATAAGTTCAAAACAAGGTCGCAACAGATATTAAAGATATTTAGACCAAAGAAGGGAAGAAGCAGGGCTTTTTTTGAGGGGGTATTTGGAGGAACTGAGTACCGGCACCTTTTCCATTGTCTGCTACAATTGACCCATAGATTGCAAGTTTTAATGAAAGAGCTCAGGCTCTACACACCAGTTCTGCCTTATCATAGATTCTGTGACTGGTTGCAGGGGGCCTGGCTATTGTGGGGAGGGTCTCTCAGTGATCACCCCACCCCTGAAGGGTGGCCTGGCATTTGAGTACCGACACCTTTTTTGCTAGAAAAAACGCACCGGGAAGGAGTGAGGAATAATCACTAGAGACCCAAGCGAAATCCACCATAAAGAAAATGTTTTTTCTCAATGTGGAAACTCAGAACGCGTAAAACCATTCTTCCCGAGGGAAATATTTCGTAACCTGGTACAGTCCATGGTACTAAGCCACGCAGATTACTGTAATGGAATCTATGCGGGATGCAAGGATCAAATCATAAAGAAACTTCAGATCGCCCAAAATACAGCAGCCAGGCTTATATTTGGAAAAACACGTTTCGACAGCGCCAAACCACTCAGAGAAAAACTGCACTGGCGACCAATCAAAGAACGCATCACTTTCAAAATCTGCACGACTGTTCATAAAATTATTTATGGCGAGGCACCGGGATACATGACAGACCTCATCGACCTGCCAACCACAAACTCCACAAAATCTGCACGATCCTATCTAAACCTCCACTACCCAAGCAGCAAAGGACTCAAATACAAATCCACCTATGCAACCAGCTTTTCCTACCTAAGCGCACAACTATGGAACACACTTACCAAATGCAGTAAAAACTACGCTCGACCACCTAAATTTTCGGAAAGCACTAAAGACAGACCTGTTCAGAAGAGCATACCCCACCGACCCAACATAACAATACCGGTCACTTGAGACACAACATAACCAAAGACCGTAACGGACATTACCTGACTCTTCTTCCCCATTTCCCTCTCTAAGTTCCCCTCAACTGTTCCTACCATACATGTACCTCATTATACCACAATATCACTTTGTATTCATTCATACCATGTATTTGTTCAGACCGTAATCGGCTAACACCGTTACAGTGGCATTCCTGGGGGGGGGGGGGGGTGCGGTCCACGCCGCGGGGGGGTTGCCGCGTGCACCTGTCCTTCGTTCGTTCCATGCTCCCTCTGCCCCGGAACAGATTACTTCCTGTTCCGGGGCAGAGGGAGCATGGAACGAACAAAGGACAGGTGCGCGCGGCACCCCCCCCCCCAGCGGCGTGCACCTGGGGGGGGTTTCTTTCTACTACTACTACTACTACTATTTAGCATTTCTATAGCGCTACAAGGCGTTCGCAGCGCTGCACAAACATAGAAGAAAGACAGTCCCTGCTCAAAGAGCTATGTAATAAAAGTGAGCCAAGTATAGGACAATCAAGCCATTGTGACATCACTGATGAGGTTGGCTCTTATTGGTGGCCTGAGGCATTATGACATCACAATATTAGCTCTGGTTACAAGAGACTACTACTACTACTACTACTATTTAGCATTTCTATAGCGCTACAAGGCGTACGCAGCGCTGCACAAACATAGAAGAAAGACAGTCCCTGCTCAAAGAGCTATGTAATAAAAGTGAGCCAAGTATAGGACAATCAAGCCATTGTGACATCACTGATGAGGTTGGCTCTTATTGGTGGCCTGAGGCATTATGACATCACAATATCACCTCTGATTACAAGAGACTACTACTATTTAGCATTTCTATAGCGCTACAAGGCGCACGCAGCACTGCACAAACATAGAAGAAAGACAGTCCCTGCTCAAAGAGCTTACAATCTAATAGACAAAAAATAAATAAAGTAAGCAAATCAAATCAATTAATGTGAACGGGAAGGAAGAGGGGAGGGTAGGTGGAGGCGAGTGGTTACAAGTGGTTACGAGTCAAAAGCAATTTCGCAGGGGGTGTCCTTTCACTGGGGAGGGGGGGTCGCGCTGCATCTGGGGGGTGGGGCGCATCGGCGATCCCCCTCCTAGGAACGCCACTGCATCGTTAACGGTTATATGTAAGCCACATTGAGCCTGCAAAAGATGGGAAAATGTGGGATACAAATGTAACAAATAATAATAATAACAACAACGGCAGAGCTGTGTATAGGGGGGGGGATCTCAGTATGGGAAGGAAGGAGAATCAGGAATAAGAATAAGAGGCAGTATCGGACATCATTTAAGTAGGAGAAGCCCAGCTGCTTTCAATTCAGTCCTTATAAAGTGTCTTTGAAACGGGAGGAAAGCAAATAGGAAAAAAAAAGCAGTGGGGTGGGGTCCCGGGAAGGAAGGGGTTAATGGATCGTGGCTAGCCAATGGCAGGAGTTGGGGAGGAGGGACCATTCCAGGCCGGGCTGGGAGCGGAACCACAGAGGGGCAGGAGGGAGGGGGATGACGTCACAGCTGCACTTAGCCAAAGAGCAGAGAGGGGGGGTGTTTAAAACCCACAGATATGTCATTCCAATGCTTTTCCTTTTTTTTTTTTTTTATTCACAAGTTTCCAAGGCCAGGGGGGCAGAGAGAGTGCATGAGAGAGAGAGAGAAAAGACAAAGAGCGAGAGAAGGGAAAAAGGACTTGAGAAAGAGAAAACAGAAGGCAGAAGATGCCCCATCGCACCAAAATGTTATAAGAAAAGTGTCTACAAACTTCTTGGAGCCCGTGGCAGGAGGTTTCGTGCAGCCAGTGGCCGCTCAGGTTTCACAGTGAAGGAAAGACTGGGTTTTATTAATATTGTGGTGGGGGGGGGGGGGGAGAGAGGAGGACGAACAGGAGCATTTAGGGAGGAGGAGGAGGGGACTTGACCCTGTCTCTCTCTCTCTTGTTCTGGATTTGTCGTGCTGCTGGACAAGATTTGGGGAAGTGGGGGCTCATCCTCACCGACCCCCCTCCCACGATGGGAGCTGCTGGGAGTGAGGATGAGGAGCTGGATTTTCGACTGATTTTTGGCGAGGACGAGAGGGACTGTACCCCTCCGGAGCCTGGACTGCAGGGGCAGGGTAAGTATGTCAAGAGTCCACTCACGCTGGCACAAACATGCAGAAATAAACACAGACATATAGACAAATTATATACATATATAATGGACTTGGCCATACATTGGGCAAAAGTTTGGCAGACAGACAGACAGGCAGCCAATATGCAGGACCCACAGGCAGCATGTCTACTGACAGAGGGTACCCTGCAATCAAGCAGGGCCTAATTACCGCTGGTAGATCTGGAGGGGAGTGAGGACAGATGTTACTAGAACTTCCTAAAGTCCAGGGGTCTCATCACTACACGTGTAATGGCAGGAGACGAAGCTGTCACATTGCAGGGCGCAGGCTGGAACGCTCTGGAGAACTTAAGTCAAGTGGGGGGCTGTTCAGTCTCACCCATGGGCCACTCTGGGAGAAGTTATGGGCCAAAGCTTTCTCCCTGTCTGTCTGTCTGTCAGCTGACCCATGGGCCTGCAGAACGCTCTCAGCCTCCCCATCTCCCTCACTTGGGTGCCTGTTTTCCATCTCTCTCTCCTTCTTTACGATGCCCGCACTGAGCCAGGGAGGGAAGCTGTGCATACTCAACGTTGATGGGTCTTACGCATGCTTCTCGTGCCACCAGCCCTGGCGTCTACGATGGAAAACAGATGGAAACCGCCTCAGCAGCAGACTCCAAACGAGACTGTGAAATGTGTAGTTTTGTAGTTTCTACACATCTCCTTGTTATAAAGCTACCTCATTACATATCTCCTGTTGTGGCAGGAATGAGGTGTACTGACAGGTCTGTGCACAGAGGTCTCAGTACTGGAACAGCAGGGGGTCTGTGTAACAGGAATGAGGTGCATTGGCAGAGCTGTGTATAGGGGGGAGGGGTCTCAGTACTAGAATAACAGGGGGCTGCAGGACAAGAATGAGGTGTATTCACAGTGCTGTGCACAGGGGTCTCGGTTCTGGATTAGTAGGGGGTAGTACCGAGCAGGAGTGAGGTGCATTGGTAGGGGTCTCAGTATGGAAATAGCAGGGGATGCTCAGGGCAAGATTGAGGTGCATTGGCAGAGCTGTGTATAGGGGGTCTCGGTTCTGGAATAGCAGGAGGTGCTGCAGGGCAGGAGTGAGGTGCATTGGCAGAGCTGTGTATAGGGGATCTCGGTTCTGGAATAGCAGGAGGTGCTGCAGGGCAGGAATGAGGTGCATTGGCAGAGCTGTGTATAGGGGGTCTCGGTTCTGGAATAGCAGGAGGTGCTGCAGGGCAGGAATGAGGTGCATTGGCAGAGCTGTGTATAGGGGGGGGTCTCAGTACTAGGATAGCAGGGGGTGTTGCAGGGCAGGAGTGAGGTGCATTGGCAGAGCTGTGTATAGGGGGTCTCGGTTCTGGAATAGCAGGAGGTGCTGCAGGGCAGGAATGAGGTGCATTGGCAGAGCTGTGTATAGGGGGTCTCGGTTCTGGAATAGCAGGAGGTGCTGCAGGGCAGGAATGAGGTGCATTGGCAGAGCTGTGTATAGGGGGGGGTCTCAGTACTAGGATAGCAGGGGGTGTTGCAGGGCAGGAGTGAGGTGCATTGGCAGAGCTGTGTATAGGGGGTCTCGGTTCTGGAATAGCAGGAGGTGCTGCAGGGCAGGAATGAGGTGCATTGGCAGAGCTGTGTATAGGGGGTCTCGGTTCTGGAATAGCAGGAGGTGCTGCAGGGCAGGAATGAGGTGCATTGGCAGAGCTGTGTATAGGGGGTCTCGGTTCTGGAATAGCAGGAGGTGCTGCAGGGCAGGAGTGAGGTGCATGGGAGGTGCTGAAGGAAAGGCCGATGTGGTCTCAGAGATGCTAGGTTGTTGCTACATGAGAGATCTGAGACATTCCAAACCATGGGCTTGGATCCAGGAGGGAGAGAGAGCAGTGAGGATTCCAGAAATATCAAGTTTTGGAGCCCAGGAGCTGAGGAAAACTTTCAAAAGTTTTTAAATTTATAGAAAGGTGATCAAATAGACGTTCAAAAACATTGAAAAAATGCAACTGCTTGGGGGGGGGGGGGGGAGGGAGGGAGGGGGGAGAACTAAAATTGAGCTGGAAGAGGCTTGAATCAAAAAGCCAAAGAAAATTCAGATAATGAGACGGAAGTTACTGAGCAGGGAAATTTGGAATAGGAAAGGAGGAAAAAAAAAATGTAACCAAAAGGCTTAATGAAAGCAAGCTGAGCTGGGAGAAAGCAGAGGAAAGATGGCCCCAGCAACTGCAAACGTCTGATTTAATATATACAAGAGAGTTCTCTCACAGAGACAGTTTAAACAGAAGCCCGACACAACCATTTACAAATCAGCAGCATTCAAACGAAAATCCAGCTCTGTGCGACAAGCCGCTATCACCTCCAAAAACTCATTCTCAGCTCAAAAGGGGTCCCTGAAACTTTATATCACCTCTTTAAGATTTTCTGAATAAATCGTGGGATGGAGTGGCATGAAGTGAGGTGGAGAGGACAAGGTTCAATCTCAGCAGCTGGCCCCAAGAGGGGGAAACCGGACGAGCCCCCTTCCTAAATCTAGCCCTGGCACTGAGACTCCCAGCAAGCCCAGAAGAAGGTACAGAGAGCAGGAGGACTGGGGCTTGGAAATGTGAACTGGACGGGTTACCCAACTGGCTTCAGATCCAGCCAACAGGGTGGATCCAGTCCAGGTTTTACCCCAGTGCATGCAGGAACTTGTAGTTCTGATTTCCAAACATGATTCCTTATGAAAAAAAAAAAAAGAACACTACGAGTCCCTGCATGCACTGGGGTAAACCCAGGGCTCAATCAGCCCTGTTGGACAAACCTGGAGCCAGTTGGCAACCTTAAGGTACTGGAGGGAGATATTTACACCCAGGCCTCCCACTCTGTAAAGAGACTCCAGAGACAGGAGGTACCAGATTCAAGTAGCCAAACCTTGGTTTAAAGCATCTTTAAAGTCTAAGATATTCTGCATCATCCTGCCTCTCTTCCAGAAAGCCATTTGATTTAGGAAGCACTGCAAACCCGGAGTGAACTGGCATGAACCCACGTCCAAATTCATTCTGCCTCCATGCCAGAGACAGTCCAAAGACTCGATCGTGGGGTGACCACAAGATGGAGCATCATGTTTATCTCACATGAAGGCCTCCCTGTGATGATTCTTGGTTACCCCGACCGACCGAGGTGCAGGCTGATGACGTCTGGTATGGAAGGAGCCAGGGCAGAGCAGAGCTTTGTTACAAGGATAAGTCTCCATTAACACTGTCCCAACCACATCTGTATTGGAACTAGGTGTTAATAAAGCTCAGGACATATGCGCTTGGCTGGTGAACATGGTAGAGCGCTGTGCAAGAAGGCTCCTTGGAAGCAGGGACTGCCCTCGGCCAGGACAGGGGTCCTCAATCCAGTCCATGGGACACATCTAGCCAATCAGGTTGTCAGAATCTCCACACAAACATGAAGAGATGAGTTTGCATGCAAATAGGAGCTGGCTTTGAGGGTGCTTGCGCACCCCCAATATTGAGAACATTCCTTGTATGTGTCCAGGGAGGGGTTATTTCCACTGGGCAGGCTTAGCACCCCCAATAGTTTTGAAAAGTTGGCTCCTATGACTGGCACGACGTACCCCAAGGACTGGTTTGAGAACCGCTGAGCCTAGGGCACCCTGCATTTTCTGAAGACCTAGGCGTGTAGGCCTTCCATTTGCTCCATGAATGGAACACCAGCGCTGTTACCGCAGGGACCAGTCCTCTACTGGTGAGAAAAGACAGAAGAGATCACCCCGAACACACAAGACAGAAACCCTCAGCCACCAGGAGGAAGACGTGGAAAGAGTGACATCCGTCAGCAAAGAAAAGTCCCTGTTCAGAGAGAGAGAGAGAGAGAAAAGCCGGTCTGGAAGGATCAGCCCTCTGAAGCCCTGGGCAATGAGGCAGCTCTGTGAAACGTTTTCTGGGGGAGCAGGAAGGCTCAATGACATCCAGGCGGTTCCAGTGGCCCGCTCTGGAAGAGCAAATAATGATCCCATTTCATAAAAGAGAGCCAAGGAGGGCAAGTGACAGAAGAAGGAACACCCAGGAAAGCTGAGAAAGCTCCAACCAGTCACCAAGGACAGGCTCTAACCGAGATATTCTAGTTAATAATTGAAGATTAAAGGGTTAATTATATACATGACCTGCAAAGTGGTTTTTTTTTTAAACCTCTTTATTTACAGAAGTGTTAGGACCTAATAAGGGTCAAAAGTGAAAGAGAGAAACATGTAGGTTTAAAAGCTACCTGGAGAGGCCATGGGAAACTTTCAGCATAAAAGATGCACTCTTCTCATGCATATTTTTAAATGTTTATCGGGATTTATTAGTCACCTTTATGGAGAAAATGAGCCAAGGTTCTGTTTTGTGCAATGATTTTATTTACTAGGTGAAACCCACAACAGATTAGTGATTAAATGAATATATCGCTAGGAACATCTCTATCCTTCTTCCCACCTCCTCCCTCTCATTCCATATCCTTCCCTTTACCCTTTCAGCCCTTTTTTTTCCCCCTCGATAGTAAGAAAAGGGCAACCTTTTCCCTGTGCCGTTTCAGCCTTGGTCTCTCTCCATGCTCCGGTGAGGCCTAAGCTGCTGGTGGAGGATGCTGATACAGTGCATGACAGCTAAGCATGTCTCTCCGGCCCCACCACGTTCACAACTGGCACACTATCAGGTGAATTTTCGAAAGAGAAGGGCGCCCATCTTCCGACACAAATCGGGAGATGGGCGTGCTTCTCGCAAGGTCGCCCAAATCGGCATAATCGAAAGCCGATTTTGGGCGCCCTCAACTGCTTTCCGTCGCGGGGACGACCAAAGTTCACGGGGCTGTGTCAGCAGTGTAGCGAAGGCGGGACTGGGGCGTGCTTAGGAGATGGGCGTCCTCGGCCGATAATGGAAAAAGAAGGGTGTCCCTGACGAACACTTGGCCGACGTTACTTGGTCCATTTTTTTTCACAACCAAGCATCAAAAAGGTGCCCGAACTGACCAGATGACCACCGGAGGGAATTTGGGATGACCTCCCCTTACTCCCCCAGTGGTCACTAACCCCCTCCCACACTCAAAAAAATCTTTAAAAATACTTTTTTGCCAGCCTCAAATGCCATACTCAGGTCCATCACAGCAGTATGCAGGTACCTGGAGCAGTTGTAGTGGGTGCAGAGTACTTCAGGGCAGGCGGACCCAGGTCCATCCCCCCCTACCTGTTACACTTGTGGTGGTAAATGTGAGCCCTCCAAAACCCACCAGAAACCCACTGTACCCACATGTAGGTGCCCCCCTTCATCCCTAAGGGCTATGGTAGTGGTGTACAGTTGTGGGTTTTGGGGGGGGGGGTTGGGGGGCTCAGCACCCAAGGAAAGGGAGCTATGCACCTGGGACCTTTTTCTGAAGTCCACTGCAGTGCCCCCTAGGGTGCCCGGTTGGTGTCCTGGCATGTCAGGGGGACCAGTGCACTACGAATGCTGACTCCTCCCACGACCAAATGGCTTGGATTTGGTCGTTTTTGAGATGGGCGTCCTCGGTTTCCATTATCGCCGAAAACCGGGGACGACCATCTCAAAAACGACCTAAGGACGACCATCTCTAAGGTCGACCTAAATTTCATGATTTGGGTGTCCCCGACCGTATTATCGAAACAAAAGATGGACACCCATCTTGTTTCGATAATACGTGTTGCCCCGTTCGATTATGCCCCTCCACGTTTCTGTCCTCCTTAACCACTGATACAGCCGAACAAATTCTGTAGCCCGTCTTCATTGAAACTGTCGAGTAATTTCGATAAACATACTCAGGGTAAATCTATTGTGATAATGCTCTTCTGGGAACACAGTACCGGCAATGACCATAAGGTGTCACTATCTTTTATTAGACTAATAGAATACTGCCACCTTCAGGTCACTGCTAGAACGTTCTTCCACAGACAAAAGGTCAGCGTCCACATGTGTATAATAGTAGTATAATGTGAATAGGAACAATTCTTTGTGATAAAATAAAAACTTAGCAAGGCAGGAGCGAGGTGCACCGGCAGAGCTACATGTGGAGACCTCGGGGATTGAAGTGGCAGACTTAGTTTTCACTTTTATGCATTTGTTTCCTGTATCATTAGGGAATACGTCGGGGGAGGGGCAGTTGGGGACATGACCCTGATTTGGAAAGTGTGAAGCTGTGTTTTGGTTTCGGACAGGAAACGGCTGAGGTTAAGCCAGCAGAGATGGAATGTTGGCAGGGACGAGCACAGGGAAATTTCCAGCTATTAAAGATTTTTTTTTCTTCAATATTCAAAAGTTAGGTGGATTCTACCTATAAATGACTTTACCAGAAGGTCGGTTATCTGGGGTATACTCAGCAGGGAGCTAGAGACAGTGGGTCATAGCAGTGGTAGAAGAGTAGAGGGTCCCTGCTGGATGACTAAAGTGTATTGGCGGAGCTGTGTGTGGATTCTGAGCAGTGACGTAGTTACTTGCTTTAGGGCAGGAATGAGGTGCCCTTCTCGCTGATTTATGATCCCCTGCATCCCCCACCTTGTTATTTCAGTTTCTTACTCCTCCATAATACATGAGCATGGGGAACTGTCTCTCTCCGTTGCTCACAGTAAGCATGGAATATTTTTGCTCCCGGTCACATAACTGGCTAATAATTTACAGTCACTTCCTCTACGTCATTCTTTCCCCTGGTAAGAGGCCCCTGTATTTTTTTGCCGCTCTCCCCAGTCTCAAGTTTCCTCCAGTGCTGTCTATTACTAGAGCGTTATAGGAAGAACCAGGGATAACCCTACTACTAGGCAGCCTAGGCATCTGCCTAGGGCAACAGGAGTCAGGGGGTGCAGGACTGGACCTGCTCCCTCCCTTCCTCTGCTGCCGTCACCGCCGCCACCCCCTAACTCTGCCTGAGCTGCACTGAAGCACTGTAAATCAGTGAACCCAGCATGGGGGCCACATAGCACAGGCGTGCACTCCAACTCTGCTGGGTCCCGCCCCCTCCGATGTCTTGGAACCCCAAAAGAGTTGGAATATATCCCTGTGCTTAGAGGTTCCGCGTTGCTACAGGCTGGCTTTGACAAAACTGGCATTGGGGAGCAGGTTCCTGCAAAGGAGAGGAACAACGTATGAGAGATACTGAGAGATAGCAGTAGTATAGAATAGAGGAGATGCTGGACACTTGGGTGAGGGTAAACAAGGGAAAGGGAGATGCTGGCCACTTGGTGGGGGAGGGAAGGGAAGAGGAGATGCTGGACACCTGAGAGAGAGTAAGTAAGGTAGGGGAGATGCTGGTCACCTGAGGAAGGGACAACAGGGAAAAGGGAGATACTGGGCCACTCGAAGGGGAAGGTGAGGCAGGGAGCTGAGCCACCCCCAGGGAGGGGAGGGCTGCACAACTGAAGGTTCACCTAGGCTGTGTCATCAGATACTCTGGGACCAATTCTGTGAAGGTCCAATACTGTAGGGTCTTACACTTCCTGCTGTGCTCTCCTTTATTACAGCCCTATATGGGAGTTCCACCCTCCTTGAAGCTCTCCCCATTATTACAACTATTGGTGTTTTCATCCTAAATGTCTAGCCCTTCTCTCATTCTTTTTTTCTGTGACTCTCTCTCTCTCTCTCTGTCCTTTCCTTTTTTTTTCATTTACCCTTTTTGTTTAGATTTTTTGGGTACTATTATTTAGATTTTCCAACATACGTTTTGACTTAGGCCTCAGGCCTTTGGCAGAGAGGGTTGCCACGGTAACTGAGATCCTTGCACTGAGAGAATGTCATATTAGGGCCTGGTGGGTGGTGAGTGGTGGGGGGGGGGGGGATCTTGCTGAGGGAAACCTGAAGTTAATTGATTCCATGTGTCCTATCCTCCTCAACATAAGGGAACAAGCCAGCGTCTCTACCCAAATGTGATTGCGGCCTGCTCACATTAAAGTTTGGTGGATATATGGAGTGGTGGGTATTGGGGGAGTAAGGAAAGTTAGCCAGTTATGATAGATAGTGGTTTTCTGGTGAGAGATGGATGGTAACAGAATGTAGAGAGATGTTGCACATGATAGCTCCCTGATGAGAGACAGAGTAGGAGTGTAGGAGAGATAGCCGTAGTCTCTTTCTTTTACACAGCCCTTCCGCCATTGTGCCTTTATACCAAAACTGGTTCTCTCTGGTCAGGGAAGGGGGACACAGGGGTGAGAGAGGAACCTACTATGGCCATGATTCCCAGTTGTGTGCCATAGGCCCTCGGAGAGGGAATGCAATGACTTGAGAGTCGAGAGGCAGCACCAGTGAGATGAGTGCCCTGGTTATTTACGTGGAGAATTCCTGTGCTTTCCTGCTGGAGCTGCATGCTCGCCCTAACTCTGCACCTCAAAACAGCACGAGTCCCCCTCAGCGGTGCCCCCTGTCAGAGGAAGTTGGAGCTTCCTCACAATGATACCACCCCCCCCCCCCCCCCCCCCCCACACACACACACACCCCCCCAATCAGAGGCAAAAGGAGCTTTCTCACAGCCGTGCCCCCTGTCAACATCATTCGGAGCTTCCTCACTTTGTGGCCCTGTCAAAGGGACCTGGTATTTGAGGGAGCTTCTTCAGAGCAGTGCCATCTGTCGAGGAGGGGAGACTCCAAATGTCAGCATGCACTTCCTCACAGTGATGCCTCTCCCTCCCTCCCCCTCTCTTTCTCTCTCTCTCTGTTAATTCCCATGTGCCAGAGAGGAAACTACATGGCTCGTGTTTCCTTCTCTACCCTCCCTGCCCTTTGGTTTATCCGATACCTCCCATCTGCAACCTTTCCGCAGGAAAAACACATTAATGCCCTAATTATTTACCGTCTCCCTGGGCAACATAACATCAGTCCTGAATGCTGAAAGACACTGGGACACGGCCAAGCAGCAGGCCTGGAGTCAGTGGGTGGGATGGGGGGGGGGGTGTCAGGGAATGCAGTCCTTAATGAAAGATCTGGATGGAATCGAGCTGAGATTGTGGAAGGGGTCAGTGGTAAGGTGCAGGAGCCGAACCCTCCAAAAGTTAGAAGGGCGAGGAACAATATAGGAGAATTTTAGCTACCACTAGTGGGCTGAGACCCTGGGGAACTGGGTTTGATTCCCACTGCAGCAACTTGTGACCCTGGATAAGTCACTCAACCCTCCGTTGCCCCAGGTACAAAAACAGATTGTCAGCCCAGTAGGGACAGAGAAAGTACTTGCGTAGAATATGGAAACCACTTTGGTTGTATCATAGAAAGGCGGTATATCCAGTTCATGACCCTTTACCCTTTGACCCTTTACAATTGTTGCAGTTGTCCGGGTCTCACCAAGTTTGAGTAAGTGAAACCGACGTTTCAAGACGAGGGGTTGCGGGGCCACTGATCACCCCATGGTTACGTAGAGCCAGCGGGGGACAGCCAGCGGCTAGCGTCATGATTGTTGCAGTTGTCTGGGTCTTACCAAGTTTGAGTAAGTGAAACCAACGTTTCAGCACTCAGGCGTGGCAAGACCTGGAGAACAGCAACGATCATGACGCTAGCCGCAGAAGCATAAGACAATAAAGAGCTACCATATTGAAGCTTGAATGTTTAATCTTATGTCAACTAAAGAATTATAACCATTTCCCCCATCTCTCTTCCCAGACCTTGATCCAGATGAGCTCTCCATATGCCGCAAGATGACAGCTGAAGACCTTCCTTCTTCTTCCTTTGCTGCTCACCAGCCTCTAGGCATCCCCCGACCAAGCCTGGGTTACCGGGCCGGCATGCACTCCCCACCTCCACGCCCAGCCCCTGTGGCAGACCCCAATGACACCTATGAGAGTCAGCCAGCTCGTTACGTGCAACTGGGAGGGGGCTCCAGGATCCTGGAATGCCCCAGCATTCAGATAACAACCATCTCCCCAGCTGAGGAGGGGGTCTATGCCAACGGCTGGGACCCTGGGCCCCTGCGAGACCACCTCTACCTGCCCCTGGATCCCTACAGCTACCGAGAGGCCCTGATGAGCCCCAGCCCTGCCAGTAGTCACTCTTCCTTGAGTTTTTTCTCCTCCGAGGCCTCCTCTTGCGATTCCCTCCAACAGATGTGTGAAGATTTGGACTCTGAGCTCAATGAAGCGGCTTCCCGTTGCACCCTGGGGTCCCCTGCTGGCTCTCCGCAACCATGGGGTGACCAGTGGCCCCGCAGCCCCTCCCTCTCACCCTGCCCTTCTCCACGGGAGGACTCCTGGCCTGGCCCAGCTTCCCGCTCCCCTTCACCATGTGGAAAGAGGAGGCGATCAGTTTCTGAACTGCAGCCCACATCTCCAGCCCTGCTGTCTGGGAGAGGGGATAGTGGCATGGTAGAGGAAGGCTCCCCCATTGATAGGGACCCTACCACCACACTTCCTCAACCAGTAGAGGCAGACAATATCCCACAGAAGGCTAGGAAGACTTCCACAGAGCAGACAGTGGCCCTGGTGCGGCAAGAGGAGGTAGCTGGAGGTGGAGAAGACACGACTGCTAGTTACCCCCAATTCCGGAAAGAGAATGGAACCATGGATTATTTAGCAGTGCCCTCTCCCCTTGCCTGGGCTAAGGCCAGGATCGGGGGCCACATCCCCATCTTCAGGTAATGACCATACCCCTCATGTTACTGCCTCCTCCCAAAGTATGCTCCATTTCCAGTTCTGCTCTTCCTCTGCCTCCCCCTCCCCTCCTTATTTTCCCCATTCTCCTGTTTTTCTTTTCTAGTTCACAGACCACGCAACTTCTGTGTATACAAAGAGTTGTCAGGGAGACCAACTCACCCCCTGAAATGAAAGACCAGATCATACCCTACTGCAACTCGGTTGTGTGTGTGTGTATGTTTAAGGGTTGTGTGTTGGGGGAGGGGGATGGCCAGTACTATAATAGCAAGGGGTACTGCCGGGTAGGATTGAGGTGCACTGACAGCTGTTGTGTGTCTCCCTCGCTCTGTCTCCTGCTCAGATCATCGGCCCTGCCCCCGCTGGACTGGCCACTCCCTAGTCAGTATGACCAATATGAGCTGAAGGTGGACGTCCAGCCACGCACACACCACAGGGCCCATTATGAGACCGAAGGCAGCCGGGGGGCTGTGAAAGCTTCCCCGGGGGGTCATCCCATAGTCAAGGTAAGGACATCCCTTCTTGAGTTATGCTACAAAAGACTTATTCCAACAACAAAGAGAGTCGAAGCTTTCAGGTTGACCCAACTTCAGATTAGATCATCAGCCCTATGTTATACTTCTTCCCCCACATCATTAAAACAGCGGGGGTGGTATCTAAATATCTCCAAAAACTATTCTCCCAATATATTGAATGATCCACACCAAAAAACAAAAAACTAAGCAAATGTCTATTATTTGAAAGAAGGAAAAGCCTCAAGGCACTCCAGACCCGAAGGTCTAATGAGCTGTTGACGATCAAAATGACCTAGATGTTGGTAAATAAGATCTCTTCCTCATCATTGGCTGAAAACCTTCTAAATTTTTGGACAAAATTCAACAAAATTTCCAAAAAATGTGTTCAATTCAAATGGATACACGTTTGTACGCCCCTCTTATTTTGATCGCCAGCGGCTCGTTAGACCTTCAGGTCTGGAGTTGCCTTGAGGCTTTTCCTTCTTTCAAATAATAGACATTCACTCAATTTTTTGTTTTTTGGTGTGGATCATTCGATATAGTGGGAGAATATTTCTTCCTCCAGGCAGAGAATTCTGGGATTTGCAGTCCCGTCTTGTTTTTTTTAGATAAACTGAACCTAAAAGCGCCCTAGATGCAAGGGTGCAAAGCAAACACTGGCTCCGTCCATCCCTATTAGTTTAAAGGGAGTCAGGTACTTGGCATCCCCGTAACTGGTCCCAATTTCTGCTTCCCCACTACCCCCGATGATAACTGGTGCCATCAGCCCCACTTAGAAATGTTGCACGTCTGCTATACATAGGTTCTGAGAAGCATATTTGGAGAGTTTTGCATCTGGCAGTAGAGGGATTTTGTGTTGCTGTTATTGAGCTGACACCAGAATCTGAATATATATATACTTGTTTTGTATAACAAGTGAGAAATTGCATACAGTTTTTTGATATGGGATTGAATGGGAGGACAATTAAACTTAGCATCAACAATGAAATATTTAGGAATGTTTTTTGTTCAGCTGTGAGTTTTAGTATTCGTTGTGTCACATACATGAGCACTGTCCGTCAGGCGTGACACGGCAGAAGAAAGGTTGAGAACCACTGGCTTAAAGCCAAGCCCAACTTTTGACCCTACTCAAAGTTGTTCAGAAAGTAGACCTTGTGCTTAAATCAGACTAGAACAGCAGAAATCTTGTTGCCTCAGACTAAACTTTCTTAGCTTTTGACATGTTTGGTAATGTTCTAATCTGCTCTACTTACCTTTCCAAACACAAGTTGTGTTGCGTTCAAGCATAGTGGGTGTTTCCCTTTTCCAGAAGGTTTATAGTTTAAATACGTACATTACTACTACTACTACTATTTAACATTTCTAGAGCGCTACAAAGTGTACGCAGCGCTGTACAAACACAGAAGAAAGACAGTCCCTGCTCAAAGAGCTTACAATCTAATAGACAAAAAGTAAAGCATTTAAATTTAAAATATTTAAGCAGTCAAGCACAAGAGAACAGTCACAGAAGTACATCAGTCAGTAGAGGGTGGTATGACTTGTCCAAAGTAACAAGGAGTATCATTGACTGCCCTATTCCTTAGTCTGTTAGTCTAACCACTGTTTTTTATTTAATTATTTATTTAAACTGCTCTATCATACAATTTTAGGCAGTCTCCAAGTCACATACATAATAAAATCGTTACAAATGACACAATGTTCTTCAAACAAAATACAAAATTAAAACATATAGTCCAGCTAAAAATACTGAAATAACTTCAGACCTTAAAAAGCTAGTGTAAACATCTGAGCCTTCAAACATTTTCGGAATTGTACAATTGAACAAGTTTTACGCAAAACGTCAGGTAGGCCATTCCAGAGAACAGGTCCTTCAATAACAAAAATAGAAGAACGATATACATCTAGTCTAACCGGTGGAACAGAAGGAACTTCTAGATATAATTTATCACCAGATCTCAAAAGTCTTCTCGGCATGCGAATCTTCAAAGAGTTGGACAACAATAGACGACCATTATCATTCAGTGCTTTATGTACTAAAAGTCAAAACCTTAATCTTGATCCTCCAAATAACAGACGACGAGTGTAAGTCTCGAAGAAGACGAGTAATACGGTCAAATCGAGGCAGATTAGTCACGATCCGAGCAGTAGCATTTTGACAAATCTCTAATGCACATCATTTATAAGCAGGCAGTCATGCCTGCATTCTAGATGTGGTGGGAGAAGCCATTTTGTTTTTTTTTCCAGGGGGCCATTGAGGACACACTTCCTGGTTTCATATTTCATTCAAACTTTAATACGTTACAGTTGAACAGTAGCACAGAACACTTTGTTGGGCTCATAGTGAAGTAAGACATGGTGGTTGTCTTCAGTGACATCATTAGTATACAAAATGGCTGCCAGATTACACACAGAATGTCTCTCAGTATACTTTTTGTCATTTTCATTCTTTTTTCTCTTGTTTTCTGCTTGCTTTTCTTTCTCACTCCCCAACACCCAGATGAAACATGTCAAGCACCCTCAGTTCCTGGAGGGAGATCTTACATCTGACCAGGTTTCTCCAACAGAGCCCTCCCTCCCCTCTCTAGGCTTAGACCCTAAGCAACTGCCCCATTGTATTCTGTCACCGCACCTCACCCCATTCTGACCCTCAAAAGAGCCAGGCTCCAGGGCATCACATATTCCCCCCTACATGTTCCAATTCCCCTGTACTCTGCCCAGCAAAGATGAAATCCAGCTGTAAGCTGAGTCCTGCAGAACAGGCTTCAAAGCTGGCCTTTCCCACGCTCTCATCCCTTTGAGACATAACTCCCTCTGTCTATCCTCAATAAGTCTCTGTCTCTCTATGTCCCTCTCCTGTTTTGCGTGTGCATATACTTTTCTGTCTCTCTGTGGCCTTTATGCATCTCTGGTCTCTTTCTGTCGTTGTATGTCTCGCTATCTCTTTTGCCTCTCGTCTCCTTGCCTCTGTTTCTCTAAATGTTTGTGTATGTGTGGCATGGAAAGGGAAAACGTACACATGAGGCTTTGAGAGGACAAGAGTCTCCGATCTGCCTCAGCATGAAGGGATCTCTTTTGCTCGCCAGTGAGTTGCATGCCAGCAGTCTCTCTGAGCCAGGTCATATTTACTCTGTACTAATTTTACTCTGCACTGGGGTAATCGGGGTTTAATAAGTTTACCTCCTGTGCACAAACAAGGCACACCTACTCTCCTTAGAGGCCTAGCAGAAGTCTCTCCTCATCCTTGTCGCTCCATTGTTTCCCTCACTGAAGGCATATTTGTTTTAAAAAAAAAAAGCCTTTCCACATCTCTCTACCTTGTTGTAGCATGAGATGTATGATATCATGGCATTGACAAGTACAAAGAAAAATTAGGAAGATATCTCTACAACAGATGAGCCACTAGCAAAACACAAACAAACAGAGTTGGTCAGGAAAGATGAAGAAAGAGCAAGCAATTCTACACCAAGGGTATCTTTATTGCGGAAATGACCCAACGGGACTGAAGAATTCGCAATAGGGCTGGATGGAAAGCGTCATCATCCAAAGACTACAAGCCTACAATTTCTTGCACGTATTATTTCTGCTCACAAATGAACGTCCATCAAAGGACCCCCCCGATGCAGGCATTGCTGTCGAACCCCAGCCGTGTTGGGCTATTTTCAACAATAACGATAGACCCTCGGTGAAGAATTGGTTGTTCATGTATCGTCTTTCTTGACCACCTTTGTTTGTTTGTGTTTTGCTTTCAGTTGACAGGTAAGGAGGCCAGCTTGGTACATTGATGGTCTTGCATAGGATTGTCCTTGATAATGACAGGTTAAATGTTGTATTGCTTTCAATTTACAATTAATCGGAGAATAGAAGGAGTTAGAAAAATCTAATTGGGGAAGAAGAGTCGCCTGTGCCAAAGTTCTAAAGTCTTCTTTTCATAAAGACGACCTAATTGCGCGCAGTTGTCTTAAGCTTAAAAAAAAAATCTGTTACTCAGGGCACCAATCTGTTTTTCAAATGTAAGAGTAAAATCTAAAATAACTCCCCAAACTCTGGAACAACGTTATGACCCCCCCCCCACCCCCCCATGCACACACACACCAACATATCTGAGAAAGAGTTACCTGAGACAATGTCTCAAGCCAGAGGAGGGAAAGGATGGACTCTAGCAACAAAGGAACTGTGCGGAGACTACCATGGAGGCCAGCGATCATTTGTAGGGAAGAAAATGGGAGTGGGAGGTTAAGAGCCAGACTTCCATGACTATATCTCCCCTCCTTGCTTCTTCTAGCTGATAGGGTACAGTGAGAAGCCGCTGACCCTCCAGATGTTCATCGGCACAGCAGACGAAAGGAACCTCCGGCCGCACGCCTTCTACCAGGTCCATCGCATCACCGGGAAAATGGTGTCCACCTCCAGCTATGAGGCCGTGACTGGCGGCACCAAGGTCCTGGAGATGTCCCTGCTCCCTGAGAATGGCATGGCATCAAAGTAAGCTGTAACCAGGAAAGTGGGCAGCCCAAGGCAAGAGCCTAGGGGTGGGCAATGGAAGGAATAAAATAGTTCTTATTATGCTTTATGCAGATGTAGTAAGATTGGCTACAATATCTTTGTTTTTCTTTAAAGACAGCTGTTTGATCGTAATGACTGAGCATTGACCTACCATAAACAAATACTGAATTCTGCAATCAAGCCAGAATCGGAGTTTTGTTACAGTCCTGATGCGTTAACCTTTTCAAGCAATAAATTTTGCGTGAAGAATGCTCAGACGTCAGAGTTAGAGATAGGCACTGGATTGTAATGCCTTTGCATTATTCCTTCGGAGATAGGTTTTAGATTATAATGCCTGAACATTATCCCTTCAGAAACAAGTATTGGATTGCAATATTTGTGTTTTCAGGGCTGGCATTAGGGGGCAGCACCAGGGCAACTACCCTAGGCCCCCATGCCTCAGTGGGCCTCAAGCCTGCCCAAAGCAGAAACTGACAGTGGGCTTTAGGGTCGTCTTCTGAGCTTGGGCCCTGCGCCCTGACATATCTAACACCGTCCGTGGGTGTATTAGCAGTGGTGGCCGATTGTTATCCTTGTCGTTATCCTTTCAGGGCTATTTGATCACAGTTCCTATGTGTTGTCTTTCCAGTATTGACTGCGCAGGAATCCTGAAGCTGCGGAACTCGGATATCGAGCTGCGAAAGGGTGAGACAGACATTGGACGCAAAAACACGAGGGTGAGGCTGGTGTTCCGTGTACATGTGCCTCAGGGCAGTGGAAAGGTGGTATCTCTGCAGGCGGCATCCATCCCCATCGAGTGCTGTAAGTATTCCATACAAAATATCCAATGGCATTAAAAATGTCCCTCATGACCTTGAGCCATCTGGTAATCCAATGTCCTTTTCATTTGTTTTTGATCTCTTCTTGTTGTTGTTGTTTTCTTCTGCTGCTGGGGGTTGTGTAGCTCAGCGTTCAGCCCAGGAGCTGCCCCAGATTGAGAGCTATAATATCACAGCCTGTTCTGTTAATGGGAGGGAGGAGATGGTTGTCTCTGGCTTGAATTTCCTTCCTGAATCAAAGGTCATCTTCCTGGAGAAAGGGCCAGGTGAGTTATACACTTGTGTATCCTGATGATTAGTTGTCTGGTTGGTTGACACCATAGGTCAATGATTGTTTAATGGGTTAGTTGATTGATTAATAGACTGAGCGATGGAAAGATTGGTTTATAGACGAATAGGTTGGGCAGCTAGTTAATTTGGAGGAAGATGGTTTTACTTCCTGCATTGATTCAGTTGTAAATTAAAGATTTTTTTTTTAATTAACTGGTTTGTGAATATAGAAAAAAAGAGCGATCTGGTGGCCTGCAGTTATGTGGTGTAGATGAGGAGGTCAAGCGAGTGCAGGGGGGAAGAGATCACTGGCCGCAGGGGTTATGAACAGAGCGACAGCCATGACTGGTATTTGGGGCTATGGTTGCCTTGATGTAACATCCAAAGATCAATTCTGTGAGAATTATTATAACCGCAGAATCAAAACAAACTTGGGGCCCTGATTAATGCCTAGATAAGTGGATGACTACATCAGCGGATTGGCTAGAGCAATGTAATGTTTGGCATGGATGGATTTGTTGCTTTTTCGGATTGATGGAGAGACCCGTTGACATATTAGTGGCTGATAGACAGTTCATTATATTTTGCTCCCACAGATGGGAAGCTGCAGTGGGAAGAGGAGGCTGAGGTCAAAAGGCAGAAGAGTAATGAGGTAAATGGAAATGGATACCACCATCAGAGCTAACTGTAGCCTAGCTTATAACCCCCTGCTAGAAACTAACTTTTTGAAGTTGTAATTTCCAAGCGTGCCAAAGAATGTTTCAGATCAGTTCAATCAAACCTTTCCTCTTATCTGCACTCTGGACAATGAGAGGGAAAGCAAATTATTCCCAGATGTGCTTCCTTGTCTCCCGTTCCTTCTTGAAGGTGTGCGGATATTCTATGGTTTCTTCTGTCTCCAGCATTCTTTCTAGCTCTTTCTGTTTCTGCATTTCAGTCTGTTTCTTTTCTTCCTACCGCAGTGGCGTAGCAAGGGGGGGGGGGTGGGAGGGGCGGTCCACCCCGGGTGTCAGCTCGGGGGGGGGGGGTGCTCCCTACCAGCTCCCCCCCTCGGCGCATCGACACCCTCCTCCGTCCAACCAGCTCCCCCTACCTTTAAAAAAATATCGGAATCCTCACGCCTGCACGTAAAAGAAAGGTGCAGCGTCTTATCGGGCCTTCCCTCGCTCTGTCTGTCCCGCCCTTGCGGAAATAGGAAGCTGCGTCAGCGGAGGGCGGGACGGACAGAGCGAGGGAAGGCCCGATAAGACGCTGCACCTTTCTTTTACGTGCAGGCGCGAGGATTCCGATATTTTTTTTAAAGGTAGGGGGAGCTGGTTGGACGGAAGACGGTGGGCACTGGGTCGGGGGGGGAGGTGTCGATGCGCCGAGAGGGGGGGGCTATGTCATCGTGCTGCACCCGGGGGGGGGGGGTGCAACAGCGAACCGCCCCGGGTGGTAGCCCCCCTCGCTACGCCACTGTCCTACCGTCCCACCTCTTTCTCCCTTCTTAGCCCGTTGCACTATTTCTTCAAAAACGAGGCACAAAAGAATCCTTGGACTTTTAACAATTTAGACCTAGGTTCTCCAATCTAAACTGTGTTTGCCCCAGACAGCACACAAAATTACACAAAATTAAAGGCAGGCGCTGTTTGATTTACCTTAAAGTATGTGCCTGTGCTAGTTATTTCTGATCTGTTCCCAGAAAGATGTTACAGCCAAACCCCTAATCCAACACAGGCCCCTCGGCAGACCAAAAATAAGGCGGTTTAGAGACCGTGAATTGAAAAGGGGGGCAGGTGATTGAAGAAGTGCCTGAAACCTAAGCAAGAATAACGTGTTAGGCGGACGACAGCATGAACTTTAACCATGAGAAAGGTGTCGCCGAAGAGTTTTAAGTAACTTTTTACATCTCCACAGCAATTTGCGTGCGGGGAGACCCTTTCGTTTCCTGGTGGCGATGGTCACTGCCGACGCACATCTTGTTCTCACCAAGGATCAGACCAGCAAAAGGCCGCATTTTGTCTTCGGTTGGCATTCCAGTCAATTCCTTGGAGTATAGAAATGTGTCACATTTGGGACACTGGTGAAAAAAAAAAAATTGAGCAAAACTCTATTAGGTTACAGGGCCTAGGCTGCCGAGACAAGATGTGTATGTATGCCATTTGTGAAATCAGTAGACTGTTTTCAGGTTAGCCAGACCGAGTGCACATCTGTAAAAAATTAATATTTTTTTTTCAAGGAAGGCAGCAAAAAAATTAGAAAAAAACAAACCTGGTATTTGACTTGAGTTCATGCAGAAGGGAGATGGGATCTTAACCAGCTACATAGATCTAATATTCCAAGGCCTGCACTGCCATCTGGTGGCCAGGAAAGCTTTCACAACCTTGCTGAAAATGACGCACCGCCCCTCGAGGGTGGGGGGGGGGGGGGGAATCTCATCCATCACTCAACCACAGCAGCTTGTGGCCAGACTTAGAGGCCGATGCAGTCTATCTATCTATCTACTTATCACTTCTATAGAGCTACAAGGCATACGCAGCAAGGCTCGCAGTACAGCCGCAAACAGAAGTCTGAGCGCATGGCTTCTACCACGAGCCTAACACCGTGGAATGCAGTAAGTTAATTATAGACAAATTTTATTTATTTATTGGGATTTATTAACCGCCTTCATGAAGAGATTCACCCAAGGCAGTGTACAATAGGTACATTTTCACATCAAACTTAACAATTTTGTTAACAGCATAACAATAGTGAAATGTACAAGTCTAAGCATCAATGCTTAGACTTGTACATCCCTCCCATCCTCGTGGTACCTGAAACACACCTACCTCAATTCGACCACAATATAACCTGTGTTTGTTAACAACTGGCTGGCGAACGCCTATACGGTACTATGTAAGCCACATTGAGCCTGCAAATAGGTGGGGAAATGTGGGGTACAAACGTAACACACTTGAAAACCATGTGAAAAATACAAACAAGGAAGATGTTCCAACTCTATGTGGAAATTAAAAAGAGCAAAACCTTTCTTCCCAAGAAACATCTTTCGTAACCTGGTACAGTCAATGGTGCTAAGTCTAGACTACTGCAATGCACTGTATGTTGGCTGTAAAGAGCAACTGAAGCCCAAAGCACAGCTGCCAGACTCATATTCGGTAAAACAAAATAGGAAAGCGCCAAACCCCTAAGAGAAAAGTTACACTGGCTCCCACTTAAAGAACGTATTACGTTTAAGGTCTGTACTCTGGTTCACAGAATCATCCACGGAGACGCTCCGGCATATATGACAGACCTTATTGACTTGCCATCCAGAAATGCTAAACGATCAGTGCGCACATTCCTAAATCTTCACTTCCCCCAGTTGTAGAGGACTAAAATACAAACTTAACACATGCATCGAGCTTCTCCTATATGAGCACGCAGCTGTGTGGAACGCATTGCCAATGGACCTGAAAATAATCTACAATCTAATTACATAGTAACATAGTAGATGACAGCAGAAAAAGACCTACACGGTCCATCCAGTCTGCCCAACAAGATAAACTCATATGTGCTACTTTTTGTGTATACCCTATTTTGATTTGTACCTGTCCTCTTCAGGGCACAGACCGTATAAGTCTGCCCAGCACTATCCCCGCCTCCCAACCACCAGCCCCTCCTCCCAACCACCGGCTCTGGCACAGACCATATAAGTCTGCCCAGCACTATCCCCGCCTCTCAACCACCAGCCCTGCCTCCCAACCACCAGCTCTGGCAAAGACCTTATAAGTCTGCCCAGCACTATCCCCGCCTCCCAACCACCAGCCCCGCCTCCCAACCACCGGCTCTGGCAAAGACCTTATAAGTCTGCCCAGCACTCAACCTCCAGCCCCGCCTCCCACCACCGACTCTGCTATCCAATCTCGGTTGAGCTCCTGAGGATCCATTCCTTCTGAACAGGATTCCTTTATGTTTATCCCACGCATCAACAAGGCGTACCACAATGACCCATAACAGGAACTGTAATACATCACCTCTTACTGAGATCCAAAATGTTTTCTCCCTATGCTTATTGCTTAGCTCTTGTAGATCATCTAGATTCTCTGCATCTATACTCTGAAACGACGTTCTATTAATCTATCTGATTAATCTACCAGGTCATCAATATTCTTTAGGTGATACCAGTTGTCTCTTCTACTCTGTAATGGCAATCCACTGTGTTATTCACATAATCCATTACGACATCCATGTTCTCTATTTATTATCAACCGTACCTTTTCACTCTGGAGTGGCAAATGCCATGACGGAACGTTGTAAGCCACATTGAGGCTGCAAATAGGTGGCAAAATGTGGGCTACAAATGCAGCAAATAAATAACAAACAAGCAAATAAATAAATAAATGCAATACATACAGCAAATTAGACGACCATGAAACAGGATCAAAATTACACACATTTAAACAGCACTAAAATTCAAATAACAGGGTTATAATGCGATGTAAGCATAATGGTGATGGAATATCTGATAACGCACACAATTAGAACATTCCAATAAGATTGCTACGATACTTAGGCATGGAAATCCTGCAGCAAATGAGGGGAAATTATGCTGGATGCATACGCCAGGGCCGCTGAGAGGGGGCGCAGGGGGGAGCAAAATTCCCCAGGCCCGGGCTTCCAAGGGGGGCCCAGCGCCAGGGTCAGGCCGCCAGCGCTGCAGTCCTCGATCTCACCTGCCTACCTCCTCGGCTCCGGGCCCCCTGCATTCAAAGCAGCAGTCGCAGATCGCCTCTCTTCTGGCCTTCCCTCCCTGTGTCCCGCCCTCGTCTGATGTAAGTTCCGGTTTCCGCGAGGGCGGGACACAGGGAGGGAAGGCCAGAAGAGAGGCGATCTGCAACTGCTGCTTTGAATGAAGGGGGCCCGGAGCCGTGGAGGCACGCAGGTGAGACCGCGGACTGCAGCGGCGGGGGGAGCGACGGGGGCGGCAGCGGCGGGGGGGCGGCCTTGCCCCGGGCCCGGCCTAGTCTCTCGGCGGCCTTGGCATACGCACAAGTGTTTGCAGTACGTGCAGCTTCCTGTGTGCATGTCTGAACCAAACCCGACAGTGTTAGCTCACACTGGGCCTGTTCTGCACCCAAATATTAGCCTTTCAAAAATTTGTTTTCACCTGAAATTTTTGAAAGGCTCATATTTAGTGCGGAGGAACAGGTGCCGATGCAAGCTTTCACTTTTGTTCGGACACGCGCGCACGTTTGATACTTAACCGTCGGCGTTTGAAACTAGCACGAGCTTCCTTCCGCTTGCAAAAACAAGACAACCCCAGCGCTTAAATGTGAAAGGCTGTCCAGAAATCCTCTCCGCAAAACCTTCCATGCAGCCGCGGAGCTGATGAAAAAAATTCTCGCGCAATGCGGGAGTCAAAACTGGGCGGCATACTCTCAGCATTGCACAGAACACATTAATTAGATTTTTAGCATACATTTTAATACAACCTGCGCTGTGTCTTCCCATGCGAGCTAACGCCCACACACAATTCCATTCTGCATCACTGGACACATACAGCCCACATTCAACTCACGCTGACCCTGGCGGTTGATTTGTAAATCGGCTCCTTAAGAGTCCAGAGGGAGCTGGCTGAGCACTGTTACTCTTATGGTTGGGTTGGGTTGGGTTGGGTTGGCAGAGGTCTGGCGCCTGTCATGAAAGCCCACTAGAAATCGATCCCAGTTGAGCTGGAAGCCCAAAAAGATGGAGACAGCGCTGCCCGCCCAGCCACCCACCCCAAAAGAAATAATCAGTGCTCCTTCTTGGTCAGTAGAGACTTCCCTCTCTGCCCCGCCCCCGCTTCAATACGTGATGATGGGGGCGGGACAGAGAGGGAAGTCTCTACCGGCGTGCAGCAGACGTCGGAACCGCTCCCCCTCCCCCGGAGTTGCCGCCGCCCCTCCATCTGGCCCGAGCACTGTGAACTTACATCAGCATGCAGCAGCAGGCACAACATCAGCAAAGCTGCCGTCGGGCTTCCTTCTCTGCCTTTGTCCCGCCCTTGCCGACATTACGTCACACGAGGGCGGGACACAGGCAGAGAAGGAAGCCCACCCCGACGGCAGCTTTGCTGATGTGCCTGCTGCTGCGTGCTGATGTAAGTTCACAGTGCTCGGGCCGGGTGGAGGGGCGGCGGCGCCGACTCCGGGAGGGGAGGGGGGGATCCGAACCCCCCCCATTCCAAAAGTAGCCCGTTTTCACGGGCTCAACGGCTAGTATATAATGTATCTTTATAGCTCAGAGGGGCTGGGCTGCTTCATCATCGGCCCAGCCTCAAAATTACATCAATTTTAAATTTTTCTTTTTTTCAAAACACCAATTTCCTTTCTTGTGTGTGAGTTTTTTTTTTCAAAACCTTGTCTAACTGTGCCAAAATATACCAAAACTTCTTATATACTCCAAAAACTCAGGATTACTTAGCTTTTTAGAGTCGGGTCCTCTGCTTAACAGGGAGAATTTCTTTAACGCTATTCAAGACCACAGCCAACGGTGGCCATCGTTTCGTCACCTGCTTCAGGGTCCTGTGGTCTGCGTTAATCTACAAAAGAAAATATGTTAACACGTTACGTCAGTTGAGCAACATATATATCCTTGATCTCCTCACTTAATTTCTTTTGTATGGTTTATGTGAAATGAGAGGAGACTTTCTTCATATATTGAGTAATTGAAATTCTATCTTTCTGTTTTGACATTTTTTTCTTTCTTGTATCTCAGCATATACTGTTTCTGGAAGTGCCAGAGTACGGGAATAAAAGGATCACACGGCCTCTCCAGGTACATTTCTACATATCGAATGGCCGTCGCAAAAGGAGCCCCATGCAAGCTTTCAAGTACCTCCCAGGTGAGAGCCGCACTTCATTGGAACCTCATCTCGATGACTGCATTTACAGTGTATGGACAGGCTCCGCTATATCCTTTTACCTAGCAGAGAAAACTCCCTGTTCCCCTCCCCCCCACACAAGTTCTGCTGTGTAACATTATTTTTTTTTTATTTTAAATATTTATATTCCGCGTGTTCCACGGTTTACGGCAGATTACAATTTTATACGTACATAATCAAAATCGCAAAGAATATACAGCAACACAATAAAACAAATCAACAACAAAATGAATTAAAGTGCACAACCAGTTATCAAACATAAACTGAATTATGAAAAGGCCCTTCTGAAATAAGTAGACTTTGAGCTGCTTTCTAAAGAGAAGATACAAGTCAATTTTACGTCAGCAGGCAGTAAATTCCACAGTCTGAGGCCCTTTGCTTGAAAGGTAGAAGGTCTTAAACCAAGTCAACTAGCTAAACAAAAACTAGAGACCTCAAGTAAACACAGTGGCATACCTAGCTTGCTTGCCACCTGGGGCGTGTCACCACTGTGCCCCCCTCCTCACCCCCCTAAGGTGCATCACCCCCACTACCCTTCCTCCTAGCAAGGGGGTGCCTGGAGCAGTCACCCAGCTGTCAGCTCTGCTGGACCCTTGCCCTGGAACAGGAAGTAACATCAGAGGGGGCAGGCCCGGCAGGGGACCAGCAGAGCGGACAGCCATGTGACTTCTCCATGCAGCCCCTTGCCGCCCCCACCGCCACGCCCTTGGTACGCTACTGAGTAAATATTTGTCAGCAGATCCTTTTGTTCTCACAGGTATAGTTAGGGTTTCTATTCTTAGGTGTTTATAAATTGCAAATGTAGGTGTTTATTTTCCAGCTAATTGGGGGTGGGGGTCTTTGAAGGTACAGAAAGTCAATGTTTATTGGCGTTGATAATTTTACGAACCAGGGTGCAGATTTTGAAAGCAACACATTCTTTGATTGGGAGCCAGGTTAGTCTTTTGCTATGGTGTGGGGCTGCTTAAACCTGGGATCCTGCAAGACCATGGCAAGTGTGCTGAATCTTTCCTTTTCACATTGCATTTCCTTTCTTTCTTTGTGATGTTATTATACTGTAACCCGCCTTGATGGCGTTGCCCTAGGCGATCAATCAAATAAATGCACCCTTGACCCTGGCTTGCAAAAGCTGCACTTTAGTCAGATCTACTTGACATTTCTTCATTGTGGGTATCTAGAAAAGCTGACTGGCTGGGTTTGTCCTGAGGGTGATAAAACACCCATTCCACTTGCTGTCCCCCCCCCCCCCCCCCCCCCATACTAGAGTTTATTTATTTATGCATTCAATTTGATTACATCCTTAGGGGGGTCTTTTACTATGACGGTCTGGCGTTTTTAGCGTGCATTAAAAATGCCAGCGAGCCTTAGTTTAAAAAAAAAACCCTGTAATAAATGATTATATCGTATAAGTTTATACAAAACATGTAGTCTTATTAATTAATATTTTCTGTTTTTGCAAAATGTTCTTTATTGCAGTCATTTTTAAGGAGGAACCAAGCCAGGAGCTGCCCGTCAGTCCTTTTCCTTCGCTCTCCTTCTCCCCTCCCTGTCTCTTTCCTCTTCCTCCTGAAACTGGGCCCTTTGAGTGCGCCAGTCCCAAGATGGATATGTCTCCCTCCTACGCCTGCCTGTCACCAGCCCCACCTCACTGTCACAAGTTCTGTGACCTGCCCATGGACAAATCCTGTTACCCGCCACAGCCTTCTGGGTCAGGCAACCCAAGCCACAGCTTACCAGCACTGTCAGACTGCCGTGAGCTATATGGCGGGAGCTTTCCGGAAACCCCGCCTCTGAGTTATGAGCAACCCCCAGCCTATTCAGAAAATAACCACAGCATCATGGGAAGTCATCTGATAGGTCCTGTCAGCCACAGTTCCCACATGATGCCGACAGGATCGCATCATCCAGTCTCCTCTTCTTCCCATGTTGAGGTCCTGCCTCCCAGCCCCGTACCCTGGTCTCCACAGCCTCCTGCCTACAATGCCAACCATTTGGGCTACTCTGGTGCCCCGCAACTTTTCAGCCGCTCTTCCACTCTGTCTCCAAACTGCTTCATTCCGCCAGTGGGTGGTGACCTTGTGGAGGGGCCACAGGAGGACGAGAAGGAGGCCACTGATTTGACGCTGCATGTCCCCGCTTGTCCCGCACCCCCTGGCGAATTGATGCCCTCCTCCTGCTCATTCCCACTCCCAGATCTCACCCAGAACTATGTACCTTCTGATCCCCCACCCCCATGCCATGTTCTGCCCAGCCCCGCCACCAACTCTCCTCTGTCAATAAGCCCCACTTTCCCCACTGCTCCTGTGGATTTCCACCCTCTGCCTCAGCCCGAAGTGGAGAGGGGTGCGGCGCAGAAGCCAGACCATGGGATCAAGAACGCAATCTGTGTAGAACTCAGCTCTTCATCTAGCCAGGCCCCAGATGCAGAAGAGGGATGCGGGAGTCCGACTCCAGGTTCTTATAGCGACCCCTTCCGTGGAGCTCCAGTTGAGGGGATAACTCTGGAGGAAGGTATGAGAGCTTGAAAACCCAAAACTGGAGAAAGTGTGGACTGTAGGAGCAGACAGATATAGAACAAGAAGGGTCCAGGAGATGGGGAGGGAGGGTAATGACAGAAGTGGAAGGCGCAGAGGTTGGAAATGATTAAAGAATACATTTGCATTTCACCCAATACAATTACTAGGTATGTACTAATCATTAAAGCTTCATTTATATACCAATAATTCCCTCTGGCGCTTACTGGCAGCTAATGCCTCGTCTCCTTTCAGCAGGAGACGTACACATTCAAATTAGCTGCTCTTTTTTTCTAGTCTTTCCAAATGGCAGGTTATCCCAGACCTTTTTATTGATTCTTATTGCTTGTATAAAAGTGGATTCAATCCAGTGCGTTTTTTCTAGCAAAAATGGTGCCGCTACTCAAATGCCAGGCCACCCTTCAGGGGTGGGGTAATCACTGAGGGACCCATCCCACAATAGCCAGGCCCCCTGCAACCAGTCACAGAATCTATGACAAGACAGAATTGGTGTGTAGAGCCTGAGCTCTTTCATGAAAACTTGGGGACCATGGGTCAATTTTAGCAGACAATGGAAAAGGTGCCAGTACTCAGTACCCCCAAGCACCCCCTCAAAAAAAGCCCTGATTCAATCCATCCATCTGGCACAATAGGGTTAACAAATATTCAGCAGCCAGGTCCAAACTTGAATTGGAGAGGGTGTTTTAATGATGGTTTCTTGATTTATGTATATTATGGTGTTATTTTTATAATGATTGTTATTCTCTAGTTATGCATTTTATTGTAATCTGCTTAGAACTTATCATGGCTTTAGTGGAATATAAATTAAAATTTTATGTTATGTTATATTACGCATAGGTTTGGGGAGTCAGCCCTTGTAAGGATGTTGCCATTTTCAACAGGATCAAACTAGAAAAACTAAAAAAAAAAAAATTCACCCGTATTCATTGTTTTCACTTTGTTCCTCGTTCAATTTTCATTTTGTATCGACCTGTGGTTCGTCCATAGTTTTGTCGGAGTATGTGGTAGGGATGGGGCTGTCATTTGCAATCCCATCTCACTGACTTTTGTGTCTTTTCTGCTCTTTGATTTGTTAACGACAATTCATGTTTTTTTTTTTGTTTGCCGATAGTCGTGCCTACACTTTTCCCAATAGTGCATCGTTATGCATTCGTGAACCATTGCTCATGTGCAAACCACAGCACACGCACATGCTAGCAGAAAAAGAGAGTTTCCAAAAGAAAGCCTTGTTTTTTCCAAATAGAGCACACTTCTTTCAAAACAGTGCGCACTACACAACCTTGTCCCAGGACGAAACAAAAGGGGCAAACGAAAATGATTGAAATGAACATGAGAAACAACACGGCACAAACAGTTTCTGGCTGCTCATCCCTAGCATGTGGATTATGTCTGGAGGTGCGATGCTTATTACAAATCATTTTGACCCCCTCTTTTTTCCCCCCCAACAGTGAGCGAAATCATCGACAGGGACCTGGGAGAGTTCCCAGAGACTCAGCCCCCGGAGAAGCAGACATAGGACAGTTCCTGAACCCGCTTCTGGCCTTCTGTGCTGCTCAGAGGATGGTGTTTCCTCCCGACTGCTCCGGTTCACTGTCATATTTCCACACCGAAGTGATATCAGGGAACTAGTTTCCTCATATAGCAAAATCCTTTTAGTATAGAAACTTCGAAACAAGTAATACAGTAAGCAAATATGAGTATATAAGGAGGAAAAACCACTCGAAGCACCTGTTTCCCCACTGACAAGGTGGGTCAAGGCCTAGGGCTTCTTCATCATCGGAAAAACCTCCTGGTGTTCTTAGCTTGCCTTCTTCTCAAAACCTCAGAAAATATACACGCTACTTAACTGGGCTTTTTCAGATGTTGAAAAATAGAGGAGGGTACTTAAGTTAAGAGACCGTAATCTTCTCTGGGGCTCCACGGTCTTAGTAACGGAGGAGCCCCAGAGAACATAGTAGATGACGGTAGAAAAAGACCTGCACGGTCCATCCAGTCTGCCCAACAAGATTAAGGTCTCTTAAGTTAAGAGACCTCCTCTATTTTTCAACATCTGAAAAAGCCCAGTTAAGTAGCGTGTATATTTTCTGATGTTTTGAGAAGAAGGCAAGCTAAGAACACCAGGAGGTTTTTCCGATGATGAAGAAGCCCTAGCCCTTGACCCGCCTTGTCAGTGGGGAAACAGGTGCTTCGAGTGGTTTTTTCCTCCTTATACACTCATATTTGCTTACTGTATTACTCGTTTCGAAGTTTCTATACTAAAAGGATATTTCCACACTGCACACGCTGTCTCCGACTCTCATGCCCCCTCTCTCTCGGGATATTATGGAGTTCAGGGGGAGGATGTCTGTTAGGTCCTACATTGTCTTGACCTCAAAAATAAAGGTTACAAGACAGATGAAGAACTAGAAGAGAAAGAAAGAGTCAAGTCGAATTAGGAGGAGAGGGAAAGGTAGCATAATCAATAGAGAGGGATAGAGGGAAAGATCAGAGATGGGAAAACTTAGGGAGGAGTGCATAGGGAGAAGAAAGAGGCAGAGAGAGGAAGATTGGGGGGGGGGGGGGGGGGGGAGAAGACAGCACAAATAAAAATAAAAGGAGCTGGTCAGTGGTTTTTAAGCCCAGATATTCAGAACTCAGGCACTGAATATCCGGGTCATTGTGGTCACCTAGAAGGTATGTGGGTGTGGCCGATATTCAGCGCAATACCTACCTACCTAACCGGGCAACGCTAGGTATAAGGGCACTGACGCCGAATATCACTGGTGCCCGCATATCCCCTGGCTCTGCCTGTGCAGAGCTATGGCAGTCTTTGCCAATATTCAGCAGCAGCCAGGTGAGCATGATTTAACTGGGCAGGAGCCTCTCCTGCCCGGTTGAATCGTTTGGAATATTGACCTCCTCCCCTAAAATAATAGCAGTTTGTGAAAGCAGACCAGAGAGGAGATAAGATAACAGAGAGAGGGGGGTTAGATTGGGTTCTGGCACTTAGATACTGGTTTCATATGTACGAGCCAAAGATACCACAAGACAGGGGTATAAATGTTCAAATAACCCTCAGGACTGGCAAAAAACCAGTCTTGCTCCTGATAGCACTCTCTGTGCGCATTGGGAAAGGAGGAGGGCGACCTATGTGCCCTTCCTCCCCCTCCCCCAATATATGAAGAGTTGGGGAAGGGACACCATTAAAGGACTCTATGGTGCCCTATGGCAGCACCAGTGACAGGTTGCATGGACCCAAAGCTGGTTCTAGGGATAGGGGCAACCCCCCCAGCGTAGGGTCTGGAAAAGGTCAGTCTCTGGGTCTTCCACTGCTTACCTGAAGCCCCGCCTCCTCATGAATATGGAAACAGCCATAAATAAACCGTGGCCTAACTCTCCTGTCAACCAAAGCCCTTCTATCTGCAGTTTTGTCTTCCTTTTTTTTTATAGAAAATAAGCAGACATTTCTTATCTTGTTGTTGATATATTTTTTGATATGTTTCTCATTTTGTAATTAAAAACTGAATAAAATATAACATGCATTTCACAGTTTCCTTCTTTCTATGTGTACAGAGCAGTGATTTTATATCTATAAAGCACCATCAGTGTACAGAGCACTGTACAGATGCAGAACAGTGATTATTATTTATAGTGTCTTCAGTGTACACAGCACTGTACCAGGGGCGTAGCCAGCCTTCCGTGGGAGAGGGGTCCAGAGCCCGGGGGGAGGGGGCACATTTTAGCCCTCCCCTGGCGCCGCCCCCCCACCGCCGACATTGCCGCCCCCTCTCCCGCCGCGAACCCGCCGCCGCTGCAGCCTACCTTTACTTTTGCTGGCGGGGGATCCCACTCCCCGCCAGCCGACGTCTTCTTCTTAGTCGCTTCCCGCTCTTCAATTTGTTTGCTGACGTCCTGCACGTTGTACGTGCAGGACGTCAGACTCAGAGAACAGAACTGTTCTCCGAGTCTGACGTCCTGCACGTCAGCAAACAAACTGAAGAGCAGGAAGGACTGAGAAGACGTCGGCTGGCGGGGAGTGGGATCCCCCGCCAGCAAAAGTAAAGGTAGGCGGCGGCGGGGGCGGGTTCGCCGGGAGGGGGGTCCTGGGGTGAATCTGCGGGGGCCCCGGCCCCCTCAGGCCCCACGTAGCTACGCCACTGCACTGTACAGTCTCAGAGCTGTGATTTATATCTAAAAAAGCTCCATCAGTGTACACAGCACTGTACAGAGCAGTGAATATTATTTATAAATTGTCAGTATACTCAGCGCTGTGCTGTGTAACCAGGTCACCCTTCCAGGTGAGGCCAAGGCTGTTCCTGCTTAGCGTCAACCAGATAAACCAGACCTGCTCCCTCTGTTAGTCAGCACCCTTCAGGCTTGCTCATCATAGGATCCCATAGACTCCAGCACACTCATGATTCTTAGAAAGACACCAGGCTTTATTGTTCAAGCTCTTTCATCACAGCATTAGGCTTCATTTGATCACCTCCTTCACTGGGAGGATTCAGCTTAACATTTACATTCACTTCCTCAACACAGTTCAGTTCTATTTCCAAACAGCAACTGCTGGTCTTGCTCAGAAACGTATCATAACCCTCGTCAGCACTATCTTCTATAAGCAGACCGTTTCTGGGTTAATTGCTTCCACCGGTTTCTTCCCCACTGGTTCACCTTGGCTTCCCCCATCATCCACAATCTAGGTAATACAGAAGGCCACCAAAGCTTTTACCTTTCCTCCTCGAGTTTGAGCAAAACCAGACACCTCCACACGCTCTACCCCTTCTTCTTCCCCTACTTCCTCTTTACTGCATTCCATGTCCTCCTCCACCCTGAGCTCCCCCAGCTGATGCTCATTCCCTGAATCAGAACTCCTGTCCCAATCATTCATTCCTCCCTCCCCTTCCTGAGAGTCCTGCTGGAACCGCAGTGGCTTCTGGGGAGGGTAGTTCCTTCCCTGAACTAGTGACTTCTGGGGGAAGTAGTTCTTTCTCTGAACTAAAGACTTCACCGGCATCTCGGCCACCAGAGGGCGACCTGCTCGTCTAGAAGGGACGACAGAGGAAGGACGCTGACTTTTAAAGGGACAGCTACCCCCTTGTTCTTGCCCTAGCACTGCAGGGTGCTCACAACTGTCACACAGCAGTGATTATTGTTTACAGAGCTGCCAAGTTACCCATTCCAGGAGGGAGACTTTTTGGCCGGTCCTGGATTTCTGCCAACTTCATCCTGGTGCATTATGGGACCTGCAGCACTGAGTTCAATGGCTAGAATCATGGACTACAATTACTACACTGCTTTGGGATGTAAGTTTAAAATTAGGACCGGCCAAAAAAAGTCTCTCTCCTGGAATGGGTAACTTGGCAGCTCTGCATTTATAAAGTGTCTTCAATGTACACAGCACCGTACAGTCACAGGGTCTGCGATTATTATTTATAACGTATCATCAGTGTACACAGCACTATGATTACCTATAAATCCCCATCAGTGTACAGAGCACTGTACAGTCACGGAGCACTGATTATTAATTATAAAGCCTTGACAGTGCACACAGGAAGGTGTAGAACTTGAGGTTGAAGAGGGGGGGGGGGGGCACACTCAGGAGTAATGTCAGGAAGCATTTTTTTCACGGAAAGGGTGGTAGATACATGGAGATGAAAACGGTAATGGAATTCAAACATTCGTGGGATAAACACAAAGGAATCCTGTTTAGAAGGAATGGATCTATGGAATCTTAACGGAGATTAGGTGGCAATGCTGGTAATTGGAGAGTAAAACCAGTGCTGGGCAGACTTCTACAGCCAGCGCCCTGATCGTGACCGAATAGATATGGTGCGCTGGGTGTAAATTTTAAGGTGCTTTGACGTTAGCTTCAGAACTTTTAGGACAGGAACAGTCCTGGGCAGACTTCTACGGTCTGTGCCCTGAGAATGACAAGGACAAATCAAACTCAGGTATCACATACCAAGTATAATGAGTTTATCTTGTTGGGCAGACTGGATGGACCATTCAGGTCTTTATCTGCCGTCATTTACTTTGTTACTCTTTGGGGTTCTACATGGAATGTTGCTACTATTTGGGATTCCAGAATCTTGTAACTCTTTAGGATTCCAGAATCTTCAGAACTTCTAGTACAAGAACAGTGCTGGGCAGACTTCTACGGTCTGTGCCCTGAGAATGGCAAGGACAAATCAAACTCGGGTATAAAGTATCACATAACCATGTAAAATGAGTTTATCTTGTTGGGCAGACTGGATGGATCGTACAGGTCTTTATCTGCCCTCATTTACTATATTACACAGCACTGTACAGTCACTGGGCAGTAATTAATGTATAAAGTATCATCCGTGTACACAGCACTGATTTATATCTACAAGCCTCGCTCTCAGAGACCTTTAGCAGAGAGAGATTTTCTTGCAGGAAACAGCTGATGAATTTTCTTCCGCATTTTCTGCCTCTTCCTCATATCTGAACCTGTGCCTTCGTGTCCCTGTCCTGTGGTAGACACATGCGCACACAAGAGCACACACACGGACTCTGGCAGCTGCTTTTCTCCCTTGCCCTTGGGGTCAGCTCCAGGGTTCTGGGTCCATGGCTGGTTCCGTGTTCCTGCTGTAAGGTTAGTGTAAATATAGGGGGTTTACATTAGTGCTGAATCTTTTGGCTTTTTAGTAGGGCAGAGTCTGTCTCTGAAACTTCAACTTCCGCTCTTGTCACTCATCTGCTCCCTTTCTCTGTCACTTTCCCCTCCTTGCTTTCTTTTTCTCTCTTTCTCTCTGTCGTTCTCTCTTCCTCTGAGTCTCTGTTTTCTGTTTCTTCTCCCCACCCCCCCTTTCTCTATCACACTTTTCTCTCTCTTAGTCCAGATCAATTCTCGGAAAACTTCTCAGCCTGCCTTGTGATACCAGATCGGCAGTCTCGCTCTCTCTCTTCTGGGCCAGAGCCGCTGAGATGGGGGGGGGGGGGAGAAAGATTCCCCGGGCCTGGTCGACAAGAGGGGCCCGGTGCCTGCAAGGCTTCTGGAAGCAGGCAGAAGGTTCTGCTCCCTCGGTCTCTCTCTCTCTCTTGATTCTATGTGTCGGGACCCGGGTGATTGCGTTAACGCGATAACCCGGGTCCGGGTGATTGCGTTAACGCGATAACCCGGGTCCCGCACACAGAAGCAGGAGAGCGGCAGACCGAGGGAGGAGCAGATGCAGGAAGGTAAGGGGGCTGCCCTGCCTCAGACCCGACACTGTCTCTCAGCAGGCCCTGTTCTGGGACAGAGACATGCATTTTCAAAGCACTTAGACTTCCAAAGTTCCATAGTAACCTATGGAACTTTGTAAGTCTAAGTGCTTTGAAAATGAGCCCCAGAGACATCTACCCACTACAGCTTAGAAAAACATTTATAATGTCTCAAACTACCACCCTGGTACAGTGTATTTTTCTATCCCTGGAGCAGTAAGGGGTGGTATTTTGTTTATATGATACTGGTGGTCCACACGGTCATATGAAGCATTATTAAATTCATAGAGCACTGACAGGGCTAGAATGGATCCTAAGGAGCATAGCCGAGACTGGGTGGCAGAGCCGGTGGCGGGAGGCGGGGATGGTGCTGGGCAGACTTATACAGTCTGTGCCAGAGCCGGTGGTGGGAGGCGGGACTAGTGCTGGGCAGACTTAAACAGTCTGTGCCCTGAAAAGGACAGGTACAAATCAAGGTAAGGTATACACATGAGTTCATCTTGTTGGGCAGACTAGATGGATCGTGCAGGTCTTTTTCTGCCGTCATCTACTATGTTACTATGTTAGGGCTGTACAAGGTGCTGTTCTATTTATAGGGCATTGAAAGCCTGCATGAGGCAGTATGAAGTGATATTATGTAGCACAGACCGGGGGGGGGGGGGCAGCAAGGAAAATAGGTTCCATCCCAGAAGAGCTTACTGTTTGAGTAGTGGAGTTTGTCTGACAGGAGTAACAAGGATGCTGTGATGGTACAGGTTGTTTCTCCTTTTCACTCTCTCTCTCTCTCTGACAGGTGACTCCACTTCTCTGCTGAGTGTCGGGTTCCCTCTTTTCTGAGACCCCTGCCCCAGGATGGACAAAGGGACCCTGAATTTATACACCATCCCTGAGGATAAGCTGCAGGAGAAGAAGCTAATTGGTTCTGGGGGATTTGGGGAAGTGTATAAGGCCTGGCATAAAGACTGGGGCCATCTTGTTGCCCTGAAGAAATTAAATACGTAAGAGGAGAACCCACCCCCCCCCCACCATAATAAGATGATCTCTCTTTCTACGTCTCACCTCCTATTTTTCTCCCCTCTATTTGACTTACCCTCCTTTTCTCTGTGTCCGTCTGTCTGACATGGGAAGCCACCGCTTGCCCTGGGATTTGTAGTATGGAATGTTGCTGCTCTTTGAGATTCTGCTTGGAATCTTGTCACTCTTTAGAATTCCAGAATCTTGCTATTCTTTGGGGTTCTACATGGAATCTTGCTATTCTTTAGGATTCTAGAACCTTGCTATTCTTTGGGGTTCTACATGGAATCTTGTCACTCTTTAGAATTCCAGAATCTTGATATTCTTTGAGGTTCTACATGGAATCTTGCTATTCTTTAGGATTCTAGAATCTTGCTATTCTTTGGGGGTTCTACATGGAATCTTGCTATTCTTTGGGATTCTAGAATCTTGCTATTCTTTGGGGGTTCTACATGGAATCTTCTAACTCTTTAGAATTCCAGAATCTTGATAGTCTTTGAGGTTCTACATGGAATCTTGCTATTCTTTGGGCTTCTACATGGAATCTTGCTATTCTTTAGGATTCTAGAATCTTGCTATTCTTTGGGGTTCTACATGGAATGTTGCCACGATTTGGGTTTCTGCCAGGTACTTGTGACCTGGCTTGGCCACTGTTTGGAAAACAGGATACTGGGCTAGATGGACCATTGGTCTGACCCAGTATGGCTACTCTTATGTTCTCATGTTCTCTCTACTGATCCGGGTTTCCTCCCATCCTCAGAAAGCATGTCCAAAACGGGCAGGAGCAGCTCCTACTGGAAGCAAAGAAAATGCTATGCGCCCTTTCTATCGACCATGTGCTGCGAATGTATGGCCTGTGCCGATGCAGTGATGCCTCCTTCGGTCTGGTCATGGAATACATGGAGAACGGGAGCTTGGCCCGACTCCAGGCGTTGGTGAAGCCCCTGCCCTGGGCCCTCAAGTTCCGTGTCCTGCACGAGATTAACCTGGGCATGAACCGCTTGCATGACCTGTGCCCGCCGCTACTGCACCTCGACCTGAAGCCCCAGAACGTCCTGTTGAATAAAGATCTCCACATAAAGGTGAGTCTGTGTCCAGCAAGGGGAAGGCTGCCAACTGGATCCAGATTCACAGGACAGGGTTGATCCAGTCCTGGAACTTGTAGTTCTGATTTCCCCACTGCGTGCCCTAAGAAAGCAAGACTACAAGTCTCGGGGGTAAGCCCAAGACTGGATCGACTCTGTCCTGTGAATCTGGATCCGGTTGGCAGCCTTAAGGGATTCTGGGTAATGATAGAGGCTAATCACTTTCACACAGCAGACATGAATGCTATGCTCGCCAACTTGCTCAGTACCAGTAGGGTCATTAAAGGCCAGTCCGGAATTTCTAAACACCGTATTCTGATACTTTAGGGGAGCTGCAGCACTGATTTTAATGAGTAGCGACTACAAATACCACAATGCTTTGAGAATGCAAGTTGAAAACTAGGACTGGCCTAAAATATCCCTCCTGGAATTGGATACGTTGGCAGTATTACACAGTTCTTCCTGTAAATCCTTTCAGATCTCCGATTTCGGCTTATCGCGGTTTAAGCGTGGAATAACACTCCCCCAAGATGTTCCTCCCGCTGACGGAACACTGGAATTCATGGCCCCAGAGCTGCTCGACGATGTTAATTGTTGTCCCACAAAAGCATCTGATGTTTACAGGTAACATCCCAGGGATCCGGTCCAGGTTTCGCTCTGCTAGGATCCAGCTTACTAATGTCCATTCCAGGAAGGAGTTGGGATCCAGCCCAGGGCTTCCATCTTAGCTAATGTCCCCTTCCAGGGAGGTGATGGAATCCGCTCCAGGGTTTCTATGTCAACTGATGTCCATTCCAGGGAGGAGCTGGTATCCAGACCTGGGTTTTTCCCTGAAAGTGTGATACTGTGGGTAGCAGATGGTGGTGGGCTGAATTCACAGTCACTTGGGGATAATGTGAGGGAGAAAGAGCAGGTTGCGCTCATTTTCTGGCGTCAGCAATGTTTAACCGTACTTTTCTCTCCTGCACAGTTACGCCATCCTTATTTGGAGTGTCCTGAAGGGTGAAGAGCCTTACAGTAGTGAGTACAGATTTCAGAAATGTCAAGTAACCCAGTTCCAGGCTGGAGATTTTGGGACCGATCTAGATTTCTGACCATCCCATCGTGCGTTATGGGACTTACAGCACTGATTTCGATGGGCAGGATCAGGAACCAAAACTCCCAACACTGCTTTGCGACGTAAGTTCCAAACCAGGACTGCCTAAAAAAGGTCTCCAGCCTAGAACTGGTTAACTTTGTAGCTCTAGTTCAGGGGTTCTCAACTCAGTCCTCTGGACGCACCAGGCCAGTCTGTTTTGTTTTTTTTTATAGCCACAATAAAGTACGCAATGCGCATACCGCAATTCTTACGCTTTACGATTCCTTAACGTAACCCGCTCCACATGAATCTCATTTTACCACATCATTACTTTGTATTTGTTCACACCGGAGTCAGCGTACGTCTCTTCGGTATTTTGTAAGCCACATTGAGCCTGCAAATGGGTGGGAAATGTGGGATACAAATGTAACAAATAAATAAATAAAATTAAAAAATATACACGAGATAAATTTGTCTGCACTGCCTCCATTCTACGTAGATCTATTCATGCACGACTGGCCCAGTGTGTCCCAAAGACTGGGCTGAGAATCCCTGCTCTTGTTTTTTTAGTTATTATTAGGGGTGGGCAATGAACGCGTTAATAGCGCTATTAACATCGGCTGCATTTTTTTTTAACGCAGATCCGCACCCTTCCCCCTGCGTTTACCTCATCGGCTCAGGCTCCAGATTTTCCCTTCTTCCTCGCTGCGTCTTTCTTCCCCTGCCTAGCTGGGTTCTGAGGCTACTTGAGCCGAACCATGCCATGCAGGAAGTTGGGGAAGTCTCAAAGTTTCAAGTCCCGTCAAACCTTCTCCAACTTCCTGCACAGCACAGCTCAGGTATTTGAAGAGCCCGGCCATGCAGGGGGGAGAACAAGGACGAGGCAACGAGGAAGAAGAGAAAATCCGGAGCCCGAACCTTGCTGTTGAGGTAAACACAGGGAGGGGAGGGTGGGTTGGTGTTTAAAAAAAATCAGGGGCCATGAGAGAATCTGGGTGACAGCAGGTGGGGAGGGGGCCATGAGAGAATCTGGGTAAAGGCTGGTGAAGGGGGCATGAAAGAACCTGGGTGACAGCAGGTGGGGAGGGGGCCATGAGAGAATCTGAGTAAAGGCTGGTGAAGGGGGCATGAGAGAAAGAAACAAAGAAGGTGATTGTGCTCAATAAGAGAAAGCCAGTAGGAAAAGGCGAGAGACATGCCCAAAATGCATGCCTTGATTATGAACGATTAATCGTGTAATTAATATTTTTTTAATCATTGCCCACCCCTAGTTATTATTTACCACGACTGGTGTCAGAGGAGCACTTACAGATGTTGTACAAGTGTTAAATTATTTGGTTGTGGTTTCATTAAAAACAATGAACTAACCTTAGCCCAGGCTGCTCCTCCCTGCGTGGCTCAAGTGTAATCAACACATCTCAGCTCTCAACAAAACCCACAGCCCTGAGGCCTTGTGCCTCTCCGGGGCCTGGAGGCGCTGTGATGTCAAGGCAAAGTGGCCATGTCAGCTCCTGGAGAGATTTGAAAAGGACTGTTGATGAGTGTTAGAACAGGCTTAGCACATCTCGAGGGGAAGGTGGAACCCCGTACACAGTGTTCGCCTTGTCTTGTCTGCAGACGCTATGTCTTCTGTGATCAAGCTGCACGTTCCTCGAGGGCAGCGGCCTAGCCTGGAGTTCCTGCAGGATCTATACAACCATGTGGAGAGGCTGGAAGACATCAAAAGTTTGATGGTGAAGTGCTGGCACCAGGAACCATCAGAACGACCCAGTTTCAAAGGTACAGCAAACAGGGAGCTGTCCATGGTCAGGGTAGACATCTTTTCTCCATGTGCCTTCGGAGCTGATTCCCAATCAAAGAGGTCTTTTGTACAATCTTCCTCTCCCTTCCTCCATCTCAGGGGCCAACAGCTGCTCCCACTCCGAGGCTCTGAGCCAGGAACAGACCCCCCCCCCCCCCCATGTCTGGCAGACTTTCTAGTCGACAAGTCTGTAGAATCTCATGAGCACCTGAGTCATCAGGTGAAGCCCATCACTGAGGCAGTAGAGCACCGCTGAGCATCTAGGAATATCACCTCATCCCATGCTCTCTCCGTGTATATATATCTGCAGATTGTATCCAGACCACGAGGGAAATCTTCAAGGCCCATGAGCACCAGGAAGGCAAGGCAGTCTGCGACGTGTGGGATGCTCTGGTGAGTGCCCTGTTCTTGCCCCTGGTTTCCCATCCATCCCTCCCCTCCCACACACACACACTTTTGTGCATGCTCAGAGGGATAATATATTGTTAGTCAGTCTATCATTAATATCTCCTTACTAGCAGAAACCTGGAGCAATCTACAGCCACCCAATTCCTTCCCCATCCCCTGGATAAAGGAGCCTGACATCATATTTTTATTACATTTGTATCCCGCACTTTCCCACTCATGGCAGGCTCAATGCGGCTTACATGGGGCAATGGAGGGTTAAGTGACTTGCCCAGAGTCACAAGGAGCTGCCTGTGCCTGAAGTGGGAATTGAACTCAGTTCCTCAGGACCAAAGTCCACCACCCTAACCACTAGGCCACTCCTCCACTGTTGCTACTATTGGAGATTCTACATGGAATGTTGCTATTCCACTAGCAACATTCCATGTAGAAGTCGTCCCTTGCAGATCACCAATGTGGCCGCGCAGGCTTCTGCTTCTGTGAGTCTGACGTCCAGCCTTCTACATGGAATGTTGCTAGTGGAATAGCAACATTCCATGTAGAATCTCCAATAGTAGCAACATTCCATGTAGAAGTCGGCCCTTGCAGATCACCAATGTGGCCACGCAGGCTTCTGCTTCTGTGAGTCTGATGTCCTGCACGTACGTGCAGGACGTCAGACTCACAGAAACAGAAGCCTGCGCAGCCTTCTCCATGGAATGTTGCTAGTGGAATAGCAACATTCCATGTAGAATCTCCAATAGTAGCAACATTCCATGTAGAATCTCCAATAGTAGCAACATTCCATGTAGAAGTCGGCCCTTGCAGATCACCAATGTGGCCACGCAGGCTTCTCCATGGAATGTTGCTAGTGGAATAGCAACATTCCATGTAGAATCTCCAATAGTAGCAACATTCCACGTAGAATCTCCAATAGTATCTATTTTATTTTTGTTACATTTGTACCCTGCGCTTTCCCACTCATGGCAGGCTCAATGCGGCTTACATGGGGCAATGGAGGGTTAAGTGACTTGCCCAGAGTCACAAGGAGCTGCCTGTGCCTGAAGTGGGAATCAAACTCAGTTCCTCAGTTCCCCAGGACCAAAGTCCACCACCCTAACCACTAGGCCACTCCTCCACTAACCCTGTCTTTACCCACGGTATTGCAACTCCAAAGTGCTTTCGGGGAACAGTTTGGGTAAAAGGCTGTATGTGATCTCTAACCATTATAAGGCGCAGATGGATGCAGAATTGGGAAAATAATAGAATCATTCCTTTCCCCTCCTCACAGAAAAAGATGGAAACCTCCTTGGAACAAGAGAGGTGGGAGGTGCCGAGCTCCACAACTCTGAGTTCAAGTCCCACCTCTGGCTTGTTGGCAAACTTCAAGACCATGACACTGGAGCAACCTCCAAGCCTTATGAATGGTAAGAATAGGGTTACCACGTCAAAAGGGAACAGGTTAGTTCATGCCTGGTTTTACCCTATTGCATGCTGGGACATGTAGTTCTGATGGTCCTATTGTGTTTCCTACACAAATCAAAACTACAAATTCAGGCATGGAGTTAGGTAAAAGCAGGAATGGATTAACCTGTTCCTTATGACATGGAGTCAGGTGGCACTCTAGGCAAGACGTCAGTCCTAGATCTGGTTCCTCCCATCCCAATGAAGTGAGTCTCGGAGGCCTCCAGGCTGTGGGAAGGAGAGAGGATCATTGTTCTTACAGTGTTAAACACCTGGTACCAGTCAAAAAGTGGAACCTAAGGTGATGTGAAACGTGAGGAAAGAGACCATGCATAATGACCCACTTATGAAGGAAAATGGGAAGGCGAGATAGTCGGTACCTGACAGGGGAAGAAATGAAGAGTGAGAAATGGCAGAAGGAGAAAGGAGAGAGACATTGCATGATAGCTCCCTGACGAGAGCCGGAGGAATGAAATCTTAAAGAAAGAGTTTGGGGGGTGATGGCTCCCTGATGAAAGCCAGATGGGCAGAGTGTGATAGAACTGGGGGTTGAGTCTTCTGAGGCCCAAGTTGAATTTTCCCTCTTTTTCTCCCCGTCTCTCACAGAGGCTGTGCCACTCAGTGACCCGTCCAGCAGGACGCCACAAGGATTCAATTCCACCGGCCTGCCCCCACCCACAGCAGGCGCTCAAGGAACGCGGAAGGTGAGTGGAAAAACATGGAGACTAAGGCCACCAGCGTGATCCCTAGGGCCAGGGGCATAGCCAGACAACAGATTTTGGGTGGGCCTAGACAAGAAATGGGTGGGCATCAAATGTTCTCCCCTTCACCCACCACCCAAAAAAAACCTCAGCTAGTGGGGAAAACGCTTTTCCACCTTAGCAGTCTGCAGCAGGCATGCGCTGAAAACTGAGCCTGCGCAGGCGCTGGTATCGTGGAGAATAGCATTTTCATTACCATCAGGGGGAAGTCTTCAGCTGGCGGAGCTTGGGATCCCCACCTGCTACCACCAATACGTGTGCTACTGTTGGGTGGGCCTGATCCCTATTTGGGTGGGCCCCGGCCCACCCAGGCCCACCTGTGGCTATGCCACTGCCAAGGGCTCAAAAAGAAAAGGTGAATACAGCAAAGTCACTCAGGGGAACCCACTGGGCCTCTGACTGCAAAACGCAGCGGGTGGGTGATTTGACCTGCTTTAGTTCTGTCTTTAAAATTCTGGCTAGGGCCCTCACTAGACTTGTGGCCAGTCTGCTTTGTAGCCCTAAATGTCAGGCCTTCCCTTGCTGTCATGCTTCTCTCTCTCTCAGGTGACATGCCCTCTCACAGGGCCGCTGAGAGACTGGGCCAGGCCCGGGACAAGGCTGTCACTGGGGCTCCCCCACCCACCTGAGGTCGCCGGGCCCCCTCCACCGAGCCCTCTCCCCACCCCCGGGCCCTCTGCACTGACCTTAAGCACCTCACCTTCGAAAGCGTGCCCCGCCCTCGCGGAAGTTACCATCAGGCAAGGGCAGGACACGGAAGGAAGGAGTGGTCTGCCACTTGCTGCGCTTTCGAAGGTGAGGCGCTTAAGTTCAATGCCCGGGAGCAACGGAGGGCGGGCAGGCCGGACTGCGGTGCCGGGCCCCCCCCCCCCCCCGGAGGCCCGGGCCCGGGGAATTTTGTCCTCCCTGTCCCCCCCCCCCCCCCCTCAGCGGCCCTGCCCTCTCCCAATGATTAGTCCAGAACTCTCTTCCAAAACAGAAGGGTTAATTTATTCCAGGAAGGAAGGATGGAGCAGGAGGTCTGAAGACAAAATAAATAAGCAGTCTGGGGTCCCAGGGCCTGAAACACTGTAATGGCTCCATCTCCCACTTCCCACATATGAGTTAGCAGGCTACGCGTACCTCTTTCTGTGGATCAGTGCATATGTTTGAGTGTGTGGCTATGGATATCTGTTGTGTCCTGTGTTGCTCACTCCTTTCTTCCCCCCCTTCTTCTTCCCGCAGAAGATCACAGATGTCACACCTCAACCGCCTATCAATGGAACAGGTACGCAATCATTCAGAAGAAGTGTTCAGGAGGAATTAACAGCAAAGCAAAAAAGCTTCAGGACCTCCAAAGCTAAGTGATGGGAACATCATTGCAGCTGAGATTATCAGGCACAGGGATATAAAGTGACTCCCTCAAGGTCACGCAGAGAGAATCGGTGACAGAGCCGGGGATTAGAACTGAGGCACAGGGAGATAAAGTGACTTCTCAGGGTCACGCAAAGAGAATCGGTGACAGAGCCGGGGATTAGAACTGAGGCACAGGGAGATAAAGTGACTTCTCAGGGTCACACACAGAGAATCGGTGACAGAGCCGGGGATTAGAACTGAGGCACAGCGAGATAAAGTGACTTCTCAGGGTCACGCAAAGAGAATCGGTGACAGAGCCGGGGATTAGAACTGAGGCACAGGGAGATAAAGTGACTTCTCAAGGTCACGCAGAGAGAATCGGTGACAGAGCCGGGGATTAGAACTGAGGCACAGGGAGATAAAGTGACTTCTCAGGGTCACGCAAAGAGAATCGGTGACAGAGCCGGGGATTAGAACTGAGGCACAGGGAGATAAAGTGACTTCTCAGGGTCACACAGAGTGAATCGGTGACAGAGCCGGGGATTAGAACTGAGGCACAGGGAGGTAAAGTGACTTCTCAGGGTCATGCAGAGTGAATCAATGACAGAGCCAGGGATTAGAACTGAAGCACAGAGCAATAACGTTGCAATATTGTTTTACTTTAAATAGTTCCCACAGCACAGACAAGTTCTTTGACCTTGCTGAAGGTCACAAAATGAGCTGAGATCTGCTGATTCATCACATTGTTCTTTCATAACATCCCAAGCATTAACGTTATTCATGGAAATTCTTCTTTTCTCCTAGGATATCCTAAAACTCCCGTTTCCTCAGCTGATCCTTACATGCAGGGGCCGGTAAGTGGAATGCAGGAAGAGGTTAAGTTGGGGGGGGGGGGAGAGAACGTCATAGAAATGCATTTAAGTACCAAACAATTCAGATAACTCTGTCACAGACCTGTGTACTGCACTCATCATCCCCTGTCTGATTTACCTACTGAAAGCACCCCGTTTCTATTTTCCAGTTTTCCCTGGATCTGTCACTCCCTCTCTCCGTCTCTCTGTGTTACTCCTTCCCTCTGTCTCCCGGACTTATTTGTCTTTCCCTGTACTGCCCTGTCACTCTATCGTATCTTTCCAGGGCTGGCTCCGAGGAATTATGGCACCCCTACACTAACTTGCTTCGGCACTCCCTCCACCCCCCCCGGATTCACATTTAGGGTTACCATATGTTCGGTTTTACCCGGACACGTCCTGTTTTTGAGGATATGGCCGGGCAACCGGGCGGGTTTTGCCAGCCTGCCCATTTGTCCAGATTTCCGGACAAACGGGAAGGCTGGCGGGTGGGCCTAATAGTGTCCTATCCTCCCCTCCCCTTACTCTACTGCCCTGGTGGCCTAGTGACCTCTTCGGGACAGGAAAGAGTGCTGCCCTGCATACTGTTCCCCTCGCTGATGGTCCCAGCGCCGATTCAAAATGGCCGCGGAGAGTTGAGGCGGCCTCGTCTCATGAGGCCGCTTCAACTCTCTGCGGCCATTTTGAATCAGCAAGGGGAACAGTATGTAGGCGCTCCAGGCAGGAAAGAGGGGGCTTTTTTCTGCCCCGAAGAGGTCACTAGACCACCAGGGCAGTAGAGTAAGGGGAGGGGAGGATAGGACACCATTAAGGGGGGGGGGGGTGACGGGGGCATGAAAGGGGTGGGGCGATATGCGATGGGGGTAGGGTGTGTGAAAGGGGGCGGGGAGGGGTGTGGCAGGGGCAGGGCATGTGTCCTCTTTTTTTTGGGGGGGGGGGGGGGACCAAATATGGTAACCCTATCCACATTGCTTCCATCCACCGTGTCCCCCAGGGGTCCAGCATTTCTCTCTCACTCGCTCAGTCCAGCTTCTCTCCCTTCCTCTTCTGCCGTGGTCATCCTCTACACTTTACCTTCGCTGTTGGCAGAGGAAGCATGAACAATGGGCAGCTCTTGACCCACCCCTGCATCTTCCCACTGCTGCCTGCTCTGATGCAATTTCCTGCGGGTGGGATGCAGCAGTGAAGACGCAGGGGTGGGCCAAGAACCACTGTTCATGCATGCTGCTGCCAGCAAGCAAAGTAAAATGCATGGGACCGCGGTGGAAAAGGCAGGGAGAGAAGGCTTAACCTTTAGACCAGGAGAGGCCCTGGCGGTGATGTCAGAGGGTGTGGATTTTGGTGCCCTGAACCAGTGCCTCACCTGGTTCAATGGTTAAGCCCAAGGAGGTTTAATTGACAGGAGATGGCGGGAGCGTGCTTGGCCCATTATTTGGCCTGAAGCCAGTAGGCGGAGCTTGCAATACAATGTGTTTTGAGTGTATCAAGATGGCGACTGCGTGTAAGAGAGCAACGAAACCTCCTCGGTTAAGCCGGCCCTGTGTCTTTCCATCATTGGCTTCTCTGCAGCTACAGCCTCCCAGGGGTCTCTCACTACGAGGCAAGGGCGAGGGTTTACGTTGGGCACCAAATTTCTCTTCCAAACTCATTCATAGCACCCCCCCCCCCCCCCCCCCACTACCCAGCATCTCCTCTCTCTGGCAACCAGGGCGGTCACTTGCAACTTGCACTGGGCTCCCCCCATTTCTCTTGTGTAAAATATCCTGTCTTGAGTTTTACTGCTAACCATATGTTTGATGGGATGGGGGGTTTTGTTCTTTGGTATCTTTCAGTACGCAAGCACACCGTCGTCGCAGACCACGCCAGCACGCCCTGGTAAGTTTTCTCCCTTCACATGCAGGGACAGGGTCGGGGGCTGCATCAGAAGAGGGGGCACAAAAGAATAGGGAGAAGGGGAGGGAGAAATTCAACTTTAGATACCGATTCCAATAACATAGTAACATAGTAGATGACGGCAGAAAAAGACCTGCACGGTCCATTCAGTCTGCCCAACCTTGATTTGTACCTGTCCTTTTCAGGGCACAGAACGTATAAGTCTGCCCAGCACTATCCCCGCCTCCCAACCACCAGCCCCGCCTCCCAACCACCGGCTCTGGCACAGACTGTATAAGTCTGCCCAGCACTATCCTCACCTCCCAACCACCAGCCCCGTCTCCCACCACCGGTTCTGGCACAGACCGTATAAGTCTGCCCAGCACTATCCTCACCTCCCAACCACCAGCCCCTGCCTCCCAACCACCGGCTCTGGCACAGACCGTATAAGTCTGCCCCGCACTATCCCTGCCTCCCACCACCGGCTCTGGCACAGACCGTATAAGTCTGCCCAGCACTATCCCCGCCTCCCAACCATCAGCCCCGCCTCCCACCACCGGCTCTGGCACAGACTGTATAAGTCTGCCCAGCACTATCCCCGCCTCCCAACCACCAACCCCGCCTCCCACCACCAGCTCTGGCACAGACCCTATAAGTCTGCCTAGCACTATCCCCGCCTCCCAACCACCAGCCCCTCCTCCCACCACCGGCTCTGGCACAGACCGTGTAAGTCTGCCCAGCACTATCCCCGCCTCCCAACCATCAGCCCCGCCTCCCACCACCGGCTCTGGCACAGACCGTATAAGTCTGCCCAGCACTATCCCCGCCTCCCAACCATCAGCCCCGCCTCCCACCACCGGCTCTGGCACAGACCGTATAAGTCTGCCCAGCACTATCCCCGCCTCCCAACCACCAGCCCCTCCTCCCACCACCGGCTCTGGCACAGACCGTATAAGTCTGCCCAGCACTATCCCCGCCTCCCAACCACCAGCCCCGGCACAGACCGTATAACCCTAATCCTAAACGTTCACCATCAGCAGAAATATGTCACAAGCGAATCTAAAGCCTAAGAATATAAAAGCTCTTTCTGTGATCCTGTATGAATAAAACAAAGGAACTATATGACAAGTTCATTCTGTAATTGTTATTATTGTTTGAACGTACGGTTTGAGGCGCTGCTTTATTTTGACTTTTAATCCCTGTGCCACGAGGTGGGGAAAATCAGCACCAAATGAAAGCAACCCAAATATCCTTGAAACTAGGGCCATACCGAATATTAATCATGAATCTGATTCGATTCTGCCCCGAATAGTGATTTAAATTTGAATACGACTAATCCGGGGCTCTGCTGTGCTAAATCCTACTGTGAATTCAACACTTTTTTCTCTGTTTTCACGTTGCTTCTTTTGTTATTTGTTATGGTAAAGCTCAGTGCCCATAATTATTCGTATTTAGCTGAATAATATTTTTCATTATTTGTAATCAGGCAAACAGTAAAATATGCTAGTCAGTACAGTTCTCTACTTGAAAGTAAACTTTTTCCCAATCCCTGCAAATCGGTGGAGATGGATTATCCGCACCGTTTCCCTACGCTGAAGTGTCCAGCAGGTGGTGCTGCTACCTCTGTTTTCTGAGCCTGGCAGCCCTTCCAGTTTGTACTATATCATCTACTGGCTTTAAAATGGGAAGGGGGATTAAGAAGGGTGCGTCCCTGACCTAGAGCCACACACGCAGAATCAGTGACAGAACCGGGGATTAGAACTGAGGTACAGGGAGATAACTTCTCGGGGTCACACAGAGAGAATCGGTGACAGAGCCGGGGATTAGAACTGAAGCACAGGGAGATAAAGTGACTTCTCAGGGTCACGCACAGAGAATCAGTGACAGAGCTGGGGATTAGAACTGAGGCACAGGGAGATAAAGTGACTTCTCAGGGTCACGCACAGAGAATCAGTGACAGAGCCGGGGATTAGAACTGAGGCACAGGGAGATAAAGTGACTTCTCAGGGTCACGCACAGAGAATCAGTGACAGAGCCGGGGATTAGAACTGAGGCACTGGGAGATAACTTCTCAGGGTCATAACTTCTCAGGGTCACGCAGAGAGAATCGGTGACAGAGCCGGGGATTAGAACTGAAGCACAGGGAGATAAAGTGACTTCTCAGGGTCACGCACAGAGAATCAGTGACAGAGCTGGGGATTAGAACTGAGGCACAGGGAGATAAAGTGACTTCTCAGGGTCACGCACAGAGAATCAGTGACAGAGCCGGGGATTAGAACTGAGGCACAGGGAGATAACTTCTCAGGGTCATAACTTCTCAGGGTCACGCAGAGAGAATCGGTGACAGAGCCGGGGATTAGAACTGAAGCACAGGGAGATAAAGTGACTTCTCGGGGTCACGCAGAGTGAATCAGTGACAGAGCCAGGGATTAGAACTGAGACACAGGGAGATAAAGTGACTTCTCAGGGTCACGCAGAGAGAATCGGTGACAGAGCCGGGGATTAGAACTGAGGCACAGGGAGATAAAGTGACTTCTCAGGGTCACGCAGAGAGAATCAGTGACAGAGCCGGGGATTAGAACTGAGGCACAGGGAGATAAAGTGACTTCTCAGGGTCACGCAGAGTGAATCAATGACAGAGCCGGGGATTAGAACTGAAGCACAGGGAGATAAAGTGACTTGTCAGGGTCACACAGAGAGAATCAGTGACAGAGCTGGGGATTAGGACTGAGGCACAGGGAGATTAAGTGACTCCCTCAGGATCACACACAGTGAATTAGTTAGTGACAGAGGCGGGATTAGAACTGAGGCAGAAGGAGATCAGGTGGCTCCCTCAGGAGCACACAAAAGTCAGTGATCCAGGTGAAGAGACCCCTGGGCATGGTTTGTAATAGTTTTTTTTTTTCATTCCGCTGTTTCAGGTTCTCAAACCAGAATCACTGGAACTGTGAGTTATCTCCAGATTGGGGATAATAATAAAATGGATATTCGCCACACTAGGAGAAAGACCAAGACAAAAAAATAGCAGGAAAACAAGGTGCCATCCAGAGAGAGGACACAGCCCATCTGTGTCCTGTGCTCAGCCCCTCTGCCCTCAAGTACAAGTCCTCAGGGACGGCGCAGAACATTGTCAATTCAACCACAGGGGGCAGGCAGGTCCCCTGGGGGGGGGGGCCCTGCGGAACTTGCCTGCTCCTCACGCGATATTGCTGTACCTCCCACAATGGTAGAGGCGCAGAGGGCACGGGACCTCGCAGGGAACATTGACGCCTTCCTTCTCCTTCGCCCTTCACACACATTTCTGGAGGGAAGGGCAGGATTGCCAGAGTGACCTTAGGGGCCGGTGTCAAAGAGGAAAAATGTCTCGGTGCTCCATAAATCAGTTCATGGATCCAGCTTCTCATATATAAAGTACACTCCCAGAAACTGTGAAAACTACGTACGACCACCTCAACTTCCGGAAAGCACTAAAGACTTACCTGTTCGAAAAGGCATATCCTAAGGACCCAACCTGAATCCAGCAATTCAAAGAAACCCAAATTTGTTATGAACTTAATAAACTTTATATAACTTCCCTCTCTATGTTTCCCTAATGTGTCTGTACATATCTATTTCATTTAAAATAACATCACTCTATATTTGTTTCCTCACCGGAGGTGGGAAAATGTGGGGTACAAATGTAACAAATAAAGATTAAAATGAACTGTGATGTCTGTGGAGATACCCCCCCCCCATCCCATAGTTCCTTCAGACGCGCAACTGTGGACTTACGCTATAATCAATAACGGCAATTGTCTTTACAGGATTCGCATTTAATGCCCAACATCCCGGCACCCAACTTCAGGCAATCTATAGAGTAATATCCTGATCGTGTCTGGTTATTTTCATGTTTTGCCATTAGCTCCTGAAAACGAGTCAATAAATGCATTAAAGCTGTTCCAGTAAAACAATTTTATCTTATGTTGGTAGGGGGTTGGGGGGGGGGTTCTCTTTCTCCCCGTCTGACACTCTGATACTAGTTGTCAATCCAGTACTCGGGGCACACCTAGCCGGTCGAGTTTTCAGGATATCCACAATGAATACGCAAGAGAGAGATTTGCATGCACTGTCTACTTGGAATGAAAGTCTATCTCCTGCATATTTATCGTGGATATCCTGAAAACCTGATTGGTTGGATTTTCATCCGAAGACTGGGGTTGAGAAGCATTGATCTAAGGTGCAAATGATCAGGGTCTGATTTTCAGCTTCACATTCCCAAACTTGGCCCTGGAGGCACCCCAGCCAGTCAGGTTTTCAGGATATCCACAATGAATATTCATGAGGGATATTTGCACGCCAAGGAGGCATGAATATTCATTGTACATATCCTTAAAAAACAGACTGGCTGGGGTGCCTTCAGGACCAAGTCTTGGAACCACTGTTCTACTTAATTGCGAGGGGCCTCTTAAATGTTACAGCTTAGGGACCACGGTACGCATAAATCCGGCCCTGTAAGTGATGCAGAGAAAGATGTCGATCAAGGTGTATTATATGGAAATCTTTCTTCAAGGAGACTGGGGTGGATATGTGGAAAAGTATTCCACAGGGAGTGATGGAGGCCAGAACAGTAACAGACCGATGGTCCATCTAGCCCAGTATCCTGCTTCCAACAGTGGCCAATGCAGGTCACAAGTACCCGGCAGAAACCCAAGTAGTAGCAACATTCCAGAACCTTAAAGAGTATCAAGATTCCGGAATGCCAAAGAATAGCAAGATTCCATGCAGAATCTCAAAGACTAGCAACATTGCATCTGGCAGAAACACAAAGAGTAGCAACATTCCAGAACCCCCAACAAGATTCTGGAATCCCCAAGAATAGCAAGATTCCATGCAGAATCTCAAAGACTAGCAACATTGTATCTGGCAGAAACCCAAAGAGTAGCAACATTCCAGAACCCCAAAGAGTCACAAGATTCTATGCTACCAATCCCAGGGACAAGCAATAGCTTTCCCCATTTCTATCTTGACAGCTAAACTCAGGCCCCCATCAAAAAAAATCAGCTCTGGTGAAAGGTAAATTACAGCTCAGGTTCAACAGGTATTTTCCCGGACAGGGGCGTAGCCATGGGTAGGCCCACTCAGCAGCAGTGCACTCTCGTCAGCGCCAGCATCGGGAAAGCAGGCTGGACTCCTGCGGTCCTGCGTCTCCCTCTCTTCTTGCTGCTCTCGTTTCAATGGGTCCCGGCAGCGGCAACAATCCCCACATATGACCTGCCGCTGCCCCGGAAGCCTCCCCTCTGCCACGTCCAGAGCAACTTCCTGTTTCTGTCTCGGCGAGACGCAGCAGAGGGGTGGCTTCCGGGTTAGCGGCAGGCAGAGCCTAACTTGGTGTCCAAGGATTACCTTCCGACCCAGAGTTTGTCCACTGCATTAACGCCTTTTGCGTTCACCTGTTTTCCCCACCACCAGTCTAAAAGGGTGTTTGTACTACCTTACGATCTTCTCTCAAGCTATAAAATTATAGCTCCTGAGGCAGGCCCCGTTGCCGAAACATGGTGCCATGTGGAGTTCAACTTCGTCATACAATAAAGAGCATATCTCTTCAGCCTGTCTCCTTGGCCTCCTCTCCTCTTCCCCCACTCTCCGTCTCTGTTGACAACGCCCTCATCCTCCCCGTCTTGTCAGCCCGCAATCTCGGAGTCATTTTCGACTCCTCCCTCTCCTTCTCTGCCCATATCCAGCAGACAGCTAAGACCTGTCGCTTCTTCCTCTATAATATTAGCAAAATCCGCCCATTCCTCTCTGTACAGACCACCCGAACCCTCGTCCACTCACTCGTTACCTCTCGTCTTGACTATTGCAACCTTCTCCTCGCTGGTCTCCCGCTTAGCCACCTATCCCCCCTTCAATCTGTCCAAAATTCCGCCGCACGTCTTATCTACCCGCGTGAACCGAAACTCTCATATCACCCCTCTCCTCAAGTCGCTTCACTGGCTCCCGATCCGCTACCGTATACAGTTCAAGCTTCTCCTAATGACCTTCAAATGCACTCAATCTGCAGCCCCCCATTACCTCTCTTCCCTCCTCTCCCCCTATGTCCCCACCCGTAACCTCCGCTCTCAGGACAAATCACTCCTATCTGTACCCTTCTCCACCACCGCTAACTCCAGACTCCGCCCCTTCTGCCTCGCATCACCTTATGCCTGGAACAGACTCCCCGAGCCCATACGCCATGCGCCCTCCCTGCCCATCTTCAAGTCCTTACTCAAAGCCCATCTCTTCTCCCTTGCTTTTGGCGCTTAACCGACCTTCCCCATTCATGATACCTACACTGACTACATAGCTTGTTACCTTTAGATTGTAAGCTCTCTTGAGCAGGGACTGTCCTTCCCCATGTATTAACTTGTACAGCGCTGCATAACCATTGTAGCGCTATAGAAATGCTAAGTAGTAGTAGTAGTAGTTGTTGATCACTCAAGGGATCCAGTTTCTCCACCTCGGTGGTTGACCCCTGCTCTAAGCACTTTGCCTACTGCTCAACTCTCCAAAGGAAGAATGGGACAGAGGCTGATTAGGCTAAGAGGCCTTCATCTGCCTTCACTTTCTATTTTTCAAATATAACCCCAAGGATTCCATCCTCACAGAGATTAAGAGGGAACAGTTATGTAACAAGCTACTTCAAGGTCAGCCAGGAATTGGTGGCAACAGTGAAATGGAAGTCCCAGGTCTCCAGGTGCTTCATTAGGGGAAGCCGCCCCCCCCCCCCCACTTCAAAATTCTCACACACGGCAAGAAGCGCGGCCCAGAAACAGGAGGGCACGTTGATCCGGTCCGGGTTTTGTAAAACCCAGACCGGCTCAATCTGTCCTCCTCTTTCTGGAGCCATAGGGTAACCTGCCCTACATTCCAGTTAACATGGACAGGGCAGTGGCTGTTTCCATTGAACAGCGGCAGGGTTAAAAGCACTTTGATGCGGCCTGCGCCGGACGCCGCCCCGTTCACATGGGTTACATCTGAAAGAAATTGTCTTCAGAGCTGTGTTGTGTCAACAGAATTAAACACACGTTTAGATGTATACATATATACACACACACACAAACGTACACACCTCATTTGGACACTCCGCTGCTGCTGTTATTATGACGTTGTGTTACAGTGACTGTCTCTCTCTCACCGGTCTCGCTCTTTTTATTCAGTGCCCGTCTCACCCTCTTCCACTTACTCTTCACATCTATAGGTCACAGCGTAAAAGCATATAAGTTATTTTCTTATCAATTTCTTAACTGTTTCAATTGTTTATGTTAACAAGTAGACAGTATATAAGAATTGTAATACATAAATAAAGTCATTAGCAATTAAGCAAACAGGAAAAGGCAATCTCCACTTTCATTTTCCCTTCTTATAAGTTCCTGCTGTCAGTGGGAGTCCTCCTTCCACCCCCTCCCTCCCCGCAAGCAAGTGGGTCCCGCATCATGGTGTACCTAGTCTGTCTGTGCCGCAGTGGCGTAGCCACAGGTGGGCCTGGGTGGGCCAGGGCCCACCCACTTAGGGCTCAGGCCCACCCAACAGTAGCACACGTTTAGCAGTAGCTGGTGGGTGTCTCAAGCTCCACCAGCTGAAGACTTCCTCCGGATGGTAACGAAAATGTTACTGTCCACGATACCAGCACCTACGCATGCTTGGTAGGGGGGGGAGAACACTTGGTGCCCACCCACTTCTAGCCTAGGCCCACCCAAAATCTGTTGTCTGGCTACGCCCTGAGTACTCTGAAGGACAGAGAGGTTATAAGCCCCCCTCCCTCCACACGCACTCCATAGGAAGGCTAGGGGGAGGCAGGAGACAAGAGTTGTGGACTGTAACCACCTCATCTCTGCCAAGATGAGAATTTTGAAGGCAAAAAAGGGAGGGGGTATTGATGCCAACCCCCTCCTCTCCATAGCTTTTTTTTCTTTCATTCTCTCTCTTTTCTTTGTAAGAATATTTCATAAAATGAAGCTGCTAGAGCACAGATTAAAGAAGAGGGAATGGAATGGACAGCATGCTGGGAATGGGACACTGTATAGCCTTGGAAATTTCTACCCCCCCAAAACCCCCCTGCAATGGGGAATGTTTATCTGAAAGGAAGGGTGAGGAATATCACATCCACCAGGCAACTTAGATCCCAGACAACCCCCCCCCCCCCCCACCCACCCACCACCACAAACACCGAGATCTGACACCCCTTCCCACCACAAATATGCAAAGTACAATATACCAGCTTCCAAATCACGCAAACCTTACCCACCCACCCCCCATACACACCAAGGGCGTAGACAAATACTCCATTTTGGGTGGGCATCCCATCTGGCATCTTTCCTTCACTCCCTCACCCAGGCAACCAATAATTTCTCATTTCCACCCTCCCCTGCATCATTTTCAAGTGACTCATATCCACTGCTCTCACCGGTCCAGAGCCTTCCCTCTGACCTGGTACCACTATTGTGAAAACCGGAAGTCCCATCAGAGGGAAGGCTCTGGCTGGCATGCGTTGTGGGTATGAGCTGCTGTTCACGAAAAAACTGAAAGATTGAAAAGGTACAGAGTTTGGGGGGGGGGGGAGGGGTTGAGTTGACAGCTGCCAAAATGCCTGGGGGGGAAGGGGAGGGAGAGATGCCGGGAGTCTTCTGGTGAAGAGGCTTGAGGAGCCTCGCCAGTCACATCGGAGATGTGCCACTTATGGGTGGGCCTGTGCCCACCCAGGCCCACCTGTGGCTACGCCACTGATACACACAAAGGGGCTCATTTTCCATATAGAAAAGCAGACAAAAGGTGGCACAAACTGACAGCTGGACTTTTGTCTCACAAAAACGACCAAATTACTATTTTCAAAACTTATTTTTTAGACATTTTTCTAAACTGTTCATCTGCAGTGCTGGGGGCGCGTTAAGGGCTGGGTTTGGGTGTTCCTAACACTCGGATGTTTTTCTGCCATAATGGAAAACAACCAGGTTCACCACTTGATTTTTTGGCCCTTTTCAGCAAAACATCCAAAGTCGAATTTAGACATCATAGCAAAACTGCCCCGCCATGCGTGACATTCTCAGATCCCAAGTCCACACAAAACCTTCCATCTTTTCCCCACCACCAACACGCAAAGCCTGACCCCTCTTCATATCACAAATGCGCAAAACTCTAACGTCTGGTAACCGGGCCGTGCATTCAGGCCAACCAGTCTAATCCGTTTGGCTACCAACGCTAATGACACGAGTCCAGGCTGTCTCTTCTCTTTGGAAGTGGGGCCAGGCAGAGAGGATGGGGAGTCTCCCCCCAATACTGTGCTCCTGGCTTGTGACCCATCTTTCCGTCCACATGGCCAACAATATTAACCAGCAATTCTAGAGGCCGATGTGAGGGTGGAGATGGGGAAAGGGAAAACTATGGGTTTGTCCAATAGAGACTGGGGAGAAAGGGGTGGCAGAGGCTTTGGGGGAAAGCAGGAAACAGGAGGACAGCAACCCTTGCTGATACACAAGCCAAACGAACACAGCAAGGGTGACCATAGACAGAGCGTCAGACGATGATCGAACCAATCTTCTTTATTTTGATATCCAAAACTCAACTCGAATCGTGTTTCGGCCTAAAAGGCCTTCCTCGGAATTCTTCTGGTGTTATATCGATACTTAGCTAGGCTTAAAATGGAATGCAGATGATGTCTGATATCTGGATTCTTTCGGTAGAAAACTTGTCCAAATGCTTGAACTCTCTAGAGTGCAAACAAGAAGTTAGGGAAAAAAAAAAAGACCAGTCAAAAATTAAAAAGCAAAGCAGATCAGAATGACCTCACTAGGATTTAAAGCAGCCAAGTGATCTAGAGAGTCTTTGGTTCCTGGAGTCCAGGCAAACTTCTACTTTCTCCCAGCCCTTTGGGCCCGAGGTCGTGGACATCACCCATGACACTAGGAATGAGCACTGAGACCCACCTTCACAGCAGTGACCCTTTTCAGGTCTACACTGTAATTTTTGCTGGAAGTCTAAATTTGATAGAATACCTATATAAGCACATAAGTATTGCCACACTGGGACAGACCAAAGGTCCATCAAGCCCAGTATCCTGTTTCCAACAGTGGCCAATACCTGGCAAGATCCCAGAAAAGCTCAATACATTTTATGCTGCTTAGCCCAGAAATAAGCAGTGGATTTTCCTCAAGTCAATTTAATAATGGTCTATGGACTCTTCCTTTTGGAAGCCATCCAGACCCTTTTTATACCCCGCTAAGCTAACCGCCTTTACCACATTCTCTGGCAACGAGTTCCAGAGTTTAATTACATGTTGAGTGAAGAAAGATTTTCTGTGATTCGTTTTAAATGTACTACTTTGTAGCTTCATCGCATGCCCCCTAGTCCTAGTATTTTTGGAAAGAGTAAACAAACTCTTCACATCTACCCGTTCCACTCCACTCATTATTTTAGAGACTTCTATCATATCTCCCCTCAGCCGACTCTTTTCCAAGCTAGACGCTTCAGCCTTTCCTCATAGGGAAGTCGTCCCATCCCCTTTATCATTTTCGTCGCCCTTCTCTGTACCTGCTACATTCCTCTTTCAGAAGGCACCTGAACCCTGTGTCCAGGACACAGGGACACAGCCGAACATTGTGTCCACACAGCACAAGTGCATTTCCACAAGCAAGCAGAGGCACAGATATTCAGGGCCAGTTCACAATGCAGAAATCAATCTGTGACTTTCTTGGCACAGGAAGGGGCAAAGAAGGGCGGTTCCGCCCGTCAATATCCCTGTGTCCCAGCCAAGCAGGAAGCGCGTTCCCTATCCCCCCACCTCCACCATATCCCCTGCCCGCTTTCATCCTTCTTCCCAGAGGTCGTAGAGGTCACTGCACATCTTGCAGGAGGAAGGAATCGGAGAAGAACCACACCCGGCCCATTGCAGGAGCTACAGGAAGAGAAGAGGTCCTCCTGATTATATCCTGGCTGTATGCCCTGACTGGGAGTGTGTGGGGGGGGGGGGGGGGGGAGAGGCATCTTATCTTCCCCCTAAAGGCTCTTCCTGCCAAGTGAAGGGAGGAGAGTGATCTGACCATGTAGTTCCCCCTCTCTTCTCAGCCCAAAGCACATGGAGGTGAGGTTGCCAACTGGTTCCGTAAAAAGCAAAAAATAAATATATAAAGTAAAATAACAATCAAACCAAGATAACCCAGTCTTGAATATGATCCTTTACATACATTGTCTTGCAACTCCAATATTCCTACTGGCTTCTGCTAGAAGAGCATGCAGTGGGGGAGAAGGGGGACAAAGACAGGGTTAGTGGTAAGAAACAGGGTAATCCAAAGTCTGAGATGTACGTCTTACTTTTTGACGTGAAAAGACGGCTTCATATCAAGTTTATGGATGGCTTTAAACCAAGTCCCTGGGGAAAGACTATTTGAAACCCGCGGTGTTGAGAGTGAAGCGACAAGTCAAAAAAACCTTTTAGAGATAAGTTCACATTTTGATTTATTTATTTGAGTAGGAGCACTATTGAAACAGATAATCAGGCTTATTTTCGAAAGTGATCGCCGGCAATTTCCCAACATAAATCGGGAGATGGCTGGTGATCTCTCAAAAGCGGCAAAATCGGTATAATCGAAAGCGGCGTTTTTGACAGCATCGCCGCTTTCCCGGCGAAAGTTCGAGGGGGCGTGTCGGCAGCTTAGTGAAGGCGGGGCATGGGCGGGCATGGGCATAGCTACCAGATGGCCGGCTTTTTCGGATAATAGAAAAAAAAAAGCGGCATTAATCAGTATTTCGCTGGGTTTACTTGGTCCTTTTATTTCCATGACCAAGCCTCAAAAAGGTGCCCCAACTCACCTGATGACCACCGGAGGGAATGGGGGATGACCTCCCCGTACTCCTTCAGTGGTCGCCAACCCCCTCCCACACTAAAAATATTAAAATCAAAACCTTTTTTTACCAGCCTGTATGCCAGCCTCAAATGTCATACCCAGCTCCCTGACAGCAGTATGCAAGTCCCTGGAGCAGTTTTTAATGGGTGCAGTGCACTTCAGGCAGGCAGACCCAGGTCCATCCCTTCCCTACCTGTTACACTTGTGGTGCTAAGTGTTGAGCCCTCCAACCCCCCCCCCCCCCAAAAAAAAAAACCCACTGTACCCACATGTAAGTGCCCCCTTCAACCATAAGGGCTATGGTAATGGTGTAGAGCTGTGGGGAGTGGATTTGGGGGGGATTTGGGGGGCTCAGCACCCAAGGTAAGGGAGCTATGCACCTGGGAGGTATTCGTATATTTTATAAAAATTTTTAGAAGTGCCCCCTAGGGTGCCCGGTTGCTGTCCTGGCATGTCAGGGGGGCCAGTGCACTAAAAATGCTGGCTCCTCCCATGACCAAATGCCTTGGATTTCGCTGGGTTTGAGATGGCCGGCATTTTTTTCCATTATCGCTGAAAAACAAAACCGGCCATCTCAAACCCGGCAAACTCTGGCATTTGGCCGGGCTAAACCGTATTATCGAAAGAAAAGATGGCCGGCCATCTTTTTCGATAATACGGTTCCGGCCAGCTGTAGCGCAGCCACCAAAATAGATCAATAGCACATACAGAAAATTAAGAGAAGCCCGATGAAAGAGGTGCTATACCACTTGGCAAAAGAAATATATTGCCTAAAAATAAGTAGTTTTTGCTGAGGACACTCATATATATATATATATATATATATATATATATATATATATATATATAAAGTAAAAAAGTAACAAAAGAAAAAAAGAACAGAAAAAAGTATTAATAGAAATTGCTGAGCACTGTCTTTATGCATACAATAGAAACATCGGGGTCTGTATTGCTGTTAAATACGTGTATGTAGCAGCGACTAGGCTTGGTTCTAGTTTATGACCTCACCCCAAAGCAGGGACAGAGGAGTCAGATCCCCAGGAAATAGTTTGCAGGCCTGGATTTGCCCTATTGCATGCTGGGACTTGTAGTTCCAATGTTCATATATAGTCTGGGGTTAAACAAGGCATGCCCTGAGCACCTGAAACCCTAAACAATCCAACTAAAACAACCCTTGACTGTATGTACAGCTTTAAAAAAAAAAAAAAAAAAAATCTCAAAATTATTGTTTTTCAGCTACATCATAGCACCACCACTTGCAGGTCATGCTACAGCCCTGATTAGACATGTGGCTAACAGAAGAAAGGACCTAGTGAAGCTTGAGGAATGATTGGAATTTGTCAGCTGAGATTTAATGCTAAAAAAATGCAGGGTCATGCATTAGGGCTGCAAAAACCCGAGCGAACCGAACGGCCACAGTTTAGGGGGAGGAAGAACTTTCGTGCAGGAAAGAGGAGCGGGACTTGGGTGTGATCATAGGTGATGATCTTAAAGTGGCCATACAGGTGGACAAGGTGACAGTGAAAGCTAGAAGGATGCTTGGGTGCATAGCGAGAGGAATGGCCAGTAGGGAATAAGAGGTGATGATGACTCTGTAGAGTAGAGGATGACCAAAGATGATTCACCACTGAAGACTTGAGTCCAACCGTATTTATAAGTAAAATAAGGACCTGACATGGGCCGTGTTTCAACACATGCAAGCGCCTACATCAGGGGTCAAATTAAATACTCCAGATGAAAGCACGGAGCCAGAGCTCTGCTGGTATGCGAAGCCGTCACTTTTCGAGACGCATTAACACTAAAATCTAATGGATAAACACTTGCAACGACTGCCGGTGTCAGGTCCTTATTTTACTTATACTAATAAAGACTGTTGGACTCAAGTCTCCAGTGGTGAATCGTCTTTGGTCAACCTCTACTTTCACCTGCTGTGATTCGTCATCGTAGAGGATTCCCCCTGTTTTGCCCCTTTGGATGACTCTGTAGAGACCTTGTTTAGAATATTCTGTACAATTCTAGAGATTGAACCCTCAAAAAAATGTAAACAAGATTGAGTTGGTCCAGAGGGCAGCAACTCGTATGGTCAGCGGTCTTCATCATGAAGCATTTAGAGACAGACTTAAAGATCTCAATATGTTTATTTTCAAAGAAAGGTGGAATAGGAGAGATATGATAGAGATGTTCACATATCTATGTGGCATAAATGCACTGGAGGCAAGTCTCTTTCAATTGAAAGGAAGCTCTGGAATGAGGAGCATAGGATGAAGGTTGTAACCAGGTACCTCTAAGTGCAGCCAAGGATAGAACAATCTCCTCCAGCCACGGACTCCCGGTACAGTCAAGAAATAAATGTCTACCAGCAACTTCAATCTTAAGGACTTTATTCCATGCAGGTTTCTAGTAGACCTGATACACAGTTCCAACAGCAGCATTCACCTTTAATCTTAAGCACATGTAAGCCACCTAAAAGTGTGTGGCAAATAGTCCCATTTAAGCAGTAGGCTATCAGCACATATCAGGATTCAATACAGGCTCACAGTCAGCTCCAGTCTGGGCTCATTATCCAGTGCACAGTAACAGTAGTTCAATTCCAAATAGAAGCAGTTCATTCAGTCATCATCACAGTTAAACCACAAAGCAGAAGTTTCTACCTTCAGGAGGGTTCAATACCTTAGGGACTTCTCATACCCAAGGGATTTCACCCTGCATCAGCTTCACTGGTAGATTCAATACTTTAGGGACCTCTCTTACCCAAGGGTTTTCAGCCTACAACTGCTTCTCTCTCTTGGGACTCCTTCCCACCTGCCTAATCAATCCCTGGCTTCTGCTACCACAACCATACCAGCTGAGTTAAGCATTAGACTAATGATGAGCTCCTGCACACAGGGTTTCCTATCTCTCTTTCCCCCTAGTGGCAGCCCATCTACACATCCTGCCAGCTTACACCCATGTCTTCCCCCATTGCAGCTAGGAGTCCATTCCGGGTTCCTCATCTCACCCCCTGGCTCCTTGCCTGCAATGCCTTCTGGGACTTGTATTTCAGACTGACACTGCCTTAACCCAACTATCCTGGATGTGACTTTATCACAAGGTAAAAGTGGACAGACTCAGGAGCGACCTGAGCAAATACTTCTTCTCAGGAAGTGTGGTGAATTTGTGGAACAGCCTCTCGGTGGAAGTGGTGTTGACAAAAACAGTGTCTGAATTTAAGAGCGCTTGGGACAAGTACATAGGATTAAGGGAGTGATAGGGAGAGTAGATGGCATGGCTGGGCAGACTGGATAGGCTAGATGGTCTTTATCTCTCTTCATTTTTCTATGTTTCTACGTTTCATCTACGCATTTTCCCAACAAGAGCAGGTTTGGGGAAATCCTGTTTCTGTCTTTCCAGTTTCTTCCTGATGTTCTTCCATAGGTTTTGAGGGGGAAGTTGAGCACCTCTAAATGAGAGAGACCGGGGGCCTTTCATTCTTGCATATACTTCCATAGGGGCAGGCTGATACTCCCCCATCTGCTCCTGAGCTTTGAAGAACTTCCATTAGTTTCAGCAGATTTCCTGAGGTCTTTGCAACATGTCCTCAATCCCACTCCCCACATTTCATAGAGCCCCTCACAACCAGCTCCTGAAATTGGTTCTCCAAAATATGATTAATGTCTCAGATTCCATTGGTTCCTAAGAAGGGGGGAAAAGTAATGTCTACATTCCCATTAGTTCCTGAGCTCAGAACGGAGAACGTTTTGTGCGCCATTACCTGCAAATTGTTAGATGAGTTCTCTTGAGAACTACCGTCTAGTAAGTACCGGCATTTTTTAAAAATCTTCCCACCAAGACTCACCACCAGCATCGCTTGTCTCAACGATCTTAGCCTGAGTTGAGACATTTGCTACGTTAACAGCATTAAGAGACTCCTGAGGCAGGCCCGTTGGCTGAAACACAGCCGTGTCAAGTCTGTAATTCATTCAACAAACTCTGTACTCAAGAGCATTGTCCAGTCTTCCTTTTTGAGTCACCTTCGCTGTTTCTTGTTAATTGCAAGCCTACAAGGGTTTTTGTTCTTTTGTGCATTGCTCAACTCAGAACGCCATTTACTGAATCTAATCCTTAATTCTCTTTAGTAAAAGGGCTCCTTTGTTGATTTACACCATCTGGGTTTGTATTATGGTAATACCAAAGAAAGAAAGAAATCCCAGTGTGGATTGGGACAGACCAGGGTTATCTCCTTAGTGTGACTTAACAAGTAGGAAAAATGATGGAAGATGGTGCCATCTTCTACATAAACCAACTCATTGAGGCTTTAGGACAAGAATCTGTGTGGTCAGATGGACAAACAGACATTCAGCGCGAAGAAAAGGAGAGGAGAGGAGAGCTGAAGTTAGAATGGATTCCTCCATCAGAGCTCATTAAATTCTGATAATTACCAACTAAAACCAACGTCTGCCATCAATCAGTTGTAAACCCTGCCAGGATGAGTAAGGAGAGAGCAAGGATGAACCCATGAAGATGGCAAATAAACACAGAAACACGGGGAGGAAGAATAACCCCCCCCCCCCACCCCTCCGACACACATAGAGAGTTCTGTCAAGGCACCTCATTGCTGCCCTGAAGCAGCCCCTAATATTTCAGTCCTGAGACCCCACATTCAGCTCTGCTCAATGGACCTCATCCAGATCTTTCTGATTCTCTCTCTCTCCCTGTCTCTGTGTTGGAATCCTCTCTGTATTTAGCCATCCCTGCTCCCTTCCCTTCTTCCAGCTGGGTTTCATCCACAGGCCTCTTACCTCATCTACCATCTGTTAAAAAATACTCAATACCACTATTGTCTCTTCTCCAAGTCAGAGAACAGATCAAACCTTTCTCTTCCATATGTGGGGAGAGGAGCTTGGGGGCAGGGGGATGTCATTGCAAGGAGGGCAATGCATTGGCAGAACTGTGTATGAGGGGGTCTCGGTACTAGAATAGCAGGGGGTGCTGCAGGGCAGGAGTGAGGTGCATTGGCAGAGCTGTATATAGGGGGTCTCGGTTCTGGAATAGCAGGAGGTGCTGCAGGGCAGGAATGAGGTGCATTGGCAGAGCTGTGTATAGGGGGTCTCGGTTCTGGAATAGCAGGAGGTGCTGCAGGGCAGGAGTGAGGTGCATTGGCAGAACTGTGTATGAGGGGGTCTCGGTACTAGAATAGCAGGGGGTGCTGCAGGGCAGGAGTGAGGTGCATTGGCAGAGCTGTGTATAGGGGGTCTCGGTTCTGGAATAGCAGGAGGTGCTGCAGGGCAGGAGTGAGGTGCATTGGCAGAGCTGTGCGTAGGGGGTCTCGGTTCTGAAATAGCAGGAGGTGCTGCAGGGCAGGAGTGAGGTGCATTGGCAGAGCTGTGCGTAGGGGGTCTCGGTTCTGAAATAGCAGGAGGTGCTGCAGGGCAGGAGTGAGGTGCATTGGCAGAGCTGTGTATTGGAGGGGGTTTCAGTCAGTAGCAGAACAGTAGAGGGGGAGAAACAGGGAAAGCCACTCACAGAGGAGTGAGGCAAAAGAGATTGCTCCAAAAATGATGTCTCACTTAGCTTTGGAGCTCTCAGTCTAGGCAGATGTGATGAAATTCATTGGCAGTGAATGAATTCATCTGTAACCAGAAAGTGGGACCTTGGGCAACACTGAATCCTCAGGGAATGGGGAGCTGGAAGGGTTCCTGCAGTGCCAGCCTCACCTGAAATGTCCCAAAACCCGTTCTCCCAGCCCCACCGGGCCCTGGAGGTGATACTCCTAAGCTCCTGTCTCTCACCAAATACAGCACATGATGTGGGTTCAGCCTGTCCACATTGCTCAGATACCAATGTCCAACACGGCAGGTCTGGCCATAGGGGTGTGCAAACAGGGCCATAGCCCTGGGCCTCCATGCCACAGGGGGGCCCTAAGCTAAAGAAGGCAGAGACTGCTGGCAGGCTTTGAGCCCCACTCCAAATTTTTGCTCTGGGCCCCAGCATGTCTAAGGTTAGCCCTGGTTTCCAGGATGGGGTGAGAAATGACACCACAGACCGGCCTCAACCCTGCCTTGTCTCTCCTTTGAACCCAACCAACCCACCAGGATTGGGGATGGGGGGCAAGGGAGCTCTCGGATCAAGAGGAAGCAGATTTCTGGAAGTTCATCTCTCAGTAGGTCATTTCTCCACTGTTGTCTCCTTCCCTCTTTATTGGTTCCAAATCTTGGGCTGGGCGAGTGCTATTAAGACTTTGGCATGATCCTTGTCACTGGTAGTTTTTAATTCTTCCAAATGGGTCTTACTCCCATTTCTCCTTTCTTTTTTGTCCTTAAACGTCTAAATATTCGCTCTTTTTCATTTGATGATTGACAACATTTTGGCTTCCTGTATTTTCTTTTATAATCCCCGTCCTGGACTCCACTCTTTCACCATCAGTGCGGTCTTTGTACTTTCCATGTATCTGTGTGTTATGTCCAATTAAGGAGGCTGTGATTAGCTCCCATTTTATTAGGAAAGAAAAACTGACTGCAGAAGGAATTTTAGGAATTCTAGATCTGGCTGGTCTCCCCCTTACAGACCCTCCCCAATCCCAGGCTTCACCCCTGGATCTTTCACCACTGAGGATCCTCTGTGGCTGTCCCAGGAGCCTCTGTGCTGGTTCCAGGCTTCTCTGAATTCCGTTACAGTTTACATGTCTGTCCATCACCTGCTCTGGGCCAACCCACACAGAAGGTGTTCTCTCCACAGAAGAGCAACGAAGCAAAGGAAACAGTGGATACAAAAAAATCCTCTCTCAAGTGGTGTCTTCTTAAACAAGTTCTTTATTGGAAAACAGTTAAAACAACGACCCGACACGAATCGTGTTTCGGCCGTAAAGGCCTGCGTCAGGGGTCTATAAATAAACATAAATACAAATCAATAAACGAACATTTGAATTTCATATATAACACACTGAAATAAAAAACATATATATGTATCAAAAACCTTAAAAATGAGGTATAAATATACATGCATAGAGGAACATACCTATTCACTTCCAATCAAGAAAGAGAATATGTAGATAAAAATAACTGATCAACTTTCTGCAAATTGAAATACTCTGTTCCTTTATTGATTTGTATTTATGTTTATTTATAGACCCCTGACGCAGGCCTTTACGGCCGAAACACGATTCGTGTCGGGTCGTTGTTTTAACTGTTTTCCAATAAAGAACTTGTTTAAGAAGACACCACTTGAGAGAGGATTTTTTTGTATCCACTGTTTCCTTTGCTTCATCACCTGCTCTGGAACAGCATTCCTCCTTTTTCTGTGTAGAAATATATTGTAACCTTGTTCCTTGTCCCTATTCTGCCCCGCCCTCTCCCAAAATTAAGAAAGAAAACACCCTCCTGCCGCGGGAGGAGCACCCATGTTTGGCTCAGAGAAAAGATGGCTGAGGGGAGATATGATAGAGGTCTCTAAAATAATGAGTGGAGTGGCACGGGTAGACGTGAAGCGTTTGCTTACTCTTTCCAAAAATACTAGGACTAGGGGGCATGCGATGAAGCTGCAAAGTTGTACATTTAAAATGAATTGGAGAAAATCTTTCTTCACTCAACGTGTAATTAAACTCTGGAATTTGCTACCAGAGAATGTGGCAAAGGCGGTTAGCTTAGCGGGGTTTAAATTGACTTGGGGAAAATCTACTGCTTATTTCTGGGATAAGCAGCATAAAATGTATTGGACTTTATTTTGGGATCTTGCCAAGTATTTGTGACCTGGATTGGCCACTGTTGGAAACAGGACGCTGGGCTTGATGGACCTTTGGTCTGCCCCAGTGTGGCAATACTTATGTACTGTTATGCTCGCTGAGCATTGGAGAGGAATACACGATGACCCCTTGAGCATGCATTTGCACGATGATTGCGTTCAGAGCCAGCAAGCTTATTTCACGTGCTAGTCCGAAGCTAATGGCCTCTAGCACCCACATTTGCTTCTGAGCATCGGAACCTTGTGTTCTAAGTCGGGACCTTCTTACAGTAATAAGAGGTGTTGCTGACAAATGTCAGGGTTCTTCTTTAACCTCATCAAGCAAACCAGGGCGTAGCCAGACAGCAGATTTTGGGTGGGCCTAGTCAAGACGTGGGTGGGCACCAAGTGTTCTCCTCCCCCCCCCCCCCCCCCCAATGTGATGAGGTCAATATCAGCAGCTTAGGAAACTGAAGTGGAGAGCAGTGTTTTCAGCACCATCAGGGGGAGGTCTTCAGCTGGCGAACTTGGGATCCCCACTAGCTAGCACTAAATATATGCTTATGTTGGGTGGGCCTGAGCCCTAAGTGGATGGGCCCCGGCCCACCCAGGCCCACCTGTGGCTACGCCACTGAAGCAAACTAATTATAGGCCACTTGCCCTCCTCCCCAAATCTGGTAAATAGCGTTTTCTGGAAAGCCTTCAAGCAGCCTTGGAGATGCAGATGGGGAATGGCTGCCAAATGATATCATTCCGGGAAGGAGATTCCAGTCCAGTCCCGGCCTTTTGACAACTCTATCCTGAAGTAGTGAAATCCGAAGCACCATTTCAATGGGTAGAATCAGGTAGCACAGATAAGAACACAATTCTGAGATGCAAGTTCAAATCCAGAACTGATTAAAAAAGTCTCCCTCTTGGAACTGGGTTACTGGGAGTCAGAAAAGGCTTTCTATTCCGGGTTTTCTTTCCTACATATTTATATTTTGGAACTAGGGGAAGCATCCTCTCTCTCTCGCTCTATGGGAGGGAGGCAGGTAGTTGGCAGGTTTGACGTCTCTCTTTTGGCATTCTGGTGGGTGGATGTCTGCACTTTTTTCAGCATCGGGGTAGGGGGGCTTCAGTAATTAGAGGCAGCGGGAGTAATGAGGGACCGGCTGCTGCCTCCCACAGCCGCCCTCTCCCCATCACTGTCACTGATCTCAGCCAACTAATTAATCCCACTCCCCACCCCCCCCCCTTTTTTTTGTAACCATGCTTCTAACTGGTCTCTCCCGTGGCTCTTTCTTTACATTCATTTTTGGCCAACCAAAGATATTCTGCTTCTGATGTCTTTGGAACCGGATTCATACTGGTGTCAAAAGCAGCTGCAAACTGGTTTGATGGAATTTTAAAAAAAGAGGCTGACTTGTAAATTCCCTTACCCTTAATTGTTCTGTCTTTGTACTGTCTTATCTAGATTGTAAGCTCTTTGAGCAGGGACTGTCTTTTCGTGTATGGTGTACAGCGCTGCGTATGCCTTGTAGCGCTATAGAAGTGATAAGTGCTAGTAGTAGTAATGTAGAAGCCTGCCCTTGCAGATCAGCAACGCGGCTGCGCAGGCTTCTGTTTCTGTGAGTCTGACGTCCTGCAGAAACAGAAGCCTGCGCGGCCGCGTTGCTGATCTGCAAGGGCAGGCTTCTAGATGGAATGTTGCTAGTGGAGGAGTAGCCTAGTGATTAGTGCAGTGGAACATGGAATGTTGCTACTATTGGAGATTCTGGAATGTTGCCCATTACTTGAGATTCTACATGGAATGTTGTTACTATTTGAGATTCTACATGGAATGTTGCTATTCCACTAGCAACATTCCATATTTAGATTGTGAGCTCTTTGCGCAGGGACTGTCTTTTTGCGTATGGTGTACAGCGCTGCGTATGCCTTGTAGCGCTATAGAAATGATAAGTAGTAGTAGTGGTAGTAGTAATCACTCGGATCAAACGTCCCCAGAAATCATTTAAGAAGGCCGGCGAGGAGCATGCCGAGCAGCCGCCAATAACATGGCGGCTGCCACGCAGCAGCTCCCCGAATGGAGCAACCCTTCCCTTCCGGCTTCCCTCTGAATGACTTAGGGGAGAACCTCGCCCGTCATTGGCTGGGGGGCCGGAAGGGGCGGGGCTTCAGGGGATGCCCTCTCGCATCGCTTAAAAGTCGCCGACGAGACAAGGGGAGTCTCTTGGTCGGCGGTTAGCGGTGCGGGAATTTTCAGGCAAGGGACAGGAACACTCACTGCTGGCAGACCAATCACCTCGCTGGTTACACATGGCAGGAGGGACTCTGGTCTGGGGTGCAGTCCCAAGCTGGCTTGCCCGCTTCACGCAAGGGACAGGAACACTCATGGCTGGCAGACAATCACCTCGCTGGTTATACATGGCAGGTGGGACTATGGTCTGGGGCGCAGTCCCAAGCGGGCGGATGCGCGGCCACGCTAAGGGCGGAGTCAAGGCTGGCCGCCGCGTGGGCGGGGATGCTGGCTCTCTAGCTAAATAAGCATGGCAGAGGGCTGGAGCATCTGCAATGTCCAACCCAAGGCTCGGATGCTTCCTAGGGGCAGTTTAATGTGTTGTCAATAAAGCTGTGGCCATTTATTCTGTCTCATGCCTGGTTTGTGTGTGCTTGAGGGGAAAAGCGAGGGAGGGGTGCGAGAGTGTGCAGCCTGCCTATGTTATAAGAGTCTGGGCTCTAGCTGGATTTTTTTTATGTCTTTTTGGCTGCACTGGATCCTAGAACTCCCCCCCCCCCCATGACCAAGAGGCACTGGGCTAAAACATAGCCTGGTGGGCTCATTGTATCCATAGCTGACACTCGGGGGGGGGGGGAGGAAAGAAATCCAGGGCTACCCTGATAGCAACACCCTGAAATTACCTACAGAAAGAACACTCATGCTTCTTTCTTTTTTTATTTTTTTTTTTAAGTAACAAAAACATGTAAACAAAATGATGTTCCCATCAGATAAATATATTACATGCTCAAATGAATAGAACTATGAAAACAACTATGGAAAAAAAACAATACTAAAAAAACATTTTTAATTTAAAAAAATTTAAAAAAAATTTTAAAATTTTTTTAAAATTTAAAAATAATAACAAGGAAGGGAGAAGCTATATAGAGACATAATAATCTTTTCGTTTTCTGTGAATATCAAAGGGTATGAATAGATATAAGACACTGGTTGCCTTGGCCTTTATATGGCCAAACATAGAATGTCAATGTGATTACAAATCTTGTTTTAAATACGTATCCAAAGGTTTCCATGTCCAAAGAATGGTCTGTCGGTTATTTGGGGGGGGTTTTCAGCAGATTTTCAGTCAAATTTTGATATCATACATACAGTGTTCCACCAGAATTTTTCCAGTTGCCTAGAATCATCTGCAGGGCAGCGGAGATTAAAATACCAAAAAGCTTGAGATCCGATTCCTGTACCTCTAACTGAGGATGCGCTGAACGTAAAATTATTCTATCACTTGAGAGTTTGATTTGACAGTGAAACATAGCGTGGATGGATTTCCAAATCTGTATCCAGAACAACTTAATCACTGCACATAAATATATCATATGGGTTAATGTAGTACCTTCCAATTTGGTACAATGCCAACACTTTCCATTTTTTTCATAGGGGTCCAAATTGCTGATGGAATGAGTTTGCTCTATTTACTTTCAGCTCATGCTTCCTCTTTCATTGCCACTCTGCAGTAACCGAATGGAAAAGCGTAAATCAATAAACCCAGGCAGAGCCGGAGAGAAGCCACACCCGTAAGTGTCATTCTTACACAGTGGGGGGGGGGGGGGGGGGGGGGAGACACTTTATATAATCTTCCAAATCCGCACACATTACATGGGACAAATGACATATCAACTCTCTGAAGCCTTTACAATAGGAATTCCAGCATAGGGGTGTGTTAAAGAGTAGGGGGAAAAGGAGGGGAGGAAGTGGGATTGCCAGGGGAGGGTGGTCTCCAGATTCACAACCCAGTAGTGCTTACCAGACTACTACCCCCCCACACTCCCCGGGCATTCCTTTACATCAGGGGAGTGGAGCTCCTGTTTCCTGTGAGGAGGGAAAAGTGACAGAATTTCTTAAGCCAACTATGAAATAGCTGGAAGGTCTCTTATGCCAAGAACCGCCTCCCACAGAGTCCTGCATCAGCACTCCAGCTCTCTCCCCCCATCCCTCAGAAAATCCTATCTCCCCTGGCACATTTAATTGGCAACTATGGTCTGAATTGTAGCTTGAGAGGAGGTGTGCGGCTGAGCAGGACTGAGGTGAATTAGCAGAACTCTGGGGGGGGGGGGGGGGCAGGGGGATGTTAGTTTTGGAATAGGGGTGAGGTGCATTGGCAGAGCTCTATCTGTGTTTCCATACTGGAGTTGCACAGGTGTGCAGCAGGATAGAATTGGGGTGGGTCTTAGTAATGGAATAGCAGAAGTGTGGTAAGACAGGAATAGGGTGCATTGGCAGCGTTGTACATAAGGTTTTCGGTGTTAGAGCAGCAGGGTGTGCTGCCAGGCAGGAATGGGGGTATTGGAAGAGTTATGTGTATGTGTGTGAGGATCTCAGTACTGGAATAAAAGGGTAGGTTCCAGGGCAGGGGTGGGTTGCATTGACAGATTCAGCCCTCAAGGAAGGATTTTGAAGGGTTTGGCTGTGGATTGTCCCTGGGCGTAAGCTGCACTGGCAGAGTCAGGTTGAGACAGGGCATTACTTATGACCAGCTCGGAAAGGAAAGTGATTAGTGGGAGTTAATTACCTGTGGAGGCTTGCAAAGGGGAAACACATCAGTGCCTCCATAATTAGATCAAAGAAGGCGAGGGAGGCAGGATCAGACAGAGGGAAGAAGGGGCTGGAAGTTGTGCTGGAGACGTTTCAACTTGCAGCCTGAGAGAGACAGAGGGACTGAGCCAGAGACAGCCCTGGAGTTTGCAGGCAGCAGGGACTCAGAGATGGTCTACTTGTCTCCACAGGAAAACAGAGAGAGGAGGGGACAAAACTCAAAACACCCAGAACTAAAGTTGGAGCTCTCACCTGGGAAAGGTAAGAAGAGATTACCAAGAACTCACTCAATCCGTCAGAGTCTGTGTGTACAGGTATGTCTGTCTGTCTGTACATGGGTGTGGGTCTTTGTCGTGTCTGTGTATGTGTGTACAGATATGTGGCCCTGTCATTGTGGGAGTCCATTTATGTGCACGAATGTGTGTCTTACCTGTGTCCCTATGTGTTAGTGTACGTGTATGTATAGATGTGTCTCTGTGTGTATATGCACAAAGAGGTGTGTCTCCGCCTGTGGTTGTTAGCAAGCCAGTTTGTGTGTATCTTTGTGTGTCGATGTTGCTGCTTTGCATGTGCCTATCTGCTTCTCCTTCACGGCTGTAGGAATTTCTCTGCCCTCAGAAGGAGTGGAGGCTGAATGTCTGGGGATGGCTCTCTTTGGGTTTGCTCTCCTCTCCTCCTCGTGGTGCTGCAAAAGGCACTTTCATCATTTTCATAAGAGACTTGTTGTTTCAAGAAATTCAGAGCCCGCTGAGCTTCAGATATACATGACGTGAGGCTACACCTGCTGGAAGCACTAAATTTAGCTCATGGAAAAATATAGATGGAAAAGTTTGGCTGAAATGCAATGACTAGAACCAGCCCGGGTGCAACACAAGGTCACTTAAAGCCTAGAACAGTGCCTTTAAAATACGACACGGCATTTTTACAGCACCTTTATGATGTCATTGAGCATTGTTACAGCTTTGCTTAATAGCACAGTGCCTTTGTGATGTCATCAGGCATTCAGCATTCTTATATCTTCGGTTACAGTATCAGAACATCTTTGTGACATCACTGACCATTCTTACAGCCTGAGGTACAGCATAATACAGTGTCATTACTACTACTACTATTTAGCATTTCTATAGCGCAACAAGGCGTACGCAGCGCTGCACAAACATAGAAGAAAGACAGTCCCTGCTCAAAGAGCTTACAATCTAATAGACAAGAAATAAAGTAAGCAAATCAAATCAATTAATGTGTTCAGGAAGGAGGAGAGGAGGGTAGGCGGAGGCGAGTGGTTACGAGTCAAAAGCAATGTTAAAGAGGTGGGCTTTCAGTCTAGATTTAAAGGTGGCCAAGGATGGGGCAAGACGTAGGGGCTCAGGAAGTTTATTCCAGGCGTAGGGTGCAGCGAGACAGAAGGCGCGAAGTCTGGAGTTGGCAGTAGCGGAGAAGGGAACATTGTGACATCATCACCACACTCAAGAGTTGCAGCACCTTATGACTAAGTCCAATCATCAGCCAACCCCCCCCCCCCTCTATTTTCAATAATTGTATTCTTTAAATCTTCAAAAATACCACTTTTGTTAAAAATGCTTGAATCAAAATTGCCATTCTAATAATCGTGCGGCAGAAAAATGAAAGCACAAAGCTCAACTTAGCTTTTCACCGTCCATCAGGCTTTGTCTGGGGAAAAAAATTTTCTGTTCAGATTTACTGCTTCTATACTCATCACTTGATCAAGCTGCTCTGCAAAGAATTCATTAAACCTGGAAAAAGAATTTAATCCCCCAGGAATGTTCACAAATCCTTTGGGGGGTGGGGAGCTGCTGAGGTGCTTTCAGAATGTCTTGAAAAAGTCTGGACATGCCTGGAGATTTAACACTTGGAGGTCAGCATAGCAAGGTCAGGCCACAACTCCCCCCTCCCCCCCCCATGTCTCTGAGCCCTCCACCATGAGCTCTGCCATATTCCCCTGCCAGAAAAAGGGGCAGGAGGAGGGTTCCATAACTTGGCCCTGGGACCAGAATTTGACCTGGCAGAGGAGAAGACAAGTGGTCTGAGTAGGCTAATGGTAGTGAGTGAGAAATATTTTTAGGGGTGGTTGGCAAGGGTGGGAAAGAGAAGTGCCAACCCGGGACACAAAGTTAGGGTGACACCAGCACATCATACCACCATCGCCTCAGCAGTGGAAGTAAAGTCACATGTAATGTGCTGGAGCTTCTATGACCAGGACATGGTGCCCTCTGGCTTTATGATGGTCCTACTGACCAACAGAAGAGCTCTTTCATCTGCCTGCATTCCCACCCACAGCTTCTGACCACTAGGAGTTTTTCAACTGCCGGTGCTTCCTCCCTAGTCTCTGACCAATGGGAGAGCTTTTTTAGCAGCCTGTGCTCCCTCTTATAGCCTTTGACCAATAAGAGCCTCTCAAAGCTGCCTGTGAGTCCTCCCTGGTCTCTGACCAATGGGACAGCTTTTCCAGGTGTCTCTGCTCCCTCTTATAGCCTCTGACCAATAAGAGTGTTCTGCCAACTGCCTTTGCTCCCTTCCTGGTCTCTAACCAATGGGAGAGCTTTTCCAGCTGCCTGTGCTCCCTCCCGGGCCCCTGACCAATAAGAGCACTCTTCCAGCTGCCTGAGCTCCTTCCCTGGCCTCTGACCAATAAGAGCACTCTTTCAACTGCCTGTGCTCCCTCCCGGGCCCCTGACCAATAACAGCACTCTCCCAGCTGCCTGTGCTCCTTCCCTGGCCTCTGACCAATTAGAGTGCTCCTGCTGCCTGTGTGCCTTTCTTCTGACTCCTGCCTCCCACACATTTATTTATTTAAAACCTTATACGCCCCCCCCCACCCCACCTGAAACCAAGCAGCATTCAGTGGAGTGGAGGAGTGGCCTAGTGGTTAGTGCACCGGTCTTGCAATCCAGAGGTGGCCGGTTCAAATCCCACCGCTGCTCCTTGTGATCTTAACCCTCCATTGCCTCAGGTACAAACTTAGATTGTGATCCCTCCTGAGACAGAGAAATATCCAGTGTACATGAACGTGACTCACCTTGAGCTACTACAGAAAAAGGTGTGAGCAAAACCTTAATAAATAAATAAAAAACATACAGAAAAATACCAAACAAAAGACAAAGCTATCACAAAAATGTATCTCTTACTAATCCCACCCAGAGATTTATACAATGTACATTTTAAGCGCGGAAGCTTGAGGATTATATATGAAAAGAAAACCTGCACAATCTGACTGTCCAAGCCTAGAGGCTACATATCAGAGAATGCCTGAACCAAAAGATAAGTCTTCGATACCTTCTTAAATTATTGTAATGAAGTAAAAAAAAAAAAAAAAAACCCATCTTACATATCCAGGTAAACTATTCCACAATAGCCGTCCAGCAATCGAAAATGAGCTTGCTGAGATGTCTCTACATAATGTATTTTATTCAGATCTAGTACAAGTGCCTTCCTTTCCATTTCTGATCTCAATTGTGGTGGTGATTTATCAAACTGAACGAACTGTTTCATGTACCAAGGTACTAATGAAAATAAACATTGGTATATTTGAATCAAAACCTCGTATTGTATCCGAAACGCCACTGGTAAGCAATGCAGTTGTTTTAACTTTGGTGTTACATGTTCATATCAACTACCACCAGTTATCATCCACCTACGCGTCCAGCTTCTCCTACATATGCACGCAACTACGGAACGCATTGCCGAAGGCCATAAAAACAATACAAGACCTAACAATCTTCCGTAGACTACTGAAAACTGCCCTGTTCAAGAAGGCATACCATAACGATCCATCCTATATACAAAATAAATAGACTCTACACGAACGAGACAAAACCGAACTCTTGTCGCTTTTGACTGTTTAACCTCACTGCTATTAATGAAAGCTACACAATACGTACTACCACTTCCATTTCCTAAGTTGAAAATGATAACTCTATAGTCGATGAACTAACCTATGTTACAACTCACTATCACTCAGAAACCTCCATGCAATACTACTACTACTATTTAACATTTCTAAAGCGCTACTAGGGTTACGCAGTGCTGTACAATTTAACATAGAGAGACAGTCCCTGCTCAAAGAGCTTACAATCTAAAAGACAAGTGAACAGTCAGTCCGATAGGGGCAGTCAAATTGGGGCAGTCTGGATTTCCTGAACGGTAAGAGTTAGGTGCCGAACGCAGCATTGAAGAGGTGGGCTTTAAGCAAAGACTTGAAGATGGGCAGGGAGGGGGCTTGGCGTAAGGACTCGGGAAGGTTGTTCCAAGCATAGGGTGAGGTGAGGCAGAATGAGCGGAGCCTGGAGTTGGCGGTGGTGGAGAAGGGTACTGAGAGGAGGGATTTGTCCTGTGAACGGAGGTTTCGGGTGGGAACATAAGGGGAGATGAGGGTGGAGAGGTAGTGAGGGGCAGCAGACTGAGTACATTTGTAGGTAAGAAGGAGAAGCTCGAACTGAATGCGGTATCGGATTGGAAGCCAGTGAAGTGACCTGAGAAGAGGGGTGATATGAGTATATCGGTTCTGGCGGAATATAAGACGTGCAGCAGAGTTCTGAACAGATTGAAGGGGGGATAGATGGCTAAGTGGGAGGCCGGTGAGGAGTAAGTTGCAGTAGTCAAGGCGAGAGGTAATGAGAGCGTGGACGAGAGTTCGGGTGGTGTGTTCAGAGAGGAAAGGGCGAATTTTGCTGATGTTAAAGAGGAAGAAGCGACAGGTCTTGGCTATCTGCTGGATATGTGCAGAGAAGGAGAGGGAGGAGTCAAAGATGACTCCAAGGTTGCGGGCAGATGAGACGGGGAGGATGAGGGTGTTATCAACTGAGATAGAAAGTGGAGGAAGAGGAGAAGTGGGTTTTGGTGGAAAGATGATGAGTTCGGTCTTGGACATGTTCAGTTTCAGGTGGCGGTTGGACATCCAGGCAGCAATGTCGGATAAGCAGGCCGATACCTTTGCCTGGGTCTCCGCGGTGATGTCTGGTGTGGAGAGATACAGTTGGGTGTCATCAGCATACAGATGATACTGGAAACCATGAGATGAGATCAGGGAGCCCAGGGAGGAGGTGTAGATTGAGAAGAGAAGGGGTCCAAGGACAGATCCCTGGGAAACACCAACAGATAGCGGGATGGGGGTGGAGGAGGATCCATGAGAGTGAACTCTGAAGGTGCAGTGGGAGAGATAGGAGGAGAACCAGGAGAGGACAGAGCCCTGGAACCCAAATGAGGACAGTGTGGCAAGAAGTAAATCATGATTGACAGTGTCAAAAGCGGCGGATAGATCGAGGATGAGGATGGAGTAGTGGCCATAATGTATTCCTCTGTACCATGTATGTATGCATCTTAATGCAAAACCAGTTGCAATTTTGTACCCGGAAAAGGAGGTCACTCAGAAACCACTATGCAATACCACAATGCACTCTTCTTAACCATGTATGTATGCACCTCAATGTAATACCATTTTGTAATCCTGTACCCGGAAATGGCGATCGCCATCACGACATAATGTAAGCCACATTGAGCCAATCATCCTTGCTGCCAAGCTCTGAATAAACTGAAGTTCTTTAAGTCGTATCTTCGCAATACCCAGAAACACATGACCCAAAGTCTAACCCTGCAGCTTTCTTTCAAATTAATTTTCTTCGCACCTGTCTAATGGCCAATGATGTCACTAGTACTAAGCTGACCTTTTACAGAGAGAAATGCACAGAGCGTTCCTTCAAAGCAGCTCACGATTCAAAGTGTGATATTAAAGCACTACCTCCCCACTGGCAGGAACGCTGATGGAAGACTTCTGCACAGTTTCGAGCTGATTCAAGGGAACATTGAATGTACATAGAGCACAGGAGGGTGATGTGTGATCACTAGAGGAGCCTATACATGGTCTCCTTGTTATCAAATGCCCTCCCAAGTGCTCTGTATGCATTTTCTCGGCAAAGGACAGCTTAGCAACAATGACATCCCTGGCTGATATGGTTCTTCATTAAAATGTACTATACCACTTTTCCAGTCAGGTACAACAAAGCAGTTAGCATGATAAAACATAAGGAAAGCAGAAAGGAATGCCAAGAATTTCACAGGACAGGAAACAGAGAAACTAAGGGACAAATGTCCAGACAGGCTTGAACTTTGGACCATGTGTGGGAGGCAGAAGCTGCTGGAAAAGAGCACAGACACCTTCTATTCCTCAGAGGCCATGGGAGGGTGCACAAGCAGTTGGAAATCTCTTCTATTGGTCAAAGACTGTAAGAGAGAGCACAGGCAGTTCGGAGAGCTCTTCTGTTGGTTAAAGGCTGTAAGAAGTAGCACGGGCAACTGGGAGAGCTCTTCTATTGCTTAAAAGCTGTAAGAGGTAGCACGGGCAACTGGAAGAGCTCTTCTATTGGTTAAAGGCTCTACGAAGGAGAACAGGCAACTGAGAGAGCTCTTCTATTGGTTAAAAGCCGTAAGAGGGAGCACAGGCAACTGGGAGAGCTCTTCTATTGGTTAAAGGCTCTAAGAGGTAGCATGAGCAACTGGGAGAGCTTTTCTATTGATCAAAGGCTGTAAGAGGTAGCATGAGCAACTGGGAGAGCTTTTCTATTGATCAAAGGCTGTAAGAGGTAGCACGGGCAACTGGGAGAGCTCTTCTATTGATCAAAGGCTATAAGAAGGAGACCGGGCAACTGGGAGAGCTCTTCTATTGATCAAAGGCTGTAAGAGGGAGCACGGGCAACTGGAAGAGCTCTTCTATTGGTTAAAGGCTCTACGAAGGAGAACAGGCAACTGAGAGAGCTCTTCTATTGGTTAAAAGCCGTAAGAGGGAGCACAGGCAACTGGGAGAGCTCTTCTATTGGTTAAAGGCTCTAAGAGGTAGCATGAGCAACTGGGAGAGCTTTTCTATTGATCAAAGGCTGTAAGAGGGAGCACAGGCAACTGGGAGAGCTCTTCTATTGGTTAAAGGCTCTAAGAGGTAGCATGAGCAACTGGGAGAGCTTTTCTATTGATCAAAGGCTGTAAGAGGGAGCACAGGCAACTGGGAGAGCTCTTCTATTGATCAAAGGCTATAAGAAGGAGAACGGCCAACTGGAAGAGCTCTTCTATTGGTTTAAGGCTCTAAGAAAGAGAACAGGCAACTGGAAGAGCTCTTCTATTGGTTAAAGGCTCTACGAAGGAGAACAGGCAACTGGGAGAGCTCTTCTATTGGTTAAAAGCTCTACGAAGGAGAACAGGCAACTGGGAGAGCTCTTCTACTGGTTAAAAGCAGTAAGAGGGAGCACAGGCAGTTGGGAAAACTCTTCTGTTGGTCAAAGGTATGAGATCACCATCAGATGATACACGTGGATCACCAGGAGCAAATTCACACAGAATACATGAGAATGGTTCCCACTGCCCCAGTCACAAGCATTTCGTAAGTGCCTTTTCCATCGCCTGTCAAACCCCATCATGACAGCTCCTCTCCATTAGGTCTCCTGCGCTGCCTCTCCCACTGTTTGTTCCTGGTGAATTAGGAAGAAAGAGCTGATGTCCAGCCCAGGACTTCCTCGTGCTTCAGTTGTCTTGGAAGTAAGGCTTCTTTTAAATTATTCTTACAGTTGCTGTCAAACCTAGTTATTTAAGGAGCCTCCTGGTAAAATGTTCCAAAGTGCACTTCACATTTATACTTTAATGGAAAAGAAAGTAAACAGATATAAACCGACTCAATTTCAGCTTTATGACATCAAGCGGACAAGATAAAATGTGTTAATCATCGATTTGAAGCTTTATGAGTGCATCCAGTGAACCTTAAACCCATCAATCTGACGTTTATCACCTTAATGCAGTGACACTGGTTTAAAGGCCCAATCTAATCCTTTCAGACTAGCTAACTAGCCATGTGCTCTGCTCAGTTTCCCTGGACCGTGTTAGTAAATGGGTGGCTGAATTATTCTAGAGAAGCTTGGTTTACTTTCTCTGGAAGGGAGACCCGGGATGTAGGTGCTGGGTAGGAGTAGGTATGGGTAGCTTCTAGCTGTCGCATTTCCCATTGTTAATCTCTGAGGTGCCAGGACAGGAGAGCAGGGGCACTTAGTAGAGTTTTGCAGCTAGAGAAATGTTATGGCTGGTGATGAGCACGAGAGAGCCCCTAACTCTTCTGATTCTCTGTCATTGTGTAGACCCTGGTTATGATGTCATCTTTTCTGCTCTATCTTTTTAACTGTAAACAATTTTTATTGAACAAATGAATAAAGATACATGAATTCAAACAAAAACATGTGTTGTTCAATAGTTTTAACAAATTTCATTTCCATCCCAAACCCCCCTCCCCCGACAACCCATCATATTTATCTTACATAAGTACATAAGTATTGCCATACTGGGAAAGACCAAAGGTCCATCGAGCCCAGTATCCTGTTTCCAACAGTGGCCAATCCAGGTCACAAATACCCGGCAAGATCCCAAAAATGTACAAAACATTTTATACTGCTTATCCCAGAAATAGTGGATTTTCCCCAAGTCCATTTAATAACGGTCTATGGACTTTTCCTTTAGGAAGCCATCCAAACCTTTTTAAAACTCTGCTAAGCTAACCGCCTTTACCACATTCTCTGGCAATGAATTCCAGAGTTTAATTACACATTGAGTGAAGAAAAATGTTCTCCAATTCGTTTTAAATTTACTACATTGTAGCTTAATCGCGTGCCCCCTAGTCCTAGTATTTTTGGAAAGCGTGAACAGACACTTCACATCTACCCGTTCAACTCCACTCATTATTTTATAGACCTCTATCATATCTCCCCTGAGCTGCCTTTTCTCCAAGCTGAAGAGCCCAAGCCGCTTTAGCCTTTCCTCATAGGGAAGTCGTCCCATCCCCTTTATCATTTTCGTCGCCCTTCTCTGCACCTTTTCTAATTCCACTATATCTTTTTTGAGATATGGCAACCAGAATTGAACACAATACTCGAGGTGTGGTCGCACCATGGAGTGACACAAAGGCATTATAACATCCTCATTTTTGTTTTCCATTCCTTTCCTAATCATACCTAACATTCTGTTTGCTTTCTTAACCGCAGCAGCACACTGAGCAGAAGGTTTCAACGTATCATCAACGACGACACCTAGATCCCTTTCTTGGTCCGTGACTCCTAACGTGGAACCTTGCATGACAAGATTTTTGTAATCTCTCTAGGTAAGATCAAATCGCCAAACTGATAAACAAATAATTAGGCAGAGATTGCTCTATCTTTTAAAAAAATGTTTTCCTTTCCTGTATGTTACAGAAACCAACTTGCACTGGTTGGTTGTAAACTCTGAGATAGTTTGTAGCAGTCTAAGTTATCCACTGGTTAGTATGTAAATCTCTATCTATCTATGTGCATGCTACAATTCTGCAGATGATGGACTTGATTTAATCATTTTTCTGTTACAGATACTCTCTACGTCCTCTGGAGGAGAGGCGCATACAGACTGTCCCCACCTGGAATGAGGAAGGACTGTGAGATGTGCCTCGTTTTAAAGAACCCATCATGGGCCTTGTTTTGTCCTCTCCCAGAAGACAATTAACCCTGCCACAGGCAGAGGGGGAAGACGTTTGGTGGGGGACACACTGTGTTGTACTGATCCCCTGACCCCTTTCCATCCTCGAAACTAAAGCTTGCGTTCAGCAGTTGGCTCATATTTGAAGAGGTGACCATCCTAGCTTCAGGAAATCCAGGTCAAACGCTGGATGGGGCACATTTGGTTGTAACACAGTGTGTGACGTGAAAATGATTCCCCTGAAATGTAAAACCCTTTCCAGTTAAACAATTAGTCCCCACCTGAAGAGGCAACCATCCTATCTTCAGAAGAACTAACTCGAACCCTTGATGGACACATATAGTTGTCACGTATAGATGCTGAAATCATTTTCCCCTGGATATAAAGCTTTTATTGATTGAACAATTGGTTCCTACCTCCTGAAGAGGGTGACTATCGTAGCTGCAAGTGTTCCAGCTCTAGGGCTGGGGAAAGACTCGCTTATAACATATTGAAATCCTTCACTTTGGAAATATATTTCCAAGTTTTTTTTTTGCTTCTTGCTCGGGAAATCAAGCGGCGAGGTGGGAGGGCATCCAGATGCCTGTTCGACAAAGACCTTTCTTCCGAAAGCAGAAGAAGGTGGTGGGTTCGGGCGAGAAGGAGGACCTGTTCTATGAAACTTCCTACTGTCTCAGCCAGCAGTATCCGCTCATCCTGCTGCTGCTTCTGGTCATTCTCCTGGGACTATGCATTGCCATCATCGTGGTGTTCTTTGCCAGCGGGCGGGTAAGTGCGCAGCTAGGCGATGCTGCGTACCCAAACCGGTGTTTCTGAAGCTCCTGGGTTCCATTCCCAGCACAAGCTGAGAATGTTGCCTTGTGAGGTGCTTTGGCTGTATGAGCTGCCTGGATTGCACTCTACTGGAAGCAGTGATGAATTAATGCTTACAGCTGTCTAGTGGAGAGAGGGTTGAGCACTGCTCTTACAGCGAAACCTAGTGGACACTGAAAGAATTTCAAGCAGGGCAGGTCTATGCAAGACAATGGAGAAAAATGTCAGGGACTAGTGCATGGTGGCTTCCTAATAGCTAGATAGACAAGAGAAAAAGTGAGGAAAAGAGAGATTTGTGTTGATAATTTCTTGATGTGAAACCAGACAGAGAACAGAGTGAAGTGAGAGACCATACATAAACAACCCCCTGATTTGAATTGCAGGGGCAACGGTAAGAGGCTTCCTGATAAGAGCAACCAGGAGGAGAAGGGAAAGAACTTCCAGGAAAGGAGCAAAGCAAAAGGTCAATCAAAAAGTGGAGTTAATGGATAAAAATGGAACCAGATGATTCTTTATTGGACTCTGGAAAGGAATCCTAAAAGAACGTTAGAGCATCTCGCTGGTTTGACTTTCCAGCGAGGCACTCTTGAGTTTTACGTCCTTTTAGGAGTGTTGCTCGCTGAGCTTCACTGAAGTTGTTCTCAAGTGTATTATCGAACATAGAACCAGTGCTTTTGACTTGTCTTTTCAACACTTGCAGTTTTTATACAAAGGAGACATTCCCCCCTGATGCAGGCATATTTGTATGCCGAAACACAGCTGTGTCGGGTTTACCCTCATTTAAAGTTGCTGAGTCAAATAAAGAATCGTCTGGTTTACATTTTTATCCATTGACTCCACTGTTTGATTGACCTTTGGCTTCCTGATAAGAGCCAGGAAAGAGCACGGGGGGGGGGGGGGGGGCTTCTCTGAGACGATTTCACATCTCCTGTTATAAGTATTGCATTTTAGTTGTCTGTATTTTGTGTCACAGTTGTTCTCAGAGCACCGCCCCTTCCTGGTCACCCTCTTCTGTGCTCTCGGTGTCTTCCTGGTCATTTTTGTCCTGGTCTGTATCGAACCTGTCTTCCAGCGCTGCCTGAAAGCCTTCTCACTGGTGATCTGGGGCTGCCTCGTCACCATGGGCTATGTCTTCATCTTCTGCAGTGGCCCCGTGACCCCCTGGGACCAGGTGAGTGAGAGGCAGGGACAGCAGGTGAAGGACATCCAAAAGCATCTGTGAAATGTATCTGAGCACCCTCAGATGCCTCCTTCTTCTTTGTGGAGTTTAGTTTCCAGATCTTATTAACCTAAACCTAGAACTACAGCTAAGAATGGGGAATGTTTTGCTGGCAGGGGTTATTCTGACACAAATGATGCAATGGCGCCATCTTGTGGACAAAGAATAGAATGCATCACTTGTTTTCCTCCCCTACTGGAATTTTCTTATATCAGCGTTGTTCAACTGGTGTGCTGCGGCTAGTCTGCACGTGTGCCGCGGGAGTTGAGCATCATTTATTAGCAGATCCAGCTTAATTTGTGCTGGAACTGAGTACAGGTTTTGTTTTTTTTAATTTATTATTTATTCATTTAAACAATATTTACAAGAAACATCTTGCTTAGGAAAGTGTCGTATAACTAGGAACTATTATAAAAGGAAAATACTCTCAAAAAAGCACATAAGTCTATACATTTTCAAAATTATAAGACACTCAAGTCCATAATGGGAGATCCAAGATTTCAGGTAATCTAAGGGGAGAATTATACTAAAGGAAAAAAGTTATTAGGTAAATCCTTCTCTGCTAAGAAATTATACATTATTCTTTAAAGCTTCTCCATTTTAACTGAGGCTTCTGAGTACAGCTTTTAAAAGTTTTCTTGTGTCTAGTGGTCAGCGGAAGCGATTTATACAGCCTGCCCGCACCAACCCCGGAGCCGTCTCTCCGAAGCTTCCTGCCTATATGGAAGCAGGGAGTTACATCAGAGAAGGCTCCAGAGTTGGCGCAAGCAAGCTGTATGAATCACTATTTGCTACTGCTGACCACTAGAGACAAGAGCACTTTTTAAAAGTACACAGGAGGGGTGGGGGGCAAGAGAGACAAGGGGAGATGCCTGGTCACTAACTGGAGAGGGGAAAAGAGGGAGAGATGCTGGCCTGTTTGTGTGGTTGGGACGGGGAAGAAGGTAAAATACTGGACCATGTGTGGGTGGAGGGGGGAAGGTAAAATGCTGGACTATGCGTGGGGGTGTGCCTTAACAATTTTAGTGCCATGTAAGTGCGCTGTAAAACGAAAAAGGTTGAACATCTCTGTCTTAGATCAAAGATAGACAATCTATTTTGTAGACTAAATCTGTGGCTACAAATCTCAACATTTCATTGCTCTATTGATTGAGCAGAGAGTTCTAGAGACCTCATTAGGCATAATTTTGTAGAATGTTAGATTATTCAATGGCCTAGTAAAATCAATTACAATCATAGCTTAGCGTTGACAGTGTGTTTTTTTCTAACAAAAAAGGTGCCGGTACTCAAATGCTAGGAAACCCTTCAGGAGTGGGGTGATCACTGAGGGGACCCACCCCGTAACAGCCAGGCACCCTGCAACCAGTCACAGAATCTATGACAAGACAGAATTGGTGTGTGAAGCCTGAGCTTTTTCACTAAAACTTAGGGTCCATGGGTCAATTTTAGCAGACAATGGAAAAGGTACCGGTACTCAGTACCCCCTCCAAAAAAAGCCCTGAGCATTGATAAAGATTTTGAAAGTTCTTCTGATGAAGCCTCAAAAAGCACAAATGAAGCAGAGATAGCTCAAAAGCAGGACTCTGGAAAGGAGACATCAACAGGGGATAAGGACACTGTAAAAAGTGTGCACTTAACATTCCAAAATAATGCTAAAATGTAAAACTTAATATACACCATGGCACAAAAGAAACGGTAGACTCCAAAAGCAGGCAAGATGAAGAATCCAGCTAGTTCTGCTCCTGTAAAGCTACCACAAGCCGTGAATTTTTTATTTATTTTTTTAACATGGCTTCAATCAGCCAGTTAGATTGTAGGATTCCTGGAAGGTCCTGTTCAAAGGCACAGAGCAGACTTTTCAGATGATTCATTCCTGGGTTTCCTGTGCTTGTGTAACAGTATGACAGCTCAGCTTGCAGAATCCTTGATCAACTGTGATGACTGTTCGTTCAGGGAAGGGGGAAGTGGTTTGGAAATATGTTCATGTAATGAATTCTTATGTTTTTTTTACACCCTTAAAGGTTTATTTCTTCCTGTTCATCATCTTCGTGGGATACACCATGTTGCCCATCAGCATTAGGAATGCCATTATTGCCGGGGTACTTTCATCAACCTCTCACATCATAACCCTGAGCATTTACCTGTCCAGGGAGGTCACCTCTCAGGCAGATTTGGCCCTGCAGGTGAGAACAAACATCTCAGCATTTATCTCTTTCCTTTCATGCTCTCTTATTTGTCCTCTGTGCCTTTCATATTCTGTTTGTCTTTCTCTCGCCTTTACTGTCTTGATGAGGTCTAGAATGGTTTTGATAATCAATTGGATGTTATTTTAAGGCAGCAGAAACTTAAGGATCATTCACACCATCTAGGAGATCTCCTTTTGCAATATGTAGAAAAGCAAACTACCACTAGGGAAGCAAGAAGATACATTAGGTGAAACGCCACAGGAGGGCAAGATTTATAGAGGTTCGGCTCCTAACGAAGCGGCAGCAAAACAGGAGCTCGCTGTAAAAAGAGCGAACCTACCAGAAAAACGCTCTTAAAGAAAAGATAAGTGTTACAAAATTGCATATCAGAATATATATTGAATGCATATCAGCAACTAATAGAGGAAGGTTTGACTGATGAGGATTCCCGCCAGTTACCACACTGGAATATGTAAAAACCAGCGGTTGAGCGGAGCGGTGCTGTTCAAAAGAAAGTGAATGTGCACCGGGGATCTGAAGTCTTTTTACCTCTAAACCAGGAGACTGTGTGAGAAAATATCAAGTTTGCTTTTAAGGTATTAGATTGTTGAACTCACAAAACAAACATTAGACGGTTTAAATTAATATATAGAAGAGGCAGAATGGTGATTTTGCTTCAAAGATGATAGCAAGGGGGGGTGGGTTTAGCACAATTAATCCTTTACATATATATCAAACATATAAATGGCGAGTGTCGTACTCACTCGCAAATGCGCAGTAGAGACCCTCTCTGCCCCGCCCCCGCATCAATACGTGATGATGGGGGCGGAACAGAGAGGGTCTCTACTGCGCATTTGCGAGGGACGAAACCGCCATCGCTAACGCTCCCCCCCCCCCTCCACCCGGCCGGGCCCTCGCTCCGCTATTGAAACAGCGAGGGAACGCAGCACACAGCTCTGCTGACCTGCCATCCTTCCTTCTTCTTCTCTGCCTGTGTCCCTCCCTCGATGACGTTACATCACACGAGGGCGGGACACAGGTAGAGAAGAAGGAGGAAGGACGACGGCAGCTCAGCAGAGCAGAGCTGTGTGCTGCGTTCCCTCGCTGTTTCAATAGCGGAGCAAGGGCCCGGCCGGGATGGAGGGGTGGTGAGCTCGGCGGCGGGGGGGCCTTCAACCCCCCCCTTTCCTATACTAGCCCGTTTTTACGGGCTCAACGGCTAGTAAACCATAAACAAGATGTCAGTTTTCTTGGTTCCTATATTGACCCCTTCACTGGAACTTATTCAGTATTTTTCCAGAGGCACAACATGGGAAATACACTTTCAAAAATGGTCCATAGCATTTTTTTTATCTGTATCTTTAGCTTTCAAACATTCATACATTTTCTATACATTTTTTTTCACTCTGTTTGCAGGTTTGTGTATGTATGTTTATTATTTTCTTTTTCTCTGTCTCTGTCTTACTGTGTCTGTTATCCCTTTCAGATCCTTGCTAATACGGTGATCTTCCTCTGTGGTAACCTGGTTGGTGCTTACCATAAGAACCTAATGGAGTGTGCACTGCAAGAGACCTACCATGAGACCTTCAATTTCGTCAAGTCCCGTGTCAAGCTAGAATCTGAAAAACGCCAGCAGGTGAGTACTGGGCAGGGAAGGGGGCAACAATATTATGGGAGTGAGAAGGAAAACAGAAAGCACAGTTGTACCATTCAGAATTCAGTAAAGCCCATAGCAAGAGTTGTTACACTTTCCCCCCTCAAAATAAATGTTGTCCTTTAAAAGATATTAGAAATGCCATTAATTTACTTCTCTTAGCTCCACTGAGGTATATCAAGTGCTGTAAATAAATTAAAAATCTTCTCATAACCTCTCCTGGAAGTGGAGCTGATTGGTTAAAGTTAGTCACAATATCACAAGCCCACAGTGATGGCTTTATTAGCACAGATCATTGCAGCTTAAAGAAATCTGAAAGGTAATAACTTTAGTAGGAAGCTGTGTGTGTGTTTTTAAATACTTATATTTTGAGTTTGTGGTTGAGAGATTGTTGTTACCTTATTTCTTGCTTAAATTTTCTCCCAGGAGCACTTGCTACTCTCCATTCTGCCTGCCTACATTGCCATGGAGATGAAAGCAGAGATCATTGAGCGATTGAAGGAGGGGCAACCAAAGCATGAAAACACCAACAACTTCCACAACCTCTACATCAAGAGGCACAAAAATGTTAGGTAACAGGACCTATGTGGATAGATAGGTGGTAAAGGTAGCAACAGACTAGCATTGTAATTCTCCTTTTCTTTTGTTAACTGTAAGAATTCTTCCTGAAATGGAAAAGATAATTCAAATACGTCACAAGCAATAATGTGATCTTGGGTTTTGGCTCATGACATTTGGGTCGATATTGAAAATGATTTAACCAGCCAGAAATTACTCCTGGCAGGTTAAATCACTGGTTGAGGGCTAACCAGTCATTTTCAGCTGCACTTAACCAGTTAGTTCTGCTGAAAATATCTAGTTAGCACTTATCTCAAAACTGGCTATTTTGAGGGTGTTCTGGGGGCAGAATCAGCACTTGGCAGGTTAAATACTGATATTCTGCACTTAACTGGCCAAGGTAACCGCATTAATAGGACTGTATAAAAGTCATGTGGACAATGGGGAGCCAGTGGATATTGTGTATCTGGATTTTCAAAAGGCGTTTGACAAAGTGCCTCATGAAAGACTCCTGAGGAAACTGGAGAGTCATGGGATCGGAGGTAGGGTATTACTATGGATTAAGAGCTGGTTGAAAGATAGGAAGCAAAGAGTAGGGTTGAATGGTCAGTATTCTCAGTGGAGAAGGGTAGTTAGTGGGGTCCTGCAGGGGTCTGTGTTGGGACCGCTGCTTTTTAACATATTTATAAATGACCTAGAGATGGGAGTAACTAGTGAGGTAATTAAATTCACAGGGTCAAGTCTCAGGAGGAGTGTGAAAGATTACAGGAGGACCTCGTGAGACTGGGGAATTGGGCGTACAAGTGGCAGATGAAGTTCAATGTTGACAAGTGCAAAGTGATGCATGCGGGTAAGGGGAATCCAAATTACAGCTATGTCATGCAAGGTTCCGCGTTAGGAGTTACGGACCTAGAAAGGGATCTGGGAGTCATAGTTGATAAGACGTTAAAAACGTCTGCCTAGTGTGCTGCTGCGGCTAAGAAAGCACACAGAATGTTGAGTATTATTAGGAAAGGGATGGAAAACAAACACGAGGGTGTTATAATGCCGTTGTATCGCTCCATGGTGCAACTGCACCTCGAGTATTGTGTCCAATTCTGGTCGCCGCATCTCAAAAAAGATATAAAGGAATTAGAAAAGGTGTAGAGAAGGGCGACGAAAATGATAAAGGGAATGGAACTACTTCCCTACGAGGAAAGGCTGAGAAGGTTTGGGCTCTTCAGCTTGAAGAAAAGGCGGCTGAGGGGTGATATGATAGAAGTCTACAAGATAATGAGCGGAATAGAGCGGACAGATGTGAAGCGTTTGTTTACACTTTCAAACAACAACAAAACCAGGGGACACAAGATGAAGCTAGAATATGGTAGATTTAAAACAAATAGGAGACATTTTTCTTTACTCAGCGTGTAGTTAGACTCTGGAACTCGTTGCCGGAGAATGTAGTGACAGCAGCTGGCCTTACGGAATTTAAAGGGGGTTTGGACAGATTCCTGAGGGAAAAGTTCATTGAACATTATTAATTTTTTTTTGTGGGGGGGTTGCCGGGTTCTTGAAGCCTGGATTGGCCACTGTCGGAGACAGGATGCTGGGCTTGATGGACCCTTGGTCTTTTCCCAGTATGGCGATGCTTATGTACTTTATTCAGTGCCCCATAGCTAGTTAAGTGCTGAATATTGCACTTAACCACCTACACTCTAACCAGCTTCACAAGCCTGGAAATTCAATGCCAAAGCTTGGACGTGGCCCGGCATTGAATTTCTGAGCATAACACCAGTGGCGGTCTGTTTGTGATTCATTTTGTTTACATTGTTTTCAAATTCAGGGATTGCTTGATGTTATTGTTGTGAAAACAAATCAAATATTAATAATATTAATAAAAAAAGAAATACTGACACAATATACTTTCCTGAAAAACAGATAAACGTCTTCAGGTACGGGAAAGACCTCTGAGAGAGCACTGACTGTGGAGATGGCTCTTATATTTCAGTATGGGCAACTCAGATAGGGCAACTGTGAAGCATTTATTGGTAACAGGGAATCTCTTAATGTTCGATAGTCGATTTCCCTTTTGGAGGTGTCTCTCTCCAAAGATATATGCTGATTCTCACGTTCCTCCTTTTGGTCTGAAACCTCACTGTCCACTACCATCTTTCTCCTTTTCAGCATCCTCTATGCAGACATTGTGGGGTTCACTAGACTTGCAAGTGAGTGCTCCCCAAAAGAACTTGTCCTCATGCTGAACGAGCTCTTTGGGAAATTTGACCAGATAGCAAAGGTATGGTCACCAAGGGGAGGATTTGCCTTACTATAAAATCCATCCATCCTGCCTTTTCTCAGGAATTGGTTTTAGGGTAATGTTTAACTTTGTGTTCTCTTCCCCTCTCTCTCTTTCATACCTCTGTCTCTCCAGGATAACGAATGCATGCGGATCAAAATCCTTGGGGACTGTTATTATTGTGTTTCAGGGCTGCCTGTCTCATTACCCAACCATGCCAAGAATTGTGTCAAGATGGGGCTGGAGATGTGCCAGTCGATAAGGTGAGCGCTCATCTATGCGGGTCAGTGGCGTTCCTAGGTGGCTAACAACTGGGGCGGATTGCCGATGCGCCCCCCCCCCACGGGTGCAGCGCAACAGCCCCGGCGAAACGACGGACACCCCCCCCCCGGTTGCATCTTTACCTACTGGGGGGGGGGGTGCTGCGCGTCTGTCTGCAACGCTCGTTCCCTGCTCCCTCTGCCCCGGAACGGGTTACTTCCTGTTCTGGGGCAGAGGGAGCAGGGAACGAGCGTTGCCAACAGACGCGCGGCACCCCCTCAGCGGCGAAACGACGGACAGCTCCCCCCGGCGAAACAACACCCCCCCCCCGGGTGCATCTTTACCTACTGGGGAGGGGGGTGCCGCGCGCCTGTCGACTTCACTCGTTCCCTGCTCCCTCTGCCCCGGAACAGGAAGTAACCCGTTCCGGGGCAGAGGGAGCAAGGAACGAGCGTTGCCAACAGACACGCGGCACCCCCCCCCCCCCCAGCGGCGTGCACTCGGGGCGGACTGCCCCCACCAGTGACGTGCACCCGGGGCAGACCGCCCCCACCGCGCCCCCTCCCCTTGGTACGCCACTGATGTTGGTCTTCATGTACAGTATACACCAAGCTAGGTTGCATATGTATTTTTCTTGGATTTTGGGGTGTTTATTTTTAACTACCTGGTTATGCCATGAGTGTGTGTATACATATTCATCTATGTCTGCAGATATCTCTGCATAGCTATGTATGTTTGCAGGTACATGTATCTCTCTAGGTGTGTTTTTGCATATGGGTGTATATCTAAGAGCCCTCCCCTACCTTTCCTGTGTGCTCCCCTTCCCATAAATGATGGTCATATGTGGCTTCCCAATTCTCTCCTGACAGGAAGCTGCGGGAGGCCACAGGCGTGGACATAAACATGCGTGTTGGTGTGCACTCAGGGAATGTGCTGTGTGGCGTGATTGGGCTGCAGAAGTGGCAGTACGATGTCTGGTCACATGATGTAACTCTAGCCAATCATATGGAGGCAGGAGGCGTTCCTGGGTAAGAAGCCAGATCTAGAACATTCTGTATAATGGCAGAGAACAGCAGGGCTGGTGTTAGGGACATGCAACCAGGGCAGTTGCGGTGGGCCTGTATGTTACAGGGGGGCCTCGGTCCTGTTTGAAATTGAAGAAGACAGAGTTTGCTGGAGGATTTTGGGGCTCCCTCTATAATTTCTGCCCTGGGCCAGATCTTCTTCAACACCAACCTTGGAGGGCAGAAAAGAAAAAGACAGAGAGAGAGAGATAGAGGGAGACATTGAGGAAAGAGATGAAGAGACAGTTGAGGGAAGGAGAACGTGGGCAACTGAGGGAAAGGCATATATGGGAATGGGAGGGAATGGGACAACCCTTTTCTATCTCTGATACATGTGGTCTGCTCTCCCACCCACCCAGACGTGTCCACATCACAGAGGCGACCCTTTCCCATCTAGATGGGGTGTTTGAGGCAGAAGAGGCATTTGCTGGCCATCGAGACCCCTACCTGAAAGAGAACAACATCCGGACCTATCTGGTCATTGACCCCAGGGTGAGATCCTTTCCTGGGCTCGGTCCAGGAATCCAGACACAAAATCAGTAAAGAGCAACCAAAATTCACTCAAGGAGGTGGGGAGAATTAATTCCATTTTGCTTTGACGGTGATAATGGTAATAATGGCAAATTTTTATCAGGCATCGTAAATTCTTCATAAGTCTGAGGATGTGAAAATGTGAGGCGTGCACTGCATAGGGCATATTTTCCAGAGAAACTTTGAAATATATTCTGCTTTACCCCCATTTCTTATTTCATAGACAGCGCAAATTTTATATTAAAGAAATTTATATAATAAATAATATTTAATATTACACTAAACAAAATATTAAATATATTAATATTGATAATAATATAGTAAATATGTTAAATATTAAATGACAGTTATGTGTGAAATTATTGTTATATAGAATTTGGACTTCGTGTGCAGCATCCTGACGACTATCTTTTGGCAAACCGTAGAGAATTACCCTCCTTAATTCAAGCCTTGAGAGGTGGATCTCAGTCTTAAAAACCAATTCCTTTTGAAATTGTTTCTCTTTTCAACATCTCGCCTCACATCTTTTGGGTTCTTCAGCCCTCAGCACCCTAGGATGCTGGTGGAATGTACGGCAATGTGATTTAGAAATAGGCAGATTCACCATTTCTGTGAGTAACCCTAGTACCCTTTGCTTTAACCCTCCCCTGACCTTCCCATCCATCTCTGACGGCATCCCAGGTGGGCGAGGAGAACAACGCTGACACCTTGACCTCCCCGGCAGCAGAGGGACCCAAGATCCGTGCCTCAGTGCGCATGACACAGTACCTGGAGTCGTGGGGTGCTGCCAAGCCCTTCGCTCACCTGAACCATCGGGACAGTCTGGGGATAGAGCCCCCCACCCTCGACATCGACAGCATCATGAATACAGTAAGAGGGGGAGGCAGCATGCGGAGAATTCATGAACTTACATGGGGTTCCAGAAACGAAGGACTTAACACTTGCGCTTAATATATTTTATTATTTATTTTCGGGTCCAGATATAGCTACTGCATGGTTTACATTACTAAAAATCAAAGCTTTGAGGGAAGGAGACAAAAGGGATGGATAGACACCAGATTGCAGATTAACCAAAGGCCTCAGAAAACAAGACAGTCGTGAGTAGAATCTTAAAGTTAGGATAGAAGGTCTCTTAGCGAAGTGATGAGGGAAGTGAGTTCAAAAGAGAGGGGACCTAAAAAACTAAAAGACTGAGCATGGGGGGAAGATAAATGGTGCAGTGAACTTGCTTGGAGATGATGGAGAACTGGAGGGGAAGGGAGCTCATGTCTCTAAATTCCTGGCTCTCTTAAATCTCTAGGTTATGCCTTATTATGTAATGTATAATTACTCATTTTAATCTGTTCTGTGGTTGGCGATTTATTCTCTCTCTGTCTCTCTCTCTTTTTCTACGTGCGCCTTTCTCTGTTCTGTCTCATCTCGGCAGGAGATCCCCATGGCGTCTCTCCCACATCAACCGCGCACCTTGGACAGGTAGGGAAAAGACTTCCAACTCAGGGTTATCTGTCTGTCTCTCCGTCATCTTTCTTTGGGGGTCTCAGTGGGAGAAAGTAGGGAGAGGGTCGGGGGATTTGCAAAGATGATTCTATCATAGAATTAAGCATCTGCCGATATCGAGCAATCGAGTGACTGATAGGGATGGGCTCTCATCTGTAACAACATATCCTTTGTCATTTCGTGTTGTTACCCAATGACAAGCAGAAAAAAAAAAACACAACATTTGTGTTTTGTCATTTTTACCAATAACAGTGTTGCACTGTTTCCTGATAGTGAAATCATTAGGGGGAAAGAGTGTCCTCTTCTGAAATACCGTGCCCTCTCCTCACAGGAGGTCATTCTCTATATTTCGCCTAATGTCAGGCACCAGGATGAAGCGTGCAAAGCGTGAATTCTATAACGGAAGTTGTGCGATTATAGAATATGTGTATGTAAAAAATGTGGTCTCAAAAAGTTTCTAAATCATAGTAACTCCAACAAAACAATGCCGCTCCAAAACAGTCCTACCTGAGCCCCAGGACTGTGTTTCCTGAAAGGATGTTGTAGCATTTTTCTATACCCTTTTATTTTTGGAGAGTTATTTCCCCCACTTCTGCTGAACTCTTCTAAACCTGCATAAATCATAAGCCGGGAAGTGGGGAAGGATAGATGATAATGCTATGCTGACCATCACTAGATCCCACTGGCTCCCGTGATGGGAATCTCTCTTCATCTCCTCAGGGTACGATCACCTCGAGAAACGGAAGACAACCTCAACGAGAAAATATTCCAAATCATTGACCAGCTCAACTCTCAGAAGTAAGTCTGTTTGGGGGGGGGGGCGGGAGGAAGAAAGCGGGGAAACAAGAGTTGGGAAGAGTGATATGGAAATCAAGTCTCAGTTCACATCCTCCCTCCACCCCCAACCCTACTGTGTATTAAGATTACAACCTTTGGGTTACTTCATGGATCTGCTCCTGGGGTGTGTGTGGGGGGGGGGGGGGGGAGGAAGGCATAGTGAGTATGGATTGTCAAGATAACCCTAATATACAAATTGATTACAGCCGTGGCTTGCAAATTAATCTTATAAATATTGAACACTGATTTCCTGAAGAAAACAACAGAGCTGGCCACCAAAAATGTAGATCCTAGATCTGGTTAGGAGGACTCAAATCCTTGTTTTGCCTCACTTTCTATTTTCCTCTCAGGCAGTGGAAGAAATCGGAGGACTTTAACAGAATCACACTCTATTTTAAAGAGAAATCTACTGAGAAAGAGGTGAGAGGTGTGGGAGGGGAGAGGAGAAGAGCGTGGAGGAGGAAAAGGGAGGGAAGTGGAGAGGAAGGGCTATTGGGGAGGAGGGTATAGGAAGGGAGGCCAGTGCAGAAGCAAAATGAGAGGAGGAAGCGAGAATTAGAAAGCGAGTGGAGTTTGATGGAGGGGAGGAGAGTTATGGGGGGGGGGGGAGTGAGGGATTTGGGAGCCGACAGAGGCAGTGCTGATCTCTGGTCCTCTCTCCCTGCTGCAGTATCGTCTCTCCACCCTTCCCGCCTTCAAGTACTACACGGCTGGCTCCTTCTTTGTCTTCCTCTGCAACTTTGTAATCCAGATGTTGGTGTTGCCCAAGTGAGTGCACATGTGGATTCTGGAATTAGCAGCTGGGGGGAAAGAGGGAATTCCATTGAGGAGGGTTCAGAAAGCACCGACCCCAGACCCAAGAACTTCAGCGGCGTCACCCATATCATTCACCTCCATGGAATTCGACGACACCTTCCCCCCCCCCCCCCTTTAAATCTGTTTCCCCCTCCTTACCCTCCTGTCTGTGCATTACAGCCTAAAAAAAGGGGAGATGGCGAAGGGTCGGGGGTGGGAAGACATCATGTATGCTTGCTGGGTTGTCTACATCTCACTCTCTCCTATTTTTCTTCCCAGGACCGCGGAGCTTGGCGTCTCTTACGCCATCTCGTTTTTCCTCTTCCTCCTCCTGCTCTTCGGCTGCTTTGCCGGGCCTCTAATGGTAATCCATCCTTCCTCCGATGAGCCGTGCAGATTAGGAGCAACCGGGGCCTCTGAACACCTACCATGTGGGAGAGGCCTGGCCTGCCTTGGTGGTTCCCCCTCCTCATCCCCACCCCTCATAGCATGGATGTACTTTTCAAACTCTCCAGGAAAAATGAGCACAAATGTGTAAACCAGACTTTCCTGTTACAAACTGGAGTCTACTGGTGATTCCCCCCAGATGGGGCATAGTTGTGTCCATCCCAGTGTTTATTCCACAACAAGGTCATAGCAAATAAACAAAAAAGATCAATAAACAAATTACAGAAATAAAACACCTAAATTCTTCCCCCAGTAGCGCTGCTGAAAACAGAAACCACCTAGATTCCAGAAGACCGAGAATGTAGGGTTTTTGCCGGACACGAGGCCCTGATGCGTAATGTCTCTCTCTCTCTCTTTCGGACAGAAATGTATCCTGAAAGGGCCAAAGCTGCTGCACTGGGTCCCCTCCATCTCTCCGGCCATCACCTCCCGGCCCTGGCTGCGGGTCCCCCTGGGAGTGCTCACCATCCTCATTCTCCTAATCATGGCACTTTTTAATTTTGTAAGTAATGAAAGATGAGGTAGGGTAAGTTGGAGGGTGTCCAATGGACCAGGTACTGGAGTCCCTCAACTCTTCCTTTCACCGTTGGCAAGGTCATGGATAAAGAGCGGGGACTGAACTCCCCTCTGACACTCTACTAGCACAGCTTGGGTGGATCAGGATTTCCCTTCCTCCCCCCCTCCCCCCTCCCCCAACTTTTAATCAGTAAATAATAATGTTGCTCCCAGGTCTGGAGGCTGCTGGCCTTTGAATCCTAGAGATGGCTGCATGCATGCCCAAATTCCTCAAACAAAAATGCTCTGGGGACCCTGTTTGGCTGCAAGGCTCAACATGGCTCCAGAAGTCATGATGATAATAATCCAAGCACAGCCATGCGTGCTAACTTCTCATATCTTAATAATTTCCCTTCAGTTTTTCCTGCCGCCTGCTTCCTGTCCTCCTCTGGCCCAGAATGCCTCAGCTAGTGACGCTCTGAACTCCCAGTCCCTGTACAGCATTCCGGTAAGTACTCGTTTCCACTAGGACACTCGGGAACATTAACCTAGGATCCTCAAGAACAGGCCAACTCTGTCTGGATTTTATCCACCCCTGCCACAGTGAAACACAAGAACTACAAGTCCCAGCATGCACTCTGGCAAACCCAGGACTGGCAGAACCTTTCCTTTTGACCTGGAGCCATCCTATGATCTGCCTGCCTTGCTTATTGTAGGGGCACTGTATGACTATATGTGTATTTGTACATATGTATGTGCATGCATGCAGGTCCGTATAAAACGTACTGAACTGAATAGTCCTTACTCTTTCCCATGCTCTTCTTCCTCAGTATTTCATGTACTGCTGTATCCTGGGACTCCTCTCCTGTTCCATCTTCCTCTACATGAACTTTGAACTCAAGCTGATCCTGCTGACGGTTGCGTTGGTCATCTACAACGTCGTCTTCCTGCACACTCATGGCTGGCTCTCCGACTGTTATGTCAACTGGCTGTATCCAAACCAGACCATTTTAGAGTAAGCAGGAAAGGCAGCAGGATGGGGGCAGAAGGTCAGGGATTGAGGGTTTCTCAGATATCTCAGGGGAGCAGCAGGTTGGGGTATCTCTAGAATTGTCACATCATCGGAGTGTTGATTTGACTGTCTTGAGATAATGCTCTCTTTTTGTGTCCGAAGGCCCGGGGTACTGAAGGAACCCAAGCTGACAGGCAGCATCGCCTTCTTCACCTTCTTCTTTGCGTTGCTGGTGTTAGCTCGTCAGGTAAGGGCTAGGTAGTGCCCTCTGCAGGAAGAGAGGTACTGGTGCACTGAAGGATGAATGACTTGATGGACGGATTTGATCAACAGAGCAAAGTAGAGAACATAACCAATAGAAAAATTATAAAAGATGCATAACCAATAGAAAGAAGTGAGAAAATAACAAAAACATTAAAATATAAAATTAAATTAAACCTCATCTGCAGGCTTCCAAGTAAAATAGACACCAAATATCCCACATCATGGCCAGGTCCACTCTAGGGGAACTTCTGGGTCTTAGAAAGTGAACGTTCTCTTTTAACAGCCCCCTGTCCTTTTGGGCTGAACCTTCTAGTTAGTACTTGCGAGTTGCCAGGACCTGGAGTGGAGAAGTCCCGGCAGAGAGGAGTGGACGCTGAACATCAAACAGGGGAGGAGGCAGGAGAACCACAGGGTGCAGAACCAAATCCAAATGGCAAGTAGAACAGGTTCATAATCACAAAACAAGCAGAAGTCATAAGGGGCACCAGAGCTCCCAAAGGAGACGTATCTGAAGACAAAGGGTTGGGAGGGACTCAGTTCCAGGGTCATGTAAGTACAGGGAGCCAATCAGCCATGGGATATTCAGAAGGACCAATCAGGTAGTGCCACATCATAAAGCCGAGACCAGAGGGATATAAGAGCAATATAAGAGAGAGAATCATGAGCTCACGTCCTATGAAGGGCCATCTCCTAGGAGGTACGGAGGTGACAGCCCAAGATCAAGTCTTCCTTCAGTTCAGGAGTATTAAGCACTATGGGATGGAGAGATGGACTGAATCCGTGGATAGGTAATTGGCTGAAACAGGTGATTGATTAACGGATAAATGGATACATGTATGGACAGATGGACAGACAGAATGACGACTGATGACTTGATGGATGAAGGATTATTGATTAATGGCCGGATACTGAGAAGGGACAGATAACTGGATGGGTAGACAGAAGGAATGGTGATTAACATGTAAATGTGTTGGCTGGGAGAAAGATGGTACAGAGAACTTCTTTAAAAGAAAACGAGAGAACAGTTTTCTGACCTGGGTTTGGCCATCATTTTCCAGAATGAGTATTACTGCCGCCTGGACTTCCTCTGGAAGAAGAAATTCAAGGAGGAACGGGAAGAGATTGAGACAATGGAAAACCTGAACCGTGTTCTCCTGGAGAACGTTCTCCCAGCTGACGTGGCACAGCTGTTTATCGGACAGAACCTACGGAATGAGGTGAGTGAAGGAAAGAGGAAGGTGGGATCTAGTGATAAGAGCGTCTGCCTCAGTTCTAATCCCCAGCTCTCCTATGTGACCCTGGGGGAGTCACTTTTATCTCCTTGGATGTAGATGTCCCTATTAAAATGCCTCTCTGGTGATATCCCAGTCTAATTTCTCCATCCCTCCCCCTCAGGACCTCTATCACCAGTCCTATGAATGCATCTGTGTCCTCTTTGCCTCCATCCCTGACTTCAAGGAGTTCTATTCCGAGTCGGATGTGAACCGGGAGGGGCTGGAGTGCTTGCGGCTGCTGAACGAGATTATCGCAGACTTTGATGAGGTAATGAGGTGAACAAGCTCCCACCCCTGCTTTTTGGTCTTGCTTAGGCTTAGAAAAAGATTGACCAGGCTGTCGCTCAACCTGCCCAGCCCCAGACCACACTCTCTGCTAGTGCACTGTAGGACCTGTAGTCTTACTTTTCTAGACAACCTCATCCCAGTGCATTCTGGCATTCCCAGTCCTTTGTTTGCCTAGAACTCCCATGCTGCACTGGGAAAGGGAATTGTCAGAAAGCCAGGACTGTCTCAGTTGGATCAGTATGATGTCACTTTGGGTTATTTCTGGGTAAGTTGGACTCTTCCGTTTCTGTGTCCCTCACACCTTGGCTTCCTGCAAGGGTCCAACTTCTCCCAAACCTCCTGCCCCTAACTATGGATCAGCACGGTGTGGGTTCCCTACTACACTTCTTTCTCAATGCCACTACTGCTTTTGAACTGTATCTCACCTTCTTTCGTTCTGCATCTCTCCCCCAACCCACAGCTGCTTTCGAAGCCCAAATTCAGTGGTGTGGAGAAGATTAAAACCATCGGGAGCACTTATATGGCTGCCACTGGATTGAACGCCCCCCCAGGGGGACAGGAAGCACAGCAGGTATGTCTCCAGCCAAAGGGGAGAGGATATGTGGTGGTAGTGGGGGGGGGGGGGGTCTGTTGGTATTCATTCAGTTGTCCCTTCCATTCCATTTCTGTAAAGCCCACCCAGTGACATGTCTCCATAAGAGATTTGGGCACTATCACCCATGCAGGGGCATAGCCAGACTTTGGCGGTAGGGGGGACCAGAGCCCGAAGTGAGGGGGCACATTTTAGCCCCCCCCCCCCCGCCATTGCCGACACATCCCACCGCCACCAGCACCACCAACAACTTTGACCCCCCAGAGCCGGTGGTGGGAGGCGGGGATAGTGCTGGGCAGACTTATACGGTCTGTGCCCTGAAAAAGACAGGTACAAATCAAGGTAAGGTATACACAAAAAGTGGCACATATGAGTTTATCTTGTTGGGCAGACTGGATGGACCGTGCAGGTCTTTTTCTGCCGTCATCTACTATGTTACTATGCCCCACGCCCGGGGGACCGCCAGCCGAGGTCCTTTTCTTCCTTTGTTCTGAGTCTGACGTCCTGCACGTTGTAACCAGGTACCTCTAAATGCAGCCAAGGATAGAACAGGCTCCCGGTACAGTCAAGAAATAAATGCCCACCAGCAACTTCAATCTTAAGGCTTTTATTCCATGCAGGTTTCTAGTAGACTTGATACACGGTTCCAACAGCAGCATTCACCTTCAATCTTAAGCACTTGTAAGCCACCTGAAAGTGTGTGGCAAATAGTCCCCTTTAAGCAGTGGGCTATCAGCACATATCAGGATTCAATACAGACTCACAGTCAGCTCCAGTCTGGGCTCTTTATCCAGTGCACAATAAACAGTAGTTCAATTCCAAATAGAAGCAGGTCTTTCAATTCATCATCACAGTGAAACCACAAAGCAGCAGTTTCTACCTTCTACTCTCTTTAACTTCAGGAGGGGTTCAATACTTTAGGGACTTCTCATACCCAAGGGATTTCACCCTGCATCAGCTTCAGTGATAGATTCAATACTTTAGGGACCTCCCTTACCCAAGGATTTTCAGCCTACAACTGCTTCTCTCTCTTGGGACTCCTTCTCACCTGCCTAATCAATCCCTGGCTTCTGCTACCACAACCAATCATTCTCCTTCCATTAGCTTCCCCCACACCCATACCAGCTGAGTTAAGCATTAGACTAATGATGAGCTCCTGCACACAGGGTTTCCTATCTCTCTTTCCCCCTAGAAGCAGCCCATCTACACGTCCTGCCAGCTTACACCCATGTCTTCCCCCATTGCAACTAGGAGTCCAGTCCGGGTTCTTCATCTCACCCCATGGCTCCTTGCCTGCAATGCCTTCTGGGACTTGCATTTCAGACTGAAACTGCCTTAACCCAACTATCCTGGATGTGACTATCACAATGTGCAGGACATCAGACTCGGAAACAAAACGAAGGAAGAAGACTTCGACTGGCGGGGGTTGGGATCCCCCGCCAGCAAAGGTAGCAGACGGCGGGTTGATGGCGAGTTGGCGGCGGGAGGGGGGGTTGAGATGGTCGTCGGCAGGGGGGTCCAGGGCCAAATCTACGGGGGCCCAGGCCCCTGTGGCCCCATAATAGCTGCGCCCCTGCACCCATGGCCCCTCCTAGAAATCCAGCACATGGGCATCCCAAATCCCACCTGTGTATCCCCCCATTGTGCAATGGTCTGAATTTCCACAGGATAGTGAGTTGTAAACGTTATCTCTGTGTCACCCCCCAGTCCGTCGCTGGCCCGCCAAGATTCCTAAGTCCACTGCAGGTCTCCCTAAGTGAAAAGGAGAAGGCGTTAATCCCACTGTAAAATCCATCCACAGAAATTCATGCTCAGGACTGGGTTTTCCACATCGTCCTTTCAAGCTAGAAAGGCCCAGACAAATCTTATTTTTCTCTGTCAGTGAGAAAGAAATCTTTTTAATACAAGTACAGCTGAAAATCCCACTGTACGTTAATGAGTCCTGTCTGTCACGGCAGTGGGGATGTTTTTGCACACATGGGGTTCTTGACATGCCCCTGAATCGCCACCCGAGATAAATTTTACACTTGTTTATAATTCGAAATGATTGTCCACCTTTTAACCAATTTCTCTATGCCGAACTCTCGTCCACGCTTTCATTACCTCTCACCTTGACTACTGCAACTTACTCCTCACCGGCCTCCCACTTAGCCATCTATCCCCCCTTCAGTCTGTTCAGAACTCTGCTGCACGTCTCATATTCCGCCAGAACCGATATACTCATATCACCCCTATCCTCAGGTCACTTCACTGGCTTCCGATCAGATACCGCATTCAATTCAAGCTTCTCCTTCTTACCTACAAATGCACTCAGTCTGCTGTCCCTCACTACCTCTCTACCCTCATCTCCCCTTACGTTCCCGCCCGTAACCTCCGTTCACAGGACAAATCCCTCCTCTCTGTACCCTTCTCCACCACCGCCAACTCCAGGCTCCGCTCATTCTGCCTTGCCTCACCCTATGCTTGGAACAACCTTCCTGAGCCCTTACGCCAAGACCCTCCCTGCCCGTCTTCAAGTCTTTGCTTAAAACCCACCTCTTCAATGCTGCGTTCGGCACCTAACTCTTTCAGGAAATCCAGACTGCCCCAATTTGACTGACCGTTCACTCGTCTCTTAGATTGTAAGCTCTTTGAGCAGGGACCATCCCTCTATGTTAAATTGTACAGCGCTGCGTAACCCTAGTAGCGCTTTAGAAATGTTAAGTAGTAGTAGTATTTTTGGAATAAATCCTAGAATGAAACTTGTTTTCACAATCGTGTGAGGGTGGAGGGGTTTTGCAATTATTATAAATCAATTTTGGGAGGGGAATAAAAATCCAGCCTGGATTAAATGGTGCAGTGCCCTGAATTTTTTTTTTGTGCTGGTAATTGGTTGGTGCTTCCCCATGAAAGGTTTTTTTTTTTTTTTCTCTTTCCCATTGCTGATGCAGGATGGGGACAGAAGCATCAGTCACATAGGCACGATGGTAGAGTTCGCCTTGGCATTGATCAGCAAGTTGGATGTCATCAACAAGCACTCATTCAACAACTTCAAGCTTCGTGTGGGTAAGCAGGGGCATCCGGATCAGAAAATGTAAATTTTTTTTTTTTGTTACATTTGTACCCTGCGCTTTCCCACTCTTGGCAGGCTCAATGCGGCTCACATGGGGCAATGGAGGGTTAAGTGACTTGCCCAGATTCACAAGGAGCTACCTGTGCCTGAAGTGGGAATCAAACTCAGTTCCTCAGTTCCCCAGGACCAAAGTCCACCACCCTAACCACTAGGCCACTCCTCCACTGTTGCGAATATTTGAGATTCTACATGGAATGTTGCTATTCCACTAGAAGTCGGCCCTTGCAGATCACCAATGTGGCCGCGCAGGACGTCAGACTCACAGAAACAGAAGCCTGCGCAGCCTTCTACATGGAATGTTGCTAGTGGAATAGCAACATTCCATGTAGAATCTCCAATAGTATCTATTTTATTTTTGTTACATTTGTACCCTGCGCTTTCCCACTCATGGCAGGCTCAATGCGGCTTACATGGGGCAATGGAGGGTTAAGTGACTTGCCCAGAGTCACAAGGAGCTGCCTGTGCCTGAAGTGGGAATCGAACTCAGTTCCTCAGGACCAAAGTCCACCACCCTAACCACTAGGCCACTCCTCCACTGTTGCTACTATTTGAGATTCTACATGGAATGTTGCTATTCCACTAGCAACATTCCATGTAGAAGTCGGCCCTTGTAGATCACCAATGTGGCCGCGCAGGCTTCTGCTTCTGTGAGTCTGACATCCTGCATGTATGTGCAGGACGTCAGACTCCATATAGAATCTCCAATAGTATCTATTTTATTTTTGTTACACTTGTACCCTGCGCTTTCCCACTCATGGCAGGCTCAATGTGGCTTACATGGGGCAATGGAGGGTTAAGTGACTTACTACTACTACTACTACTACTTAACATTTCTAGAGCGCTACTAGGGTTACGCAGCGCTGTACAATTTAACAAAGAGAGACAGTCCCTGCTCAAAGAGCTTACAATCTAATAGACAAGTGGGAAAGTGTGGGGTACAAATGTAACAAAAATAAAATAGATACTTGCCCAGAGTCACAAGGAGCTGCCTGTGCCTGAAGTGGGAATCCAACTCAGTTCCTCAGGACCAAAGTCCACCACCCTAACCACTAGGCCACTCCTCCACTGTTGCGAATATTTGAGATTCTACATGGAATGTTGCTATTCCACTAGAAGTCGGCCCTTGCAGATCACCAATGTGGCCGCGCAGGACGTCAGACTCACAGAAACAGAAGCCTGCGCAGCCTTCTACATGGAATGTTGCTAGTGGAATAGCAACATTCCATGTAGAATCTCCAATAGTATCTATTTTATTTTTGTTACATTTGTACCCTGCGCTTTCCCACTCTTGGCAGGCTCAATGCGGCTTACATGGGGCAATGGAGGGTTAAGTGACTTGCCCAGAGTCACAAGGAGCTGCCTGTGCCTGAAGTGGGAATCGAATTCAGTTCCCCAGGACCAAAGTCCACCACCCTAACCACTAGGCCACTCCTCCACTGTTGCTACTATTTGAGATTCTACTTGGAATGTTGCTATTCCACTAGCAACATTCCATGTAGAAGTCGGCCCTTGTAGATCACCAATGTGGCCGCGCAGGCTTCTGCTTCTGTGAGTCTGACATCCTGCATGTATGTGCAGGACGTCAGACTCCATATAGAATCTCCAATAGTATCTATTTTATTTTTGTTACACTTGTACCCTGCGCTTTCCCACTCATGGCAGGCTCAATGTGGCTTACATGGGGCAATGGAGGGTTAAGTGACTTACTACTACTACTACTACTACTTAACATTTCTAGAGCGCTACTAGGGTTACGCAGCGCTGTACAATTTAACAAAGAGAGACAGTCCCTGCTCAAAGAGCTTACAATCTAATAGACAAGTGGGAAAGTGTGGGGTACAAATGTAACAAAAATAAAATAGATACTTGCCCAGAGTCACAAGGAGCTGCCTGTGCCTGAAGTGGGAATCCAACTCAGTTCCTCAGGACCAAAGTCCACCACCCTAACCACTAGGCCACTCCTCCACTGTTGCGAATATTTGAGATTCTACATGGAATGTTGCTATTCCACTAGAAGTCGGCCCTTGCAGATCACCAATGTGGCCGCGCAGGACGTCAGACTCACAGAAACAGAAGCCTGCGCAGCCTTCTACATGGAATGTTGCTAGTGGAATAGCAACATTCCATGTAGAATCTCCAATAGTATCTATTTTATTTTTGTTACATTTGTACCCTGCGCTTTCCCACTCATGGCAGGCTCAATGCGGCTTACATGGGGCAATGGAGGGTTAAGTGACTTGCCCAGAGTCACAAGGAGCTGCCTGTGCCTGAAGTGGGAATCGAACCCAGTTCCCCAGGACCAGAGTCCACCACCCTAACCACTAGGCCACTCCTCCACTGTTGCTACTATTGGAGATTCTACATGGAATGTTGCTATTCCACTAGAAGTCGGCCCTTGCAGATCACCAATGTGGCCGCGCAGGCTTCTGCTTCTGTGAGTCTGACGTCCTGCGCAGCCTTCTACATGGAATGTTGCTAGTGGAATAGCAACATTCCATGTAGAATCTCCAATAGTATCTATTTTATTTTTGTTACATTTGTATCCCGCGCTTTCCCACTCATGGCAGGCTCAATGCGGCTTACATGGGGCAATGGAGGGTTAAGTGACTTGCCCAGAGTCACAAGGAGCTGCCTGTGCCTGAAGTGGGAATCAAACTCAGTTCCTCAGGACCAAAGTCCACCACCCTAAAGGCCACTCCTCCACTGTTACTACTATTTGAGATTCTACATGGAATGTTGCTACTATTTGAGATTCTACATGGAATGTTGCTATTCCACTAGCAACATCCCATGTAGAAGTCGGCCCTTGCAGATCACCAATGTGGCCACGCAGGCTTCTACATGGAATGTTGCTAGTGGAATAGCAACATTCCATGTAGAATCTCCAATAGTAGCAAGATTCCATGTAGAATCTCCAATAGTAGCAACATTCCATGTAGAATCTCCAGTAGTAGCAACATTCCATGTAGAATCTCCAGTAGTATCTATTTTATTTTTGTTACATTTGTACCCCGCGCTTTCCCACTCATGGCAGGCTCAATGCGGCTTACATGGGGCAATGGAAGGTTAAGTGACTTGCCCAGAGTCACAAGGAGCTGCCTGTGCCTGAAGTGGGAATCAAACTCAGTTCCTCAGTTCCCCAGGACCAAAGTCCACCACCCTAACCACTAGGCCACTCCTCCTCCACTGTTGCTACTATTTGAGATTCTACATGGAATGTTGCTATTCCACTAGCAACTTTCCATGTAGAAGTCGGCCCTTGCAGATCACCAATGTGGCCGCGCAGGCTTCTGCTTCTGTGAGTCTGACGTCCTGCACGTACGTGCAGGATGTCAGACTCACAGAAACAGAAGCCTGCGCAGCCTTCTACATGGAATGTTGCTAGTGGAATAGCAACATTCCATTCCATGTAGAATCTCCAATAGTAGCAACATTCCATGTAGAATCTCCAATAGTAGCAACATTCCACGTAGAATCTCAAAGAGTAGCAACATTCCACGTAGAATCTCAAAGAGTAGCAACATTCCATGTAGAATCTCAAAGAGTAGCAACATTCCACGTAGAATCTCCAGTAGTAGCAACATTCCATGTAGAATCTCCAATAGTATCTATTTTATTACATTTGTACCCCGCGCTTTCCCACTCATGGCAGGCTCAATGCGGCTTACATGGGGCAATGGAGGATTAAGTGACTTGCCCAGAGTCACAAGGAGCTGCCTGTGCCTGAAGTGGGAATCGAACTCAGTTCCTCAGTTCCCCAGGACCAAAAGTCCACCACCCTAACCACTAGGCCACCTCCTCCCTGCTTAGCTTCACCAGGAAACCCAACACTGGATTATCAACGAGTTTTTTTTAATTTATCTCATCCTCTCCCGTTTCAGTCTCTTCCTCTCGGTTCTCTCTTGCTCTCCTTCTCAGGTATAAACCATGGACCTGTTGTGGCCGGAGTTATTGGGGCTCGGAAACCCCAATATGATATCTGGGGAAACACTGTCAATGTAGCTAGCAGAATGGACAGCACCGGGGTCCTTGGAAAAATCCAGGTGAGAACAGAGAGGGCGTGAGTATTTTTTGAGTCTGGTGGCACCCAGGCATACATTTCCTAAAGCTTCCTTCCTATTCTGTTGCAAATGTTGATCAGTTAAAGTTATGTCCACATAGTTTATAGATAATTCGTCCTCCTCCTTCTCTTCCTCTTCTAACAGGTCACAGAGGAGACAGCAAAAGTACTTCAGAAGTTAGGCTACACCTGCCAAAGGCGAGGGGTCATTAAAGTCAAGGGAAAAGGTCAACTGTGCACCTACTTCATCTCCACAGACCTGGCTCGGTCCACGCCTCAAGCCAATGCCCTCAATTAGAACTGGGAAGCGGGTTATCATGCCAGAGTGACATCGGTGAGACTACATGCCGAGCCAGACCTAAAGTGTGTTCCAAAAGGACAGCCTACTGAGCTAGGCCTCAGGCCGACACTAGTGGGACTCCCTGAAACACTAGGCCTCAAACCAGCCTCTGTGGGGCAAACTGAGTGAATTAACTACCTTCTGCATTGAGCCCTACTTGGAACTAGGCCTCAGGCAAACACTGCCATGTACAGAGAAATATACGTCACCAAGACTCTGGTCCTATGTGGGCCATCAGATGGACCCTGCCTGTCGTGCAGTTAGCCTGATAGTCCCCTGTTAATTGTAGCCCACAGGAGGGAACTCCTGAGTGGACTGACAGGTGGCTTCCATTGGCACACGGTGGTCTCAGTGTTCAAAGGAAACAACACTTGAGGATAAAAACCCGGAATGAAGATAAGTCAACCCCCACATAAACTTTCCAAATGCAAGAATTAGGCCGCTGACCTCAGACGCCCAATCAATCTTGAGGGGGTTAGAGACCCAGCCTAAAGTCGGACAATCACGGAAGCAGATATCTGGTCTCGCAGCTGATAACAGTGCCCATTTCTCATGCGCTGTTAAAATTTTGCTCCAGTATGTACGGAGGTGACCTGTCTCTCACCGGGTATCACAACAAACCCGATACCTTGGCTACCATGTTGGACAATATAGTGGACCAGGGGCAACCATTTTGGACAACCCCCAAAGCCCAGCTCCCCAGGGTAAATAACACGTTGACGTTTACAGTCCTGAAACAGATATACTGCTAGGATCGGCAGCTGGAAGCATAAAATCTGTGGGGTACCGGAAGTGAGCAAGCCTCAGACGACTCTGGAGCTGGGGAGGGACGATCGTAGGCCTCAAACGTCATTGCAAGGGAAGAACTCTCAGAACCAGGAAATCGTTGTGCGTGTGTGTATATGATTTTCTACCCTTGTGCCTGAGCTACTACTGCTGCCCATTGCCTCTCGTTATCACCCTAATTTTCCTCACAGCAGAAGAAACTTTTCGCATTCACCTGCTTGGAGTACTTTAATGATATTTGCTATCATTTTAATTTCAAAGGAACTGTTTTAGGGCTGAGCGACAAGATGGCTTCCTGTAGGCACCTGACCAGGGGATGATTTAAAACTCCAGCCATTCCAGCCCTTATATACTACTACTACTACTTAACATTTCTAGAGCGCTACTAGGGTTACGCAGCGCTGTACAATTTAACAAAGAGACATAGTCCCTGCTCAAAGAGCTTACAATCTAATAGACAAGTGAACGGTCGGTCCGATAGGGGCAGTCAAATTGGGGCAGTCTGGATTCACTGAACGGTAAGGGTTAGGTGCCGAACGCAGCATTGAAGAGGTGGGCTTTAAGCAAAGACTTGAAGACGGGCAGGGAGGGGGCTTGGCGTAAGGGCTCAGGAAGGTTGTTCCAAGCATAGGGTGAGGCGAGGCAGAATGAGCGGAGCCTGGAGTTGGCGGTGGTGGAGAAGGGTACTGAGAGGAGGGATTTATCCTGTGAACGGAGGTTACGGGCGGGAACATAAGGGGAGATGAGGGTAGAAAGATAGGGGCAGCAGACTGAGTGCATTTGTACAATTTAATGAAGCATTTTTGAGTTGTCTGGGGGTGGGGTGGGAGGGCGTGGATCTTGCTTGTTTGGGGGTTTTCATTTGCAAAATGTATAGCTAAGAGCTCATCACCTGTCCAGGCCATTTTCAGCACGAAGCCTGAAAAGAAAAGCAGGCGCGGTCGCGTCGCAAGATGTTCAGTCCTTCAGGTTTGTGGTGTTTTCGCAGCTTCAAGGACTTCCCATCGCCCGCGTCCAGGAATGACTCCCTTCCAAAACGATCTTTAACAAATTAAACAGTGGACGGAAGTGTTTGAACTCCAGCAATCGATCTGCCCTTATTTCATTAAAACAGGACAATCACATTTTTATTCTGACTTTGGAAAACGTGAGAATAATGGACGGACCATGCGGGGTTTTTTTAATCTGCCTTTATTTACTGTGTTACTGTGTAATAATGCTATTTCAACAACAACAAAAAAAACCTTTAAATTTAAACCTCCAAACGAATACAGAGATGTTTTTCTTTTTTTCAGCCTACGGACGGAGGTTAAAGTTTAAAACCCCTTGATATTTTGGAGAATTGTCCTTCCGCTCCTTTTGGCTACCAGCCCAGTTAGAACCAGGATTAGGACCCATTTGGAACGACCCAGTTTCTATCCCCTTCCAACTCACATTAACCCACTTGCTGCAATGATCAGCTAGGGGCCATGAACCACAAAGCTCCCTCTTTATCCCTGCAATCGGGAACCATAAACAAACAGGTAGAAAATGCAACGGCCAAAGCCAGAAGGATGCTTGGGTGCATAAAGAGAGGCATGACCAGCAGGAAAAAGAAGGGGATAGTGCCGTTGTATAAGTCTCTGGTGAGGCCCCATTTGGAGTACTGCGTGCAGTTCTGGAGACCGCACCTACGGAAAGATATAAACAGGATGCAGTCGGTCCAGAGGACGGCTACGAAATTAGTAAACGGTCTTGAATGCAAAAATTATAGGGACAGGCTTAGGTACCTCAACATGTATACGCTGGAAGAGAGGAGGGAGAGAGGAGACATGATAGAAACGTTTAAATATCTCAAGGGCATTTATGTACAGGAAGAGAGGCTTTTCCAAATGAAGGAGAGCTCTGGAATGAGGGGGCATTTGACAAAGTTAAGAGGGAATAGGCTTAGGAGTAACCTAAGGAAGTATTAGTTCACAGAAAGGGTGGTGGAGGCATGGAATAGCCTCCCGGTGGAGGTGGTGGAGTCGAGGACTGTTCCAGAATTTAAAAAGGCATGGGATAAGCATGTGGGATCGCTTAGGAACAGGAAGAATTAGGGGTTACAGAGGATGGGCAGACTGGATGGGTCATATGGCCTTTATCTGCCGTCATGTTTCTATGGTCACTACTACACAATGACCGACTCCCTTTCCTGTGCAGCATTTCTAGCCCCGGCTGGCCCAGGCAGCAGAAGGTGTGAGCTAGGAACCTAACCCACACTATCCACTGAGCCATTGAGTTCACTCATATTCATGAGAAGGGAAAATATTGTGGAATTTAATGTGAAAAAAAGGTTATCCCCAGAGGTTTTAAGAAAATTTACGTAAAGAGGTGTGGTAGCCTTGTTAGTCCACTTTTAAAGGTAATCAATAGAAATAAAACAAAATAAAACACGGAAAAGAAAACAAGATGATACCTTTTTTATTGGACATAACTTAATACATTTTTTTTGATTAGCTTTCGAAGGTAGCCCTTCTTCCTCAGATTGGAAATAAGCAAATGTTATAAGTAAATTTACAAAATTAAAGATTTTGAAGCAATGTCTCCATCTGGTGGAAAGTATGCAGATTGCACCGTTTGTCTCCTTGTGCCTTTTATTTATTTATTCAAATGTAATTCTACTTCAAAGGGGCAGTACAGCCAGGTCATTGATCCTAAGCCCTAGCTTCTTCCCCCTCTGCTTTGTCCTTCAGCTGTATGTTTACATCTGTAAACTTTGCAGAAATATATTTATATATACAAAGAATATATAATGTAACATAGAGATATGTATTTATAGATTATAACGATCCTGACTTACTCTGTATTTACGAACCGCAACTGGAAAACCTTAATTCTCCACTCTACTTTTAAATGTAGTGAACAAAACACTTAACTGACAATGTAGTAGAGCCTTCTTCTAATACACAAAATGTAAAAGCCCAGGACCAACGCTGGCCAGCATTTCGCTTGGATCTATAAATTGGCTTGGGGAAAGTGGTGCTGTGATGCTGTTTGTCATCAGCGACCTCACCCACTAACTTTTCTCTGCAACACAAACCTGAAAGAGGTGATTTCTGACGGGAGTTTGTGAGTTTTTTTGTTAAGTATAAAAAAATTTTAAAAGAAAAACATTTCTGTCTCTATGCCACAGTTGGGAAAGGCCATCTCTCTCTCCAGCTACTCGAAGTGGGACCAGTAGGAAGTGTTGCAATCCGTTCTCCTTTTTTTTGCAGCGTCCTGCCTACCCCATACAATGGTAAACTCACAAAAGGTGCCTTAAGTTAGACACCAAACATTTAGACACTAAGCATCAATTCTGTAGCATCAGTTCCACATTCTAGCGTAAGTCCGCATTGACGTACCTCATTTTAGCTGCAAGTCCTTATGCTCAAAAGCTGCTGTAAGGCTGTAATGGTTAGGCACATAACTGCATCTGTTCTATGTATGTCCCCAGCCTGCCCATGCCCCAAACCTGCCCCTTTCCATCCACGCTCCTGACCTACCCATGCCTCTCCCATGTCTCCAACCTGCCCACACCCCTCCATGTCCCTGACCTCATGCCCCTCCACAGTCCACGCCCCTGACCTGCCTAAGCCCCTCCACAGTCCACACCCCTGACTCACCCATGCCTTTCCCCAGTCCGTGCCCCTGACCTACCTAAGCCCCTCCCCAGTCCACGCCCCTCCCCACTCCATGTCCCAAACCTGCCCCTTTCCATCCACGCTCCCAAACCATGCCTCTCCCATGTCTCCAGCCTGCCCACACCCCTCCATGCCCCTGCTCCACAGTCCACGCCCCTGACCTGCCTAAGCCCCTCCCCAGTCCACACCCCTGACTCACCCATGCCTTTCCCCAGTCCGTGCCCGACTCACCCATGCCTTTCCCCAGTCCTTGCCCCTGACCTACCTAAGCCCCTCCCCAGTCCACGCCCCTGATCCACCCATGCCTCTCCCCAGTCCACACCCCTCCCCACTCCATGTCCCAAACCTGCCCCTTTCCATCCACGCTCCACAGTCCACGCCCCTGACCTACCTAAGCCCCTCCCCAGTCCATGTCTCTGACCCGCCCATGCCTCTCCCCAGTCCACACCCCTTCCATTTGAACGCTATGGATTTTGTGTGCATATTTTATAGAATACTGATGATTAATGCCAATTATTGCTAATTAATGTCAATTATCAGCTCTTTATTATAAGTTATGCACACAACTGACCTTATTCTATAACTTGTACACAAAGGTTTGCGCACTGTGTGTGTAAAGCTGGGTGTAAACATTTATAGATTTTGAGGGATAGTGACTGGAGGGAGAAGTGCGGTTGGTGACTCCAGGGCCAGAGAAATACCGTCTGTACCTGAATGTAGCTCACCTTGAACTACAACTGAAAAAAGGGCACGAGAAAAATCCACACAAAGCCAGGGCCGCTGAGAGACTGGGTCGCCCCCCCCCCCCCCCCGAGGTCATGCTGCCCCCATCCGTCCACCCCCTGGCCGGTCCCCCTGCATTGAAATCACAGCGCCTCTCACCTCCATGTCAAAGCGCTGTAGGCAGCAGATCGCTTCCCTTCGGCCCTCCTTCCCTCCCTGTGTCCCGCCCTCGCGGAAGTTACGTCAGACGAGGGCGGGACACAGGGAGGGAAGGGGGCCCGAAGGGAGGCAACCTGCTGCCCTGCTGCGCTTTCACACGGAGGTGAGCAGCGCTGTGATTTCAATGCAGGGGGCCCGGCCCGGTGGCAGACAGTCGAACGGAGGGCGGGTGGGACTGTGGCGTCGGGCCCGGGGAATTTTGTCGCCCTTGCCCCCCCTCTCAGCAGCTTTGTGACAAAACCAAGTCTTCTCTCGGCCAACATCAGCCAGGGAATCCCCGGCTCCACAGGAGAGAACAGCAGGAAACATCAGCCGGGGAGGGAATGATGAGGGGTGAGGTTACGGTTTGCAAAATGAAAGGGTCGACGCAACAGACCAGAAGAGGTGGTACACAGCACAGGTCCTGTAAAGCACCTTCTATCTTTACCCAGGTTATCAACAGAAATAAAATAAACAGAGAAAAGAAAATTTTTTTATTGGACATAACTTAATATATTTTGTTGATTAGCTTTCGAAGGAAGCCCTTCTTCGTCAGATCAGAAATAAGCAACCCAGCTCCTCTCCTACTCCCTTCACTCTTGCCCATCTCTATCTACCTATCTCTTCTATTATTCTGCTTTAATTAACTTATTTTCTCTTTATCAATTCTCTGTAATCCATATTATTATATGGAATAGCCTTCCAAAGGAGATCAGATTAGAGAAATCTTATCTCCATTACCGAAAACCTTTCTCTTTATAAGCTACATAGAACAGAACTTAGCATAATGAGATAAGGTCAAAAAGAAAAAGAAAAAAGGGGCAGCTTAACTGTATATTAGATTTTTTAATTTGTACTGATTTTATTATGTAGTTTATTCTGGTTACTGTGCTTTCCTGTCATGAATGGAATTCCCATGTTTGTTTATTTGATATACACTAATTGTTTTTATACCTATGTAAACCGTTCTGTTTTGCAGCTGCAATAAGACACGGTATATAAATTAACATAAATAAATAAAATAAAAAAATTATGTCAGCCACACTGAACCTGCCTTGAGTGGGATAGCGCGGGGTACAAATGTAATAATAAATAAACCCACTGTCATCCTGTTAGACTGTCACTGACATGATTTGATGTTTCACTTATACACACGGTCATCTACCAACATTTGCTTATTTCTGATCTGACCAAGAAGGGAACCTTCGAAAGCTAATCAAGAAATCTATTAAGTTTAGTCCAATAAGATAAATCCCTCCTGTTGGTACCCTTCTCCACCACTGCCAACTCCAGGCTCCGCCCTTTCTGCCTTGCCTCACCCCTTGCCTGGAGCAAACTCCCTGAGCCCATACGCCAGGCCCCCTCCCTGCCTTGCTAAAAGCCCACCTCTTCAATGTCGCCTTCAGCACCTAACCACCATACATACCTCTATTCAGGAAATCTGGACTGCCCCAACTTGACATTTCGCCCATTAGATTGTAAGCTCCTTTCTTAATCTGTACAGCGCTGCGTAACCCTAGTAGCGCTCTAGAAATGTTAAGTAGTAGTAGTAGTTAGTCCAATAAAAAAGGTACCATCTTCTTTTCTCTGTTTGATTTTTTTTTATTTATATTGATTACTTATACGGTCTGTGCCCTGAAAAGGGCAGGTACAAATCAAGGTAAGGTATACACAAAATGTGGCACATGTGAATTTATCTTGTTGAGCAGACTGGATGGACCGTCATCTACTAGGTTACAATATGTTACCTTTAAAAATGGCCTAACACGGCTACCGCATCTCTCTGCTCTATATTTACCCAGAAAACAGAAGGGCCAACCGAAAAGCTGAGTGCAATAACTTAAGCATCAGCCCCTTAATAAAACTCGGGCAGCAAATCATGCAATAAAGCACAGACGGCTGAAGGGCAGATCTTCAGCAAGGTCCCGTACAGCCATCACACCACGAATACACGCAAATCTTGACTACAGCACAGACGGCTGAAGGGCAGATCTTCAGCAGGGTCCCGTACAGCCATCACACCACGAATACACGCAAATCTTGACTACAGCACAGAGAACTGAAAAGCCCAGAGCAGGGGGGTCACACTGATATAGACACAGAACTTGAAAACGGCGCAAATCCTGCTAAAGCAAAAGAACAGCCCAAACTTGTTCCTTATCATACATAGCTTAAGCCGCAGGCTCCTTGATGCAACTCTGCCAGTGAATACAGCACAGACAGCTGAAGAGCAGGCAGCACACCGATGCACGCCAATTCTGAATGCAGCACAGAGAACTGAAGAGCACGCGTGAAACGTGAATACGGCACAGATGTGTGCTCCATCGTTCCCGGGAGCCTCTGACAGAGTGGGGGGAGGAGAAGTGAGAGGGAGAGAAAGACGGGACTTGCCACTTCCTGCCAAGCTTTCTTGCCTGTGCTGATTGGGCCTGGCGGCTGCCTATCACCCCCCCCCCCAAACTCCGCCCCCTGCAGCCAGAGACCAGCCTCAATGCTGCCTAAGAAGGAACTGAGTTCCAGGAAGAGACAGCTGTGCAAGTTTGGGGCAACATCTGGGCACATCAGCTTCCTGGATCCTTCTGCCTCCCCCTGCTGCTCCCAAACCCCCTTCATGGTAAGAACAACCCCAGATCGTCTCTCTCATCCTCCTAATTTTTCTTTGCATTTCTGTGCAAAGGGGCGAAAAGTGAACGAGGTTAGCAGGCACCAGGGTTAAAACGTGGAAAGGGGGGCCAAAGGGTTTTTGCGAGGCTGCTGCAAGGTTTCTTTTGATTCCTCCTGGTTTCCTTTCTCTTTTGGTCTGGCTGAAAGTGTTGGATTCCTCCTCCGAGCTGATAGAAAACGCAAGACGATGCATTTTGGGCATAAATCTTACTTTACCGCACTTGTACGTATCTATTCTCGCTACCCACTTTAGGGCAGGAATGAGGTGCATTGGTAGAGCTCTGTACTGGAATAGCAAGGGTTGCTGGCAGGCAGACTTGAGATATACTGGTATAGCAAATGTGTGTGTGTGTCTGGGGAGGAAGGACTCAGTACTGAAAGGCAGGAGTGACAGCCCCTCTGTGTTTCAGGAAGGGGGCAGGGCCGCCGAGAGACTGAGCCGACCCCGGGGCAAGGCCGCCGTGGCCCCCCCCCCCCATCCCTACCACTGTCGCCTACCTCTCCTGTTCTCAGGCCACCGGCGCTGCAGTCCCCGGTCTCACCTGCCTGCCCTCGGCTCCGTCGATAGCCCCCCTCCGTCCACCACCGTGACCGGGCCCCCCTGTATTCAAATCGGCAGCGCCTCAGTCACCTCCGTGTGAAAGCGGCAGATCGCCTCCCTTCGGGCCTTCCCTCACTGTGCCCCGCCCTCGCGGAAACAGGAAGTGACGAGGGCGGGACACAGTGAGGGAGGACCCGAAGGGAGGCGATCTGCCGCTTTCACACGGAGGTGAGGCGCTGCCGATTTGAATGCAGGGGGCCCGGTGGCGGACGGAGGGGGGCTATCGATGGATCCGAGGGCAGGCAAGTGAGACTGGGGACTGCAGCCCCGGCGGCCTGGGAGCAAGAGAAGGAGAGAGACCTCGGCGCTGGGCCCCCTTGGAGTTTTGTCCCCCCCCCGCCCCCCCTCTCGGCGGCCCTGGAAGGGGGGAATGTTTTTCTCAGGTGTGCGACTGTTCTCTCTTTACTTCCATGCAGGTTATGTTCTGAGGGAGTCACTACTGTCTTTTTAAGGAGTCAGACAGGAAAGTGACATGTCGGGCCCCCAGAGATCCCCGGAATCCCCTCGCTACTTCATCACCGTGAAGGATGTATATGGCAGCGATGAGGACGGTACAGTCAGGGTGGTGCAGGGCTCCCTGTTGCGGATGGAAGCTGACGACTCCCGGAGGGGATCCCGACGCCCTCCTTGGCTGACGGTCCTGGACACAGAGCAGGCGCTGAGGCTGGAACTGCAAGACCTGAGGGAGATTGGGGAACGCATCGCAGGGCTCCTGGAACCCGTCACCGATGGCGAGGAGCGCCTGGCTCTGGTCAACGATGAGTCCCGACTGCAGGGGCTCTCCCGCGTCAGGAAGGGAGATCGTGTGCGAGTGCAGGTGACCTCTGCGTCAGTGGACCGGGTCCTTGGTGTGGTGCGTTACCGGGGTCCCCTCGGCAAATCAAAGGGAGATTCCGGCATCCTTTTTGGTGTGGAATTATTGGTGAGTGGAATATCCCGTAGAATCTAACAAACACTTCCCTTATGTACACCCAATCTGGAAACCCAAATACTCTGCTGTCGTGAAATAAGCAGGAAAGATTTGTGAGGTCCCTTCCCCCAAGAGCTTACAGTGAGCGCCTCTCCTGGAAAATTCTATGAGGATGGTTGATTTGTTTTGTTATTTGAATTATTTTTCTATTTTTTTTTTATTTCACACCCCGAGAAGATACAAACTTTCTCTCAAACAGCAATTCCCACCCCTTAGGAGCCCTAAGCAAATACTGGTCATCACTTGAAAGTTATTTCTAAGGCATGAGGATAGAGAAAATGGCCACAGGTTGACCTTAGGTGTAAGGAAGGGATTGTAAGAGGGGTAGAAGGATGAGACTGGTGCAGCTGGGTGTTCTCCCACTTCCGTGTTATCTTATTAAGAATCTTGCAGTCACTGCGGATTGTAGGTATCAAGAGGGGAGGGGGGCAGTTTCTAGCGTTCCCTCTAAGGAGTGTGTTGAGTCCATTACCCACATTCCTACTTTCAGGGCTGGTATAGTAATAGAGTCCAGTTATAAGGGACAGACAAGTGGACTCCAAAGGGACATGGTATGTAGAATCTCAAATAGTAGCAACAGTGGAGGAGTGGCCTAGTGGTTAGGGTGGTGGACTTTGGTCCTGGGGAACTGAGTTCGATTCCCACTTCAGGCACAGGCAGCTCCTTGTGACTCTGGGCAAGTCACTTAACCCTCCATTGCCCCATGTAAGCCGCATTGAGCCTGCCATGAGTGGGAAAGCGCAGGGTACAAATGTAACAAAAAAATAAAGTAAAGAAAAACTTTCTCCTATTTGTTTTAAATCTACCATATTCTAGCTTCATCTTGTGTTCCCTGGTTTTGTTGTTGTTTGAAAGTTGTTTAACTATTTAAATCAATCCCTTCCTTCTCTGATGCCCCAATGTCCTTACCAAACATGCAATGGATTTCTTTTTCGCCCAAATTCTTTTTTTTCCCCCCCGTCCAGGGTTCAGCTACCGGTAAGGGCTTCACCGACGGCTCCTTCAAGGGTCAGAAGTTCTTCTCCTGTGCTGAGAATTCGGGTGTCTTCGTCCCAGTGAGCCGCATCGAACTGGCAGATGGTCCTGAACGTGCCCCTAGGTCCCGCACCCCTGTCGCCCCCCCAAAAGGACGCGGATATCCTGCTGCAGGAGGGAGACAAAATCTTCTTTGTGATGGAAGACAGCCGGCCGACCGGGACGGTGGTCTTCTGTGGCTACCTACCCAAGCGAGCTAAAACCTGCGCCTTTGTGGGTATCCTTCTGGTGAGACAGTCCCTCCCCTCCGTACACGCGCCTCTAGGAATTATTATGAGTGATTGCAGCCACTTTAAGGAATCTACAGCATCTCCTTAATGTGGTGGCAAACTGGATGTTGTGGAAACCAACCTGTGTTCTCTTTCTTTCTCTCTCTCTCTCTCTCTCTCTCTCTTGTATTAATTCCTTTGTTCATTTGGCGCAGGACAAGCCGGTGGGTAGCTGGGACGGGTACATCAATGAGAAGAAAATCTGTGACATCCCCTCACCAGACTATGGAATTCTCCTGCCACAGCACAAAGTGTTCAAAGGTGAAGTCCAGGAATTGGGACTGTTTTCCCGCTTGGGCGCGTGCCTAACAGTTTTGTCTCCGTCTTGGCTTTTCTCTTTCCTACCCTCTGCACTTACACACAGTCTCATGGGGGGGGCCCATAGCATAGCCGGAGAGTTTTGATTTCAGACTCACTATCTAAGTACATAAGTATTGCCATACTGGGAAAGACCACAGGTCCATTGAGCCCAGCATCCTGTTTCCAACAGTGGCCAATCCAGGTCACAAATACCCGGCAAGATCCCAAAAATGTACAAAACATTTTATACTGCTTCTCCCAGAAACAGTGGATTTTCCCCAAGTCCATTTAATAACGGTCTTTGGACTTTTCCTTTAGGAAGCTGTCCAAACCTTTTTTAACCTCCGCTAAGCTAACCGCCTTTACCACATTCTCTGGCAACGAATTCCAGAGTTTAATTCAGCATTTTAACAAGACACCTGTCATAGGTGATACTTTTTACCTGTGTGAACAACTGTATAAGGACTGGCATAGGACAATACAAAATACTGTATCTTGCATGTCAACATTTATTTCCCTGGGCGGCTGGGTAGTCTGAAAAAAAGATTCAACTGTGCCCCTTCCTGAGTGAAGGTGCTACAATCTGCTCTTTGTCCACATGGTGGCACCATTGCTCCTTGGAAGTGTTGATATTTCCACGGAGCAGAATTAAGAGGGATCCCGTTTAAATTACAAAAATATCAGATGAGCTTAGTTTTTTCCGCTGTGTTTAGTTGTCCTGAACGTTTCTCTTCTTCACTCCGGTGTTGAGTGCAGGGAGCCTTTAACTGCTTATAAAGAATTGCACATACCATCGGTGTAATTATTCTCAGAGCAACTGATGTGAGATTGGAGTGGGAGAGGTTTAACATTGTATTTAACATTGTTTGTTGGGTGGGGGGTCTCCTTTCTTGTTTGACAGTTTCTGGCAAGGATGAGACGAGCTCCTTTCTCTCCCGTGGAGGAGCAGATAAACTTCCGCAGAACCGGTTGCTGCACAGCAGACAGAGGGGTGAGTTGGGGGTGCGATCTCCTTTCCCGCCCTTTTCCCTTTCCAGGTGTTACCCTCCACCTTTTCATCAACATTGTTTTCATTGTTTTCCAACAATCCAGGTCAGATTTGGGCACAGGTGACATTAAAACGTGCCTCCAGCAACAAAATTTTGATAGGCAGCAGAGTGTTGCTGCGACACCTCCATCTTGGCCCTGGATTTTCGTTTGAGCGCCTCAGTGGCAGTAGAGACAGCTCAAACCAAAACTCAAGTGCGGTTTCCATAGTAATGGAGGAGGAGGTGAGGCAGTGGCATAGCCACAGGTGGGCCTGGGTGGGCCAGGGCCCACCCACTTAGATTTCAGGCCCACCCAACAGTAGCACATGTTTAGTGGTAGCTAGTGGGGATCCCCAGCTCCACCAGCTGAAGATATAGTAACATAGTAGATGACGGCAGAAAAAGACCTGCACGGTCCACCCAGTCTGCCCAACAAGATAAACTCACATGTGCCATTTTTTGTGTATCCCTTACCTTCATTTGTACCTGTCTTTTTCAGGGCACAGACCGTATAAGTCTGCCCAGCACTATCCCCGCCTCCCAACCACCAGCCCCGCCTCCCACTACCGGTGCCTGCTGCAATTCATTCTTGTTGCTTGCGCTGGCCTCACAGGCTTCCATCTGCCGCGTTCCACCAGACAGGACGCAGGCAGTGATGTCAGTGAGGGCACGACATGGCAGACGGAAGCCTGCGGGGCCTGCGCAAACAGCGAGAGTGAATCGCTGCAGGCGCCGAGGATGCCTGTACTGACTGGAATTCGTTGCCAGAGAATGTGGTAAAGGCGGTTAGCTTAGCGGAGTTTTAAAAAGGTTTGGACGGCTTCCTAAAGGAAAAGTCCACAGACCGTTATTAAATTGACTTGGGGGGAAATCCACTGCTTATTTCTGGGATAAGCAGCATAAAATGTTTTGTAGTTTTTTGGGATCTTGCCAGGTATTTGTGACCTGGATTGGCCACTGTTGGGAACAGGATGCTGGGCTCGATGGACCTTTGGTCTTTCCCAGTATGGCAGTACTTATGTACTTATGACATCGGGGAGGGACAGCGTTCAGAGACAGGACTGCAGATGCCGGGACCCCGCAGAGGACAGGGAGAAGATGTAGGGTAACATAGTAACATAGTAACATAGTAGATGACGGCAGATAAAGACCTGCATGGTCCATCCAGTCTGCCCATGCCAAACTCATATGTGTATACCTTACCTTGAATTTGTACCTGTCCTTTTCAGGGCACAGACCATATAAGTCCGCCCAGCAGTATTTCTCGCCTCCCAACCACCAGTCCCCGCCTCCCATCACCGGCTCTGGTACAGACCGTATAAGTCCGCCCTCCCCTATCCTCGCCTCCCAACCACCACCCCCTCTTCCCCCCAACTGCTCCGCCACCCAATTTCAGCTAAGCTTCTGAGGATCCATTCCTTCTGCACAGGATTCCTCTATGCATATCCCATGCATGTATGAACTCTGTTACCGTTTTCATCTCCACCACTTCCCGCGGGAGGGCATTCCAAGCGTCCACCACCCTCTCCGTGAAAAAATGCTTCCTGACATCTTTCCTGAGTCTGCCCTCCTTCAATCTCATTTCATGTCCTCTCGTTCTACCGCCTTCCCATCTCCGGAAAAGATTCGTTTGCAGATTAATACCTTTCAAATATTTGAACGTCTGTATCATATCACCCCTGTTCCTCCTTTCCTCCAGGGTGTACATGTTCAGGTCAGCAAGCCTCTCTTCATACATCTTGTAACGTAAATCCCATACCATCCTCGTAGCTTTTCTTTGCACCGCTTCCATTTTTTTTAACATCCTTCGCAAGGTACGGCCTCCAAAACTGAACACAATACTCCAGGTGGGGCCTCACCAATGTCTTATACAGGGGCATTAAAACCTCCTTTCTTCTGCTGGTCACTCCTCTCTCTATACAGCCTAGCAATCGTTTAGCTACTGCCACCGCCTTGTCGCACTGTTTCGTCGCCTTCAGGTCCTCAGATACTATCACCCCAAGATCCCTCTCCCCGTCCGTGCCTATCAGACTCTCCCCGCCTAACACATACGTCTCCCTTGGATTTCTACTCCCCAAGTGCATCACTTTGCATTTCTTCGCATTGAATTTTAATTGCCAAACATTAGACCATTCTTCTAGCTTCTTCAGATCTTTTTTCATGTTTTCCACACCCTCCGGGGTGTCCACTCTGTTGGAAATCTTGGTGTCATCCGCAAAAAGGCAAACCTTACCTTGTAACCCCTTGGCAATGTCACTCACAAATATATTGAACAGAATCGGCCCCAGCACCGATCCCTGAGGCACTCCACTACTCACCTTTCCCTCCTCCGAGCGAACTCCATTCACCACCACCCTCTGGCGTCTGTCCGTCAACCAGTTCCTAATCCAGTTCACCACTTCGGGTCCTATCTTCAGGCCGTCTAGTTTATTTAAGAGCCTCCTGTGGGGAACCGGGTCAAAAGCCTTGCTGAAATCTAAGTAGATGACGTCCATAGCACGTCCTTGAATTAATTCTCCTGTCACCCAGTCAAAGAATTCAATGAGATTCGTTTGGCATGATTTCCCTTTGGTGAAACCATGTTGTCTCGGATCTTGCAACTTATTGGCTTCCAGGAAATTCACTATCCTTTCCTTCAGCATGGCTTCCATTACTTTTCCAATAACCGAAGTGAGGCTTACCGGCCTGTAGTTTCCAGCTTCTTCCCTATCCCCACTTTTGTGAAGAGGGACCACCTCCGCCGTTCTCCAATCCCTCGGAACCTCTCCCGTCTCCAAGGATTTATTAAACAAGTCTTTAAGAGGACCCGCCAGAACCTCTCTGAGCTCCCTCTGGGGTGGATCCCGTCCGGCCCCATGGCTTTGTCCACCTTCAGCTTTCCAAGTTGTTGATACACACTCTCTTCTGTGAACGGCGCTCTATCCACCTCATTCTCAGGTGTACTTTTGCCAGTCCCTCTCGGTCCTTCCCCAGGGTTTTCTTCAGTGAAAACAGAACAAAAGTATCTATTTAGCAAATTGGCTTTTTCTTCATCATTTTCTACATAGCGTTTTGTTGTATCTTTTAGTCTCACAATTCCCTTTATAGTCTTTCTCCTTTCACTAATATACCTGAAGAAGTTTTTGTCTCCCTTCCTTACATTTCTAGCCATTTGTTCTTCCGCTTGCGCCTTCGCCAGACGTACCTCTCTCTTGGCTTCTTTCAGTTTCATCCGGTATTCCTCCCCGTGTTCCTCCTCTTGAGATTTTCTATATTTCTGGAACGCTAACTCTTTAATCTTTATTTTCTCAGCCACTTGCTTTGAGAACCATATTGGTTTCCTTTTTCTCTTGCTTTTATTTACTCTCCTTACATAAAGGTCTGTGGCCCTGTTTATTACTTCTTTTAGCCTGGACCACTGTCCTTCCACTTCTCGTATGTCCTCCCAGCCCATCAGCTCCTTCCTCAGGTATTCTTCCATTTTGTTAAAGTCAGCTCGCTTGAAATCCAGGACTTTGAGTTTAGAGTGGCCGCCATCCACATGAGCCGTTACATCAAAACAAACCGTTTGATGGTCACTGTTTCCCAGGTGCGCAGCCACTCGGACATTTGACACACTATCCCCATTCGTGAGCACCAGATCCAACGTGGCTCCCTCCCTCGTGGGTTCGTTCACCATTTGTCTGAGCAGAGCACTTTGGAAAGCATCCACAATCTATCTACTTCTTTCCGATTTCGCAGACGGAACCTTCCAATCTACATCCGGCAGATTAAAATCTCCCAACAACAGCACCTCTCTTTTCTTCCCCAACTAGATCTTTATCTAGTTCTTCCAATTGTGTCGGGGGTCTATAGACAACACCCACGTGGACCAATGTTCTATCCTCTCTTTTTAAGGTGATCCATATCGCTTCTTCCTTTCCCCAGTTCCCTGTCATTTCAGTTGCTGGGATATAATTTCTCACATACAGAGCTACTCCTCCACCTATACGTCCCTCTCTATCCTTCCTAAAAAGATTATAGCCTGGTATGTTTACATCCCATTCATGGGAACCATTGAGCCATGTCTCTGTGACTGCAACTATGTCCAAGTCAGACTCCAAAATCAGGGCTTGATTTTGAGTAAGAGTGTGAGTGTGAGTAAGAGTGTGAGTGTGAGTAAGAGTGTGAGTGTGAGTAAGAGTGTGAGTGTGAGTGTGAGTAAGAGTGTGAGTAAGAGTGTGAGTATGAGTAAGAGTGTGAGTGTGAGTGTGAGTATGAGTGTGAGTGTGAGTAAGAGTTGAGTAAGAGTGTGAGTGTGAGTAAGAGTGTGAGTGTGAGTATGAGTGTGAGTAAGAGTGTGAGTGTGAGTAAGAGTGTGAGTGTGAGTAAGAGTGTGAGTAAGAGTGTGAGTGTGAGTGTGAGTGTGAGTAAGAGTGTGAGTGTGAGTAAGAGTGTGAGTGTGAGTGTGAGTGTCAGTATGAGTAAGAGTGTGAGTGTGAGTGTGAGTGTGAGTAAGAGTTCCTTTTATCTTGCTGTATCATATGCCTGGCATAGACTTCCTGAGCCTGTACGTCAAGCTCCATTTCTGGCCGTCTTCAAGGAAGGAAGGGGGTAGATGAAAACAAAAACCTCTCATGTTCTTAAAAATGTGTGTGGTTGGGGGAAGGGCCCATCCAAAATACCGAGTCCAGCTACGCCTCTGCCGGCGAAACATGTCCATATCGGGCACTTGTGTGAGAGTCCCGGGAGCTTTGAACAACCAATAAAAGTCTGTTTTTCCTCAAAAGGTCTGTTTCTTTTTCTGTTTCCTGGTTAAGTAAAAGAAAACAAATAACACCTACCAGCAGCCACTATGCCAAGAAGTCCTAATACATGGAACGCACTGTGCCTCTTATTGTATAAGAGTGTCACCTTGGCTACACTGACTCTGTTCCTCAAACTCTTTTTGTCTTTGAGCAGCAAAGAGTACCTTTAGTTTGAATCTCTTCCTAAAGGCGGTTAATAAATCCCAATAAATAAACTTCTCGAGTGCACTGATGAGTGGCTCCTGCATTTGAGAAGCAGATTGGTTTGATGAGGGGCCTAAAAGTGCTTCTCCTGCTGAGGGCGAAGGAGATCAAGGTATTTAGCTCTGTTTCAAAATAGAGAAACAGTAACAGTAATAATAATGAATGCATTTTAGCTGGGTGGGCCTGATGGAAGCATAATCTCCAGTGGCTTTCACTGAACCAGCGTTAACAGGAAGTGGAAACTGCCACAGCCCACCCAGACGCTAAAATCTTTCATAGGGGGGTGACCTGTTAGTCTTGTGGAACCGAAAAGACAGAGACAGGTGGCAGCTTATAGACTAAACAACGTACTGAGATTTGAGTGTTTAGAAACATAGAAACATGACGGCAGATAAAGGCCATATGACCCATCCAGTCTGCCCGTCCTCTGTAACCCCCAATTCTCAGTTTGAGGACCAGAGTCCATTGGGTCAAATGCATGAAGTGAAGTTCAGGAGAAGATGCACTTGAGAAGGGGGGGAGGGGGGCTACGGAGTATCCAGAAGGAACTGAAAGGTACAGGGCAGGATGTAGAAAGGGAGAGAACAAAGACAGGGTGATCTCAGAATAGTTAAGTTCACTCATACCTGTAGTGAGCCATGAATTGATTTATTTTACTGCTTTTTTGAAGAAACTGGGTAATAGCCATTGTCCCTAATCAAGACTACGATGATGGTGTTAAGCTTTTTTTGATGAGTTGTAGCCCACCAGAGTTCAGGGTTATCTTTCACTTCTCCCTCTCTCTCTCTCTCTGCACATATCCAACAGACTGCTAAAACCTGTTGTTTCTTTCTCTATAATATCACCAAAATTCGCCCTTTCCTTTCTGAGGACACTACCAGAACCCTTATCCACACTCTTAATCACCTCTCACTTAGGCTATTGCAACTTGCTTCTCACAGGTCTCCCACTTAGCCATCTCTCTCCCCTTCAATCTGTTCAAAATTCTGCTGCACGACTAATATTTCGCCAGTGTCGCTATGCTCATATTAGCCCTCTCCTCAAGTCACTTCACTGGCTCCCTATCCGATCCCATATACAGTTCAAACTCCTTTTATTGACTTACAAGTGCATTCACTCTGCAGCTCCTCAATACCTCTCCACTCTCATCTCTCCCTACATTCCTCCCCAGGAACTCTGTTCATTGGGTAAATCTCTCTTATCTGCAACCTTCGTGTGGCCCCCTGAATGCCAGGACCTCCCCCAGGCACCTTGTCATTGGTGTCTTGTGTCCGCCCCACAGATGGTAAACAAGCCAAGTTCACCGAAAGCCCAGCGGAGGAACCTCTGCCTCCACCCGCCCCGTCTCCTGTCTCCGAAGAGCGCCAGGCGTCTCCCAGCCCCCAGGAAGAGAGCCTACTGCTGTCGTTGGGACCCGGCTCCTTGGCTGAGAACCTCCACTACCCCCCACTAGAGATCAACTCCATGGTGGAGGTGCACGACCCACCTATCTTTGGGGTAATCCGCTGGATAGGGGAGCACCCCGATTTTGCAGAGACGATAGCCGGCTTGGAAGTGGTAAGTGTCTGGGGTGATGTGGTGGAGGATAAGACTGCGGTGACACTATTTCACGCCTCTGCATTGGTTGTCTCCCCCTCCCTCCCTCTTTGCTCACTAGGAAGATCCCATGCCTTCGGTTTGCACAGATGGTACCTACAGGGGTTCCCGCTATTTCCACTGTGCTCCCAGCAAAGCTCTGTTTGTCAAACTGCGACACTGTCGGCCAGACTCCCGATTCTGCTCCCTACAGTTCCCTGCCAATCAGGCCCAGCACTGCAACTCCATAGGTTCGTATGGGGAGGGGGAGGGGAGATGCTGAAACCTCATAGTTGAACAATCCGAGTCTAACCCAGAGCATTTAGAAAGCTCCTGGCGCTTTTAAATGATCGTCCCAACATATCCCAGGATGTGTTGAGAGAAAAGCAGGACTGCAAGTTCCAGAATGCACTGCATGGAATGACAGCAAATGGAGTGAAGGGCTCCTGTGACACCTCCTGTCCTCTCTTTTCTCCCTACCCTTTACCTTCAGCATTCAGGGACTACGCAAGTGAGAGGGTGGATGAGGACACCCCCCCAGACACCGGTCCTGAGGGAGGGGAGCAGCTCATGGGCTGGAAGAAAGGAATTCAGGGCCACTGTAATTCCTGTTACTTGGATGCTACACTCTTCTGGTGAGTGGTGGAGGAGCCCCTTACCTCAGTCTTTCTGTCTTTGGCATCCATGTCTTTTCCTCTCTCCCACCCCACCCCCTCTCTCTCTCCCACTCACTGTCTGTCTTCCTGCTATTGGCATTATCTTGTTTCCTCTGTCCATTACTCTCCCCTTTTGTCCATCTCTCTGTCTCTCTCCAGTATGTTTGCCTTCTCTTCTGTCCTGGACACTATTCTCCTGCGTCCCCGGGACAAGAATGACAGCGATTCATACAGTACTACACGGGACCTCCTGCGTACTGAGATAGTCAACCCTCTGCGCAAGTGAGTACCTGAATGACCCTTCTCTCCCGTCGACCTACCGTGAGTCCCACTAATTAACTGCACAGAGGAGGCAGAAAAGTCAGGTTCTCCCCAAGTGCCAGGAACACTGTCTGATCTAGATTTCAGTTCTAGTGCACATTGATATATGGATTAAACCTGTGTAAACTTTGATTCCATTATCTTGGAATATTTATTTATTAGGATTTATTTTCCGCCTTTTTGAAGGAATTCACTCAAGGCAGTGTACAGTAAGAATGGATCAAACATGAGCAATAGGCAATTAGAGCAGTAAAAATATTCGAACAACAATATAAAGTATGGCATGGTGTACTACTTGCAATGACAACACAATATGTACTAGCTGAGATGATATTTAACCATCTCTCTGAACTCACGTGGAACTTTCTTCAAATCAATCACCTTACTTTCTAATTCTTCCTACTTTCTTACTCATCTATATGTTCCATCTTTGCTTTACCCTTCACTATCAATTAAAATGTCCTATTACATCTTGTGTTGACATTGTAAGTAGTATACCATGCCATACTTTGTATTATTTGAATATTTTTACTGCTGTAATTGCCTATTGCTCATGTTTGATCTATTCTTACTGTACACCGCCTTGACTGAATTCCTTCAAAAAGGCAGTAAATAAATCCTAATAAATAAATTGTATAAAGCATGGGAATAGTATTCCTGTAAAGCAGTGTAATGATCTGAGGTGCAGACTGTATAGCAGTGTAAGCACTGTATCGGAATGATCCTTACAAAGGAGGCGAGGGGGGGATTTCAAGTCACTCCACTGGAGGGGACACTTACCCTCTCATAATTTTTTGTTGTCCTCTACCTAGGAATGGTTATGTGTGTGCCACCAAAGTGATGGCCCTGCGGAAGATCCTTGAAGTGGAGGGTCGGTCCTCAGGATTCACCAGCGAGGAGAAAGGTGTGGAAACGGTGGGAGGGGTATGCTGAGGACTGATCTCTTATGTAGGGAGCAGGAGCCATAAATATGGAGATCTCTGCAGTAATCCAGTTTCTCTTTCAGATGCTTAAAACACAGAACACTCTTGTTATGTGTAGTAAGTTGTGACATAGAGATGTTTTTACTGGAGTAATATTAGAGAAGTCTGAGAGTTGGCTGGCATGAAACATGGCCTATCCTCTACCCAAGATATTTATTTTACTGTGATCATCTCTCAGTCCACCTGGGATTGTCTCCTCATCCAGCTTCTGCTCTCTCCACACAGACCCAGAGGAATTTCTCCATCAGCTCTTCCAGGTGTTAAAGGTGGATCCACTGTTTAAGATTAGGTAAGGAAGGGACACTTCTGGGATGGTTCAGGCCTTCTGTAGTGAATGTTCATCTGCTTAGTCATCCTCTCTTGTGTCTTCATATTTCTAACACCATCTGTCTCTAGGTCTTCTAGGGTGAGTCTCTTTTCCTGATTCCAAAGGGCCTGTCTTGTCCATCTGTCCTCCATTCTCTTGACAACCTACCCATCATACCTCCATTTCATCAGGTCTTCAGGGAAGGAACCCCATGGCTGCATCTTCTACCAGATTTTCATGGAACGAAAACAGTCTGTCAGCGTCCCCAGTGTCCAGCAGCTCCTGGAGTGGTCACTGGTCACCAGTGACCTTAAGTTTACAGAGGTGAGAGGTCACATGTCAGTGGAGGGGGTAACTCTTCTCTCCAACTGTGACAGTTTTAGAAGCCTTTGAGCCACAGGTTCAAATCCCACCATGGTCAACTTAATGAGCAAGGACCAATTTGTGGTGTTCTCGCAATAATTATTCAGACTTTTCCATAACTTGGCCTGCGGCCTGGATGACCTTCCCTAATGTACCCACAGCAACTGTCTTTCATTTCTAGATCTTCGTTTGCCTCCTTTCCGGCTACAGACATGCTTGAAACTACCAACTGTTGCTGCTCAGTTCCTCTGTGATGTTTCTACTTACAAATTCCCTTTTACCATCCCTTGCTCTTGGAACCAACTTCTTGTCCATCTCTGGATATTTCCTCTGTAGTTTTCTTTGGCCCACAGCTGAAGATGAAAGATTGATACAAGTCATATGGGTACAAGAGAGGAAGGAGAGTTTCCTTTCTGACAGAACAGCAGATGAGGGAGGAAAGCCTGTAAGGTTAACTAGTCAGCCCAGGTTCCTCCTGGCACCAGTCAGCCCTCCAGTCTTTGTGCATTTTTGGACTGCAGGGCTGGTTAAAAGAGAGAGAGAGAGAGACCTCCTGGAATTTCTCCTGCTTCAGAGGACCATATTATTGCATCAAACCTGTGTTCGGAGTGCTCAGGTGAACTAAGAGAAAAGAATAAACCAGATGGCCTTTGGAGGCCTGTCCCAGCCATAGCTTCTTGTGCTCTTAACATGACGAGAAGAACTGAGTTTTTAGGGTGCTTTCAGGAAAATTAGATTACGCACAGAGTTGTCCCACAACAGACCAGCGGTATTAGGACATCTAATAAACAGGGACATTCTTTCTGTACCCACTCCCCCCCCAAAAAAAAAAAAAATTGATACTCTAAAAAAGCTTTGTAATGATGAAAGGATTGACCACGGAGCAATCTTTCTCTGTCTCCCATCTAGGCCCCCTCCTGTCTCATCATTCAGATGCCTCGGAACGGGAAAAACTTCAAAATGTTCACTACTATCCTGCCTACGCTGGAACTGGACATTACCAACCTGCTGGAAGACAGTAAGGACCAGCTATGCCCGCAGTGTGCTGATCAGTGACACAGTGGGCCAAGAGCAAGGAATTTTAGTAAACTCCTGAAGCCGAGGAATTGGCGGATAGATGAACGAGAGAAGCGTTGTTTTAGAGGATGAGAATCGGTTGGAGAATGGATGGCCAGAGGTGGTAGACTGGTGAATGTCTGGGTAGATTGGAGAATGGAGTGGTGAACAGATTAACTGTAGGATGTATTCCTAGATGACTGGATGGGCTGGTAGAACAATGCCTAGATTAATGGGTGGTTCTGTGGGTATATAAAGGTACTCCATGAAATCGAATGGATAGACAATGATTGAATGTTGATGGATGGTAGTACTGGTGAACTAATTCTTGGGTGGGTGGGTGGGTGGTAGGTGAATAGGTTGATAGAGATCTTATTCCCTTTCAATGTCCTCAGCTCCCAGGGAGTGCTGCATCTGTCAGGCGCTAGCCCTTGTGGAATGCAGAGATTGCTACGAGGACCTCAACATTACACCCGGTGGCATCAAGCAGTACTGCATGATCTGCAACAAGCAGGTAAGGTCATTAAACCTCGAATTCTAGAAAGTTGCACCCCTAACTTTCCAACTTAATGACTTGGCCATTAATTGGCCTTAACAGCTAATTATTGGCTATAATTAGTGTTAAGTGGCAGTTAGGCACATAAATGCCTTTGGTCGCAATTTTATAAGTTGTGTGCTCAAATTCAAGAGCACAGTCGTGGGGGTGGGGGCAGTAGACCTGGGAGGGTCAGGGCATGTTAGGCAGGTAAGCGCATGGATTGTAGAATACTAGCAGTTATGTACCTAACTGTATAAATTAGTCCCAAGCATTTATGAAAGCACTTGAGTTAGCGTAAGTATTTACGCCTGAAGTTAGGCGAGTAACTTAACACTATGAATTACTAGTTATGCACACTAACTGCCGTTATAGAATTCACACTTAGCACTCATCATCCTGACACCTAACTTGGGGCGATCTCTATAGAATTACCCCCAATATGATCATGTTGTGTTCTAGGCGTTCCCCTCCCCCCCAGTTCATCAAATGTTCCCAAATCGTGAGCAGTCAGAAGAAAGTTCAGCTGGAGTTAATGTCTTCATGCTGTGAGTTTGTTTCCCATGTTGTTTTTCATGAGGCATTAACTGTTGAGCATCTCCACTGCAGTGGCGTAGCCAAGGGTGGGCCTAGGCCCACCCACTTTGGACTCAGGCACCACCCAGTAGCAGCACACCTATGATGTGGCTGGCAGGGATCCTCAAGCCCCACCAGCTGAAAACTCCCAACAGTTGTCCCTCCTGCGTACCTTGTAAACAGCAGCAAGAAGCAACTGATACATACTGCTTGCACCGGCCCCTCAAACTTCTCTCTGATGTATTCCCACCTATGTGGAAACAGGAAGTTGCATCAGGGAAGGCTGTGGGGCCAACATGAGCAGTGTGTATTAGTTGCTTCTCACTGCCAGTGAAAATCTATTTAAAAGGTATGCGAGGGAGGGGGATGTTTGAGAGGCCATTTGGAATGTAGGCGAGAGAGAGAGCGAGAGAGAGAGAGAGAGAGACCAAATCACCTGTGGGACAGGGCACAGTTCTTCTGCCCACCCATCTTGGGCCCAGGCCCTCCCAAAATTGGGTGTCTGGCTACGCCCCTGCTCCACTGAGGATGAACAAGAGACATGGGATTACATTACAGAATGAAGATTTAGGTTAGATGTAGGTAGCATATTTTGATGTGTGATTGTTGCCCGTGCCTATAGAACCCATTAGAGATTTTGAGATGTAGGCTGTTTCTCTCCACAATGAGAGCAACGCATGGCAGTAAGGGAGGAATGTGCTCTTAGTTTTAGGTGCAGCGGTCATGGAACAGTTCTCACTTTTTCTTTTTGTTCTGTATTGGCTGCCGGGGCACCAGGTCCACTGTCACCGGAACAGGAGAGATCATGAGCCGCAGACTCTGCAGCTGCCTGAAGAGCTCCTGGACCAGACGGGTTTTCCTAGTTTTGTCCCACGACAGACCATGCAGTTGTTTGCTGTCCTATGCATAGAGACCAGTCATTACGTAGCTTTCACCAAATATGGCCCTGGTGACGCAGACTGGAGCTTCTTTGACAGCATGGCAGACCGAGAAGGTAAGGGCAAAGCCTGTATATGGGGAGGGGGGTCACTCTCACCAGCTTCATTTTCTCCTTACGCTCCCACACACACCATCTCACTTTCTGTCTCCATATCTGTATTCCCGCAGGAGGCCAGAATGGTTTTAACATCCCACAGGTCACATCTTGCCCAGAGGTGGCAGAATACCTCAACATGAATCCCCAGGAGCTCCAGTCTCTGGACCTCAAATCTATGCCCAGCTGTGCCCGTCGCCTGCTCTGTGACGCCTACATGTGTTTGTACCACAGTCCCACCCTCAGCCTGTACAAATAATGGAGTCCACTGACTTCCTGAATGGCTTGAACAGACTCTGAGACATCGGTATATGGGGCATTGTGACCTCATCAGACACAGGCTTTGTGATGTCACTGCTCATTGTCAGCAGCCTCAGCCACGGCATAACACAGTTGTATTGTGATGTCACTGGGCACTGATTATTGACAATCATAAATATTGTGTGCTCAGACTAGAAGGTTATAGCAGATTAAGGATTGCCTTGTCAGCCTTCTAGATCTCTTAGCTCTGGTCATGCAAGCCGGCAATTTCAGCATGAGAGAAACAATACATCAGTGGTTCCCAAAGCTGGTCCTGGAGGCACCCCCAGCCAATCAGGTTTTCGGGATATCCATAGCCGCCGAGAGGAGGGGGGCAGGGGGGACAAAATTCCCCAGGCCTCCAAGGGGGGCCCGGCGCCGCAGTCCCACCCGCCCTCCGTTGTCGACCGTCTACCCCTGCATTGAAATCGCAGTCTCACCTCCGTGAAAGCAGCGCTGCAGGCAGCAGAACGCCTCCCTTCGGGCCTCCTTCCCTCCCTGTGTCCCGCCCTCAACTGACGTAACTTCCACGAGGGCGGGGCCGAAGGGAGGCGTTCTGCTGCCTGCAGCGCTGTTTTCACGGAGGTGAGACTGCGATTTCAATGCAGGGGGGCCCGGCCCTGTGGCGGACGGAGGGGGGGGGAGCGGCGGCAGCCACCTCGGGGCGGCCTTGCCCCGGGCCCAGCCCAGTCTCTCGGCGGCCCTGGGGATATCCACAATGAATATTCATGAGAGAGATTTGCATGCACTGCCTCCACACTGCATGCAAAACTCTCTCATGCATATTCATTGTGGATATCCCGAAAACCTGACCGGCTGGGGTGCCTCCAGGATCAGATTTGGTAACTATTGCAATAGATTTTATCCTTCGGATGCACACTAGATCTTTTTAAAAATTATTTTAAGGTAATTTGTGGGTTTTCTTTCGAGGCCTTCTCTGTTAAAGTGACAGGAGACAAATGTGAAGAGGCTGCAAGAATGACCTGACTGCATTGTTTATATCTCTTTTATACTAAAGTTCAGTTAAAAATACAAATGGCTGCATATTGTTTTATTTTGAAATCCATTAACAGCAGGGGAGCTGAGTGTTTTGTTACATGCCTGGCTGTGAGATACCAGGAATGGCTATCCTGTAACATATCCTACCAGGGAGGGAGTTTGCAAGTTTGTTATCTATTAAGTAGCCGGATTGAAGCAAGCAGAGGGCCGGAACACCAGATTAAAATGAAACGAGCAAGCACAAAATGGGAAAATCCCTGACATCAGTGGCGTTCCAAGGGGAGGGGGCGGTCCGCCCCGGGTGCACGCCGCTGGGGGGTGCCGCGGCGCGCGCCTGTGGGCTCCGAGTTCGCTACGGTAATTTCGGTGGTTCGCTGCAGCTCCCTCCCTCTGCCCCGGAACAGGTTACTTCCTGCAGCGCGCCCCTCCCCCCGGCAAAATGACACCCCCCGCCCCAGCGGCGTGCACCCATGGGGGTGTCATTTTGCTGGGGGGGAGGGGTGCGCTGCACCCGGGGAGGGGGGCATCGGCGATCCGCCCCGGGTGTCATCGAGGGTAGGAACGCCACTGCCTGACATGCTCCTTCTCAGTCATATTAAACCCTAAAAAGCTCTAGTTCCACATATAAGGAGAAGCAAGGAGAATTAAGGGAAGCAGAGTTCAACAGCCCCTGGGGACAAAGCAACATTCTCGCCTCATAACTCAATCCTGCGAACAATGACTGAGGGGATAATGGATTCATCCTTCTTGTTAAAGGTAAGTTCCATGGTTCCCTGTCCCCTTGGCGACTCTCTTGTTTTACTGATTCACATCTTTTCAGTCCAAACTCTTTCAGTATTCAGGAGCCTGGGCTTAGACTCTGTTTATAAGAGCATAAGATGAAGGTTCATCAAGCCCAGTATCCTGTTTCCAACAGCGGCCAATCCAGGTTACAAGTAGCTGCCAAGATCGCAGAACAGCAAAACAGACTTTATGCTGCTTATCCTAGAAATAAGCAATGGATTTTCCCAAGACCATCTTAACAATGGCTTATGGACTTTTCTTTTACAAAATCAGCCAACATTTTTTTAAACCCTGCTAAGCTAACTGCTTTTACCACATTCTCTACCAGTGAATTAAAGTTTTTAATTAGACATTGAGTGAAGAAATATTTTCTCTAGTTTGTTTTAAATTTACTACTTAGTAGCTTGCATGCCCCCCCTCAGTCCTAGTATTTTTGGAAAGTGTAAACAAGCTATTCATTTCTACCCATTCCACTCTACTCTGTATTTTACAGACCTCTATCATATCTCCCCTCAGCCATCTGTTCTCCAAGCTGAAGAGCCCTAGCCACTTTAGTCTTTCCTCAAAGAAAAGTTATCCCATCCCCCTTCTCTGTACCTTTTCTAATTTTGCTATATCTCTTTTGAGATGCGGTGAGCAGAATTGAACACATGGTGCGATACAAAGGCAGTATAACATTCTCTTTTTTGCTTTCCATTCCTTTCCTAATAATTCCTAACATTCTATTTGCTTTCTTAGTTGCCGTTGCACACAGAGCAGAGGGTTTCAACGTATTTATTTATTCAGAACATTTATACCCCGCTTTATACCAAGGGGGGGGCGGTCCACCCCTGGTGCACGCTGCTGGGGGGGTGCCGCACGTCTGTTGGCCGAGTCCGCTCGTTCCCTCCCTGCTGCTCCCTCTGCGCGGTTACTTCCTGTTCCGGGGCAGAGGGAGCAGCAGGGAACAAGCGGACTCGGAGCCGACAGGCGCGTGGCACCCCACCCAGCAGGTAAAAATGTACCCGGGGGGGGGGGGGTGTTATTTCGCCGGGGGGGGTGTAATTTCGCCGGGGGGGGGCATCGGCGATCCACCCTGGGTGTCAGCCAGCCCTAGGAACGCCACTGTTTTATACCTCTTAAAGCAGCCTCAAAGCGGCTTACAGTGAACTGATGAAACAATTACAAAGACAGTAGACAGGGTAGAAGGAACAGAGGAAGAAGGGAAGGGAAAAAAAAAGTCTAAAATGGACTGTGGAAATCCGGAGGCTGAGATGTATCAGAGTGGCAGGAACAGCTCCCAACAACGATGTCACCTATACCCTTTTCCTGGGCGATGACTCCTAATGGGGAACCTTGCCTCACATATCTATAGTTTGGGTTCCTCTTTCCCACATGCATCACTTTGCAATTTGCTCACATTAAACCATCGTCTGCCGTTTGGATGCCCAGTTTCCCAGTCTCGTAAGGTCCTCTTGCAATTTTTCACAATCCTCTTGTGATTTAACAGCTTTGAATAACATTGTGTCATCAGCAAATGTAATTACCTCACTAGTTACTCCCATCTCTAGATTATTTACAAATATGTTAAAAAGCAGCGGTCCCAGATCAGACCCCTGGGGAACCCCACTAGCTACCCTTCTCCATTGAGAATACTGACCATTTAACCCTACTTTCTGTTTTCTTTCTTTTAACTAGTTTTTAATCCACATTACCCGTGACTTTCTAATTTCCTTTTCATGAGGTACTTTGTCACATGCCTTTTGAAAATCCAGATACACAATATCGACCGGCTCACCTTTATCCACATGTTTATTCACCCCTTCAAAGAAATATAGTAGATTTGGTGAGGCAAGATTTCCCTTAACCAAATCCACGTTGGCTTTGTCTCATTAATCCATTCTTATGTATATAGTAACATAGTAGATGACGACAGAGAAAGACCTGTACGGTCCATCCAGTCTGCCCAACAAGATAAAACTCATATGTGCTGCTTTATGTGTAAACCTTGATTTGTATCTGCCATTTTCAGGGCACAGACCGTAGAAGTCTGCCCAGCACTAGCCCCGCCTCCCACCACCGGCTCTGCCACCCAATCTCCGCTAAGCTTCTGTGGATCCATTGCTTCTGAACAAGATTCCTTTATGTTTATCCTTACGCAGTTTTTGAATTCTGTTACTATTATTATTTACTAGTATAAAAGGCCCGTTTCGGTAGGCAATGAAACGGGCGCTAGCAAGGTAATCCCTCCCCCTTAGCGTCCTTCCTGTCTCCCCTGCCCCCCCTGCAGCCACCCATCTGGTCTCAGGGCCCCCTCCCCATCAACCCTCCTCTACCCCTGCAGCCACGCATGTGCAGCGGCTCTCCTCTCTCTACTGCTCCCCCTGCAGCCACCCATGTCCAGCAACCCTCCTCTCCCTTGCCCCCCTGCAGCCACCCATGTCCAAAGACCCTCCTCTCCTTTCCCCTGGCACCCCCTGTAGCCACCCATGTCCAGCGCCCCACCTCTCTCCCCTGCCCCCCCTGCAGCCACCCATGTCCAGCGACCCTCCTCTCTCCCTGCAGCATCCCTTCTGTCTCCCCTGCCCTCCCCTGCAGCCACCCATCTGGTCTCAGGACCCCCTCCCCACCTCCCTCTTCCCTGCCCCCCCCTGCAGCCATCCATGTCCAGCAACCCTCCCCTCCCCCCTCGGCGCATCACCAAACCCCTACCCCCCAGTGCATCACCCAAGCCCCTACCCCCCCCCTCGGGCACATCAACCCCCTCGTCACCTGCAGCCGCCAATACTAACGCTGTCCGGCCGCTGCTGCGTCTCCTGTTGAGCAGCAGCGGCCGGTACAAAAAGAAAAGCCAAATAAAGATTTTAAACCTGAAACGCGGCTCCGTAGACAGCCATCTGGCATTGGCTGTCATCTCTGCAGCCGCTCCTCCTCTCCCCTCTGACGTCGCTGCGCTCCTCCGGGGTCTTCCTGCAGGGGCAGTGACGTGGAGGGGAGAGGAGGAGCGGCTGCAGTGATGACAGCCAATGGCAGATGACTGTCTACGGTGGCGCGTTTCAGGTTAAAAATCTTTTTTTGGCTTTTTTCTTTTTGTACCGGCCGCTGCTGCTCCACAGGAGAAGCAGCAGTGGCCGGACAGCGTTAGTATTGGCGGCTGCGGGTGGCGAGGGAGTTGATGTGCCCGAGAGGGGGGGGGGTAGGAGCTTTGGTGATGCGTCGAGGGGGGGCTTGGGTGTTGCACCTGGGGGGGGGGCACTGAGAGCTGATTGGTAGGCAGGGCAGGGGCTTGGGTGTTGCGCCAAGGGGGGGCACTAACAGCTGTTTCCCAGGCAGGGGGAGGAGTAGGGAAACACGCTCCGCATGTTTCCCTACTCCTCCCCTTCCCTTGGAATCAGCTGTCAGTGACATCACTGACGTCAGTGCATTCTAAACTGCCTAGCAGACCACCTCCGAGGGAGCCACGGTCCCAGGCACATTAGAACGTTGGAGGTGAGAATTATTATATAATTTCCTATAATTTCCTGGATCACACCTGGAACCCTTGTTATAAACTGAGGTTACACTGGCCACCCTCCAATTTTCCAGTACCACACTGGGGACTATATATATTGTAAATGGTCCCACTGCTCCAGTATGGGGGGAGGGAGCCGCCTCCCGCGAATAGCCAGATCTTCACAAACTGCCACCAGGTGATCACTTCAAAACATTCCTTTATTTTTCAGGTTAATGACAAAAATTTACTTCAGAGCCATGGGTTAGGGCTTCTCAGCCAGGGCTGTTCTGCCTGGCTTGGTACAGCAGGAGCAAGCTTTGCTACCCCGGGCTGGTGGCGGGGTACCCAAGCCTGATGGTATAAGCTAGGCAGCTGGGATAGCTGCACTTACGGTTGAGCTGTACGGTGGGGAGCTCTGTTTACGATTGGTCAGTCTTGCTAAGGAAGGCGGACTGGGTTGGATAATGAGCCAGAGGCTAGATTGGCTTGGGTATACCTAGGGTTAAGATGTTTTGTATATAAATAAAGCTGCAGCCGAGTTGTGCCATGTTAAGAAAATACCATGTGTCGTGTATTATTGTGTTATCATTGTAAATATCAGAAAACCTTTAGGCCCGAGGAGTCTCGGTTGCCTATGTTAAGAGCCATGGGTTAGGGCTTCTCAGCCAGGGCTGTTCTGCCTGGCTTGGTACAGCAGCCCACTGAACACAAAGTCTCTGCCCTCTTCCCAGAAGGGGAGGCAATAGTCCCTTTTGAAATCCCTCCTTTTGTCAAAGTCAGTAGCAAACAAACAGTACTTGCCCTCATGCAGAATCTCCCCTCTTCCCACCAGCCAGTCCTCCTTCCTAAACAAGCCTTTCAAATTCAACAAAGTTTCTCAAAATAATCAGGTTTCAGTTTGGGAAAACAGGTTTGTAATTCTCCCCAGCAAACTTTCCACCAGTCAGGGTTTCCCCAAAGCAAACAGGTCTCACCAAAGAAAACAGGCTTCCCTAATTAAGCAGGGTTTAAACTAAATTCCAAAAACAATGTAGATTTGCAAACCTTCAGGTGCTGCCCTCCTCAGGGCTCTCAAGCTCCCATTCCATTGAGGTTTCTTCCGCCTGCTCAGCCTGAATAACCCCCTCTTCCATACAATCCATCCAGTCCTCCTCCTGGTTCTCACTCCACCCCTCTCTATTACAGGTGGGTGGCATGATATACTGATTGCAGGTTCAGGGGAACTGGGCTCCTTCATTCTCCCTCCTCTTGCGGTTGGAGAAGGTATATGGCCAGCTTGCCTATCCCCAGGGCTCCCCCTGTTGGGACTGGAAATGCATTCCCTTCTTTCGTGATCACCCTCTACCTTCCCTCCTGCAATGACTTCTGGTAGATGTAGTTTAGGGTTTTGCTGCTTCATTCTATACATCTGGGATGTAGCCTTGTCACAATATATAGGCAGTATACCCCTCCCCCCACACACAGCAATTCTTATCAGTATTTACCACTTTAATACACAAGAAACAGGGCCTGGGATGTATTCCATGGGTTACCTATAGAGAATAAATTGGTGATTTTTTTTCTACTTCGTTGTATAAAAGATGCTTCTTACATAATATTAGGGTACTGAAAGACAAACAATTATTGACGGTTAGATTTACAGATGTTCTGTTAATGTCCTCCTTGGCTCTACTGCCTAGTTTCAGTTCAGCAGATGTTGAAACCACCTCCCCAGCCACTCCACTGCTGGAAGGTCACCGGGGCATTGCCCTCACGAAGGGAAGTTTGCTTCCACCTAAGGCAAGGTAGATGGGAATACACCAGAGAGATGATGGGGGAACTCTCACTGTTTTTCAGTAAGTCAGGTAGAATATTCAATGGTCTTTCCACCCATAACTAGTACAACAGAATCTCCAATCTCAGCAATAACGAAAGGTGAGCAATTGGAAGGAAGGTGCGAAACAGAAACGGAGAGCTGGAGGTAAAGAAAGACCGGAAAGTAGATGGAAACAGAGGATGTAGATGGCGGACATCTTCTTTGCTTTTAGTGTTTGCTGGTCAGGGTGTGTAAAATTCAGATTATCCAAATTTATAATATTTGATCAAACATTAGCCTGACTTTAAAAGGGGGGGTGGGGTGGGATTTCTGTCACTGGAGATTTTGGAAGCAAGATGAACAATCTATAATGATAAGCTCAGTTAATCCTTTGGGGCTTATTCCCAGCCCTATCTTTTTATGATCTTAGATGCAGGGCCGCCGAGAGACTGGGCCAGGCCCGGGACAAGGCTGCCCCTGGGCCCCCCCACCCAAGGTCGCTGGGCCCCCCGCCCTCTACCCGCCACCGGGCCCTCTGCACTGACCTTAAGCGCCTCACCTTCGAAAGCGCAGCGAAAGACCACTCCTTCCTTCCGTGTCCTGCCCTTGCGGAAGTTACGACAGGCCAGGGCGGGACACAGAAGGAAGGAGTGGTCTGTCGCTGCTTGCTGCGCTTTCGAAGGTGAAGCGCTTAAGTTCAATGCCAGGGAGCGACGGAGGGTGGGCTGGACTGTGGCGGCGGCGGCCCAGGGAATTTTGTCCCCCCCCGTCCCCCCCTCTCGGCGGCCCTGCTTAGATGACCTCCTGAAGTCCCCGGCAGCCCTATCCTAAAATTCTATGGATTGCAGGGCTGGACAGACTTTTTCCGTTGGAAGTTTATAGTTCAAAAATACCTGTGTTTTATTCACTGTTAGGTCACCCAGGTGCAGTGGAGAAAACCAGGGAAAGATCAGCCTGTCTCTTATCACATGGAGCCAGCTGGTGACCTTTCCATTACGAAGGAAAATGTTTACCCTCCGTGAGTTAGGGAGGTCTGTGGTGATGGTTTTGCGCCTTGAGTTGGGGTGAGGATATTAACAATTCCCAATATGAGCAAATACTATGCCGCCTCTATGACCTTGACTCAGGTGCGGGGAAGGGCAGCGGCTACAAACGGTGGGTCTCTGGTGAAGGTGCAGACCATCTGGCTGAGGAGCAGGGAAGGAAAAGCTGAGAGGAATAGGGAAGAGACAGGTAGGAGAGACAGAGATATATGGTAAGAAATAAAAGCAGACTTTAGGATACATATTATGGGGCTCATTTTCAAAGCACTTAGAATTACAAAGTTCCATAGGTTATTATGGAACTTTGTAAGTCTAAGTGCTTTGAAAATATGCCTGATAGTAACATAGTAGATGACGGCAGAAAAAGACCTGCATGGTCCATCCAGTCTGCCCACAAGATAAATTCATATGTGTATACCTTACCTTGATTTGTACTTGTCTTTTTCAGGGCACAGACCGTATAAATCTGCCCAGCAGGATTCCCCGCCTCCCAACCACCAGCCCCGCCTCCCACCACCACTCTGGCACAGACCATATAAGTCTGCCCAGCACTATCCCCGCCTCCCAACCACCAGCCCCGCCTCCCACCACCGGCTCTGGCACAGACCGTATAAGTCTACCCAGCACTATCCCCGCCTCCCAACCACCAGCCCCGCCTCCCACCACCGGCTCTGGCACAGACCGAATAAGTCTACCCAGCACTATCCCCGCCTCCCAACCACCGGCTCTGGCACAGACCGTATAAGTCTGCCCAGCACTATCCCTGCCTCCCAACCACCAGTCCCGCCTCCCATCACCGGCTCTGGCACAGACCGTATAAGTCTGCCCTCTACTATCCTCGCCTCCCAACCACCAACCCCCTCTTCCCCCCACCTGCTCCGATGTTTTTCTAGAATGGAATTTGCTTCATCAGTTTTGCAGCCCAAGATCGATATCCTGGAAATACCACTCAATCCATCATAAACTGACAACTGGGGAAAATAGCAGCTGATGGCTAAGAGTGTAGATGTGTTTTTCTATATGCCTGTGCATTTATCTGTCACACTGACTTCTGAAGATACCCTTTTACCCCCATCGGGTGCCACCCTCATCTCTCCGCAACCGGGGGGCTCTCGTCTCAATCCATCCACACCAGAAGTTTTCTGAGAACAGGCCCTTTTTCTGTTAATTTTCCAGTTTAAACTGGTAGGGGCGTTTATGAAATGCAATCTTTAAAAATTGAAAACGGGACCCCATAATGGGGGGGCTCATGTGCAGTAACTTTAATCTCACGTTGCTAGCCTTAGAAATACTGAAAGAAGTGCGGTTATAGTGGAGTATAAGTGACCTGAGCATTTCTGTAAAGCATGGGAATAGTATTCTTATAACGAGGTGCTCAGATCTGAGTTGCAGACCGTATAGCAATGTAAGGGCTATATTACTACTACTACTACTATTTAGCATTTCTATAGCGCTACAAGGCGTACGCAGCGCTGCACAAACATAGAAGAAAGACAGTCCCTGCTCAAAGAGCTTACAATCTAATAGACAAAAAATAAATAAAGTAAGCAAATCAAATCAATTAATGTGAACGGGAAGGAAGAGAGGAGGGTAGGTGGAGGCGAGTGGTTACAAGTGGTTACGAGTCAAAAGCAATGTTAGAGAGCTGGGCTTTCAGTCTAGATTTAAAGGTGGCCAAGGATGGGGCAAGACGTAGGGGCTCAGGAAGTTTATTCCAGGCGTAGGGTGCAGCGAGACAGGAGTTGGCAGTAGTGGAGAAGGGAACAGATAAGAAGGATTTATCCATGGAGCGGAGTGCACGGGAAGGGGTGTAGGGAAGGACGAGTGTGGAGAGATACTGGGGAGCAGCAGAGTGAGTACATTTATAGGTTAGTAGAAGAAGTTTGAACAGGATGCGAAAACGGATAGGGAGCCAGTGAAGCGACTTGAGGAGAGGGGTAGTATGAGTAAAGCGACCCTGGCGGAAGATGAGACGGGCAGCAGAGTTTTGAACCGATTGGAGAGGGGAGAGGTGACTAAGTGGGAGGCCAGCAAGAAGCACATTGCAGTAGTCTAAACGAAAGGTGACAAGGGTGTGGATGAGGGTTTTGGTAGAGTGCTCGGAAAGAAAGGGGCGGATTTTACGGATGTTGTAAAGAAAGAAACGACCTTTGAAAGGTGGAGGGATGTTTACGTCGGGCTCCTCTTTAATAGCTTATGTCTGATGTGCAGGAAAACTCAAGGCAAGTGCTTTATTAAATGTACCGGATTACCCCTCCCCTCCCCTGCACACTCCTGTTTCCACTTCTCTTCTGCATTCACCTTGAGGTAAGGTTGCCGTTCAGCAAGAAGAGAAATGCAGAGATATAGATCTGGAAAGTAGGGGGGGACTGAAAACTAGCCAGAGGGAAATACAAAAAAGGAAAGTGAAGAATCTGGTGGATGATTTAAGGAAGGAGGGTAGGACTGGAGGAGCAATGGGAGTTGCAGGACAGGTGCGTTGGCAGAGTGGCATGAATGGAGGATGACTTAAAAAACGTTAATACACAAAAACAAATTAATATATACACAGAGTGAGCAACTAATCTAAATTGTTTATAAAACTGCATGTCTACCTTTCCCTCATGGAAGAGCCTTGGACATCATGAAGCTTTAGTGAATCAGGATTTGGTGTTGGCTAGATCCATGGACTTTGGTGACCCCTTTTCGGAATACTCCATAATTACGAATGCACCAGTGATCCTTACATAGCAGTAGTTCAACTTCACGCTACTAACATTTCACTGACCAAATAGATATGTTTATTTAACCTATATACAAAATCAATCCATTCAGTGATGAGTCGGTTCATTTAATGATTAGTTGTCTATTTGACCTTTCATTTCATTTAGTAGTCCATCTGTTAGTCAATGGTTTCTTTGAATGGTCAACCAGTCCATCCAGTGATCTGGTTTGTCCAGACTTCAGGAACTTAATTCAGTGATCAGTGGTTCCACTGAGAGATCATCAGTTGGGTTTTATAGTTATTAATTCAGGAACGGAGTAATTTGGTGATTGATTGCTCCATTGAGCAGCTATGCAGTTCATCCAACATAGGGCAAGGGAGCTTGAAAAAGGCCAGCTCACTTTGATTTGATGAGGCATGCATCTGCTGCTCCTACAGAAAACTATCAATCCTGTTCTTGACTTGGTCGGGAGACTCCAGTTGGGTACGCTATAGTTGAACTCTTCATCTAGTTGTTGAGATATGTTTCCTCCCACCTTCTCTGTCACTAGGACTTTTGCTCCAGGAAGCCCCTGCTAGATGGTTCTTAGAGTGGGAAGACTAGGAATCCAGAGAAGGTGGAGTACTTCCATCCTCCCATTAGGTTCCCCCGCTCCAGCTTCAGGTAGGCCTCATCGCCTTTCTCCATTAGCACCAGCACCGAGTTAATGGCTGCCTCTCTAGTGACATTTTGGTCACCGGCAAAAGCCGAGATGACTGGCCAGTCATTTAGCATCAGGGTCACCTGTTGGAGAAGACTGGGGTGAGACCTTTTGTGCTAACTAAACAATTTACAGTGGCATTAAAGGGCATTAAAGATCCTTTGTCCATTATGACTTAAAACTTAAGATGTTCACCTTGCATGGAATTACTGCACTGAAGCTGACATGCACCCTCTTACCCACAATCCCTTGCACCTGTATGGTTTTCCTGTTGTAGGTCTTCACCACGTGAAATGTGAAGCTATAGAGGCCTTTTCTGGGGGCCACGAAGACGCTTTCTTCAATGTAGAAGCTATTCCCAATGTTTACAATAATCTACGGAAGATAGTGGGTGGAAAAGATGGCAAGAGACAGGGATCAGAGAGGAATGGAAGGCAGAGAGAGACAGAGAAAACACAAAAGGTTGTAGAGAAAGTGAGAGAAAAGATGAAGAGAGAAGGAATGGGAGCAAATGGAACAAGATGTTAATAACTTGAGCTCACATATTCTCAAGTCAAATTCACTCGAAAGCACGGTACACTTTATAATCTAATTGTACTAATACATGTACATCCATCTCTAGGGTGTGAGTGAGGGAGAAAACTATGCAACATTGATCAGAACTGTTCAACTCTCTGACCAGGTATACAGTGGGAAAGGCTCCAGGTCATTGGGGATATGATCATCCGGTTTGGGTTTTGTCTCTGTTGCACTTCCAACCCGGTCCTCAGGGTGCACCTAGTCCCACTGGGTTTTCAGGATATCCACAATGAATAAGCATGAGATAGATAGATTTGCAGGCAGTGCATGCAAATCTACCTCATGAATATTCATTGTGGATGTCTTGAAAACCCGATGGGACTAGGTGTGCCCCGAGGACGAGGTTGGGAATGCCTGGACTTTTAGGGATCTAGTTCTTAAGATACAATGAGGACAGAGGACTGGCTCAGTTGCTGGCAGAGAGCCTGGAGCCATCTGGTAACCCTAGCTTAAGGGCAGAGGTCCATCAGAACTTCCTCACCTGGTCGAAGTAAACAATCGTCCGGTTGCTGGTGTTGGCGGGCTCCAGGTTCGCTTCCCTTATGGCGGAGAAGGCTACCTTCCCAGAGCCCCCCTGTGGATTCACTCCCAATGCCGTTCCTTGGCTGCTGGCCTCCCCTATGGGGTTCGAATCACACACCACCAGACACTTTCCTTCCAGAATGAGGGCATCAGTGCCATTCCAGGCCCAGGTAAAGTCTATTGTTAACCCAAATAACAAGATGTAGGCCAAAGACATGATCTGCTTGCCAGGGTTTGCTGTTCTCTGAAGTTCCCAATCACCCCACCACCACCTCTTCCACTGCAAGCAGATGAAGAAAAGTTTGAGGGGGCAGAGGGAGAGGCTCAAAACAGCTAGGTGTGACAGAGTTGACCTAGTGTTGAGTTGAAGTCAAGTGCATCCCTTGTAGGCCGCCTCTGGAGAAGTTCCTGAAAATGACTTCCAGAATGAGTGTAGCCAAATAATCTCATGAAAAGCATGGGCTAGGAAGGACGAGCCCCTGCTCCATCCTCTTCCTCTGTGAACCCTATCTGTCCTTCCTCCAGTACACTCCAAGATAGCTGTAGGGGAAATAATGGAATATGTATGAGCGAAAGAAAGACAGACGAGGTGGGGGGATAGGTAAATTATCCTGTTGAATTGACTCTATCATTTCTCATCCTTTTTCAAAATATTTTCAAGGCCAAATCTCCTCTGTGATAATGGAATTTGAACAATGTTTGAGTTGCCAGGGACAACAGCCTTCCCCTCTTCCAGGCTCGTGTGCTTTTTGATGCACCAAGGGGGCATTTATGCAACAACCGCGCACGTGGTTAGAATGAAAGCATGTATGTGTGTATGTTCATGCACACGTGGAAGCCAAAGGGTTAATCAGTAACAATGTACATATCTCTGATAGCTTGTAGTTTGCAGATGGGTGAACACATGAGCGGAGAGCGAGCAAGCTTATGCATAACCCAGAATACTATAAATTTACGTACGAATCTCTGGAGCGTAACACACACATTCACACCAGCCCTATGGCATCTACTCATAAGAAAGCACACAGAATGTTGAGTATTATTAGGAAAGGGATGGAAAACAGGTGTGAGGATGTTATAATGCCGTTGTATCGCTCCATGGTGCGACCGCACCTTGAGTATTGTGTCCAATTCTGGTCGCCGCATCCCAAAAAAGATATAAAGGAATTGGAGAAGGTGCAGAGAAGGGCGATGAAAATGATAAAGGGAATGGAACGACTTCCCTACGAGGAAAGGCTGAGAAGGTTAGGGCTCTTCAGCTTGGAGAAAAGGCGGCTGAGGGGTGATATGATAGAAGTCTACCTGCAAATAGGTGAGAAAATATGGGATACAAATGTAACAAATAGATAAATAAATAAAAATAAATGATATATTTTATCCTTTATGGGTGTCGGAGATCCCACATTGATATATTACGGAGTCCAGTTCCTATAACCGTGAGGAGGAATCAGGAGTTACATTCATAATTGTGCTGACACACATTCTCGTAACCCATAACCTTACTAAATCACCTCGCCAACCCACCCAGTTCTGAAAGTCTACTTTCCATACCTATCCACCTAAATCTTTTCTTCTTTCCCTTATTTAATATTTTTACATCACTAATTGTATTTGACATCCTGGAATGACAAAGCCATAACAGGACTCTGTAAGCCACATTGAGCCTGCAAATGCAATAAATAATAATAATAATATTAGAGCCATAGCAATCCCTCTTTTATGTTTTGAGGGCTGTCCAGATTTGTGCATATAGACTGACTGAGCGGGACTTCCCTCTGCCATGCAAAAAATGCCTCCACCTCTCCCCCGCCCCCATCCCCAGAAGTATCTCAGTCTCCCTGGGGTGTCATAGTCTTGCTATTTCACAGGTTGAGACTCTTGAGTAGTGACCTCAGAAACCTGGCTGTTCCCTCCCTGTCCTTTTTTCTGACACATTCCTAAATCCGCTAATCACCTTCAGAGAATGTGGTAGATCCTGTCCCGGGGACTTCCCCCAGAGACTTTGTACAACTGGAAAGCTGTGGAGTCTCTCAGGACTGAGCGGCAGGCGAAGCAATAAATAAAATGTGTTCGCTGCCCCACCCAGTCCATTCCCACACCTCCACCAATGCACCCCATTCTACTACTACTATTTAGCATTTCTATAGCGCTACAAGGCGTACGCAGCGCTGCACAAACATAGAAGAAAGACAGTCCCCTGCTCAAAGAGCTTACAATCTAACAGACAAAAAATAAATAAAGTAAGCAAATCAAATCAATTAATGTGAACGGGAAGGAGGAGAGGAGGGTAGGTGGAGGCGAGTGGTTACGAGTCAAAAGCAATGTTAAAGAGGTGGGCTTTCAGTCTAGATTTAAAGGTGGCCAAGGATGGGGCAAGACGTAGGGGCTCAGGAAGTTTATTCCAGGCGTAGGGTGCAGCGAGACAGAAGGCGCGAAGTCTGGAGTTGGCAGTAGTGGAGAAGGGAACAGATATTCCGCCAGAACCGATATACTCATATCACCCCTCTCCTCAGGTCACCTCACTGGCTTCCGATCAGATACCGCATTCAATTCAAGCTTCTCCTTCTTACCTACAAATGCACTCAGTCTGCTGCCCCTCACTATCTTTCTACCCTCATCTCCCCTTACGTTCCCGCCCGTAACCTCCGTTCACAGGATAAATCCCTCCTCTCGGTACCCTTCTCCACCACCGCCAACACCAGGCTCCGCTCATTCTGCCTCGCCTCACCCTATGCTTGGAACAACCTTCCTGAGCCCTTACGCCAAGCCCCCTCCCTGCCCGTCTTCAAGTCTTTGCTTAAAGCCCACCTCTTCAATGCTGCGTTCGGCACCTAACCCTTACCGTTCAGTGAATCCAGACTGCCCCTATCGGACCAACCGTTCACTTGTCTATTAGATTGTAAGCTCTTTGAGCAGGGACTGTCTCTCTTTGTTAAATTGTACAGCGCTGCGTAACCCTAGTAGCGCTCTAGAAATGTTGAGTAGTAGTAGTAGTATTTATCCATGGAGCGGAGTGTAGGGAAGGACGAGTGTGGAGAGATACCGGGGAGCAGCAGAGTGAGTACATTTATAGGTTCCTTCCTTGTAGCACCCCTGCTATTCCAATACTGAGATAAACGGAGACATACAGACAACACCATAGCAACAAAAACAGATGATGGTAGAGAATGATCAGAGAGCCATGCGGGCCTGCCCAGTAATTCCTGTCTATAGAAAAGGAATAAGAGCGTCCCAGGTGCTGGTTATAGAATGTGCTGCTGGCGACATATCTTGCTGTAATCCAGGAAGGTTTTTGCAGTCTCTGCCATTTGCACTCTACCATCTGAGGTAGATGAGTGTACAAAATCCCCAGTTTGCTTCATAGCCAATATGCCTCTCTTCCCACGTCTAACCACAAAGCTTCATATAAATCTAAATAGCCACCGACAGTAGGGTAGCCTGCTGCCTGAATATCCGGTTCTCCTAAATCCGCTGTGTAATCTGTCAGACAGGCCCAGCTATAAGAATGCCTTGTACTCTGCTTGCAGATTGCTGGAAATATCCCATTTGCCAGTTAAATTCTACAACCCTGGCCAAGTCTAAATTACTGCCTGTAAGGAGTGGAGGAGTGGCCTAGTGGTTAGGGTGGTGGACTTTGGTCCTGAGGAACTGAGTTGGATTCCCACTTCAGGCACAGGCAGCTCCTTGTGACTCTGGGCAAGTCACTTAACCCTCCATTGCCCCATGTAAGCCGCATTGAGCCTGCCATGAGTGGGAAAGCGCAGGGTACAAATGTAACCAAAATAAAATAGATACTATTGGAGTTTCTACATGGAATGTTGCTACTATTGGAGATTCTGCATGGAATGTTGCTACTATTGGAGATTCTACATGGAATGTTGCTACTATTGGAGATTCTACATGGAATATTGGAGATTCTGCATGGAATGTTGCTACTATTGGAGATTCTACATGGAATGTTGCTACTATTGGAGATTCTACATGGAATATTGGAGATTCTACATGGAATGTTGCTATTCCACTAGCAACATTCCATGTAGAAGGCTGCGCAGGCTTCTGTTTCTGTGAGTCTGACGTCCTGCACGTACGTGCAGGACGTCAGACTCACAGAAGCAGAAGCCTGCGCGGCCACATTGGTGATCTGCAAGGGCCGACTTCTAGTGGAATAGCAACATTCCATGTAGAATCTCAAATAGTAGCAACAGTGGAGGAGTGGCCTAGTGGTTAGGGTGGTGGACTTTGGTCCTGAGGAACTGAGTTTGATTCCCACTTCAGGCACAGGCAGCTCCTTGTGACTCTGGGCAAGTCACTTAACCCTCCATTGCCCCATGTAAGCCGAATTGAGCCTGCCATGAGTGGGAAAGCGCGGGGTACAAATGTAAAAAAAAAAAAAAAAACTAGCACCCTCTGCTAGTCTAATGCTGAAACTTCCCCATCCCCCACCACCCCATACGCAGCTCTGCCAGAGTTCCTTGCTCCTGCCCTGCAGCACCCACTGCTCTTCCAGTGCTGATTCCCCCACCCTCCTACCACATGCACCCTCTGCAGGTGCACCTCATTCCTGCCCTGCAACACCCCCCTGCTATGCCACTATTGAGACCTATACCCACCCCCTCCCACAAAATCGTGGCAGAGTACCTTATCACTGCCTTACAGTATCCTCTGCTCTTCCAGAACCATGAATCCCCCAACACCCCCAACACACACACACACACACACTGTAAAATGCACCTCACTCCTGCCTTGCAGCACCCCCCTGCTATTCCAGTACTGAGCTGAGTCCTCCATCCCCCACCCCAGCTCTGCAAATGTATTTCAATTCTCACTCCTGCCTTTTTGTTTTCTTTCTCTGGTGTTGTCTGGACTTTGTCCTACAGAAGTCCTGGACAAGGCAAATAGTCCTACCACACCTGTTATTCTGATATTCGTCCGTAAACAGATTTCCTTTTTACAGTTTTATCAGTAATGCAAAGTGAAACTTGAAAACCTATTGCAAAGAAATTACCCAGGGGTGTTGGGAAGGTGGGGAGAGTGTGTGAGAAAGTGCCAGAAAAAGAAAGACAAGCCGTGGGTGGGTGCATGGGCACTTTTTTTTTTTTTTTTTTTTAATTTAATGGGTTTTTAACAAAATACCCTGTCTGTGAGAAATTAAAGGTCAACAAACTTTTTTTTCTGCAATGAACCTCAGTACATATGTGACTAGCTTTCCAGAGCTCTGTTACCCTCTCCCCTACCCCAATCTCCGTTCCCATCTCCCATTCCTCAGGTCTCTCTGTGCACCTTTAGCAAAACTAAATAAAGAAATAAAACAGAGAGAGAGAGAGAGACAACCAAAGCTAGGGTTTGGGCCACTGGCTGACGTCAATGGAATTCCCCAGCACCACCTCGTGACTCCTGGGTTCTGCTTCCATTGGCCACAGGCAAGACAGAGGAGTCAGGGAGGAGGAGGAAGAGGGAGGAGCTCTTAAAAACATAAGATGTAATACACACACAGCAACATAGACAGGAAGCCCAGAGATGGAAGAAAGTGGGAAATGAAAAGGCAGGGAAAAAAGCAGAAGGAATCAGATCAAATCACTGGGCCTGGAAGGAGGAGAGGAAGGAAAAGAGGATGAGGAAAGACTTTTTGGTCCTTGGTACATTTAGAGGATAAAAGGGTCTTGGAGTATCTTGACACCATTCCATCAGTTTGGCTCACCTGCATGGGGCCTGCTTTTTAAAAACAAAATTTTTTTTATTTATTTTTATTATTATTGCTTTAAGTTGTATTTGGATTTGATTGAAAGGGAAAGCCGGTTTGGAAAGGGCTTTGTGGAAGGTGCGAGGCCGGGAGTGGGTTTGATGGTCTTCCAGGCAGTGTTGCGTCTCGAGTTTTCGGGGACCGGCGAAGGGGGATGTCGCGGGCTGAAGGGTGGATACTGGACGAATTTGCCATCTGCCAGGAGTGGGAAGGAGCGGTGCGCGAGGAGAGGCGCCGTATCGAGAAGCTATTTGGCGTGGAGCTGAACATCCTTGGGGTCCTTGGCCGGGTTCAGGGGCCCCAGGAGATCCAGGGGGCCCAACAGATCTGGCTGCAGCTGCTGGGCCTGAGGGACAACCTCAAGAAAGCAAAGGTAAACCAGGAAAGAGAAATCATTATACTTATGTGTTTGAAAACAAAGGTGTACCTGACCTATATTGCGGCTGTGTATGTGTGTGAAGCTGCCCTGTCACTACCCTTGTGGTACAACAGGATGGAAGTGTGTATTGTCTAAATATTGCACCACTGGAGGCTATGATGTAACTGCCCAGTGGTGGAGCAGCCAGTGTGTCTAAATCTTGCACTGTCGGATTCCGTGATCTATAATGACAGAGATGCCATGTTTGCCCAGTTCCAGTCTGGAGATTTTTGGCCAGCCCTGGTACCTGCAGCTCTGCTTTCAGTTGGCAGGGATCAAGCACTACAACTCCCACACTGCTTTGGGATAGAAGCTGAAAACCAGGACTGGTCAAAAATCTCCAGCCTGGAACTGGATGACTTGGCATCTCTGTAATGGGGCAGTGTTGTGTATGTAGGGGGAAGGGTGGCCAGTGTGAACTTCTCAGTTTATCAACAGCACATTGGAGGATGTAAATAGCCCTTTCAGGTCCTTTGTTCCTGTTAAGTACACTGGCAGGAGAAACAGGAAGTTTGTTAAACCATCTCTGTTGTGAGCTTAAAATAGGGGTAGACACAGCTTTCATCCTTGTTACAACTTATGTTATTTATTTATTAATTTAGATTTTGCTGACACCTTTTTCAGTAGTAGCTCAAGGTGAGTTACGTTCAGGTACTCTGGCTATTTCTCAGTCCCAGGAGGGCTCACAATCTAAGTTTGTACCTGAGGCAATGGAGGGTTAAGTGACTTGCCCAAGATCACGAGGAGCAGCAGTGGGATTTGAACTGACCAGTGCTCTAACCACTAGGCCACTCCTCCACTCCGGAATCTTGCTATTCTTTGGGGTTCTACATGGAATGTCACTACTCTTTGAGATTCTAGATGGAATCTTGTCACTCTTTAAGATTCCAGAATCTTATTTATTTAGATTTTGCTCACACCTTTTTCAGTAGTAGCTCAAGGTGAGTTACATTCAGGTACTCTGGATATTTCTCTGTCCCAGGAGGGCTCACAATCTAAGTTTGTACCTGAGGCAATGGAGGGTTAAGTGACTTGCCCAAGATCACGAGGAGCAGCAGTGGGATTTGAACTGGCCACCTCTGGATTGCAAGACTGGTGCTCTAACCACTAGGCCACTCCTCCACTATAGCAACATTCCATGTAGATTCTCAAATATTTATTTATTTAGATTTTTGTTCACACCTTTTTCAGTAGTAGCTCAAGGTGAGTTACATTCAGGTACACTGGATATTTCTCTGTCCCAGGAGGGCTCACAATCTAAGTTTGTACCTGAGGCAATGGAGGGTTAAGTGACTTGTCCAAGATCACAAGGAGCAGCAGCGGGATTTGAACCGGCCACCTCTGGATTGCAAGACCAGTGATCCACTAGGCCACTCCTCCACACTTAAAAAACGTTCTGTTCCCTGCTGGTCTCTAATAATGAAAGAAGTGGAGGCAGGACCGCCGAGAGAGGGGGTGCGGCCTTGCCCTGGGCCCGGCTCAGTCTCTCAGCAGCCCCGAGTGGAAGAGTGGCCTAGTGCTTAGAGCAGCGGTCTTCCAATCTAGAGGTGGCTGGTTCAAATCCCGCTTCTGCTCCTTGTGATCTTGGGAAGTCACTTAACCCTCCATTGCCTCAGGTACAAACTTAGATTGTGAGTCCTCCTGGGACAGAGAAATATCCAGAGTACCTGAATGTAACTCACCTTCAGCTACTACTGAAAAAGGTGTCAGCAAAATCTAGTAAAAGCTGACAGAGGAGAGAGCTACGTACTACAGACCAGGAAGTGGCCAAAGGGCAGCCAGGATTCTGCAACCTATAGGACAGTGGTTCAACTTGAATTTGCGTACTAAGCTACGTGTGCCTTGTTTACAGATAGTGCACGCAGGTCTGCCAATTAGGAGCACAATCCCACGCCTAAAGTACTAGTGTATTGTAAACACCGGTGCACAATTGGCAACTTATAGACTTGCAGTGGTTCCCAAACCTGGTCCTGGAGGCCCCCCCCCCCAGCCAGTCAGGTTTTCAGAATGTTCACAATGAATATTCGAGAGATTTGCATGCAGTGGCTGGGTGGGGGGGCCCAGAACCTCAGTCCGGCCCTGAGTTGGAGCAGAGGCGGGTGTTACCACAACTCACCCACAGCCACGCCCCTTTTCAAATATGCGCCTTCGAATTTACGCACGTTACTTTACTTAGAATTCGCTTATTTGTGCGTGTAAATTCCAATGGACAATTAATGTCCATAATTGCATGTTAAGTGGCAATTATCAGTGCCGATTGGCTTAAGATAAATGCACGCGCCAATCAGAATTCCTGATTTGCGCACCCAACTCAGGTCGCGCTATATAGAATCCGGGGGTAAGTGGCAAAAAGCATGAGCATAGGTTAGGGGATGTGGTGGGGGGGGGGGGGGAGGCAAATTACACAGGAACATATGCTGAGAATGCTTCCTACGGGTGAGGCCACTTGGATTTTGTACTGTCAGAGTTACCTCTCATGAAAGCAGCCATCAGGATCAGGTCACTGGCACCGAGGATCCAGTGACTGAGAGAGAGAGAGACATCAAATGAGTGTGAGACAGCCTTCAAATGAGTGTGACACACTCCTAATGAGCGAGACTGTGCTTCTCTGAAAACAATCACATCGCTCCCCTGCCATTTCTCACTGCAACCCCTATCCAGTGTGTTTAGCAGAACTGCTATATTAGTTCCAGGAGGGAGCCATTTTGGTAAGTTCAGATTCTAAATTTACATCCCAGAGCAGCTTGAGATTTGTAGTCCCTGATTCCAGCACTACAGGACCTATAATGCACCAGGCTAGAGCTGTCAGAAATCCAGGGCTGGCCTAAAATCTCAACGTGTAATTAAACTCTGGAATCCGTTGCCAGAGAATGTGGTAAAGGCGGTTAGCTTAGCGGAGTTTAAAAAAGGTTTGGACGGCTTCCTAAAGGAAATGTCCATAGACCATTATTAAATGGACTTGGGGAAGATCCACTATTCCTGGGATAAGCAGCATAAAATGTGTTGTACTGTTTTGGGATCTTGCCAGGTATTTGTGACCTGGATTGGCCACTGTTGGAAACAGGATCCTGGCCTTGATGGACCTTTGGTCTGTCCCAGTATGGCAACACTTATGTACTCTTTCTTGGAATCTATTTAGTGATAATATAATCTGATGCATCTGTCTCACAAAGCTCACCCACGAATAAGTACCCAAATTAGAGATGGAATTTAGGACCTGGAATTTATAGTCCTTGACGTAAAACTACAAGGACCAAGCAAAGATTTTATCATATCAGCTGTTTTACTCATTTGATTTACCCCAACCTGACATTTCGTCCTTTAGATTGTAAGCTCTTTTGAGCAGGGACTGTCCTTCGTTAAAATGTACAGCGCTGCGTAACCCTAGTAGCGCTTTAGAAATGTTAAGTAGTAGTAGTAAGTAGTTGATTCTCTGGAAGCTCAATCATATGTGTGATCGCTATTTGTTTATTTTTGTTTAGGATTATATCAAAGGACTCTGCAACCCAGAAATGACTGAACCCTTCTCCTACCCCAAGGACATGCACTGTATCTTTCTAGGGGCCACTGGGCTCTTCTTGAACTGCCTTGTCAGTGGAACCTCTGCCAGCATCTCATTGATGGCCCACGGTTCCCTACAGATCTCAGGGTTGACCGAGTCGGTGGTCATGGCTCACAGTCGGATCCATGAATTTGTGGAACGCTACCAAAAGAACACCAGGCTGCCTGAGGAGCAGGAAGCTAGGGTGAAGAGAGAATTCAAAGACCTGGTGGAAGCTTACATTGACAAACACAGCATGGACCTCTTGATCCTGCCTAATTCCGTGAAGGAGGAGCTGCTCAACCTAGTGAGGGAGGTGGCTCTCCATAAAGATGAGACTAACCTTGCTCAGAAAGGCCAGAACCCAAACAGTGGACTTCTAGATCTACCTGAGCCTTGGAAAAAGCCAGAGATTTCAGACGTCTGCCCTAGAAACTTAGTTAGGTCTCAAGAAGGTGGCCAAAGAAGGCATGTATTGCAAAAAAGAGCATCCAGACCCATGCCAGATTACAGTGATTCTTCTCCAGATGAGCTGTTAGGTTGCCCTGAGCCCAGAAATCACCAGAAAAGAACAGAAACAAGTGGGGAGCCTGGAGTTGCCCAAATATATTTATACAATGAGGATAATCTCCAAAGACATGGAGTCACACCAGCCCAAGGAGATATGCTAGACCAGAACGGGCAACTTCAAAAGCTCCCTGGACTACGGAAAGCCGTTTCTCAATCCAATGGTGAGGAGGAGAAGGAGGAGGAGGATGAAGAGCTAGGCCAGAGTGTCTTGACATCCTCAGGGACAGAAAAGGAGTTCTCTATGCTCCTAAACTTCTTCAAGACCATGGGATATGAGGAAAGAATGGTTAAGAAGGTGTTGGCAGAAGAAGGAGTTCAGGAGCCATCAGAGATCCTGGACAGACTACAAGTTGAGCAGGAGCCTCCGAGGCCAGGCAGCCCCACTCTGGGGAGTCATTCAGGTGAAAGGATGGAAACAGCAGGGGCAGATAACGAGTACCTACTGGAGGTGTTGAAATCGGCAATAGAGAATTGCGGGTACTCGCCAAGTGAAATCACAGACCTGAAGGAAGGTTCCTTGGCAACCTTGCTGAGGAAGCTTAATGAGGGTAGAGCTCCAGGCACTGAGGACCCCAAGATAACCGAGAGGAGATACCATGGATCTCCAACCAGAAGAGTCCCCTGTGGCCCTCCCAACCACAGGCCATGGACAGTAGTAGTTCCTGAAGTCAGTGTCCCGAAGGATGACAGTTCCTTGACATCAGGCTCCTCCACCCCTGGCATCAGACAGGCATCAATGCAAGAGCCAGTAGAAGACGTTTGTCCAGCCACAGCAGGGACCTGGGCGGTGGCAGAGGGCGGGAGCAGTTCTGGGCAGCAGGCAGTTTCTGTGGTAACAGGAGTACAGAGGTTCAACGAGGCAATGCAGACACCCTTCCAGCTGAACCTGAGAAACAAACCAGGAAAGGATAACCTGCGACATATCATTATTGACGGAAGCAACGTGGCCATGGTGTGAGTGTGTATGTAACACCCTCTGGGGCCCTCCTTGATCTGCCTCCTAACCCAATGCATTTTGGATCTGTAGTCCTGCTTTTACTACAACTCTTCCCCCATCCCAGCGCACTTTGTAGTCCTGCTGTTCGATAACTCTTCCCCCATCCCAGTGCACTCTGGGACACGTAGTCTCCCTTTTCTATAACCCCCTCCTCCTATCATAGTGCATTCTAGGATGTAGTGTCTACCTTTTGTATAACACTTTCCCGTATCCCAGTGCACTGTGGGACCTGTAGCATTGCATTTCTACTCTCTCCGCTGCCTTTTCCTATCTGAGTCCAACTTTCTTTCTCCTCTCAGGCACGGTCTCAACCAATTCTTCTCCTGCCGGGGCATTGCTCTAGCTGTGCAGTATTTTTGGGACCGGGGACATCGTGAGCTCACTGTCCTTGTGCCCCAGTGGAGGATGAAGAAGGACAGCAAAGCTAAAGGTAATTCATGTTCTCCCCCTCCCACTAGCTCCTCAGCTCCAGGGGGCAGGGTCCATTTCTCTGTTAAGAGGGTTTATGACTATGCTGAAGGGGCGTGTGAGCTCAGTTGGAGGACTGGACCAAACTATTTTTTTTTTTTTATTAGGATTTATTTACCGCCTTTTTGAAGGAATTCACTCAAGGCGGTGTACAGTAAGAATAGATCAAACATGAGCAGTAGGCAATTAGAGCAGTAAAATTATTCGAACAACAATACAAAGTATGGCATGGTATACTACTTCAACCAGCTTTCTATTTCCATTTCTAGCAGCTAAGTACTGTTTAGTTATTTAGCTGGTTCCGGGGTTTCTATTTTGGGCTGCTTTTTGTGCAGTAGGGGTTATACGTATAGTCTGCAATATTGAGACAGGCTGGGTTTAGTCTGTGTTAATTTGGTGGTTGGTGTCTCTCACCAGGCGATTATTAAGGAGGAAAGGAGTTTTTCAATTCATTCGTTTTTCTCATTTATAATGAGTTTTTTTTACGCCTGATGGTTTTTTTTCTCTTTTTCCTCCTTATGGGAACCAGTAATGGTAATGGACTCCTGAAATCATAGGGATTGTTTTAATACATTGTATTTTCCCTGTGAGGAGCTTTGAGGTTCCATTTGGAGTAATTGATTATTAAAGATTCCCGTGTCGGAGTCTTTATTTTAGTTCTGGGAGACACCCACAAACTAATTGTTTATTTTCAAATTTCCTAGTAAGGTAGAATGGTATACTACTTGCAATGACTACACAATACGTAATACAACATTATAATTGGAAGTGAAGGGTAAGGCAAAGTTGTAACATACAGATGAGTAAGAAAGTAGGAAGAATGAGAAAGTAAGGTGATTGATTTGAAGAAAGTTGCACATGAGGTCAGAGAGATAGTTAAATATTATCTCAGCTAGCGTAGGAGTGGATAAACATGTCCCGCTGCAGTATGTGCAGCCCGAGTCAATCCTTGTATGTGTGAGTGAGACTAACAAGTTAGTTACTTCTTCCCTTAAAGGCTTGGTTGAAGAGCCAAGCTTTCACCTGCTTCCTGAAGTAGAGGTAGTCTTGTGTTAAGCGGAGCCTTTCAGGCAATGCATTCCAGAGTGTGGGGGCTACTCCAGAGAAGGCTTGCTTGCGGGTATCGCATCGTGTAATGTCTTTTGAAGAGGGTGTGGTTAGTGATGTTCCTTGGGAGGACTTTAGTGTCCTTGGCGGTGTGTGGAGGATCATCCTGTTCTTCAGATACTCAGGGCCATTTCCTTTCAGGGCCTTGAAGATCAGACGTAGAGTTTTAACTTTAGCCCTGTATTGTACTGGTATCCAATGAGGTTTTTGTAAAAATGGTGCGATGTGGTCACATCACTTGCAACCTGCTATGAGTCTTGCTGCATTCTGAATCAACTGAAGCTGGTGCAGGCCCTTTGTAGTCAGACCATTGAATAGTGCATTGCAGTAATCCAGTCTCGATGTTATCATGGCATGCACAACTGGGATAAGATTTACCTTATCGACGTAATGAGAGAGGCAGCGTAGCTGTCGCAAATAGTAGAAGCAGCTCTTGAAGGTTGCTTGGATTTGGGGAATCAGAGTAAATGTCGAATCTAACTGTATTCCAAGGTTCCTGACTTGTGATTTGGGGGGGGGGGGGGTTCCTCTCTGTGTGACTTGGCCACTGACACCCTCGCCACCACTTCTACCACTGGGAAGAAATGGGAGGGGGGGGGGCTGGGAGCAACTTTTGTGCCCCTCTATATTTAGTACTGCTCATCCTCACGTGCAACAACCCTGCATTAAACAGTGTCTAACCACTCGCTGTCTCCCTTTCACTCTCTCTGGCCTGCAGAGCAGCACTTTCTGACCGAGTTGAACGCCGTGGGACTTCTCTCCTTCACACCCTCCCGCGTTGTGGAAGGCAGACGGATAACACCGTACGATGACAGGTACCTGGAAGAGGGAGGTGAGGTGGAGCCCCACCTTATGAAGTGGGAAACAAACTTCCTGCCTAATAGAGTTGAAGGTGTCAAACTCAAGACGCTTATGTGGCAAATTCTATAAAGTTACAGAATATAGCCCTTACGTGTGTGATAGATGCCGATAATTAGCATTTACGTGTGTTCCAGGTGCTATTCTATAATTAATACGCATAAGCTGTTTAATGCGCGGCTCCGAGGGGAGATACTTGTGGGCAGAGTACAAACAGGCCACGAGCACAATTCACAGCAGGGGTGGGCAAAATTGGTCCTCGAGGGCCGCAACCCGGTCGAGTTTTCAGGATTTCCCCAATGAATATGCTCGAGATCTATTTGCGTACATCCTGAAAACCCGACTGGGTTGCGGCCCTCAAGGATCGAGACTCATAGAATAGTATCATTTGCATGCATTTAACGACACGCTTGGACACGCCAACATACACCACCCATTCGCACGACAAGATGTACCTAGATTTCAACACGCCAAAGTGGCTTTACGCTAGTATTCTATAAGGGCTTAGACCTGGTGCTAAGAGCACCCCCTTGTGGCACCTACTTTGAGGTACAAAGTTATAGAATTGCCCCTTTAGTTACCAAGGTCAGCTCCTTGTAACCACGCCTGTCACTCCCCCGCAGATTCCTGCTGCAGCTTGCTGAGCAGACGGACGGTGGTGTGATCCTCACCAACGACAACTTGAGGGACATGGCTCAGGAGTCTGGGAAGTGGAAAGTGATCATTAAGGAAAGGTGAGAGGCTGCAGCCAGGTCCTCATGTATCTCCCCCCTCCCCTGAAAAAAAAAAAAAAAAAAACGTACTCCATCGGTCACACCGAGGAAGCTTCTGTAATGTGAGAATCTATGCGTATGTTGGCACAGTCGGGGCTTAGTTTGTGAGGGAACAGCCTGGAATGCAGCTCTATCACTTCTTTTCAGACTCCAGTGCAGCAGGGGGCATTCTGCTCTATCCCATGCCTTCCAAGGATCCTGCAGGGAAGAGGAGGGGAGCTGATGAGCCTGGAGCAGATTCCGCAGACTGCTAAAACCTGTCGTTTCTTTCTCTATAATATCAGCAAAATTCGCCCTTTCCTTTCTGAGCACACTACCAGAACCCTCATCCACGCTCTTATCACCTCTCGCTTAGACTATTGCAACTTGCTTCTCACAGGTCTCCCACTGAGCCATCTCTCTCCTCTTCAATCTGTTCAAAATTCTGCTGCACGACTAATATTCCGCCAGTGTCGTTATGCTCATATTAGCCCTCTCCTCAAGTCACTTCACTGGCTCCCTATCCATTTCCGCATACAGTTCAAACTCCTCTTATTGACTTACAAGTGCATTCACTCTGCAGCTCCTCAGTACCTCTCCACTCTCATCTCTCCCTACATTCCTCCCCAGGAACTCAGTTCACTGGGTAAATCTCTCTTATCTGCAACCTTCTCCTCCACCGCTAACTCCAGACTCCGTTAATCTTGCTGCACCATATGCCTGGAATAGACTTCCTGAGCCGGTACGTCAAGCTCCATCTCTGGCCGTCTTCAAATCTAAGCTAAAAGCCCACCTTTTTGATGCTGCTTTTAACGCCTAACCCTTACTCACTTGTTCAGTACCCTTATCATCCCCACCTTAGTAATTCCCTTATCTCTTATTTGTCCTGTTTGTCTGTCCTAATTAGTTTGTAAGCTCTGTCAAGCAGGGACTGTCTCTTCATGTTCAACTGTGCAGTGCTGCGTACGTCTAGTAGCACTATAGAAATGATAAGTAGTAGCAGAGCAGAGAACAGTCACTATTCTCTAATCCAGCCCCTCTTCTCCCGTCCAACCTAAGCCTCACTCAGCTCCATAGTTCTACTTCCTTTTTATCTACAAATTAAGCCCTGGGCACAGTGACACATTAAGTGGTTCAGGGAAAGAATTACAAAGTCAGACAATTCTCAGATTCTGGTGCTGGTCGATATTGTCCCTGCTCAGGTCACTTTTCTTGGGACCCCACAGATTTTTCTGCTGTTTCTCCCGGGATCAGTGAGAGATTTCCCTGCTCATTCTTGTGTGGGAAGTCTTTGATTCTTTCTCTCCGCTTTGGGGAAATGCACATCTTCAATATCTTTGCATTCTGCTCCCTACAGGAGGAAATGTTTCGCTTTCTTTTTCTCCAGCACTGCACTGCATGCCGAGTCTCCAAGTTCTGTTTCTAATTTGTGGGTCCCTTATTCTGTATTTACAGTTTATTCAAAAATTTGCTATACCACCAATTGAAAATTTCTGACAAAGCGGTTTATAACAATCATTTTTAAAACACCACAAAAAGGAAAGGAAAACAGAAATACAATCCTTGTATAGAGAAAGAAGAAAGGAATCGCTGTTATGGCTGCAACTGTCTCCTGTCCCATCCAAACTGTTGGCTTTCCTTTCACTCTTCTCTATGTTTAAACTTGTAAACCCTCTTAACCTGTTTGCCAGATGAAGTGGTATCAAACATATAAACGGCAAGTGACCGACTCACCTGCAAATGCGCAGTAGAGTCGGAACGCTGAGAGTGTAGAAGTCCAAGCCCCGCCTCCACCAGCAGTACAGCCCAATAGGGAGGAGGGCTTGGACATGGGTGTGGAAATCGGAGGAGGAGGGAGCAGGGAGGGAAGGAGGGGGCGGAACTGAGGGAAACAGACGCTGGGGGGAGGGCAGGGTTGGTGGTGGTGGTGGTGGGGGGGCATAGGAAAACTAAAAACTAGCCCGTTGTTACCGGCTTAACGGCTAGTCTTATAATAAACAGAAACATGAAGATTAATCCTGGCTGCTGTCATGCCTTAATTAGCTCTCAAAAGTATCTCTAATTAGGAAGGCCTTAAGACTTTTCTTGAACTGCTCGTAAATTGATTCCATCCATAAAACAGAGAGAGATTAAGTACACTAAAGATTGAGTTGATTATATTTAGTGGGGTTCTGAATGTATTACCAAGGTGAAGGATTCCACTAGTTTCTACATAGGGATCTGTAGCAGCCCAGCTTATCTCTTGCCCCCCCCCCCCCCTCCCCTGCCCCCTTTTCTCATCTAGTCAGGTTTGAATTTGACGTATTCTCCTGCCTCTTAACAGGCTGCTCCAATTCACCTTTGCTGGAGACATCTTCCTGGTTCCGGATGATCCACTGGGCCGAAACGGGCCAGGTCTGGACCAGTTCCTGAGCAAGACACAGAAACCCAGGTGAGGCCCCAAAGAGGGAAGGCTGAAGGGTAAACTCAAGTACTGTACAACCAGTCATGGATTTTGAATTGAACTTGGATGACCTCTGCCCCTATAGTTCAGTGTTGGACTGGAAGCCTGTGTGGGGAGTTAAATGCTCTGCCTTGGGCTCACTTGCTGAGTGTGCAAGTGTGACTTTGTCGTGTTTGTCAGAGCCTGCAACTACACACATTCCAGCATTCCAGCACCTCTGGCTTTAAGTGTCTTGCTGTGGCCAGTCTGACACCTGTTTTCAGGCCACTCCACAGCAAAGCTTGGTCCCTCATATCTGTGGCATCCCTCGCTGTCCCCACACTCATGCCTTTTGAGAATTTGGTACATTTAATGTCTAATCGACTCAGTATTACCAGTGCCTGCTTTAAATAATGCCACTGTATCAGTCCATGGTGCGACCGCACCTAGAGTATTGCGTTCAATTCTGGTCGCCGCACCTCAAAAAAGATATAGTGGAATTAGAAAAGGCGCAGAGAAGGGCGACAAAGATGAGGAAAGGCTAAAGTGGCTGGGGCTCTTCAGCTTGGTGAAAAGGCGGCTGAGGGGTAATATGATCGAGGTATATAAAATAATGAGTGGAGTGGAAAAGATAGATATGGAGCGTCTGTTTACGCTTTCTAAAAATACTAGGACAAGGGGGCATGCGATGAAGCTGGAGTGCAGTAAGTTTAAAACAAATAAGAGAAAATTTTTCTTTACTCAGCGCGTAATTCGACTCTGGAATTCATTGCCGGAGAATGTGGTTAAGGTGGTTAGCTTAGCAGAGTTTAAGAAAGGTTTGGACAGCTTCCTGAAGGAAAAGGCCATAGAATGTTATTAAATGGACGTAGGGAAAAACCCACTATTCCTGGGACAAGCAATACAAAATGCTTTGCTCCTTGGGGTGATTGTGACCTGGATTGGCCACTGTTGGAGACAGGGTGCTGGGCTAGATGGACCTTTGGTCTGTCCCAGTGTGGCGACGCTTATGTCTTATGTCTTTATTGTTGTTATTATTATTACATTTGTACCCCGCGCTTTCCCGCTCAAAGCAGGTTCAATGTGGCTTACATAGTAATAGGGGTTACAAGGTATAGATAGATAAATTTGATAGAGTGAAGTAAGTTAAGTATTGCAGAATAGTAAAAGACATAGGTGATTAGAGATGGGCAAGTGTTGGGTAAGTGGGTTCATAGGATTAGTTTGGGTCATTTGGGTAGGCTTGCGTGAACAGATTGGTTTTTAGTGCTTAAAGCTTTTAATAGGAAAACCTTAGGAAGAAAACATGGGTGTGGTGGGGGACAAGAGCTTTAATGCAGCCTTCTTGCTCTCCCCCCACCCCCCACCCACAGTAAATGATAATTCTCAGAATAGTTTAACAATGGTACCATCTGGTGGCCAGACAGTAGAATGCAACAAATGTATTTCCCATTTCCTTTGCATGTCAGAATTTGAAAGTCTCACTGAGCAGCAGGGTGCCAATCGTTTCATTTTAATTTACATATCCTTTCATTTTGTTGCAAGAAATGTTGTCACAGATTTAAATCTGGAGTACTATTTTACACACAAATAAATGTTTGCTAAACCCTTCACCTAGCTTCCCCACACAATACATCTCTCTCGTCATTTAATCTGACAAATTCCTTCTCCCCTGACAACTCTGATCCTTTTTTTCTCAGGTCCAGGGCTGGGAAGAGCCACACGTTTGCAGGCCAGAGGAACCCAGTCCAGGTCCCACCACACCCTGCCCCACGCACAGAAATCCTGACGCCATGGAATCAAAAGGTAGGAAGTGGCACAGAGGACAGTAGAGCAGCAGAGGGAGGAGAAAGACCACGGCTGCGACACGAGACACTTCGCCTGCGTAAGAAGCTACTGGATATCTTTGCAGAGCAGGAAGTGAAGGTGGACTTTATACTGCAGGTTGAGCCCTACACTCAAGATCTCAATAAACTCTCTGAGCTCATACTGAACCTGAGAGTCTGAGGAGAAATTACCGGAAGCTACTCTTCAGCCTCTCACACACATCCTGAATGGGAACATGGGATATAAACAGAGCCATAGAGGAGTCTCTGTCCTGGTACACATACACAAAAATGGGATTTCTCACCTTCCTCCCAGTCTGAAGTGAAAAGTGAAAGGCTGGAGAGGGCCTCTGGGAGTCCCAGGATTAAATTATTTTATACAAACGGACACCATTTACTGAAGATAGCGAGACCCCTTTTTAAGAAATTGAAAGCACACTGATCCATCTAGAATGTTCTGCTGCACTGATTTAACGTGTGTGCTGGAGAGGGGCCGCCCCCCCCCCCTCCATTCTTCCTCGTGCCACAGTCCAATTCTTCTCCCCATGGTCCCCTGTAGGATTTCACTGAGGTATCACTCGCAAGCAAGGAGACGGACAAGAAGCCAGCAGCAGCCTACATACCAAGAAACAGTGATCTCTCTAACCCAACATTAACCAAAGCAGTTCTTCTGTTTCATGGCCCAGAGGTTTCCTCATGCCTGGAATGTTTGCTCCTATTCTATAAACACATACCCTCCTCGGTCCCCCCCCTAGCACCACTGCACTGACTGTCCCCAGCCAGGTACTATGAACTCCTTCCGAAAACTGGTGCACAAGTCTGACCACTAGCTGTCCTTGTTGAGCAACGGCCTAGATTCTCTCCCTTCCCGTAGTGACCATAAGCACTGGCTCCAGCCCAGGGGTTGCCAAATGGATCCAGTCCTGGGTTCACCCTACTGAATGCAGGGCCTTGTTCTCATTTCCCCATTGCATTTCCTAAGAAAATCAGGACTACAAGTCCCCTGCACGCAACAGGGTAAGCTCAGGCCTGGATCGACCTTGTTGGGCGAATCTGGATCCAGTTGACAAGCTTTAGCTCAGGGAAGAGAAGCCTGGCCCAGGACTCGAAGCTGGATCTTCCGTATAGCACTGCTGTTGAACTACTGGCCTGCCCCCTCCACCCCAAACGTCAGCTTCTGCATCTTATTCCAGTTGGTGTGATTTTTATTTATTTAATTTTGTTTGTTTTGCTCTGTAAGAAAAGCAAAATAATGCCAGAGTGCTTAAAAGCCATGAAAAAGCACAGGCTTAGCATAAATGCAAAAGCATGAACTGTTCATTTGATCAACGCAGCATACAATGAGATGGGGCTGCTGGGAGAGCTAAAACCAGGGCTGGCTTCCCCTGTGCCGCTGGACACGGAGTTACGGACAATGGAGGATATTTACTCATTCCTGGGCCGTGCAACTTTTGTTTATAGGGGAGAAATATAAACTCAAACAAGAAGTGTTATGTTTTCAAGACTACGAAAGACCGTTCTCCTCACAGTAAACCTTTATTTTTATGTGGAAAATAAAGCAAAAACAAAATCCTGTTACAAATGTGAGTTTATTTTTATATATATGTAAATAAATGCACATGTATTTTAAAGAACGCAGTGCGGAGTGAGTTTTTCCTGGCTCTACTGGATATTAAACCAGCCTTGTTTCAGCACTGGGTAAGCTTGGCATCTTCCAGGCACAGGGTGGCAAGGTTTCTTCTTGGCTGGAGGCGATTTGCAGCTGCATGTGGTGGTGGGGGGGTGGTGGTGGTGGTGAGGGAACAGGAATGCACATGGCAGAAGACAGCATTCTAATGAATGGGTCCTGGTGCAGTGTCTCTATGATTAAATCCTAGCAGGAAGCACACAAGTTGGCCACATAATGTCGTCAAATCCCTGCCCACATCATCTCTCCTATATAAACCACAGGAACGCTCTGTCTCAGCGCAATAAAAACTCGTATAAATGTCACCAAAAAGAAATTTCTAATAAGAAACCGTGGCTCCCTTAAAGACACCCCCCCAAAAAAAATATGCAACTGCCCCAGGAAACCAGACGCTTCTTAATACAGCCATCGCTGTCCTGTTACGGCAGAACCTGGAGAGCACGTTCCCCTTTCTCTCAGTGCTAGGACAGGATGTCTCTTAGCGCGGGCCCCAGCTCTGGGAAAGCATAGCGGTACCCACTCTCCAGTGTCCGCCTGGGCCGCACCTTGGCACCTTCCAGCAGCATCACCCCACGCTCTGAGCCAAAGATTGCGTTCACCATGAAGGCAGGGAGTGGGAGAATTGTGGGCCGCCTCAGGGCCGCGCCCAGGGCCCGGGCAAAGTCCCTGTTGGTGTTGAAGGAAGGGGCCACACCGTTCAAGACGCCCGTCACATTTTTGGATTCCAGGACATGGGCGATGATCCCTGCCAGGTCTGCCACATGGATCCAGGGAAGGTTCTGGCATCCCGAGCCAATGGGGCCCCCCAGGCCCAAACGGAAGGGTAAGAGCATGGAGGGAATGGCGCCTCCATCACGTCCTAGGACAAAACCTGTACAGAATTTTTTTTTAAATAGTGTATTTAATAAAACTGACAGTTATGAACTATCTAATGACAGCTAATTTTACAAGGAATGGATGAAGGGAGAGACAGATGGCAGGACAGAGGCTGTGCAGAACGAGATGCAGCTAGAGAAGGGCAGAGGCTAAATGCACAACTCACCTGCTCGCACCATCACTCCCCGTGTGACTCCCGCTGCAGCACTGTCACCAGGGATCCTTGCTGCAGCCTCCATTGCCGTCACCAGGCGTGAAGCAAAGTCATAATTCCCGCCGGCACTGTCCTCGTCATACTCCACCGTCTCACTAGGGGCGTAGAAACCTGCACGGAAAGCAAAGCCCATCACCAAACTGCCCGCATGAGATTTGGTGGAAGGGAAGGGGGAAAAATGATAAGAGAAACGCAACTTTGTTAGGTTTTTAATATTTCATCATTTCCACACAGCCCCTAGGCTATAACCAGTTGTCTTTGGAAAATATGGGCAAGGCAACGCTATAACTTGGTGTCAAACACTGACGCCGAACACCAGAGGCAACAAAATTGGCAGCTATGCCTGTAAGCACGCTAGAAGGGTCACATGTGGACAGAGCACAGGCGGACTATGGGTGTGAATCTATAGGGTAATAATATAAGTTATGCTGTTTGCATGGTGCCCATTTACATCTCAAACAAAAAAACCAGCACCACGGGCCTTTAAAAATGGAACACAGTTCTTTAATGAATGAGCCTTGACAAAAAGACCCGACACGGGCCGTGTTTCGGTGACTAGCACCTGCGTCAGGGGTCCCCACGTCTCATATAGTAAAAGCTACAAAGCACCAAGGCACTTTCACTTTCTGTATCCAAATGGATGAGATACAGAAAGTGTCGGGTCTTTTTGTCAAGGCTCATTCATTAAAGAACTGTGTTCCATTTTTAAAGGCCCCTGGTGCTGTTTTTTTTGTTTGGACTTTAGTTTGTACTTCGTTCCCTCTCTTTTGTTATATGCCCATTTACATCTGCCATTGAGCTGGTGTAAATGGTTCTGCCTAAATTCTAACATGTATCACAACAATCTTCACTGGCTTTACTTGCTCCGCAGAAAATATCACTATACAAAACTAGCAAGTAACATTTAATTTGCAGAGGGTAAAAGGAAAAAGGACTTCAGTGGCTCGGGTCACGTCCAAGATAAAGCTTGGACTAATGACCCACCCTACTTGTTCATCAGACCTAAAAAAAAAAAACTTTATCTCAGATGCGACCTGAGTTACTGAAGTCCTTTTTCCTCCTCTAGCCTTTTACCCTTAGCAAATTAAATAGTAACATAGTAGATGACGGCAGAAAAAGACCTGCACGGTCCATCCAGTTTGCCCAACAAGATAAACTAATATGTGCTACTTTTTGTGAATACCTTACCTTGATTTGTATCTGCCATTTTCAGGGCACAGACCGTAGAAGTCTGCCCAGCACTAGCCCCGCCTCCCACTACCGGCTCTGGCAAAGACCGTATAAGTCTGCCCAGCACTAGTCCCACCTCCCAACCATCAGCCCCGCCTCCCCCACGGCTCTGCCACCCAATCTCGGCTAAGCTTCTGAGGATCCAATCCTTCTGAACAGGATTCCTTTATGTTTATCCCACGCATACCTTTTTCATCTCCACCACCTCCCGCGGGAGGGCATTCCAAGTATCCACCACTCTCTCCGCGAACAAAATACTTCCTGACATTTTTCTTGAGTCTGCCCCCCTTCAATCTCATTTCATGTTGTTACTTGCTAGTTTGGTACAGTGATAAATTCTAACATGTCAATTTGGGTTTACGCTAATAATTCTGTAAGAGCATCTTGGCACGCAGATACCATGCACAGATCGCCAATTCTACTAACGGCACTGGCCCACTTCACAGGAGGTACTAAGCTATGAAACTGTCCCCCTGAAAGTGCTTACTTCTCAGTCAGTATGTTTGTTCATGTGTGTCCTACTTTAGAATTTATCAACCTGGACATGAGGTTTTGTTTATCCGGGGAACTAAAATGCAAGGCAATCCTGGCCAGATCCCAGCCGCTGCAGCGACCAGGTCTACCCTAAATTCATGAAAACATTTTTGCCCGTTTCCAAAAACTTTACTGTTAAATTCTAGCACAGGAATTTGCAGGAAAAAAAGGCAGTATTTTGCTTTCAGTGAAGACATGATGAGATCTGTGCTCAGCCCTCCTCCCCCCTCTCCCCCACCATGGCAGGTTAGGACGATCCCCCACAATGTTCCCTCTAATATGCGTGGGAGTCTTCCACTCATATGCCTACTGTCAGGGATGGTGCATAAATGTTGCAGTTTGAATCACGAGAGGCAAGCAAGTCTCCTGCGGATCCCACAAAACTCACCTACTCTCATGACCGAAACCACAATATTGCTGCACCACTCTCAATGGTAAGAACACGGGTGCAGGCCTCCTACGCACCTCAGAGGAAAAATATTGATCCTCTGCCTCAGCCCTCCTCTCTGGTGATACATACTGACGCCTGTGACCAGCACCCAAGCTTCAGGGGGCTTCTCAGCTCTAGCAATGGCCCTGGCCAAAATTTGAGTGGTGTCAACTCGGCTGTTGGTGACTTCCTTCTTGAACTCCTCAGTCCACCTATAAAAAAATGAAACAGAAATCCTGACATAAAACAGCAGCTTAGGCACTTTGATATAATACAGGAGACTCAACAATGTGCTCTCTTCACAATTCTGGGAAGCTTGAAGTGTGAATCATCCACCTTCCTACCACATCTGGTAGAATCCTCCTGTATGTATATCTGTACCTGTCTCTCCACATATCTGTGTTTGTATGTCCCCATCTCTACCTTCCAAACTCTCACTCACCTTCTGAGAGGATTCATTATGTTTTCCCCAGCAAGATTGACAGCAGCATCACAGGGGGGCAGACCCTTGCTTGGGAGCTCTTGCTGTAAGCCCAAAAAAAAACAAAACAATCTCACTGTATAGATGGGAAGGTCCTAGAGGCAGGCTGAAATTTAACAGAATTCATTACACGAAAGGGAGACTTGCTACAGAAGAGTACATGATTTAAACAGGAAGGGTTTAGGTGACCTGGCACCCTCTTCCTTACCCACGTGATGCGACCAGGGCCGGGGTTCCTTGAGATAATAGTGACTTCATGACCATTGCTCTTTAGCAGACTCGTCAGGGTGCGGCCCACGAATCCTGTTCCTCCACCTGCAGACAGAAGGCAGCAGCTGGTTAACAGAGTCTGTGCTCATCTCCAGTGATCTATTGTCTATTAGATTGTAAGCTCTTTGAGCAGGGACTGTCTTTCTTCTATGTTTGTGCAGCGCTGCATACACCTTGTAGTGCTATAGAAATGCTAAATAGTAGTAGTAGTATTAGTGATCTGTCCTTCCTGCATCAGTGAAGGCAGTATATATATGCTGCTTTTAATTCCTAACTTTTAATTCCTAACTGCTCGTACCTTATCTTGTCTTCCTCTTTTCAATAGTACCTTTTCCCTATGTGTCCTATCTGTCTGTCCTGATTTAGACTGTAAGCTCTTTTGAGCAGGGACTGTCTTTTCTTAATGTTCAATTGTGAAGCGCTGCGTACGACTTGTAGCGCTATAGAAATGATTTGTAGTAGTAGTATATAGACCACCAAGGAGATAGGCACAGGATTAGATCATGAAGCCAGTTCCTTGACTCCTCCAAAGAGCCAAAATAATCCTACTGTGACTTTATAGCAGGGTGACTGTTGTCAACAGTGTAACCCGTGGGCTACTGGGATGTTCATATTACTATATGGAATGGAAAAGGCTTCTATCACACACTGTGGACGGGTTATTTAGGAGTGTATGTCACAAAGATGGGGAATAGCCAATAAATTAAACTGAGCTTGTCCAGAATACTGGGGAACATCCTATGTGAGGGTCTGTCCTGAATATGTGAGACTATCCTCAAGGTAAGATCTTGTCCAGGAGGGACTGACCTCAGTGGGAGGGTCTGTCCTGAATATTTGAGACTGTCCTCAATGAAAGATCTTGTCCAGGAGGGACTGTCCTCAGTGGGAGGGTCTGTCATGAATACAAGAGACTGTCCTCAATGAAACAGCTTGTCCAGAAAAGGAGGGACTGTCCTCAGTGTGAGGGTCTGTCCTGAATACATGAGACTGTCCTCAATGAAACAGCTTGTCCAGAAGAGGAGGGACTGTCCTGAATACATGAGACTGTCCTCAATGAAAGATCTTATCCAGGAGGGACTGTCCTCAGTGTGAGGGTCTGTCCTGAATACATGAGACTGTCCTCAATGAAACAGCTTGTCCAGAAGAGGAGGGACTGTCCTGAATACATGAGACTGTCCTCAATGAAAGATCTTATCCAGGAGGGACTGTCCTCAGTGTGAGGGTCTGTCCTGAATACATGAGACTGTCCTCAATGAAACAGCTTGTCCAGAAGAGGAGGGACTGTCCTGAATACATGAGACTGTCCTCAATGAAAGATCTTATCCTGGAGGAACTGTCCTCAGTGTGAGGGTCTGTCCTGAATACATGAGACTGTCCTCAATGAAACAGCTTGTCCAGAAGAGGAGGGACTGTCCTCAGTGTGAGGGTCTGTCCTGAATACTTGAGACTGTCCTCAATGAAAGATCTTATCCAGGAGGGACTGTCCTCAGTGGGAGGGTCTGTCCTGAATACATGAGACTGTCCTCAATGAAAGATATTATCCTGGAGGGACTGTCCTCAGTGGGAGGGACTGTCCTGAATACATGAGACTGTCCTCAATGAAAGATCTTATCCAGGAGGGACTGTCCTCAGTAGGAGGGTCTGTCCTGAATACATGAGACTGTCCTCAATGAAAGATCTTATCCTGGAGGGACTGTCCTCAGTGGGAGGGTCTGTCCTGAATACATGAGACTGTCCTCAATGAAAGATCTTATCCAGGAGGGACTGTCCTCAGTGTGAGGGTCTGTCCTGAATACATGAGACTGTCCTCAATGAAACAGCTTGTCCAGAAGAGGAGGGACTGTCCTCAGTGGGAGGGACTGTCCTGAATACATGAGACTGTCCTCAATGAAAGATCTAATCCAGGAGGGACTGTCCTCAGTAGGAGGGTCTGTCCTGAATACATAAGACTGTCCTCAATGAAAGATCTTATCCTGGAGGGACTGTTCTCAGTAGGAGGGTCTGTCCTGAATACATGAGACTGTCCTCAATGAAAGATCTTATCCTGGAGGGACTGTCCTCAGTGGGAGGGTCTGTCCTGAATACATGAGACTGTCCTCAATGAAAGATCTTATCCAGGAGGGACTGTCCTCAGTGTGAGGGTCTGTCCTGAATACATAAGACTGTCCTCAATGAAAGATCTTATCCTGGAGGGACTGTCCTCAGTGGGAGGGACTGTCCTGAATACATGAGACTGTCCTCAATGAAAGATCTTATCCAGGAGGGACTGTCCTCAGTAGGAGGGTCTGTCCTGAATACATGAGACTGTCCTCAATGAAAGATCTTATCCTGGAGGGACTGTCCTCAGTGGGAGGGTCTGTCCTGAATACATGAGACTGTCCTCAATGAAAGATCTTATCCAGGAGGGACTGTCCTCAGTGTGAGGGTCTGTCCTGAATACATAAGACTGTCCTCAATGAAAGATCTTATCCTGGAGGGACTGTCCTCAGTGGGAGGGACTGTCCTGAATACATGAGACTGTCCTCAATGAAAGATCTTATCCAGGAGGGACTGTCCTCAGTAGGAGGGTCTGTCCTGAATACATGAGACTGTCCTCAATGAAAGATCTTATCCTGGAGGGACTGTCCTCAGTGGGAGGGTCTGTCCTGAATACATGAGACTGTCCTCAATGAAAGATCTTATCCAGGAGGGACTGTCCTCAGTGTGAGGGTCTGTCCTGAATACATAAGACTGTCCTCAATGAAAGATCTTATCCTGGAGGGACTGTCCTCAGTGGGAGGGACTGTCCTGAATACATGAGACTGTCCTCAATGAAAGATCTTATCCAGGAGGGACTGTCCTCAGTAGGAGGGTCTGTCCTGAATACATGAGACTGTCCTCAATGAAAGATCTTATCCTGGAGGGACTGTCCTCAGTGGGAGGGTCTGTCCTGAATACATGAGACTGTCCTCAATGAAAGATCTTATCCAGGAGGGACTGTCCTCAGTGTGAGGGTCTGTCCTGAATACATAAGACTGTCCTCAATGAAACAGCTTGTCCAGAAGAGGAGGGACTGTCCTCAGTGGGAGGGACTGTCCTGAATACATGAGACTGTCCTCAATGAAAGATCTAATCCAGGAGGGACTGTCCTCAGTGTGAGGGTCTGTCCTGAATACATGAGACTGTCCTCAATGAAACAGCTTGTCCAGAAGAGGAGGGACTGTCCTGAATACATGAGACTGTCCTCAATGAAAGATCTTATCCAGGAGGGACTGTCCTCAGTGTGAGGGTCTGTCCTGAATACATGAGACTGTCCTCAATGAAACAGCTTGTCCAGAAGAGGAGGGACTGTCCTGAATACATGAGACTGTCCTCAATGAAAGATCTTATCCAGGAGGGACTGTCCTCAGTGTGAGGGTCTGTCCTGAATACATGAGACTGTCCTCAATGAAACAGCTTGTCCAGAAGAGGAGGGACTGTCCTGAATACATGAGACTGTCCTCAATGAAAGATCTTATCCTGGAGGAACTGTCCTCAGTGTGAGGGTCTGTCCTGAATACATGAGACTGTCCTCAATGAAACAGCTTGTCCAGAAGAGGAGGGACTGTCCTCAGTGTGAGGGTCTGTCCTGAATACTTGAGACTGTCCTCAATGAAAGATCTTATCCAGGAGGGACTGTCCTCAGTGGGAGGGTCTGTCCTGAATACATGAGACTGTCCTCAATGAAAGATATTATCCTGGAGGGACTGTCCTCAGTGGGAGGGACTGTCCTGAATACATGAGACTGTCCTCAATGAAAGATCTTATCCAGGAGGGACTGTCCTCAGTAGGAGGGTCTGTCCTGAATACATGAGACTGTCCTCAATGAAAGATCTTATCCTGGAGGGACTGTCCTCAGTGGGAGGGGTCTGTCCTGAATACATGAGACTGTCCTCAATGAAAGATCTTATCCAGGAGGGACTGTCCTCAGTGTGAGGGTCTGTCCTGAATACATGAGACTGTCCTCAATGAAACAGCTTGTCCAGAAGAGGAGGGACTGTCCTCAGTGGGAGGGACTGTCCTGAATACATGAGACTGTCCTCAATGAAAGATCTAATCCAGGAGGGACTGTCCTCAGTAGGAGGGTCTGTCCTGAATACATAAGACTGTCCTCAATGAAAGATCTTATCCTGGAGGGACTGTTCTCAGTAGGAGGGTCTGTCCTGAATACATGAGACTGTCCTCAATGAAAGATCTTATCCTGGAGGGACTGTCCTCAGTGGGAGGGTCTGTCCTGAATACATGAGACTGTCCTCAATGAAAGATCTTATCCAGGAGGGACTGTCCTCAGTGTGAGGGTCTGTCCTGAATACATAAGACTGTCCTCAATGAAAGATCTTATCCAGGAGGGACTGTCCTCAGTGTGAGGGTCTGTCCTGAATACATGAGACTGTCCTCAATTAAACAGCCTGTCCAGAAGAGGAGGGACTGTCCTGAATACATGAGACTGTCCTCAATGAAAGATCTTATCCAGGAGGGACTGTCCTGAATACATGAGACTGTCCTCAATGAAAGATCTTATCCAGGAGGGACTGTCCTCAGTAGGAGGGTCTGTCCTGAATACATAAGACTGTCCTCAATGAAAGATCTTGTCCAGGAGGGACTGTCCTCAGTAGGAGGGTCTGACCTGAATACATGAGACTGTCCTCAATGAAAGATCTTATCCAGGAGGGACTGTCCTCAGTGTGAGGGTCTGTCCTGAATACATGAGACTGTCCTCAATTAAACAGCTTGTCCAGAAGAGGAGGGACTGTCCTGAATACATGAGACTGTCCTCAATGAAAGATCTTATCCAGGAGGGACTGTCCTGAATACATGAGACTGTCCTCAATGAAAGATCTTATCCAGGAGGGACTGTCCTCAGTAGGAGGGTCTGTCCTGAATACATGAGACTGTCCTCAATGAAAGATCTTGTCCAGGAGGGACTGTCCTCAGTAGGAGGGTCTGACCTGAATACATGAGACTGTCCTCAATGAAAGATCTTATCCAGGAGGGACTGTCCTCAGTAGGAGGGTCTGTCCTGAATACATGAGACTGTCTTTAATATAAAATCTTGTCCAGACTACGGGGGGGGGGGGGCGTCCTCAGTGTGACAGGCTGCGCTGAACGCACTTTGCAACGGTCGACCACGACCCCACGAGCGTCTCCTTACCCACGAGTACCCTCATGACAGCCTCCGGTGGGGGGAAGGGGTTGCAAACCGGCCACTGCACATCGCGCATGCGCCTTCTTCTCAAGCCTGGCGGGACGCCATTTTGCTATACAAAGGGGCGGGGAAAATGGATCATAGAGCAACGGGATTGGCTAGAATCGGACGCTCTGCGTAAAGGGCCAGAGTCTGCGGAGCTCAGCCTGTACCAATCCATCCCAGAAAAGGCCTCTGTACTAGGCATGAGCAATACATTACAGAAAAAAAGACCATAATAATCGGCAATGCATAGAGGGAATGGAGAGAAGGAAGATTTAAGAGCAAGAGACTGATGAAGAATCAGAAGGAATAAAAGGAGAAAGGGAGAACCTTTGCATATGCATCTCCTCCCTGCCACTACAGAGGCCCCAGTTAATGAAAAGTCATCATAGAAAACCTTAGAAGGAAGAATGTTAATTTAAAGATAAGGCTTGTCTCCCCTGGTGGCCACATACAGTCTGAGTTTGATCCACTGCATGCAATGGAATTGTAACTGATGTTCATTTGATGATCAGAACTATAAATCTGTAAAGGGGAAAACAGTGTGTAGATAGAATGTATTTGGATACAGGCAGCAGATGATGTTTTGTATATTCCTGAGAATCTAGCATGTGATGTTTTTGTTCTTTCCTGAGAAAGTAGCAGAATAGCAGGTGATGTTTGTACATTCCTGAGCAGGTTCACGAGCTGTTCATGTAGAGTTGTTCTTGTAAGCAATGCATGATCATGGTTGTGTAAGCAAAATGTAACCAATAGTAATGATAATACATGTAATATCCATGAATATTCATAGAGTATATAAGAAGGGGATTGACTCCCAAATAAAGAGTTTTTTGCCCAGACACACGAGAGGAGAGTTATTTTGCAACATCTGGTGACCCCGACGTGATCGGTGAAAACGTGACGTACTTACTACGACTGGAACAGTCAGCGCGCCATTCCTTCTACGGAACACTGTAAGTATGGGGGGAAATTTAACATCATCACATAAACAACATGCACAGGAGCTATATACTATAACGCAAAGATATGGTTCCTCCCGAAATCCAATAACTCTTAAAGATATAGAGCGTTTAATTGAGGAAATAGTTTGTCAATGTCCCTGGTATCCAGAGAAGGGATCATTCGATCCTCAAACATGGGAAAAGATAGGGCAGCAGTTTCGTTTAGAGCCTAGAGTTTCGACTCCTATATTATTGACTTGGAGAGAGATATATTCTACTATAGTAATTCTCTCTTCTGGATTGACAGGCATTACTAACGAAAATATATCCAACAAATTGCCAGGCAAGACCTGGTCTCTTTTACCTCCCGCGACTCTTGGACCTACACCTTCTCCTCCTTCTTGTCGGCTGGCCACCGATATGGGAAGGGAAGAGCAAAACAAAACTCCTGACTTTACTACTACTACCCCTAATAAACCAATTGAAAATATCCAAAACAACAACGCTAATGATAGCGTTATTATTACCAAAACACCAAAGAGCGTAGAACGACCTAGTTTAATTCAATTAGGTATACAGCAAGCACGAAAAAATGGTGAATTCATTTGGAACGATGATCTATGGGATAATTCGGAACCTAATCCTAATTTATACCCAGTTACTAGAACTACAACAATAGAGGCAGGGAACGAAACACATCATGCAGAATGGACTGCTCTACCTTATCAAGTTTTGAGAGAATTACGTAGAGCTATCGTAGAATCAGGTTTAAAAAGTTCATTTGTTCAAGGCATGATAGAAGGGATTAGTAACGGTTACTTAATGACTCCAAAAGATTGGAAAGACCTTTTCCGTATGCTGTTAACTCCTGCGCAATATGTAGTGTGGGATAATGAATATAAGCAAGCAGCACAACTTATCACTGGGACTAATTTGGTGCCTGATCAAATTTATGGATCGGGACCATTTTCAACCCTTGATATGCAAATTCAACAAAACGATACCTGTTTCAAGCCATAGGCACTTGTATCTTGCGAGCATTTAAAAGAACACCAGAAGGGAATAAACCAACAAAATCTTTTGCATCAATTAAACAGGGTGCAACCGAATCTTACCTTCAATTTGTTAATCGATTGCAGGAAGCTGTAACTAGGCAAATTGATAATCTTGATGCGCAAACAGAGTTATTGATTAAATTAGCCCAAGAAAATGCAAATTCAGATTGCAAAAAGGCATTGCAGACTGTAGCTCATCGCCCAGGAATTACTTTAGCAGATTTATTGAGCGCATGTGCAGATGTGGGGACTCATGGTTATTCTATGAATTTGTTAGCAGGAGCTATACAAAAAGGTAATAAGCCACAGGGGACGTGTTTTAATTGTAAGAAACCAGGACATTTTCGAGCTCAGTGTAGAGCCCCAGGAGGGGGTGCCAACTTTGCAAAAGGACCTTCTCGACCTTCTCGAAAATGTCCTCGATGTCAAAAAGGATATCATTGGGCCAATCAATGTCGCTCTAATCCAATTAATTCCACACCGCCACCCCCAAAAAACTTTGCTCCGGGTTAACTCCTAACCTCGGTCCAAAGGGAGTGCAAGGGTCTTTTGCTCATAGTACTACTGCTACACAAGGTAGTGCAGGAATTGACCTTATTGCAGCGGAATGTAAAACTGCCATCTTACCTCATGAAGTTTTGGTATATAATACTACCTTTAAAGGACCCATTCCAGCGGCTACTGTAGGTTTAGTATTACCTCGCTCCTCTGCATCGAAGGCAGGTATTCATGTTATCCCTGGAGTTATTGATGCTGATTACACAGGCATTGTTAAAATTCAAGTATGGTCCTCATCACCTTTAACAATTTCTCCCGGGGACTCGTGGGCACAATTAATTATTTTACCATATTTTACAGCACCTATTCCTTCTACTGTCTCTCGTACAGGGGGCTTTGGATCTACGCGACAGGTAAGTGCAGTTTTAAAACCGGTTTCTAATGCACGACCCACTGCTCAATTTTTATTGCAACAAAAGCCCTTTGTTGGTATATTAGATACCGGGGCGGATGTTTCTGTCATAGCTTATAAACAATGGCCTGTGGAATGGCCCATTGAAGATACTTCACATGTGACAGGAATAGGGGGAACTCAGTCAGCCTCCCAAAGTTCTCAATGGTTATCTATTACATATCCTAACGATACCAAGGTTCTAGGACATATTAAGCCCTGTATTTTACAAGTACCCTTTAATTTATGGGGTCGTGACCTTTTGGAACAATTAGATGCATCATTGATCCTACCTGATTAACAGTTCATAAATATGTCTTTTTCTCTTCCTTTGGAATGGAAAACTGACAAACCTGTTTGGGTAGAGCAGGGGCCGATTACCAGAGAAAAACTGTTGATTTTACATCAATTGGTGGAAGAACAATTACAATTAAATCACATTGAGCCTACCAATTCTCCATATAATACTCCGGTATTTGTGATCAAGAAAAAATCCGGAAAATGGAGATTTTTACATGACCTACGAGCTACTAATGCGATTTTAGAACCAATGGGCCCGTTACAATGTGGTATTCCAAATCCTAATTTGATTCCTTATGATTATCAATTAGCTATTATAGATCTGAAGGATTGTTTTTTTTTCAATTCCTCTCCAGGAAAAAGATTATAAATACTTTGCTTTTACTGTACCTGTTTACAATAATGCACACCCTACTACTAGGTATTGTTGGAAAGTTTTGCCCCAGGGAATGTTAAATTCACCCACTATTTGTCAATACTATGTTCATCAAGCCTTGCAACCATTTCGTGCCTATTTCCCTCAACTTTTGGTATATCATTATATGGATGATATACTAATTGCAGGGATAACTCTTCCCCCTTCTTGGAAATCTACTTTAATTTCTATCTTGGCCTCCTCAGGATTAACAATTGCCTCAGAGAAGGTTCAAGAAAAGGAACCCTATTTATATCTAGGTTTCCGTATGACTAAAGCTGCAGCCCAACCTGTCGCTCCTCATCTCAATTTACAGTCTCCCACGACATTACATCAATTACAAGAGATTTTAGGAAATCTCAATTGGTTACGTCCCTACTTGAAACTTCCTACAGAATTTTTACAACCCCTGTTTCTCGCATTAAAAGGTCATAAAACACCTGCTGAATTAATTACACTCACTGCATCGCAACAAACAATTCTGTCACAATTGGATCAAATCTTACAAACAAAATGGACAGATAGACGAGATGCATTTGCCCTTTTTTGTTTTTGCGTTCTCAAAGACCCCACCCACCGACAACCGTTTGGTGTCTTATATCAAGATACAACTCCTCCGAAATTGATAGAATGGGTCTATTTACAGAATACTCTCCATTCTACTATTACACAATGGCCCCAGCAACTAGCCTTGCTGATTACTAAAGCTCGAGAGCGAGCAACATTCATGACTGGTTTCGACATTCTTAAACTCATCATTCCTCATTCTTTGTGGCAGTGGGAAAAAATGATTCAGTTCTCCGACGACTTGCAATTTATTTTAGCCACTTATGTTGGTATTATAGATTGCCACTATCCTAAAGACCCTCGCATACAGGGCACATCCATTTTGCCAATCACTCTTCATGATCCCATTTCTTTACGTCCACTCCCTACTGCTCTCACCGTCTTTACAGATGGTAGTCCCACTCGTGGGGTGGTTACTTGGTACAATCTGAACAAATGGCACGTCAAGTTTACCTCTCCACAAACCTCTGCTCAACGTTCAGAGCTTGCTGCCATCATCCTGGCTCTTTCTTTATTTTCAGATCAACCACTGAATCTTATTGTTGACAGTCAATATTGTGCTAATCTTGTCCGTCGCATGCCCGACAGTTATGTATCATTCAAAATGGATGCCTCTTTTTATGCTTTACTGTTAACCCTCCAAGGTTACTTGGAGAATCGCCTTTCTTCTCTCTTTATAGGTCATATCCGCAGTCATCAACCTTTTCCTGGTGGTCTGTCTGAAGGGAATGCTCGAGCGGATCGCCATCTTCATTTTTTCTCCACAGCACACTGCAGTCATGAACTTCATCATCAAAATGCACCTAGCCTAGCTCGCCAGTTTCAAATTTCTTTAGAAGAAGCTAGAGCTATTATCAAAAATTGTCCACAATGTTCCTTTTCAGCTCCTACTACCTTTTTTCCTGGAGTTAATCCTCGTGGTCTGGAAGTTAATAGCCTCTGGCAAATGGACGTTACTCACTTTCCCCCTTTTGGTCAATGGTCTAAGCTTCATGTGGTTGTTGATACTCATTCTGGATTTTTGTGGGTCACTGCACAAAAAGGGGAAACTACATCTCATGTCCGCTCTCATCTTCTCCAAGCTTTTGCGGTCATGGGTGTTCCTAAAACTCTCAAGACAGACAATGCCCCTGCTTATACTTCCACCTCCTTACAGGAGTTCCTGACCCTCTGGCATATTGAGCACCTTTTTGGTATCCCCTATAACTCCACTGGTCAAGCTATTGTTGAACGTGCTAATCGCACACTGAAAACTGCTTTAAGTAATCTGACTACAAAAAAAGACGGTATTCTCCGTCATAGAGTAAGCATTGATGAATGCTTAGCACAAATCCTTTACACACTGAATCATCTCAATCTCATCAATAATCCTGCTACAAAAACTTTTTCTTCCAGATTTGAACAACATTTTCGTACTCCTGCCCCACCTTTATCTCGTCCTTTGGTCATATACCGACAACTACCTTCTGATCAGTGGAGTTCCCCTGTGCCTCTCCTTACCTGGGGTCGTGGTTACGCTGCTGTTCAAACAGATTCTGGCCCGGTGTGGATTCCAGCAAAGTGGGTGAAACCTCATGTCGTGGCATCAAGGTCTTTACAACCCAATTCCCAATTTCACACTCACCCTTCAAGGACCGCAGATGCAAACACGCAAACGGTCAGTGACTCGTCAACCTAATGCTCCTGTTACTTGGGGACAAATTAAAGCCTTGAGTCAACAAGCTACAGAGACTTTAGAAAAAGCTCATATTGAAAAGACTGATGATAACTTCGTAGTGGCTATTATTGCAGCGCTTAATGCTAATTCCATTACATTGCTTCTACTGTGTTGTTGTTTGTACATACCTTGTGGACAGTCACAATTACTTCCCACAAAAAATATTTGGGAAGCGTTTGCAATTTCACTGAACCAAACTGATTTCTGTCTTTCTCATCAAAAGGCAGTTGGAGAAGTTTTGGCAACTTGCCTGATTCCAGTATGTCATGATCCTAAAGATATGCAAAATGATACTTGGTTTTATTCACAGCTTCCTGTTAATTCATCCTATCGAAATGCTTCTTATGAATACCATAATTGGGGAACACAAACCCTGTTGCCGCCTACTTTGGCAATGCATGTGAGAACCAATCAAATAGCTAGTATCAATATGACATGTGCTCGTATGGTTAATTGTACCCGATCAAATTGTGTTAATTTTGGACCAACTTTGTTAAATTGTAGCTCCTACGAAAATGTTTCATATATTTATAAATTTACTCATTTACCCCCTGGCTGGTTTTGGTCATGTGGAATGTATACCTTTAATTATATTCCAGCTAATATATCTGATGGTACTACATGCTGTCTAAGTCGACTCACTATGGTACTTCCCAGTAAACATATTTTATTTTCTAACTCCTCACATATGCGATCCAAGCGTATGACCCTTGCTGCCAATTGCAATGATAATGTTAAATTTCTGAGTCAAACTGAATATCTGGCACTTGCATTTTCATTAATAGGTGTCCCTGCATTGGCAGCGGCAAATGCAAAAAATATTCGTGAATTAGCCTGTTGGGCAATTAAATCAATCAATGCAACCTCCACTGCTATTAGTTTACTTAATGCTGAGCAACAGCAATTACGTCATGGAGTTTTACAAAATCGAGCAGCCATTGATTATCTTTTATTACTTAACCATCATGGTTGCGAAGAGTTTCAGGACATGTGCTGTTTTAATTTATCTGACAATTCAAAGGCCATTGACAAACAATTAGCTTTCCTACGGAATTTAACTACTCATATTACTATTCATAATAACCTACTCTCTGATGTATGGGATCAATTGTGGCAATGGATCCCTTGGACCTGGCTCCGCCCTATTATCCAGTATTTAGTCATTGGTATTTTTGTTTTCACTATTTTTTGCTGTTGTATACAATGCATTCCTAACCTTTTTTCTTTATGTTTTCCTCGTCCATTCGCTCCAACACGTCACTCTGCTCAATATGTTTATAAGCTATTACAAACATCTCCACCTCCATCTCCAGCTGGCACACCACGGAGATTTCATTAAAAAAAAAAAAAAAAAAAAAAAAGGTGGAGATGTAGATAGAATGTATTTGGATACAGGCAGCAGATGATGTTTTGTATATTCCTGAGAATCTAGCATGTGATGTTTTTGTTCTTTCCTGAGAAAGTAGCAGAATAGCAGGTGATGTTTGTACATTCCTGAGCAGGTTCACGAGCTGTTCATGTAGAGTTGTTCTTGTAAGCAATGCATGATCATGGTTGTGTAAGCAAAATGTAACCAATAGTAATGATAATACATGTAATATCCATGAATATTCATAGAGTATATAAGAAGGGGATTGACTCCCAAATAAAGAGTTTTTTGCCCAGACACACGAGAGGAGAGTTATTTTGCAACAACAGTGGACTGGAATAGCTTGTTCATTTGACCTACAGTGAGGTGGCAATTCTGCTAAGAATGCCAGTTAATATGATGGCACCTTTCTTGTCCCCCTCCCTCCCCCCCCCCAGCACACACTATTTAGAAAAAAGGCACATTCTTTCCAAAACTGCACACTCTTTTGCTAAGAGTGCACCATTGTACGTGGCAAATAGCACACGCTATCAGGAAATGATTGAAAGAATGCACACTCTTGTGAAGAGTCCTTCAAGTCCTAGGGGTGACAAACTCTGTATCTCTGTACCAATCTATTAGTCCTAGAAATGACAGACTCTGTATCCCTGTGTTTCATCCCCTGAGCCTTCCAGTCCTAGGGGTCACAAACTGTATCCCTGTGCGTATCCCCTGCCCTTTTTCCAAAGAAGACACAAACACGTTTGAAAGAGCGTGCCCTATCTGACTTTGCTCCTGCGACAATAAATAAATACCAAACAAAAACAACCAAAATAAACATTTCCAGAAGCAACGTGAGATATTTTCTGGCTGCCCATCTCTAATCAGTACTAGGTGGAAGTCACATAGGGCAGAGACACATACGAAGGAAGCACTTCAAGATTTCATTAAGGCTTTTAGATAATATAAAAAAAAAATTGTCCTGTCTCTGTAATCTCCATGTGCCACAAGCCCTGAGTGACTTACAAGGTTTTTCAGAACACCTATGAGTGCTTAACACTTCCATCATAGGAGATGTATTATAATCTATTCTAGAACTGGGTTTAAGGTTCTAAATTCCTTTACATGGAAGGTGAAGGCCAGGGAGCACAAGTCCTAGAGAGCTCTGGAAAGGAATACAGTGCTTAACTTTGAGACAACACAAGGATGGCATGGCACAGAAAAAGGGGATGGGAGCTACCCACTCCAGGGATGTGCAATAAATGTAAGGCACTGTGAAATCCTAGACCTCAGCTCACCTCCGAAGAGCTCACAGTTCTGCTCTACAGAGCTTTGCAGGAATCCGGGGAACAGATGAGGTAACTTTACTGCAATCTGTGCTGAAATACAGAATACAATTTGCTGAAAAGGCAGGAGGAGACAGTGGTGAATATGCCAGTGGGTGCCTAACGAAGGTCAGAGATTTCAGGGTAGGCTCCTTTTCATTTTCAGAGCACGGTGGGTTCTCAGTCCAGCTTAGAGTTACTCTTCTTTTTTCTAAAATCCTGGATGGACCTGTCTCTCTTTCTCTTTGCCTTTAGTTCTATATTGATCTGGCCCCTCTGGTCCACAAACCTCTTTCATCTCTTGGCCAAAGCTCATAACTAAGCCATTGCTGGTCAATGACCATTGTTTCGTTAGAGAGATGACCCTCAGTCCGGCATAAGGCATCAGCAGTACATGATAGGCCAGTGCAAAGCATTCTGGGATACATTGTATGTTAAAAAAAATAAATTATGGCTGCTATTATAATGATGCAGAGTTCTATAAAAATTGAATCTCGTCTCCAACTCTTTCCACCAGGGAAACAAATCAAGGGATGGAACTAAGAGCCTTTAGAAAACCAACAAGATGCATCTCCTGACTTTGTCGACTGCCTTGCTGTGTATTCAGACTGGTATGAAAGTCTGTATCTCTGGCTCATGCCAATCTTGAGCCCTCCAGTCCCAGAGGTGGCAGGTTCTGTATCCCTGCACCTATTCCCTGAACCCATCAGTCATAGAGTTGACAGGCTCTGTATCTATGCACCCATCCCTTGAGCCCTTTAGTCCGAGATATGATAGGCTCCGAGTCTGTATCACTGTGTCCATCCCATGAGACCTCCGGTCCTAGAGGTGACAGGCTTTGTATCCCTGTGCCCCTCCCATGAATCCGCTGGACCTACAAATGTCAGGCTCTGCCCCCCCCCCCCCATCCTTTTCAGTCCCAGCGGTGACGGACTCTGTATCCCAGTATCCATCCCGAGTCTTCCAGTCCTAGAGGTCACAATCTCTGTATCACTGTGTCCATCCCCTGAGCCCTCCAGTTCTAAGCTCCATAAACATGGACTCATCCTCTGAGCCCTGAAGTCTTAGAGGTCACAGGCTTTGTGTCCCTGGGCTGTTCTACCCTTCTTAAAAGCAGCTCTCTTCTTTCTCCCCTTCTCAGGTGTACTCCCAGATAATGCAGTGAAAGGCAGGGAAGCCATCCCTCACAGCAAGCCGCACATGGCCTTTTTGAATGTTACGCAGGGGAACGGTTCCTTGGCATGTGGTGGCTTTTTGGTGGAAGAGGACTTTGTGCTGACGGCAGCTCATTGCTATAAGCCTGGAGAGTAAGACCTCGTCCTGCCTTCTCCTTCCCTCATTTATACACCCACCGATATCATTTTGACATCAAAACGTTTGCAGTGGCATTTTCCTCTCGAGCAATCATAAAAATGCAACTTAAAGCATTTTAATTTGTTTAACAATTTATATAGAACAATGGCATTTTTTAAATGAGTTCTTTTAAATGCAGGGCCATCTGTGTGACCCTTTCCTGCGTTTCTTTTTCTCCTTTCTCCGCTCTATTGGTGTTCAGTCATATTGAAGTGCTCCTGGGAGCTCATGACATCACAGACCCTGAGAGCACACAGCAACATTTCTCTGTCCTACGCTACTTCCCCCATCCTCACTTCAACCAGCTGACATTCTCCAATGACATCATGTTGCTGCAGGTAAGTGATCCATGCAGGTATCCAAAGCCATGTGCAACCCCCAACTTCCTTTTCTCTTACATCTGTCCTCTTACACCTCCCCTGTTTCTGTCACAGTTGGACGGCAAAGCCAACTTAACCCATGCTGTGAGACCCATTACTCTACCTGCCACCAACTCCACCAGCCACGTCACCCTGGGATCTTTCTGCAACGTTGCCGGATGGGGGCGGGCAGATATCTATAACCATAGCGCCACTCACCGCTTGCAGGAGGTGGACCTGGAGGTAATCAACAGAGACATCTGCAGACTGTACTACCCGGGACTGGAAGCTGGCTTGTCCATCCTCTGTGTAGGGGACCCAGGCAAGAAGCAAGGCTCTTTTGGGGTAAGGACTATTTATCTGCATGAAAGTAGCCTTTGTCTTCCTCAGACTTCCACTCTCCAACCAATAGGTTTCAAATCCAATCAAGAGAGCTCATCTTGAAGAGTGTTCTTTACTTCTTGAAGCAGCCATTTTGTTTGGTTAAAGTAGCGATGGTAGAACATAAGTAAAGGATGATATGGCATCACTTACTGCTCTACTGCAGGAAGTAGCCATTTTGTAGCACAGTGATGTCATCAGCTTTGACTATTAGAAAGGGGAGACATATTATGTTACTCATTGATCTGCTGTGGCCAAAAGGAACCCTTTTTTCATGTAAGTTAGATGTCAAGAACTAATCTGAAATTTACTACTACTATTTAGCATTTCTATAGCGCTACAAGGCGTACGCAGCGCTGCACAAACATAGAAGAAAGACAGTCCCTGCTCAAAGAGCTTACAATCTAATAGACAAAAAATAAAGTAAGCAAATCAAATCAATCAATGTGTACAGGAAAGAGGAGAGGAGGGTAGGTGGAGGCGAGTGGTTACCAGTCAAAAGCAATGTTAAAGAGGTGGGCTTTCAGTCTAGATTTAAAGGTGGCCAAGGATGGGGCAAGACGTAGGGGCTCAGGAAGTTTATTCCAGGCGTAGGGTGCAGCGAGACAGAAGGCGCGAAGTCTGGAGTTGGCAGTAGTGGAGAAGGGAACAGATAAGAAGGATTTATCCATGGAGCGGAGTGCACGGGAAGGGGTGTAGGGAAGGACGAGTGTGGAGAGATACTGGGGAGCAGCAGAGTGAGTACATTTATAGGTTAGTAGAAGAAGTTTGAACAGGATGCGAAAACGGATAGGGAGCCAGTGAAGCGACTTGAGGAAAGGGGTAGTATGAGTAAAGCGACCCTGGCGGAAGATGAAACGGGCAGCAGAGTTTTGAACCGATTGGAGAGGGGAGAGGTGACTAAGTGGGAGGCCAGCAAGAAGCAGATTGCAGTAGTCTAAACGAGAGGTGATAAGGGTGTGGATGAGGGTTTTGGTAGAGTGCTCGGAAAGAAAGGGGTGGATTTTACGGATGTTGTAAAGAAAGAAACGACAGGTCTTGGCGATCTGCTGGATATGAGCAGAGAAGGAGAGAGAAGAGTCAAAGATGACCCCAAGGTTTCGAGCTGAGGAGACAGGGAGAATGAGAGAGCCATCAACAGAACTAGAAAACGGGGGGAGTGGGGAGGAGGGTTTGGTCTATTCTGGTTTGGGGTAATTATTTCTTTTGTGATGGTCAGCTACTGGGAGAAAACATCCCTGACCATGGTTAGTTATGTTGCAAAGGAGGTTTATTCCTACATGCTGAAGAATAAGATGCAGCACAATTTCTGAATCATCAGAACTTTATGTAGTGTTCATTCATTTTCATCTTGAGATAGGGAGTCAGTAGCATCTACTCTAAGAAAGGATCAGTATCCCTGAAACAGAACAGGGCCATCTGGTGGTACTTACAGTACATTGCACCTTCAATATAGTAGGTTTTGATATTTGGCTGTTGTACATGCAACAAGCGATAAACAGACATCATACCTTTCGGTAGTTGACTCTGAAAGAAGGTATGATGAACCCTGGCTGTACCAATACCAGAAGTAGAGTGAACTACAGCCTATGATTATAGAGTTAAACAGTCAACTAATGTCAAAAACTTAACTGGCTAGGGTTAACCCACTGCTTGAGCATATTTTTAAAAGTGTAACTAATATTTGTTGAGCTGGCTTCTACCCCGCTTGATCATTTCCACATGAGATACCTGTCTCAAGTATTTGTTATCAACCGACTTGGCGAACGCCATTACGGTACTATGTAAGCCACATTGAGCCTGCAAGTAGGTGGGAAAATGTGGGGTACAAATGTAACAAATCCTATATAATAAAAGGCACCTCCAACATTCTGAAGCTGACTGCATGGCTGAGGCATTCCTGCTCTCTGGATCCATCTCCTGAATTGACATCACGCACTTCCGGGTTCGTCACAAGCAGAAGTGACCAACCACACGAGGTTTCTCGGCTTCAGAATGTTGGAGGTGCATTCTATGAAATAGGATTGGTCAGTTCCTTGAAGCACAGCCAGAGCTCAGCGTCCTGCACAGTAACACTCAGACACCAGAGAGAGAGGGGGGGCTGACACCAGAGAGGGGGGGAGGTATCTCTGTCACACACACACTCTCTCTCACACACTCTCTCTCTCTCACTCTCACACACTGTCTCTCACACACTCTATGTCTCACACTGTATCACATTCACTCTCTATGTGTCACACAGTCACTCACACACTCTCTTGGTCTCATACACTCAAGTCTCACAGAGAGTCTGTGTCTCTCACACACACTCTCTCTCTCGCACACACAATCTGTGTGAAACACACACTCTCTCTCTCTCACACTGTGTCTCACATACGCACTTGCACACACTCTCATTCTCACACACACACTTCTCTCTCACACAGACACACTCGCACCCAGACTCACTCTCTCTCTCACATACACTCGCATATTCACTCTCTGTCTCACACACACTCTCTCAAACATACACACTCCGAGGAAAACCTTGCTAGCGCCCGTTTCATTTGTGTCAGAAACGGGCCTTTTTTACTAGTAAATAAATAAAAATGATGCGCCTCATGAAGGTCCTATCTGCTTTCTTCCAGGGAGACTCCGGGGGGCCACTGGTGTGCCACGGTGTGGTAGAGGGTATTGTGTCCTATGGAAAGATCCGTGGTGTCCCTCCTTCAGTGTTCACACGCATCTCTCCGTACCTACCCTGGATCACAGACACCATGAAAACTGTTGCTGCCTGAAGAAGAAATCAACTCCTTCCATGACGAAGACCCAACAGAGTTCCCCAGAATTGACAACAAAAACTCAAGCACAGTTGCAGCCACGCTGAGTATTTTATCTCTTCACTGCTCCTCTCAAGAAAAGATAATTCAGGATTTTCTCTCCATTGACTTATACCTCCTGAACCAGTGGAAAAACTCCTCTCTCTTTCACAATAAACATTTGGGTAGAATTAAGCTTCGGGGACCTGCAGCTGCTGCGATGCCACCACGCTCGTCCTAAAGCATGCGATCCAGACATAGAGTGATGTAAAGAGGCTTCTGGAGGGGCAGGGAAAGGGCAGATTTGAATGTTGCCTTCTCCTGAAAAAAAAAGACGTTGACACACAGCATGCTGGGATTTGTAGTTCTTCGTTTTGTCCGTAGCAGAATTACAAGTCGTTTACTATTTATTCAGATTTCTAGCCCAGAGCACTGTAGAATGGAAGTTAAGAACAACCCCCGAGTTTCTATAAAGATCATCCAAATTTGGGCGTGATCCAGAGATGTGCGCGCCACTTAATTGGTTAACAAGCCACTAGCATTCAATAATTTGGCACTAATAACCAATTGATGTTAATTGGCACCAACTAGGGTTTGTTCAAGTATCTTCCTGCCCCTAAAATGAGGGGTTGCCCAACTTTCATAGCATATAACCCAAAAAGGGGCGTGGCCATGGAAGGATCATGGGTGAGTCAGGGTCGTTCTGAATATTTGGATGTAATATTACAGACCACAGAGGATGTGCGCTCAACTTGCATGCCAGGATTTACGCTAGTTTTCAGTTGGCATAGCCGCCAAGGGGGGGGGGCAGGGGGGACAAAATTCCCCAGGCCCGGGCCTCCAAGGGGGGCCCGGTGCCGCAGTCCCACCCGCCCTCCATCGTCAACCGTCTGCCACCGAGCTGGACCCCCTGCATTGAAATCACAGCGCCTCTCACCTCCGTGTGAAAGCACTGCAGGCAGCAGGGCAGCAGATCGCCTCCCTTCAGGCCTCCTTCTCTCCCTGTGACCCGCCCTTGTCTAACATAACTTCTGCAAGGGCGGGACACAAGGAGGGAAGGAGGGCCGAAGGGAGGCGATCTGCTGCCCTGCTGCCTGCAGCTCTTTCACAGGGAGGTGAGAGGCGCTGTGATTTCAATGCAGGGGGCCCGGCCCGGTGGCAGATGGAGGGGGGAGGACGGAGGGAGGAGCAGCGGCGGCGACCTCGACGGGGTGGAGAGGGGAGCGGCGGCGGCGACCTCAGGGGCGGTGGGGGCGGGGCCCTGGCCCTGCCCCAGTCTCTCGACGGCCCTGTTAGTTGGTGTAAGTCCTCACACTCTTAGGTCTTCTGTAAAGAGCGCTCAGCCCAGAGCAGCCTTTGTAGAATACTGTTGAATGTGTATTTTTCCCAGCACCTATTTTTTGGTGCAATTTACTGAATCTGGCCCAACATGACTGAGTCAATGAATTCAGGTGAAATGGGGGGGCCAACCTATGAAGAGTCCCGGGCTCTAGGAAACATCCTCCATTTTGGATTTGCCAACAGCAGCAAGCGCTATTGTCATTGTCAGGCGTCCGTGTCCTCCCAGGAAAGTGCCGGTGCTCCTGGAAATGGTCCTCCAGCTAGACAGGTGGTATCACTACAATTATCCAATGAAGATGAGGAACAGCATTCCAGGAATAAAAAAAAATAGCCGATTTATCCCCCTTTTGTCTCTCGGCTCTGTCACTTTTCTGATTTACATTGTTATGTATGTTTAACACAGACCCCTGACGCAGGCGCTGTGCGCCGAAACACGGTCTGTGCCGGGTCCACATTGGAACATTGATTTTCTCCAATAAAGAACTGTGTCCCGTCTCTGAAGGCTCCTGGTGCTTTTTGCTGTATTTTAGACTTTGTTGCGTACTTTGAACCCTCTCATTTATATTTTACAAATGCTTCCAAAATAATATTGAGGTAACTGCCAGCTGGACCCTACTTGCTATGTAAGAGGCCACTGGCCATTAGTTTTCATCCAAAGTTTTTTAAGAGGGGGGGAGACTGCCAGTTTTCTCCTGCTTCTTTGGGTTCAATTGACACTGGACCTGACATCCTTCATTCAAAAGTACTCATGGAATTTTCCTTGGTTTCATCTCCCCTTCCTCACACAGCACCCCTACTCTGTCCATTGTAATGATTATCACATTTATTTGTGTTTGCATTTAGAGACACTGGACTTTCTTGCTTTATTGATTGATTGATTGTTTTTTTTTTCTTTGTTTATTGTTTGTGTTGTTTCATTGTTTGCTTTTGATAGCCCGCCATTCTTTGAAAGCTTCACGGCAATGTATAGTCCGAAGTATCACCAATTGTAAGCAAGATAACGGGGAGCGATAACAAAGATACATCAACCAGAAAAAACAGAGGAAAGGCCACACGACTAGAACAACACAATAATTTCCAGAGATCGATGCCTTAGTAGGTATCACCACAAACATTTTAACAAACAAATAGACTGGGAAGGTCAGCAAACGTAAGGAAAGATAGTGCAGCTTGGTTGAATTAGAAATATGACTTGGTAAAAAAACAAAACAGGTCTTCAGTTCAGTTTTAAACAACTTATGGGATACTTCGGAGCACAGTGTTCCAATGGAAGGGTGCAAGACAGCAGGAATCTGTGGCACAGGAAGAAGATACATTGAAGAGAAAGAGGGTAGGACAAGTAGATGAGCCGTAGAAGAATGAAGGGTTTGGCCGGGTATATTGAGAACCAGCACTCAGGTAGACAGTGTGGTTGACCCATACATAAAGCCTTATGGGGATTATAGGAAAATCACTTATTAATTCTGCTGCTTTTTGGGAGCCAGTGTTGAGCAGCAAGGAGGGGAATGACGTGATCCGATCTTGTGGCCTCAGATACCAACTTGACAGCCATGTTCTGTAGCAACTAAATTCTGCAGATGGAATATTGTGGACAACCCACTAAAAGGGAGTTACAGTAGTCTAAGCGATTCAATGTGAATACAGGTGGAAGTGTCTTCAGAGATCTCATCCAGGGACCTTTTCCTTGTGTCTGGATTTTCTTGCTGTAATCTGGACCTCGGATTTGCTCTCTTCCGGTGGCCAAGGGGTGGTCAAGGGTGAAAAGAAGCAGCCAGAGTCCTGGCCCACTCACAATCTACAGCAGCACGCCCTGAAATGGATCTGTGGCAACCCAGGAATGCTAATTCTCCTCGGAAGAGTATGGGGCTAGGGCTCGAATGGCAATGAAACGTCAACCCATTTGAAATCTCTCAAACATAAATGCCAGCATGTTCAAGGTTTGATGCTCACCTACTGCCAAGTCCCCCCCCCCCCCCCCCTGCCATTCTTTATCATTAGGTAAACAGCCACAGCTGCTGATTGAGAAATGGAAAATCTAATGTTTTTATTTCTGGAGATCACATCTGGCTTTTTACACACACAGCTCTGCTCTTTATAAACAGCACTGCAGTTCCATAACTCAGCTTTCTGTATGGTTCTTGCTTCTTACATGGTGCTACATCAGCCAGAGCTAAGCATGGGCACTTCGGTGAGTCATGAGAGTGATATGATCTGGGAAGAAGAGACAAGGGGGTTGAGACAGTGGTTCCCAAATCTGGTCCTGGAGGCACTCCAACCAGTCAGGTTTTCAGGATATCCACATGAATATTCATGAGAGAGATTTGCATGTAGTGGAGGCAGTGCATGCAAATCTCTCTTGTGAATATTCACTGTGGATATCCTGAAAACCTGACTTGCTGGGGTGCCTCCAGGACCAGGTTTGGGAACCACTGAGGTGTGAGAGAAAGAGACAGCAGGGAACTGTAGAAGAGAAAATGCGAGACAGATACAAACGAAAGATGTTAGTGTGAGCATCGGTGGAAAACAAACACATCCCTGAAAGGGGAGATAGAGGTTGTAACTATGTGTTGTTGGGTAAACAAAATCTGCTTTCTTCAGAGGCTCTGATCAGTTTTGATGGTATAAAAGAGACCTGCCTTCTGCAGAGGCTCTGATTGTGTGTGGTATTTAAAATAAGAATTTGACCAACTAACTTTTACAACCAAAATAAGTTCTGAAAATTACTCCATCAAGCAGGCTGAACACTTTCTGTTTTTAAAGCTGCACATATGATTAATATATAACTGATGACTTTGAGCAGGAGCTCTGAATCCAGCCCTCTGGACACAATACGGCTACTACTACAAATCATTTCTATAGCGCTACCAGTCGTACGCAGCGCTTCACAATTGAACATGAAGAAGAGACAGTCCCTGCTCAAGAGAGCTTACAATCTAATTGCCCTTCAGGCTTTCAGAATACCCACAATGAATATGCCTGAGATGGATTTTGCATACAAATTTATATCTCATGCATATTCGTTATGGATATCCCGAAAATCAGATTGGCTGGGTGTGTCCTGAGCATTGGGTTGAGAACCCGCTGGTCTTCTCCAGGGAAATACAGCTGCAATACCGGTGAGGACCAGAAGATAGCAGCACTCAGGCAACAGATAACAAATGGTCATAAGAATTAAGGGCATTGGTATTTATTTATTTATTACATTTGTGTCCCACATTTTCCCACCTATTTGTAGGCTCAATGTGGCTTACATAGTACCGGAGAGGCAATAGTTGTTTGCCTGCTTACTCTGGGATGAGGGGTAAGGACAGGGCTTTTTTTGAGGGGGTACTTGGGGGTACTGAGTGCCGGCACCTTTTTCATTGTCTGCTAAAATTGACCCAAGGACCTGAAGTTTTAATGAAAGAGCTCAGGCTCTACAGACCAATTCTGCCTTGTCATAGGTTCTGTGACTGGTTGCAGGGGGCCTGGCTATTGTGGGGTGGGTCCCTCAGTGATCACCTCACCCCTGAAGGGTGGCCTGGCATTTGAGTACCGGCACCTTTTTTGCTAGAACAAATGCACTGGATAAAGGGACCCACGTGTGGGTGATCAGGCCATTGTGACATCATTGATGAGGTTGGCTGTTAGCCATTGGTGGAATGAGGCATTATGACATCACATTATCAAAAGTGAGCCAAGTATAGAACAATCAAGCTAATTACAGGGGTTAACAGTAAAATAACGTCTTAACAATAGCTCATGTTGATAAGCCCCCTAAATGAAAGAAAATAGAGATGCCTGTAGAAATCAAAATCACTGCTACATGTGATAAAAGCAGGGCTTTTTTTGAGGGGGTACTTGGGGGTACTGAGTACCGGCACCTTTTCCATTCTCTGCTAAAATTGACCCATGGTCCCCAAGTTTTAATGGAAGAGCTCAGGCTCTACACACCAATTCTGCCTTGTCATAGATTCTGTGACTGGTTTTAGGGGGCCTGGCTTTTGTGGGGTGGGTCCCTCAGTGATCACCTCACCCCTGAAGGGTGGCCTCGCATTTGAGTACCAGCACCTTTTTTGCTAGATAAAATGCACTGCGTAAGGATGTCATATTTATTTATTGCATTTGTATCCCACATTTTCCCGGGCTCAGTGTGGCTTACAATAAGATATGAATAATGGAAATACATTTGTTACAACTTGGTTATGGATTAGATTGTACAGAGTTGTGCGAGACATTCGAATATCATTAGGAATATAACAATGGGACATCAACATAGAAACATTGGAAGGAGACAATGGGAAGCTAAAAGAGCAGTGTTAGACACAAAGACATATGGTGTACATAGTTCCGTGAATAAATGTATGATTGACTGGATTACGGGATGAGGGATCGGAAGTGGATATATGTTGCATTGATGAACAGTGAGTATGGACTCTATGTGTTTTGGCTCTTTCCGTAAGTTTGTTCAAACAGGTGAGTCTTCAGTAGTTTACGGAAGGAAGCTTGTTCGTTAATCACTCTTAGGTTGCGCGGTAGTGTATTCCAAGACTGCGTGCTCATGTGGGAAAAGGTTGACGCGTGTAGCGTCTTGTATTTCAGGCCCTTGCAAGTGGGGAAGTGGAGGTTGAGGAACATGGGGGAGGTGAATTCAGCATTAGCATCTGCAACATTTGGGGGTCACTGCCCCCACCCCCCCTCAAAAAAAACTATGCCGATGTTAAAAGGGAAATTGGATCCAATCCCGCTGCGACCTTGTCCCAAGGCTTCAGTTAAATCGGAAGTGGGGAAAAGTCCCAGGCATTCGGGCTTGAAAGTTATGCTCGTAGTCTTTGGAAGTCAATATTCGAACCAGACTCCCAAATCTGATTCTTCAGATATGAAATAATTCTACCGTCTGGTTTTGGAAAGGTTCCTTTGGACTGTAAAATCATTTCAAAAGTCACCCGAGTGAGGCCTGTCATCTTTAATTAACGTGATATTGCCACAGGGCTGGCTTTAACCATGAGGAACCCTAGGCAGTGCCCTGGGCAGTTCTGGGGGGGGGGGGGGGACAGCAAAGAGCAGCTGCATTCAAGGCAAAGCACTAGGGTCCTGGCAGCGAAGAAACATCAGCTCATACTTTTACCCACGGGGAGGGTGAGTCATGTACAAAGAGCTCATTTACCTGCAGAAATGGCTTTGGGAAATTGTCCTCATTATGTGAATTTATACAAAACGAAGTATAATGGCTGTTATGTGCAGGATTATTCTGGGAAAGGTGATTATTAACTAGCCAGTCACACACATAAGGACTAACACGGGCTGCAAATACTCCAGCAGGACTTGCTTATCCAACCCTAGCTGAGCTTGTTTTCCTGCACCTTTTCTGACTGCATATACGACAGGGGCGTAGCCAGACACCCAATTTTGGGTGGGCCTGGGCCCAAGATAGGTGGGCAGAACACCCTGTCCCACGAGTGATTTGGTCTCTCCCTCTCTCACCTGCATGCAATATGGACTCTCAAACATCACCCCTTCCCTGCATACCTTTTAAATATCAGATTTTCACCGGCAATGAACAGCAACTAATACGCACTGCTCATGTTGGCTCCACAGCCTTCTCTCTGATGCAACTTCCTGTTTCCACTTAGGCAGGAATACATCAAAGGGGAGGCTGTGGGGCTGGTGTGAACAGTATGTGTCAGTCGCTGCTCGCTGCAGGCCAAGATCTTCTATTTACAAGGTATTCAGGAGGGACAGTTGTTGGGAGTTTTCAGCTGGTGGGGCTTGGGGATCCCTGCCAGCCACATCATAGGTGTGCTGCTACCTTGGCTACACCACTGATATACGATTTTTCCTTAAGTTAGTCCCCCTTATTTTCTATCTGGAATGAGGGGGCATACGATGAAGAGGGAAAGGGCTTAGGAAAAATCTAAGAACGTGTTATTTCACAGAAAGGGTGATGGAAGCGTGGAATGGCCTCCCGGTGGAGGTTGTGGAGTGGAGGACTGGGCCAGAATTTAAGAACGTATGGGATAAACACGTGGGATCCCTTAGGAAGAGGAGGGGTTGGGGGTTGCAGAGGATGGGCAGACTGGATGGGTCATATGGCCTTTATCTGCCGTCGTGATTCTCTGTTTCTATGTTTCTGTCTAACCGAGGAAAATGATAAAGGGGATGGGACAATTTTCCTATGAGGAAAGGCTAAAGCGGCTAGGGCTCTTCAGCTTGGAGAAAAGGCGGCTGAGGGGAGATATGATAGAGGTCTATAAAATAAAGAGTGGAGTTGAACGGGTAGATGTGAAGCGTCTGTTCACGCTTTCCAAAAATACTAGGACTAGGGGGAAATGTGATGAAGCTACAATGTAGTAAATTTAAAACGAATCGGAGAAAATCTTTCTTCACTTTAACGTGTAATTAAACTCTGGAATTCGTTGCCAGAGAATGTGGTAAAGGCGGTTAGCTTAGCGGAGTTTTAAAAAGGTTTGGACGGCTTCCTAAAGGAAAAGTCCATAGACCGTTATTAAATGGACTTGGGGAAAATCCACTATTTCTGGGATAAGCAGTATAAAATGTTTTGTACTTTTTTGGGACCTTGCCAGGTATTTGTGACCTGGATTGGCCACTGTTGGAAACAGGATGCTGGGCTCGATGGACCTTTGGTCTTTCCCAGTATGGCAATACTTATGTATATGTACTTATCTTACCTGTCTATACGTTCCACCTCTGCTTTCACCCTTTGCTGTCGATTAGGAAGTTTTAATGTATATTGTGTGACATTGTAAGTAATATAACTATGCTATACTGTGCATGATTATTTGAATATGTTATTGCTGCAACTGTTTAATGGCTGTGTCTGGGTTATACATGCTGTCCACCACTTAGGTGAATTTCTTCAAAAAGGCTGTAAATAAATCTTTCTTTTTTAATAACTTTTCAATAGTTTACATCATGATAATAATACATCAAAATGTATGAGAATTTGAAACATAAATTTAAGCATTCTAATACAATGAAACACTCCTTATTATTTTGTCCACAATGGACGGATCCAAGAATAGGAAACAAAATTTTTTTAGAACTTAACAATTTCTTATCACATATAGACTGGAAGGATGTCAGGATCTTGTAGCCTAGACAGTACAATTAACTGGGAGATGCCATCTCAGGGACATCCTGAATACTCTCCTTAGCTATAATGAAATCACGTCATTTCATAGGACAGAAAAAGAGGTAATTCACTCCATTTAAAGAAATCATACATCTGCATGGGTATCGAAGAATAAAAGTACCTCCCAGGGAAAGGATTCTTGGTTTAAATACCAATAATTCCCTTCTCCTGGCCTGAGTTTCCTTGGCTAAATCTGGAAAGATTCGAATTTTCCCACCCATGAAAATAGCATTCATTTTTCTGAAATAAGAACGCAAAATTAAATTTTTGTCCGTCTCCAATGCAAACGTGACAAGAAAAGTTGCTCGATCTGAAATTTCAGATCGTTCTAGAAAATCAGTTAAATTGTCTTGTGGAGTTTCTGGAATTGTCGTCACAGGTGTAGGTTTTTTAAGATATTGCATTCTAGTCACCAAAGGGTGACTTTCTACAGGAATGTCCAGAACTTCCAGAAAATTAAAAAGGCTGTAAATAAATCTTAATAAATAAATAATCAAAATCTTGACACAGGGAGGACGTGACAATTGTGGGAAGTAAGGGGAGTCCAGAGCCGATGTTTTGCTTAGCCTTGCACCAGCCCTGTATTTGCCAACAGCTGACTCTCTTGCCTTTCTGAGCCCGCAAAGAGGTGGGAAAATGTGGGATACAAATGCAATAAATAAATAAAAATATCTCTCTGTTTCTCCTCAGACTCGGAGGGAGACTCAGCAGGCTGTCACTTCCCTGGTCTCCCTCCTCATCCTGCTGTTGCTCCTGATCTCTCCGTCGACCTCCCAAACCTACAGTCAGTTCAAGAACAAACACATTGATGAAACAGTACAGGCCGGGGACAATAATTACTGCTCCAACATCATCCGGGCCCGCAAAATCAAAGCCAGTAACGGCCAGTGCAAACCACTCAACACCTTCATCCACAAGCCCGCAAAGCTCATCCAGGGCCTCTGTGGGAACAACGATGCCATGATCACCAGCAACAACCAGTACCCACTCACCCAGTGCTGGTACCGCCCTGTCAGTAATAATGAACAGCCACCCAACTGCAACTACGAGACCCAGAACTTGAATGGCAGGATCCGCATCAAGTGTGAGGGGGGCTATCCTGTACATTTCGATGCCGTTGTGTGATCACAGATGAGGGCGGTTGTCTTTCAATGGTGTAAGACAGGGGTAGGCAACTCCGGTCCTCGAGTGCCGCAGGCAGGTCAGGTTTTCAGGATATCCACAATGAATATGCAGGAGACAGATTTGCACACCATGGAGGCAGTGTATGCAAATCAAGTTCATGCATATTCATTGTGGATATCCTGAAAACCTGACCTGCCTTTGGCTCTCGAGGACCGGAGTTGCCTACCCCTGGTGTAAGAGAATAATAGAATCATAGAGAGATAGGTAGGTATAAGAGAGACCTCAGGAAGTCATGTAGAATCATATGAAGATAGATTTAGAAAGGGATCCAAGAAGGTCATCTACAAAAAAAAAAAAAAAAGGGCTGGGAGAGACCTTAGGAGATCATCTAGAATCAATGAAAAATAGAGCTTGGACACATCTGAGAAGGTCATCTAGAAATCATAGAAAGATAAGGCTGGAAGGAGTCTTAAGAGGTCATCTTGTCCAGCCCAGTATCCAAGAAGCATCCACTGTACTCAATCCAACATTTGGCAAGACATTCTATTCTGTGTGGATTATTTATAGCCTCTCTAGACATGATTGGGTGGCAGAGCCGGTGGTGGGAGGCGGGACTGGTGGTTGGGAGGCAGGGATAGCGCTGGGCAGACTTATACGGTCTATGCCAGAGCCGGTGGTTGGGAGGCGGGGCTAGTGCTGGGCAGACTTATACGGTCTGTGCCAGAGCCGGTGGTTGGGAGGCGGGGCTAGTGCTGGGCAGACTTATACGGTCTGTGCCCTGAAGAGCACAGGTACAAATCAAAGTAGGGTATACACAAAAAGTAGCACACATGAGTTTATCTTGTTGGGCAAACTGGATGGACCGTGCAGGTCTTTTTCTGCTGTCATCTACTATGTTACTATATAATGGATTCAAGGCAGAGTAAGAGTTCAACATATGAAGTAGGGTTTTTACACATCCACCATGCAAAGTCATTTTTAGAAAAGCTACAACAATCTAAATGTTAAAAGACCTCAGGACTGGGCTGATGGAGGCTACAGTCTATCTTGTCAATCTCCTTGTGTGTCATTTGCTTTGTTCACAGAATTGTAACTTCTAGGTCTTCCTTGTGATGTCTGCATTGTCTGACCTTTGTTCTCATGTCCTTCTGAGTAAATGTTATGCTTTACACTCCTTAACCACTGTTTGTAAACCACCTCAATGTTTAGCGTCAGATGAGCAGCACATCCAATGCACTAACAATATATATTATCAGTGAAAAAGCAACCTGTATTCCGACGTGGTCTAGTTTCAGTTCAGTTTCATTAATACACTGCTTATAATGAAGACTTTCCCCATTATTAAGATGGACTTGGGGAAAATCCACTGCTTATTTCTAGCATAAACAGCATAAAATGCGGGAGGGAGAGAGACATCAAATGAGTGTGAGACAGCCTTCAAATGAGTGTGACACACTCCTAATGAGCGAGACTGTGCTTCTCTGAAAACAATCACTTCGCTCCCCTGCCATTTCTCACTGCAACCCCTATCCAGTGTGTTTAGCAGAACTGCTATATTAGCTCCAGGAGGGAGACATTTTGGTAAGTTCAGATTCTAAATTTACATCCCAGAGCAGCTTGAGATTTGTAGTCCCTGATTCCAGCCATTGAAGTCAGCACTACAGGACCTATAATGCACCAGGCTAGAGCTGTCAGAAATCCAGGGCTGGCCTAAAATCGCAACGTGTAATTAAACTCTGGAATTCGTTGCCAGAGAATGTGGTAAAGGCGGTTAGCTTAGCGGAGTTTAAAAAAGGTTTGGACAGCTTCCTAAAGGAAAAGTCCATTGACCATTATTAAATGGGGAAAATCCACTATTTCTGGGATAAGCAGTATAAAATGTTTTGTACTTTTTTGGGATCTTGCCAGGTACTTGTGACCTGGATTGGCCACTGTTGGAAACAGGATGCTGGGCTTGTTGGACCTTCGGTCTGTCCCAGTATGGCAACACTTTATGTACTTCTGTGTTTGCTTGAATATTTATGATTTTGACACTATTCTGGCAGGAAATCGACAGCCTCACACATTATCAGAATATTGAAAGACAGACCTCAACAGTAACACTCAAGGACTGTATCACTCTCAGATGATGAAGGATCACGCTCACCATCCAGCTAGAAACTTCTCACCTCCCCTCCATTCTCTCTCCCCTTTTCCGCAGTGAAATGAAAATGCCCTGGTGTGTGGTGCATATCATGACTGTCAACTGGCCTAACCCTACTTCATGAATTATCCCCCTTGTTGTAAGGGGCAGAGTGTAAGAGTGAGTGGGTCAGCGTCTGCCCATCTATGAATAATATCTGAATTTGGGACATTTACAAGTATGGGTCATATGGACAGCTGACATCAAGCAGCTCCTGAAGTGTGGGGAGGGGTCTCCCTAATCTCCTGAGGTAGACCCTCCACATGTTGGGACCTTTTCCAGAATTGCTGCTTGCTTGGAGGCCACTTACAGGTGTCAAATTTGGGCTAATTCAGTTGTTGGTTTGTGCCTCTTAAATACCCTTCTTCCCCCCCACCTCAAAAAAAAGGAAATTTCTGCTCTGCTCGGGAGTCTGACACACATGATGTTTCTCAATAACATGAGACACTGGGATTCCAGGCACTAGCAAGGAAAAAGTATCTCTCTAAGCGATTGTATTAATATACTAGTTTCATATTTTTCATATATCTACTATAATAAAACTCACCCTCAACGTTCTGAGGACACTGACGTCAGTGAAGCCAAGCCCTGACTTCCTTCAAAAAGGTTCGAAGGTTCGTGGTGGTGAAGCCACCAAAATCGCTCCAGGCCCCGCCCTTGAGGGCGGAGCAATGGCAGAAAAACGAAGGGGTTGGCAGGGAGGGAGGCAGGGAGGGGTGGGAAATCACTCTGGGCCCCGCCCTCGAGGGCGGAGCAATGGCAGAACAATGAAGGGGTTGGCAGGCAGGGAGGCGGGGTGGGTGGGAAATCGCTCTGGGCCCCGCCCTTGAGGGCGGAGCAATGGCAGAACAATGAAGGGGTTGGCAGGCAGGGAGGCGGGGTGGGTGGGAAATCGCTCCGGGCCCCCGCCCTCAAGGGCGGAGCAATGGCAGAACAACTAAGGGGTTGGCAGGGAGGGAGGCAGGAGGGGGTGACAAATCGCTCCGGGCCCCGCCCTCGCGTCAAACGTCATGACGTTGGGGGCGGAGCTATGGCAGAACAACCAAGGGGTTGGCCAGGGAGGGAGGAGGAGGGTGTTGGCAACGAAAACCTTGCTAGGGCCCGTTTCATTTGCTCTGAAATGGGCTTCTTTTACTAGTGTTTAAATAAAAGGATTTCCAGCCCTCACAGACTTCTCAAAATCTGTTAGTGTTTTAATGTCCAAGGGTTTTGTTTCAGTGTGAAGACTGATGCTGATAAAGTTGGCTGCTGGGGTTTTTTTTTTTCTCCCAGGCTGTGTTTGCTTCATTGTTAAGACAATCTCCAGTCCATAAAAAGCGTTATAGCCCTCCTCAGCTTGCTAATTCTGGATTAGTAAAACCAGTTACATGTGCTTTGCCTTCATTCCAATGCCCTTTTGGCCCCAAGAATTCTCAACTTCATATTAACCCTTCTCAAGTTTAGAACTCGCACTGGCCCAGGCTGATGGTGGCCCCTCAATCTGTACCCACCCATCCAAATATACCCATTTCTTTACTGACCTCCCCATTCCAGCCCTCCTGCCACATGTTGCAGTACAGAACCAAATGTCATATCAGCAGAGACGCATCACTGATCTTATTGCCTTCACCACTAAGGTGCTTTCACATCTGTCCCAGGCATGCTTAAATTCTCTTCCTGTCTGGACTCTTAGTGTCTGCTGGATGTCTATTCCAGGTGAACACCACCCTGGCAGTGAGAAATCCACAGCTTATTCCTAGGATATACAATCTACTAGCAATGGCACTGCTCTACTGAATCTTGGTAACAATACCTCACATACAGTTAAGTAGAACTCATCTCTATATATAAAAGGCACCACCAACGTTCTAAATGAAGCCTCCAGCCGGAAGTGTGAAGGGCGAGAGATATCCGGTTTCCCCATGAGTGTCTGCCCCACCCTCTCTCTGTAACACAAACAGTGATGGAAAACACAGCAAAGCACGAAACCAAATCGCTCTTTCTGTAACAGTGAAGGACTCAGAGTGGGGAGGGGAGAGAGGGCAGAAGCCCTCACTATCTCTCTAACACAAACACAGAACGGCAGGAAACTTAACACTGAAGGACTCGACTCCGAGGGGGGAGGGGACAGACAGCACAGGGGAAGGGAGAGATGGCAGGGACACACACACTTCCACATGCACACAGAAGAAAACCTTGCTAGCCCCCGTTTCATTTGCATCAAAAATGGGGCTTTTTTACTAGTATACTATAATGAAGTTAGTGAAGCATTATATCTTCAAGTAGGGAAGTCTCATAGGTCGCTGGGGTTGCTGTAATCCGCCCCCCCCCCCCCCCGCATTGGTGACGCCGCGTTCGATTTAAACACGCCACCAGAATTTTTGTCAAAGTGGGGGTTGATTATGGATCTTGACTAAAATTCTGTTGTTGTTTTATCTTCCAATTGAATGTTGCCCTTACTAACATCATTTTTGGCTGAATTTGTAAACTGCTGTTTTATTTTTGCTTTCTGGTCTCTTTCTGAAACGGTTTCTGAGACTTTCAGAATTAAGATGCTATATTGGGCAATCTAATCTGTTGCCCGGTTTCGTTAAAACTCAGAGACAGATTTTTTTTTTATGCTGCAAGGAACAGCCTGGTAGATCTTATCGTGTTCCACAATGTGGTTATAAAGTTTAAAAAAAAAGTTTGCTTCTTTTCCCTTAATAGAGAAGTTCTCAATACTAAATCTTAACTCTAATCTCTATTTCTCCTGCGTAATCCCTTTCTAGATACATCCTGAGAACACTTCCTCTGTTGCCCCAAATTGACTGCCCCCATCGTATCGTCTACTCACTTGTCCTTTAGATTGTAAGCTCTTTGAGCAGGGCCTGTCCTTTTATGTTAAATTGTACAGCGCTGCGTAACCCTAGCAGCGCTATAGAAATGTTAAGTAGTAGTAGTAGTAGTAGTAGTGTTGCTACATATATGAATTTTTCTCTCCCTCCACTATCTATACATAGTAACATAGTAGATGACGGCAGAAAAAGACCTGCACGGTCCATCCAGTCTGCCCAACAAGATAACTCATATTTGCTGCTTTTTGTGTATACCCTACTTTGATTTGTACCTGTGCTCTTCAGGGCACAGACCGTATAAGTCTGTCCAGCACTATCCCCTCCTCCCAACCACCGGCTCTGGCACAGACCGTACAAGTCTGTCCAGCACTATCCCCGCCTCCCAACCACCAGCCCCGCCTCCCAACCACCAGCCCCGCCTCCCGATCTTGACTAAGCTCCTGAGGATCCATTCCTTCGGCACAGGATTCCTTTATGCTTATCCCACGCGTGTTTGAATTCCGTTACCATTTTCATTTCCACCACCTCCCGCGGGAGGGCATTCCAAGCATTCACTACTCTCTCCGTGAAAAAATACTTCCTGACATTTTTCTTGAGTCTGCCCCCCCCTTCAATCTCATTTCATGTCCTCTCGTTCTACCCCCTCCCTTCCTTGGTGGTTGCTCTGTCTCACAACTCCCAATCTAGTGCTTTTACACTTCTTTCCCTTGCTATCCCTTAATTCAGCTGGAGTGTAAAGTTTAAGGGGCTTCGACATTAGCTTCAGAACTTTTAGTACAAGAACAGTGCTGGGCCGACTTCTACGGTCTGTGCCCTGAGAATGGCAAGGAGAAATCAAACTCGGGAATAAAGTATCACATACCATATAAAATGAGTTTATCTTGTTGGGCAGACTGGATGGACCGTACAGGCCTCACGTTACTCTTTGGGGTTCTACATGGAATGTTGCTACTAATTGGGATTCCGGAATCTTGTAACTCTTTAGGATTCTAGAATCCTCAGAACTTCTAGTACAGGAACAGTGCTGGGCAGACTTCCACGGTCTGTGCCCTGATAATGGCAAGGACAAATCAAACTCTGGTATAAAGTATCACATACCACATAAAATGAATTTATCTTGTTGGGCAGACTGGATGGACCGTAAGGTCTTTATCTGCCATCGTTTACTATGTTACAATGTTACTCTTTGGGGTTCTACATGGAATGTTGCTACTAATTGGAATTCCGGAATCTTGTAACTCTTTAGGATTCTAGAATCCTCAGAACTTTTAGTACAGGAACAGTGCTGGGCAGACTTCTACGGTCTGTGCCCTGAGAATGGCAAGGACAAATCAAACTCGGGTATAAAGTATCACATACTACGTAAAATGAGTTTATCTTGTTGGGCAGACTGGATGGACCTTAAGGTCTTTATCTGCCGTCATTTACTATGTTACTATAGATATTTGAATGTTTTGGTCATATCATCCTGTTATCTCTATCCTTAGAGGGTAATTTGTGCCTTAATACACATATATCATTTAATTATGCTGAAAGAACATACATTCCTATTATAAAGTTCAGGTCTCTTATAGTTAGCTAGCTGTCTATTAAACCAGACATTTTCGGAAACTTTACTTTTTGAACTTCCTGTAATAAGTGTGGTATACTGAGGTCTGTGGGTGACCGTGAGTCACTCTGAAATTGCTCTTGTGCTTGGTCTGCTTTAATTAATTTGTTCTCCTGTATTTTACAAACCAGGGATTAATGTTTTTTTTTTTTTTTTTTTTATAATGTCTGCCAAATTTCTCACCCATCAAATATTAACTGAAGACAGCCTTCCTCAAACATTCTCCTCTGAGAAGTGCAGAGACACTCAAATATCTCTACAGAAGTAACACGGAAGAGTCAGGTTTCAGCGAAGAGAAAGGTTTAGAACAAAAGGTTAAGGGGTAGACTCAGGAGTAAGGTCAGGAAATATTTTATTTTTGTTACATTTGTACCCCGCGCTTTCCCACTCATGGCAGGCTCAATGCGGCTTTACATGGGGCAATGGAGGGTTAAGTGACTTGCCCAGAGTCACAAGGAGCTGCCTGTGCCTGAAGTGGGAATCGAACTCAGTTCCTCAGGACCAAAGTCCACCACCCTAACCACTAGGCCACTCCTCCACTGTTGCTACTATTTGAGATTCTACATGGAATGTTGCTATTCCACTAGAAGTCGGCCCTTGCAGATCACCAATGTGGCCGCGCAGGCTTCTGCTTCTGTGAGTCTGACGTCCTGCACGTCAGACTCACAGAAACAGAAGCCTGCGCAGCCTTCTACATGGAATGTTGCTAGTGGAATAGCAACATTCCATGTAGAATCTCCAATAGTATCTATTTTATTTTTGTTACATTTGTACCCTGCGCTTTCCCACTCATGGCAGGCTCAATGCGGCTTACATGGGGCAATGGAGGGTTAAGTGACTTGCCCAGAGTCACAAGGAGCTGCCTGTGCCTGAAGTGGGAATCGAACTCAGTTCCTCAGGACCAAAGTCCACCACCCTAACCACTAGGCCACTCCTCCACTGTTGCTACTATTTGAGATTCTACATGGAATGTTGCTATTCCACTAGCAACATTCCATGTAGAAGGCTGCGCAGGCTTCTGTTTCTGTGAGTCTGACGTTTCACCGGCGCAAATAAAGCACCCAGAGGAGTCAGTGGAGGGGGAAGCAGACACCCCCCCCTCTGGACCAGGATGAAGTACCACAGCCTTAGAACCAGTGGGCTGTTCTTGTGTTCTCTATCTCAAGAAAGACACTTTGCAGACTCAGAGGTAGTTATGAAACATTTTTGGATAAATCCTAAGGATGGACCAATAAAAGTGTTGTGATTGGCCAGATTCCAAGTTTTTCACCATCGCTACTGCTTTGCCCCCCCCCCCCCCCCCAAAAAAAAAAAAAACAAAAAACCCCACAGTCTTCAGGCAAACTTAAGGTCTCCTGTCCACAGAGCTGACAAATTCAATGAAGGGTTCATGGGAAGCCTTTTGTCAATTGGGTTAGGAAAGTTAATTTGAGTCACCAAATTGCCTGAGGTACCAGAAGACGAAGTTGAGGTTTTAACAACATTATATTTTGCAGTAATCATGTGTCTGAGGTTGTAGAAGGTAACGTGACTTCTCTTTAAGCAACCTACTCTAAGGTTTTAACACCCTGACCAGGTATCTGTGTGTCTGTCTCTTTCTCATCACATTTCTTCACACCCCTCTCTCTCCTTTCATTGTCTGAGAACATGATATGAGGCTATAAGCAGGTAGAATCAAACTCAAGAACTGTTTTTTCATGGAAAGAGTGGAAGATACGTGCGGAATTCACTCCCAAACCTAAGAGTTATTCTACTAGGTCGTACCAAAGGTCCATCTAGCCCAGTATCCTGTTTCTTTTTTTTTTATATTATTATTTTTTAATTGAATTTTTAAAAATACATCAATCAAAAGAAGAAAAATAGGAAGAAAAGAAAACATGTACTATGTTGCAATACAATAAAATACATTAAGCCGAGTTCAAACAGAGAGTTCTATATAGTTAAGCCGTAGATGAAAGAAAAAGGTCCAAGGTTTTCCATTTCTGAAGACCATCATTGGGTCCAGGTATAAAGTTTATTGCCAGTTGCTCGTATTTTTTTGTATAGTAAGATCCAGTTCCACCAAAGGACAACATTAACTGGAGAATTATCTTTCCAATGCGATATATTATTAGTTTCAACGCAACAAAGATTAAGAAGTCAAACAACAGTTTATCGTTCTCTGAAAATAAAAATGGGGTGCAAGTGGATTTCCAGATTATGCACTTTGGTAAAAAAGGTTCTTCAAACCCGAAAATCCTTTTTAACTTATCCCAAACACCTGACCAGAATAATACTAGGTTAGGACACAGTGGTGTACCAAGGGGGGGGGGGGGGCGGTCCGCCCCGGGTGCACGCCGCTGCGGAGTGCTGCGGCACGCACCTGGCTCCGAGTTCGCTATCTTCGCTCGTTCGCTGCAGCTCCCTCTGCCCCGGAACAGGTTACTTCCTGTTCTGGGGCAGAGGGAGCTGCAGCGAACGAGCGAAGTTAGCGAGCTTTTCGGAGCCGACAGGCACGCGGCACGGCACCCCCCCCCCAGCAGCGTGTACCCGGGGGGGGTGTCATTTCGCCGGGGGAGAGGGGGGCGCATCAGCGATCTGCCCCGGGTGCCATCCTGGCTAGGAACGCCACTGTTAGGACATTCTAGCAAAGAATTCCTGTGGCTGGTCCAGGTCACTCAGGCAAAATCCAAAACAGTAGCAAAATGCCAAGCCACTTCCCCACAGGGATGAGCTGTGCTTTCCCTAGGTCTATGGTTTATGGACTTTACCTCCAGGAATTTGTCCAAACCATTGTTAAACAGAGCAACGCGGATTATAAAATTACTAATAAAAAAGGCCCGTTTCTGACACAAATGAAATGGGCGCTAGCAAGGTTTTTCTCGGAGTGTGTATGTTTGAGAGAGTGTATGTGAGAGTGACTGTGTGTGAGAGAGAGAGAGAGTGAATGTGCGAGTGTGTGTGTGTGTGAGAGAGAGAGAGTGAGTCTGGGTGTGAGTGTGTGTGTGAGGATGAGTGTGTGCAAGTGCGACTGTGAGACACAGTGTGTGAGAGAGTGTGTTTCACACAGATACAGTGTGTGCGAGACAGTGTGTGTGAGACACAGACTCTCTGTGAGACTGAGTGTATGAGACCAAGAGAGTGTGTGAGTGACTGTGTGACACATAGAGAGTGAATGTGATACAGTATGAGACATAGAGTGTGTGAGATACAGTGTGTGAGACAGACAGAAAGACATTGACTGTGAGAGAGAGAGAGAGTGTGTGTGAGAGAGAGTGTGTGTGTGTGTGTGACAGAGATACCTCCCCCCCCTTTGGTGTCAGGCTCCCCCTCCCTCTCTGGTGTCTGAGCGTTACTGTGCAGGACGCTGAGTTCTGGCTGTGCTTCAAGGAACTGACCAATCCTATTTAATAGAATGCACCTCCAACATTCTGAAGCCGAGAAACCTCGTCTGGTTGGTCACTTCTGCTTGTGACGAACCCGGAAGTACGTGATGTCAATTCAGGAGATGGATACAGAGAGCAGGAATGCCTCAGCCATGCAGTCAGCTTCAGAATGTTGGAGGTGCCTTTTATTATATAGGAAAGGAACTGACCAATCCTATTTAATAGAATGCACCTCCAACATTCTGAAGCCGAGAAACCTCGTGTGGTTGGTCACTTCTGCTTGTGACGAACCCGGAAGTATGTGATGTCAATTCAGGAGATGGATCCAGAGAGCAGGAATGCCTCAGCCATGCAGTAGCTTCAGAATGTTGGAGGTGCCTTTTATTATATAGGAAAGGAACTGACCAATCCTATTTAATAGAATGCACCTCCAACATTCTGAAGCCGAGAAACCTCGTCTGGTTGGTCACTTCTGCTTGTGACGAACCCGGAAGTACGTGATGTCAATTCAGGAGATGGATACAGAGAGCAGGAATGCCTCAGCCATGCAGTCAGCTTCAGAATGTTGGAGGTGCCTTTTATTATACAGGAAAGGAACTGACCAATCCTATTTAATAGAATGCACCTCCAACATTCTGAAGCCGAGAAACCTCGTGTGGTTGGTCACTTCTGCTTGTGACGAACCCGGAAGTATGTGATGTCAATTCAGGAGATGGATCCAGAGAGCAGGAATGCCTCAGCCATGCAGTCAGCTTCAGAATGTTGGAGCTGTGCTTTATTATATAGGATACTTCAAAAACTCTTTAAAAAAATTTTGTGGACAGAGGATTTGGCTCTTCCACGACGTCACAAAACCAACACAGGATAGAAGAAAGAGATTTTTGGCTCTGAGAGAAGAAACAAAAAATCTGGGGGGGGGCAACATTTTCTTTAGTTTATCCATGTAAGTGCCTGATAAAGTTCTTGGGGATAAAATATGTCTTTTTTAAACCGGATCAGCTTCAAGTTTTCTTAGATAGCAAAAAAGATTCCAAATAATCAAGAGGTTTAGAGAATAAGATTTCTGATTAAAAGTACGTGAACTGACATGGCCATTTTCCTTAAATTGGTGTTACTATATAAATATCTCCTCATTTATAAAGCATCCCCACCCCCTGCTTTTTTCTTCTTTTTGTGGTCTAAGAAAGCGATTGACTGTGGATAAAACATATTCTTGCTTTTATTTCTTTTTATGTATTGTACGAGACTACAGTCATCTCTGTATTACTGTTTGCAAGTGACCCTTGTAAAATGAAAGATTATAAAGAAAGAAAGGAAAAAGGGGGAACAAAAACAGAGCTACGCTAACTGCTTTCCGGAGCTTGAGTGAAAAAAAATATTTTCTCCTATTTGTTTTAAAAATTTTCCTAAAAAGAATATAGGACTGAGAAGATCTAAATATAGGGACAGGGAAATGGGACTTGATATACCGCCTTTCTGTGGTTTTTGCAACTACATTCAAAGCGGTTTACATATATTCAGGTACTTATTTTGTACCAGGGGCAATGGAGGGTTAAGTGACTTGCTCAGAGTCCCAAGGAGCTGCAGCGGGAATCGAACTCAGTTCCCCAGGATCAAAGTCCACTGCACTAACCACTAGGCTACTCCTCCACTCATTCCACCAATAAGAGCCAACCTCATCAGTGATGTCACAATGGCTTGATTGCCCAATACAGTTCCCCAGGATCAAAGTCCACTGCACTAACCACTAGGCTACTCCTCCACTCATTCCACCAATAAGAGCCAACCTCATCAGTGATGTCACAATGGCTTGATTGCCCAACACAGTTCCCCAGGATCAAAGTCCACTGCACTAACCACTAGGCTACTCCTCCACTCATTCCACCAATAAGAGCCAACCTCATCAGTGATGTCACAATGGCTTGATTGCCCAATACAGTTCCCCAGGATCAAAGTCCACTGCACTAACCACTAGGCTACTCCTCCACTCATTCCACCAATAAGAGCCAACCTCATCAGTGATGTCACAATGGCTTGATTGCCCAATACAGTTCCCCAGGATCAAAGTCCACTGCACTAACCACTAGGCTACTCCTCCACTCATTCTACCAATAAGAGCCAACCTCATCAGTGATGTCACAATGGCTTAAAGTCCATTGCACTAACCACTAGGCTACTCCTCCACTCATTCCACCAATAAGAGCCAACCTCATCAGTGATGTCACAATGGCTTAAAGTCCACTGCACTAACCACTAGGCTACTCCTCCACTCATTCCACCAATAAGAGCCAACCTTAATGTTTGAGACTCTATAATTTCATGGAGTGTCCCTTAGTCTTCCTACAGTTTACAGTTTATTCACACTTGACATGCCACTTCCCTACGATAGCTATCGAAGCGGTTTACAATAATAAATCATAACAACACATAAAAAGAACTCAAAAAAACATAGTAAAGCACAATCACCCAAGATAACACAACCATCCAAACCAAACACTCCGAGTTAAAAACAAAAACAATATTCATTTGCATCTATATCTGAGCTCACCGATCTTCCAAACGGGTTAAGCCTCAGAAGGAGGGGGAAGGATGCTTTTTCTATTTTTATTTCAAATAGTACTATTTTTTTTTTATTTTTTGTTACATTTGTACCCTGCGCTTTCCCACTCATGGCAGGCTCAATGCGGCTTACATGGGGCAATGGAGGGTTAAGTGACTTGCCCAGAGTCACAAGGAGCTGCAGGACGTCAGACTCACAGAAACAGAAGCCTGCGCAGCCTTCTACATGGAATGTTGCTAGTGGAATAGCAACATTCCATGTAGAATCTCTCAATAGCAGCAACATTCCATGTAGAATCTCCAATAGTCATAACATTCCATGTAGAATCTCCAATAGTCATAACATTCCATGTAGAATCTCCAATGGTATCTATTTTATTTTTGTTACATTTGTACCCCGCGCTTTCCCACTCATGGCAGGCTCAATGCGGCTTACATGGGGCAATGGAGGGTTAAGTGACTTGCCCAGAGTCACAAGGAGCTGCCTGTGCCGGGAATCGAACTCAGTTCCTAGGTTCCCCAGGACCAAAGTCCACCACCCTAACCACTAGGCCACTCCTCCACTCTATCTGCAGGTGAGTCTATCTTCCGTAAGCCCTTTTTGAAAGAGTAAATTCTCGGAGTAACCACTGATCGGAATCTCACGCTGGAAAGCCATGTTAAGAATGCTACAAGGAAGATGTTCCACTCAATGTGGAAACTCAAAAGAGTTAAACCTTTCTTCCCTATGGGGAATCTTTCGTAATCTAGTACAATCAATGGTGCTGAGTCACGTGGAGGGGCGTAATCGAAAGGGCGTCCATCTTTTGTTTTGATAATACGGTTTTGTGCCGGGCAAATGCATCGCATTTGGGCGGATTTGAGCTGGGCGGTATCGGTTTTCAGCGATAATGGAAACCGAAGGCGCCCAGCTCAAAAACGAACAAATCCAAGGCATTTGGTCGTGGGAGGGGCCAGGATTCGTAGTGCACTGGTCACTCTCACATGCCAGGACATCAACCGGGCACCCTTGGGGGCACTTGTAAAAAGTTTAAAAAAAAATTAAAATACCTCCCAAGTCCAAAGTTCCCTTACCTTAGGTGCTGAGCCCCCCAAATCCCCCCCCCCCCCACAACCCACTCTCCAGAACTCTACACCATTACCATAGCACTTATGGCTGAAGGGAGGCACCTAGATGTGGGTACAGTGGGTTTTGGGGGCGGTTTGGAGGGCTCCCATTTACCAGCACAAGTGTAACAGGTAGGGGGGATGGGCCTGGGTCCACCTGCCTGAAGTCCACTGCACCCACTAACAACTGCTCCAGGGACCTGCATACTGCTGTGATGGAGCTGGGTATGGCATTTGAGGCTGGCATACAGGCTGGCAAAAAAAGTTTTTAAAGTTCGTTTTTTGTTGGTGGGAGGGGGTTAGTGACCACTGGGGGAGTCAGGGGAGGTCATCCCCGATTCCCTCCGGTGGTCATCTGGGCAGTTGGAGCACTTTTTGGGGACTTGTTCGTGAAAAAAAAAGGGTCCAGAAAAAGTGACCCAAATTCTGCTTTCTGGCGCCTTTCTTTTTTCCATTATTGGCCGAGCGCGCCCATCTCTTCTCGGCCGATAAACACGCCCCAGTCCCGCCTTCACCACGCCTCCGACACCCCCCCATCAACTTTGTCCGTTCCCGCGACAAAATTATACCGATTTGGGTGCCCATTTCCCGATTCGGGTCGAAATATGGACGTCTTTCTCTTTCGAAAATAAGCTGGTTAGACTATTGCAATGGTCTTCTTGCTGGCTGTAAAGAACAAATCATTAAAAAACTTCAAACTGCCCAAAACAGCGCAGCCAGATTTATATTTGGAAAAACAAAATATGAAAGTGCTAAGCCCCTAAGAGAAAACTTACACTGGCTTCCTCTTAAAGAACGTATAACTTTCTGGTGCATAAAATAATTCACGGTGATGCCCCGACCTACATGTTAGACCTCATTGACCTACCACCCAGGAATGCTATAAGATCAGCTCGCACATTCCTAAATCTTCATTTTCCCAGCTGTAAAGGTCTAAAATATAGAGTAATGCATGCGTCCAGCTTTTCATACTTGAGTTCGCAAATGTGGAATGCTTTACCACTTGACCTGAAAATAATTCACAACCTAATTAACTTCCGTAAAGCACTGAAGACACATCTCTTTAACATAACATAATGACTCATAATTGGAACTGTAATTATCCATCATCTACTTAACAATCGGATTATTTTCTCCCTGTATCGTACTGCCTACTACTACTACTACTATTTAGCATTTATATAGCGCTACAAGGCATACGCAGCGCTGCACAAACATAGAAGAAAGACAGTCCCTGCTCAAAGAGCTATGTAATAAAAATGAGCCAAGTATAGGACAATCAAGCCATTGTGACATCACTGATGAGGTTGGCTCTTATTGGTGGCCTGAGGCATTATGACATCACAATATCACCTCTGATTACAAGAGACTACTACTATTTAGCATTTCTATAGCGCTACAAGGCGTACGCAGCGCTGCACAAACATAGATTTATTATGTAATCCATGTTCAATATATGATACCAATTTCACGTTTTCCCCTTTTTTACCCGATTGTTCATTACATCATCCATGTTTCTATATATATTACCAATTGTATCTGTACTCTGAAATGGCATAAGTCATGACGGAAAATTGTAAGCAACGTTGAGCCTGCAAATAGGTGGGAAAATGTGGGATACATTGTGATTACTCCACTCATTATTTATAGACCTCAATGATATCTCCCTTCAGCTCTCTCTTGTCCAAGCTGTAGAGCACTAATCAGTTTAGCCTTTCCTGGTAGAAGAGCTGTTCCATCCCCTCAACCGTTTCAGTTGACCTTCTCTATAGCTTTTGTAATTCTGCTGTATCCTTTTTCTACTTAGCATTTCTATAGCGCTGCCAGGGTTACGCAGTGCTGTACAAGTTTAAACATGGGGAAGGACAGTCCCTGCTCAAGAGAGCTTACAATCTAAAGGTTACAAACTATGTAGTCAGTGTAGGTATCATGATTGGGGAAGGTGGTTATGCGCCAAAAGCAAGGGAGAAGAGATGGGCTTTGAGTAAGGACTTGAAGATGGGCAGGGAGGGCGCATGACGTATGGGCTCGGGAAGGCTGTTCCAGGCGTAGGGTGCAGCGAGACAGAAGGCGCGAAGTCTGGAGTTGGCAGTAGTGGAGAAAGGAACAGATAAGAACATGGCCTCGTCTTGGGGGGGTCTCCCTCACAACCCACTACATGGCCTCATCTGGGGCTGTCTCCCCCCACCCTAGTACACAGCTTCGTCTGGGGGGTCTCCCTCCTCACACCCCAGTACCTGGCCTCGTCTGGGGGTCTCCCCCCACCCTAGTACATAGCCTCGTCTTGGGGGGGGGTCTCCCTCACACCCCAGTACATGGCCTCTACTACTACTACTACAACTTAGCATTTCTATAGCGCTGCCAGGGTTACGCAGCGCTGTACAAGTTTAAACATGGGGAAGGACAGTTCCTGCTCAAGAGAGCTTACAATCTAAAGGTTACAAACTATGTAGTCAGTGTAGGTATCATGAGTGGGGAAGGTGGTTATACGCCAAAAGCAAGGGAGAAGAGATGGGCTTTGAGTAAGGACTTGAAAATGGGCAGGGAGGGCGCATGACGTATGGGCTCGGGAAGGCTGTTCCAGGCATATGGTGATGCGAGGCAGAAGGGGCGGAGTCTGGAGTTAGCGGTGGTGGAGAAGGGTACAGATAGGAGTGATTTGTCCTGAGAGCGGAGGTTACGGGTGGGAACATACGGGGAGAGATGCAGTGAGCAGAATTACACATAGTAGTACTCAAGGTGTAGTCGCAGCATGGAGCGATACAAAGCCATTAGAATAATCTTTGCTTTTCTCTGTAATCCTTTCCTAATAATTCCTAACATTCTATTTGATTTGGGGTTTTTTGGGTGCTGCTGCATATTGAGAAGTTTTCAACGTATTTTCCATGATGACATCTATGTCTTCTTCCCAAAAGCAGTAAAACAAACTCAAGCAATCAAAAATTTCTTGACTAGCAAGAACATATATAAAAATTCACTCCCCTCCCCTCAACCCCCCCCCCCCAAACTATTAAAATATTCAGAAAAGGCCTCTCTTTACGTCAGTGCTCAAGTATAGCCACAAGATCATGTGCTTACATTGTGGTCAGATTTGTGCTATATATCAGTCTCTATGCAGCTCACCCCCTACCTTCTTTTCACTGGGTGCCTCCAGCTCAGACATCAGCAGCCAGATTCACTGTCTGCCTGACAGGATAGTACCAAGTCTCTTAGAACTGTCATCAAGGTGAGTCCTGACTCTGGATTTTTAATGTACTCTCTTTTGTAATCAGCACATTGGACAGTGGCTGGATGCTAAGATTACTATCAGAAGGGATCACAGGACTCTCCCCCCCCCCCCCCCCCCCCCAGGATAGTGATCAGTTACTGAACACCTTTGGCAGTGAAATAGGAATGAAATCATCTGGAAGGAACAGTGGAGGGAAAGGGGTCTAATTAAATACCCAAAGCCCCTGTGCAGTCTCCATATTGGGACAACACACCTACTGGTTTGACCCCTAGCAGATAACTGGGTTACATCTTCGGGTCACTTCCGATTCTTCCTGTGAGTCAGGCTCCCAGAGAAATAGGGAACAGATCATGTGATTCTGCCCTGATTATAATTATCAAGTCCCAGTGGGGTGGAACTGGGCAGGAAAGGAGAGAACACTGAAAGGTGAGGTGGGAAGCGAGTATCATATTTTGGGCTGGTGTAGTTGGACCTGAAATGTCATAGCTTGATCAGTGTGATAAAGCAGTGGGGAGAGGTAACACCATGGAGAGGTTTCACCAGCAGGGGAAAAAGAGCGAAATATCGCCCTGGTATATGGCAGTAGTGAAGACATAGGAGCAAAACAGATACACAGCGCCTCCTTTGGGACACTGTATAAGGGGGATGACCAATTATATGTGCAGTACAGTCTCGATTATCCGACGTAAATAGGACTGACCCATTGCTGAATAAGTGACAAGTCGGATAATACGGAAAACATTGCATAGACTGTTAATTAAGGATGTGGAGTGTGTTATTAACGATTGTAATTCGAATAGAGCTGTTTATGGTGAAGCCTGTGATCAAATGCATGTAAATTAATTAGTTAAAAAGGACAAGAGAGATTTGCATTGACATATCTGGTCTGGCACAGTAAAGAACAGAAATGGATCATGATATGAGGGGGGAGGGAGGGAATAAGGGGAAATATGTCTTTCCTGTTTGTAGTTGGGGGGCTGCGGGGGATGCTTGGAATCAGCACTAAATCAGAGGTTATGGAAACTAAAATCAGGAACAATTTCACTGCCTGGGGCAGATACAGGGGGGTGGGGTGGAGGTGAGGGCAGGGATGGAAGATGAGCAAAGGTAATATTTTTTTTTTAATGTATAAACCACACCATCCTACAATTCTGGTTTCTAAAAAGTAACACACACAAAAGATTGCTATAAAAAAACCAATTACATAACTAACATTTACCTACAAAAAAATTTGTTTAATTTACTTATCTATTAACCCCTTTAACATTACGCTTACCACAAACTGTATATTTTTCTTATGACTTGTAATTTTTTATATTGTTACTATGTAAGCCGCATTGAGCCTGCCATGTGTGGGAAAGCGCGGGGTACAAATGTAATAAATAAATAAAACATTTACCATAAAAACAAATTTAAAAATTCTTCAAAAACTCTGTCATAAGTACGTAAGATTTTATTTGTTTATTAGAATGTATTTACTACCTTTTTGAAGGAATTCACTCAAGGCTGTGTACAGTAAGAATAAATCAAACATGAACAATAGACAATTACAGCAGTAAAAATATTCAAATACAAAGTATAGCACAGTACACTACTTACAATGCCAACACAATAATTAGAACTTATTAATAGAAGGAGCATATAGATAGGTAAGAGAGTAAGAGGAATTAGAAAATAAGGGAACTAATTTAAAGAGAGTTGTGCATGAGGTCAGAGAGATAGTACCTGGCAAGATCCCAAAACAGGAAAGCAGATTTATAATGTTCCTTATTCCAGGATAAAGCAGTGGATTTTCCCAAGACCATCTTAATTATAACGTCTCTCCCTCTCTCCACAGAGAGCATGAGGGCGTTTCAGCTGCTTCTCAGCCCCCTTCCCTGCCTGTCCCTCCTCCTGGCCCTCATCTTCCCATCCACCTCGCAGAACTACGATGAGTTCAGGAAGAAACACATCGACAGCAGGACGAACAAAAAGCATAACAACCAGTACTGCAACACCATTATGGAGCAAAAAATCAATCGTGATACAGGAACGTGCAGGAAAGTGAATACGTTCATCCATGCGCCAGAGAAGGTGGTCGTGATCCTGTGTCGGAGGATCCCAAACGCGATGAAAACCAGCACCAAGAAATTCAGCCTCACCATCTGCAAGCTCCAGAGGAAAAGGGGGCAGCGCTGCACGTACAAGGCGAAAAACGAGTTCCGGAGGATCGAAATCAAGTGTGAAGACAGCTTGCCAGTGCATTTCTGTGGGGATGTGCCCCCGGTAAAGGACAAGCATTGGAGGGAGCGGGGAGGGGGCTGGGAACTCCTTTCAGTTTCCGATCAAATCAAATGTGAGTAGACTCTGATCTGAAAGGGGAGAAGGTCATCCCTATCCATGAGACCTGTCCCTCCCTCCATGTCCCCCAAGCAGCTTTTCCCCATCATTTAAACCTGTCCCCCATCCCTCAAACCGCCCTTCCCCTCCCCATCCTCAAGCAGAGCCATCTACTACTACTACTACTATAAATCACTTCTATAGCACTACCAGTCGTACGCAGCGCTTTACAATTGAACATGAAGAAGACAGTCCCTGCTCAAAAGAGCTTACAATCTAAATCAGGACAAACAGACAGGAACAAAAAGGAGAAGGGAAGGACAGACAGAAGGACACATAAGGATAAGATAAAAGTTACAAGTCAGGAGTCGAAAGCAGCATCCCTGGCAGTTCCTCCCAAACCCACCCTTCAAGTCCCTGGCGCAGCTCCTCCCCCCAATCCCACCCTTGCAAACTGCCATTTCTTACTTGTCCCTCAGAAGCCCCGCCTTCTTCAACCCTACCCCATCCCACCTGTCCCTGATCCAACTCCTCCCCTAGTCCCACCCTTCATACCTGCACTCTCTTCCTGTCCCTGACAAGCCCCTCCTCTTTCAAAGCTGCCACACCCTGATTGTCCCTAACAGTTCCAAAATCCATCCCAATCCCACCCTTCAGACCTGCCCCTCCCTACCTGTCCCTGAAAGTCACTCCCCCTCAAACCTACCCTACACCACCCCACCTGTCGCTATTCTCACTGCAGTCTAAATTGTCTTTTGGGGGTTTTTTTAATGGACTCTCTTACAAAAGTCTAGTTAATCTCTGTTAAGTTTTAAATAAAAGTCTAATGAAAGCTCAGTGCTCTGAACAGTTTTCCTCTGTTCTCCAAGGAGATCATAAGCCTTTTCCCTCCTTTCCAATTTTTTGCTGTTTCTCTAACTTCCTTTATAACACACAGAATTGTTTCTGGAGCAAATACCTATGGTTTGTCTTTGCCTTCACAGATTTATCACTTGAAAAATATGTTTTGTCCAATAAATCACAAAGTGCTGAAAGCTTTGAAGAATTCTGTTGTAATAATTTTTCTGAAAGGATGATGGTGTACGTGAAAGCACAGGCCATGACGTCTACTGGCCTGATCCCTAGTGTGGGTAGCCCAGATTTTTAAATGATGTCATCTTTTTTAAATTCTTTGTCTATTGACAATCCTGGGCCAGGACTCACAGACCATAAATTTCTCCAACACCTGTTCACTATACATCCCTGAGTCTGGCCAGCAGGTGTCACTGTTGCTTGAGGGTTGAAACTCCTTCCTCACCCCAACCCTAAAGCTTTAACCACCACCTCAGCAGTGTCTCCATCTCCAGACCCCCTGAAGAGCAAGAATGGAGAAACAAGACTCAGAGCTACAAATTCAATGGGCATAAAATCAGAACTGGATCAATCTGACTGGCAGAAATGAAGCCAGTAAGCAGCCTGTAAGTATGAGGCCATGGAAAGGATTTTGGTAGGATGATAACTGAGGTGAAAGTCCAGCACCAACTCAGGCAGCCATTTGGGAGGTGTGTGACCCCCCCCTCCCCCTACTACTACCTTGTTATCACTCTGCAAGTACAAGGTAGAAAAGTCATGAGGGCCTGTAGCTGGTGGATTCTCTCTGTGGGCTGAAGTGACCAGCACAGAAAAGTGACCTTCCAGGTCAAGTACTTGAGTGCATAGGACTTCAGCAGTTGGAAAGGACTTTCATCAGCCAGGTTAGAATTACTCTGAGGTCCTATGAGACATGTCAAAGAAGGATTGATGTGAAGCAAACCTGACAACCAAATGCTGAGCAGAAATTAGATCCCCTCCCCTATCTTTTCTTCCCACTTTCCCCTGCAAACTTCTCCTCTGCCGCTTCTGCTCACATCTCTCCTCATTCCACTTCCCACCTTGCCTTTTCTCACCTCTTCTTCCCCCCACCCTCCTTTTCCATCACTGCCATCCTTTGCCATTTGTTTTTGCCTAAGTGTCTCTCCCTCCTACCCTCTTATCTTACCTTCTTCCAACATCGATCTCTCTCTCTTCCTTTAGAGAGCGCTCACACCCCCATCACATCCCTATCCCCTGATATTGTTCTTCTCTTCTCTCTCCTACCATGCTTGCTGCCTTTCCTCCGCCCCCTTCTTTGGCTCACCCTTTCCTTGATCTCCCCCCACCTCCTCTGCAGAGCTGCCAAGGTCCCAGTACAACGGAGCCTTTTGACCATTGCTGCTTTTCCAACTTACACCACAGTGTAGGTGCTGGGAGTAGGGGTGGAGACAATTGGAAGGGAAGAATTTAAAATGAAGAATCAAGGAGATGGAGAGATAGCCTGATGGGGATGGATGCAAAAGAAAAATTAAAGAGGAAAGGAAAGGGGACGGGAACAGGTGGATGTGAAGCGGCTGTTCACCCTTTCCAAAAATACTAGGACTAGGGGGCATGCGATGAAACTACAGTGTAGTAAATTTAAAACAAATTGGAGAAACTTTTTCTTCACCCAACGCATATTTAAACTCTGGAATTCGTTGCCAGAGAACGTGTTGAAGGCAGTTAGCTTGGCAGAGTTTAAAAAGGGGTTAGACGGTTTCCTAAAGGACAAGTCCATAAACCACTACTAAATGGACTTGGGAAAAATCCACAATTTCAGGAATAACATGTAAAGAATGTTTATACGTTTGGGAAGCTTGCCGGGTGCCCTTGGCCTGGATTGGCCGCTGTCGTGGACAGGATGCTGGGCTCGATGGACCCTTGGTCTTTTCCCAGTGTGGCATTACTTATGTACATATTGATATACCACCTTTCTGTGGTTACAATAAAAGCAATTTAAATATTATATACAAGTGTTTTTTTGTACCTGGGGCAATGGAGGGTTAAGTGACTTGTCCAGATACTAGACAAATCTCTGTTTTGTCTTATGCAGCCTATAATAATGACATCGCCCTTAAATCCCAATTACCTATCCATAAAAGGAGAATACAGATACCAGAACCCAATACTTTTTGTTGTCACTTTGTGCAAAAACCACCAAGATCGGCTCTCAAGTCTCCCTGTAGTAGAGGCTTGCATTGATCAAGGCTGGTGAACGGTGGACACTGCAAACAGGTCTAGTTTATGGAATCTAAGTCATAAATATTCAGTGCATTTTTTCCAGCAAAAAAGGTGCGGTTACTCAAATGCCAGGCCACCCTTCAGGGGTGAGGTGATCACTGAGAGACTCACCCCACAATAGCCAGGCCCCCTGCAACCAGTCACAGAATCTATGACAAGGCAGAATTGGTGTGTAGAGCCTGAGCTCTTTCATGAAAACTTGGGGTCCATGGGTCAATATTAGCAGACAATGGAAAAGGTGCCGGTACTCAGTACCCCCTCAAAAAAAAGCCCTGTAAATATTCATCCAGTCTATTTATATGAATTTAATGCAAATAACCCTGATAATTGAACACTCTGGCTATTGTATAAACCAGAACCGTTTGAAGAAATGGATGTTCCAAAGTTGTTGTTACTGCTGCTTCCTCTACCTCTCTTTAAATTAAAAAACAAACAAACAAAACAAAACTTACCCCAATATGTTTTAAAATTAATCATGGGCCGCGAGAGCATCTGACGTCACTTCCTTCCGCAGCCTCAAAACGTCATTTCTGCCCCTCATCAGCATGGTGACCCCTGACATCTCACTTTGGTAAACATTAAAAAATATATATATATTTTTTTTTTCGTGCCATGTAAATGCAGAAAAGTTATCTCCTCTTGCTCCAAATTATGTTCCCTTTGATTCCTCGCTGGCAGCGAAAACCCAAAGTTTTTAACAAATTTCCGGTACTGGTGGCGCCCCGCACAACGATGGCAGCCGTAGGACCCTGTCGGTAAAGTCAGTTTCGTGCACCGGGCGATGACGCCACTTTCAGATGCCAAGTGCGGTGGGCAGTGTGGGTGGGCACGCGCACATCTGCGGCTATGGCTCAGTCTCAGGCCGGGCCCGTGGCCAACCGCGGTCGTCGCTTCAAGTGGTCCATCGAGCTGGGCTCTGCCAGGGGCAGCAGGAGAGCAGGGCGACGTGTGTCCCATGCACTGGTGTGACATTTATGTGTATTACGTCATATACAGGTGCTTTCTCTGTCCCCAAAGGACTCAATCTTAAGTTTTTGTACCTGGGGCAATGGAAGGGTAAGTGACTTACCAAGTTCACAAGGAGCTGCTGCAGTGGGAATTGAACCCAGGTCGCCAGGCTGAAAGCCCACTGCACTTACCATGACAGGTGTATGTACACTCTGTGTATGCATCATACACAGAGTGCAACACCATACGCTAATGCGCGCCCTTGTGTACCGTATGTGTCTCTAGTGTGGTGCCAGTGTAACATGAGTATGTGATATATACAGACAACAAGTTGATTCCACAGTCAATGAGTGGAGGAGTGGCCTAGTGGTTAGAGCACCGGTCTTGCAATCCAGAGGTGGCCGGTTCAAATCCCACTGCTGCTCCTCGTGATCTTGGGCAAGTCACTTAACCCTCCATTGCCTCAGGTACAGACTTAGATTGTGAGCCCTCCTGGGACAGAGAAATATCCAGAGTACCTGAATGTAACTCTCACCTTGAGCTACTACTGAAAAAGGTGTGAGCAAAATCTAAATAAATTATGTCTTTCCACTCATTATTTTATAGACCTCGATCATATCTCCCCTTCAACCATCTTTTCTCCAAACTGAAGAGCCCTAGCCGCTTTAGCCTTTCCTCATGGGGAAGTCGTCCCATCCCCTTTATCATTTTCGTCACCCTTCTCTGTACCTTTTCTAATTCCACTACATTCCATTAATTCCACTATTAGAACACTTGCTTATTACCCGTTAGCAAAACAGAGCGTGTGTTTATATAGCCTGGCCATGCAGTGGTCTTCACCTCCGTCAGGATGCAGGAGCTGCTATCAGGTCAGCAGGTTCTGGCTACCTTAGGCTCTGGAATGCCCCAGCAGTGCAGACATGAGCAGGACAGTACAGAGAGTTTCAGGGGCCTGAACTGTGGTTTTAGAAGCTGAGGAGACATGAGACACTTGAGATGATAACAGCTCAGATCTAATTAAGTTACCAGCATTTAGTTATGCTATGAATATTTTGACACCCAACAGACAGGACTTAACAAGGATATGGGTTTTCTAGCCCATTATAAACCATAAAGTTGTATTGCTCTGTTTATCACCCTCTTCTCACCTACCCATCCCCACCCTGTTAGACTGTCAATGAAATGCTTGGATGTTTTACTTATATATACTGTCATCTACCACATTTGCTTATTTCTGATCTGACAAGGAAGGGCGACCTTCGAAAGCTAATCAAGGAATGTCCAATAAAAAAGGTATCATCTTATTTTCTTTTCCATGTTTTATTTTGTTTTATTTCTATTGATTACCTTATGCTATAGCAAAGAGCTAGAATCATGATTCAAAACTTGAATGCAAATTTAAATTACAATTATACATTTTTTATGCATGCATTCCAAATCAGGGCACTATTTATACTTGAAGTTGTCTCCCAGAGACACGCCAGCAAAATTATCTACAGCAAGGCAGAGAGCAATCAGCTCAGTGTGGTCATAAAAGAGTTTGCGCCACCAAAAAAGTTATCTACCTTTCAAAAGAAAACTTAAGGCTTGTTATTTGAAATAGTTTTCTGGAGCTGGTTGACACTGATGCTGAAGGATGACCTTCAGGGACTGGAGACTGTTTTATTTATTGCATTTGTATCCCGCACAATTCCCGCTCATCGCAAGCTCTATGCGGCTTACATAGTAACAAATCACAAAATCATGACGTTAACAATGATTTAAAGTATTATATAACAATGAAACATAATAGGTCTAAGGTAGGTTGTAAGGAGAGGAGAGAGAGTGAGGCAGGGAAGAAGAGGGGAGAGAAGCAGGGAAAAGGGGGAAGAAGGGAGGGGGGAGTGGGAAAGGGTGTACGGAAGAAGAAAGGGAAAAGAAAGGTAGGGAAATGGTATGGAAGAGATCAAATGGTAAAGGATAAAGGGGACGTCAAAGATAATTGTTTGTTAAGTGAGTGAATGTTTAAAGTAGAGAACTATTGAGTTGAATAAACTTTTTTAAATAAGTGGGTTTTCAATAATTTCCTGAAAGGAAGGTGTTCACTTGTTGAGCGGATATGTTTGGGTAGAGCATTCCAGAGACGACTTCCAAGATAGCAAAAGTTAGATGAATAGTAGAGGTTTTATACTTGATACCTCTGTATTTGGGACGATGTAGATTAAGGTAAGTCCGTGAAGATGTAGACATATTTCTACTCGGAAGATTAATCAGATTGGCCATATATGTTGCTGACTCTCCATAGATGATTTTACGGATCAAGGTAATAGCCTTAAAACTAATTCGTTCATTAATAGGGAGCCAATGAAGATTCATGCGGAGGGGGTGTTGCACTCTCAAATGAAGGATGTGGAGTGTGTTATTAACAATTGTAATTTGAGTAGAGCTGTTTATGGTGAAGCCTGTGATCAAATGCATGTAAATTAATTAGTTAAAAAGGACAAGAGAGATTTGCATTGACATATCTGGTCTGGCACAGTAAAGAACAGAAATGGATCATGATATGAGGGGGGAGGGAGGGAATAAGGGGAAATATGTCTTTCCTGTTTGTAGTTGGGGGGCTGTGGGGGATGCTTGGAATCAGCACTAAATCAGAGGTTATGGAAACTAAAATCAGGAACGATTTCACTGCCTGGGGCAGATACAGGGGGGTGGGGTGGAGGTGACGGCAGGGATGGAAGATGAGCAAAGGTAATATATTTTTTTTAATGTATAAACCACACCATCCTACAATTTTGGTTTCTAAAAGTAACATACACAAAAGATTGCTATAAAAAAACCAATTACATAACTAACATTTACCTACAAAAAATTTTGTTTAATTTACTTATCCATTAACCCCTTTAATATTACGCTTACCACAAACTGTATATTTTTCTTATGACTTGTAATTTTTTATATTGTTACTATGTTAGCCGCATTGAGCCTGCCATGTGTGGGAAAGCGCGGGGTACAAATGTAATAAATAAATAAAACATTTACCATAAAAACACAATTTAAAAATTCTTCAAAAACTCTGTCATAAGTACGTAAGATTTTATTTGTTTATTAGAATGTATTTACTACCTTTTTGAAGGAATTCACTCAAGGCTGTGTACAGTAAGAATAAATCAAACATGAACAATAGACAATTACAGCAGTAAAAATATTCAAATACAAAGTATAGCACAGTACACTACTTACAATGCCAACACAATAATTAGAACTTATTAATAGAAGGAGCATATAGATAGGTAAGAGAGTAAGAGGAATTAGAAAATAAGGGAACTAATTTAAAGAGAGTTGTGCATGAGGTCAGAGAGATAGTACCTGGCAAGATCCCAAAACAGGAAAGCAGATTTATAATGTTCCTTATTCCAGGATAAAAGCAGTGGATTTTCCCAAGACCATCTTAATTATAACGTCTCTCCCTCTCTCCACAGAGAGAATGAGGGCGTTTCAGCTGCTTCTCAGCCCCCTTCCCTGCCTGTCCCTCCTCCTGGCCCTCGTCTCCCCATCCACCTCGCAGAACTACGATAAGTTCAGGAAGAAACACATCGACAGCAGGACGAATGAAAAGCATGACAACCAGTACTGCAACACCATTATGGAGCAAAAAATCAACTGTAATACAGGAACGTGCAAGCAAGTGAACACGTTCATCCATGCGCCAGAGAAGGTGGTCAAGATCCTGTGTCAGGGGATCCTGAACGCGACTAAAACCAGCACCAAGAAATTCAACCTCACCATCTGCAAGCTCCAGAGCATAGAGGAGCAGTACTGCATGTACAAGGCGAAAAACGAGTTCCGGAGGATCAAAATCAAGTGTGAATGCTGCTTGCCAGTGCACCTCTATGGGGATGTGCCCCGCAAAGGACAAGCATTGGAGGGAGCGTGGAGGGGGCTGGGAACTCCTTTCAGTTTCCGATCAAATCAAATGCGAGCAGATTCTGATCTGAAAGGGGAGGTCACCCCCCCCCATCCCATGATCCCTATCCATTAGACCTGTCCCTCCCTCCATGTCCCCCAAGCAGCTTTTCCCCATCATTTAGACCTGTCTCCCATCCCTCAAACAGCCCTTCCCCTCCTCAAGCAGAGCCATCCCTGGCAGATCCTCCCAAACCCACCCTTCAAACATGCCATCCCTTCCTCTCCCTGGCACAGCTCCTCCCCTCAACCCCCCTCTTGCAACCTGCCATTTCTTACTTGTCCCTCAGAAGCCCCGCCTTCTTCAACCCTACCCCATCCCACCTGTCTCTGATCCAACTCCTCCCCTAGTCCCACCCTTCATACCTGCACTCCCTTCCTGTCCCTGACAAGCCCCTCCTCTTTCAAAGCTGCCACACCCTGATTGTCCCTAACAGTTCCAAATTCCATCCCAATCCCACCCTTCAGACCTGCCCCTCCCTACCTGAAAGTCACCCCCCTCAAACCTACCCTACCCCACCCCACCTGTCGCTAAATGCCTTGTAGCGCTATAGAAATGATAAATAGTAGTAGTAGTATTCTCACTGCAGTCTATATTGTCTTTTGGGGGGGTTTTTTAATGGACTGTCTTACAAACGTCCAGTTAATCTCTGTGAAGTTTTAAATAAAAGTCTAATGAAAGCTCGGTGCTCTGAACAGTTTTATTTATTTAGTTGTTGCATTTGTATCCCACATTTTCCCACCTTTTTGCAGGCTCAATGTGGCTTACATTATGCCGTAATGGCTGTATATTCTTTCCTCTTTTTAGGCCTGTTACTAAGGGCTAGGCCTAAGGCCTTTACTGTTTGGTTCTCACAAGTTAGCCTACTAACTCAGCATCTTGTGTAACAATCATTGCCTTCTCAGGAGCTGAGAACTGATACTTCATAACATTTGTTGTTTGCAGCTGTTTTTCATATAAGGTGGATGTAACCTTGATAGTTGCTAAGGGACTGAGGACACAGTGAGCCTACCAGTATGTTGCATTTGTGCAGAGAGACAGAGAGAGGACACGAGGGTATTGTTCTGGCTGTGCACGCAGAACTGACACAGAACTCATAAGTAATTAACTAATGGCCACCGACTGTTCACGTGCAAACACATCAGGAGAGATTGATAGAATACAGGAAAAATCCATATATGGTATAAGGCAGGGGCGTATCTGAAAGTCGGCGGTAGCGGGGGCCGAAGCCAGAGTGAGGGGGCACATTATAGCCCCCCCCCCAGCCGCCGCCATTTCCAACCCCCCCCTGCCGCCATGGGTACCTTTGCTGGTGGGGGACCCCAACCCCCACCAGCCGAGGTCTGCTTCCTCCTGCCGCTGCGAGGTTTTTTAAGTTCTTCATCGGGATTCGTCCTCCGTCACTCTGTGCTGCTGTTCAAAGAAGCTGAATGCAGTTTCGGACTGAGTCTGACGTCGCTGCTGCACGTTGTACGTGCAGGACGTCAGACTCATGTACAACGTGCGGCAGCGACGTCAGACTCAGTCCGAATTAAACTGCATTCAGCTTGCAGCTTCTTTGAACAGCAGCACAGAGTGACGCAGGACGAATCCCGATGAACTTAAAAAACCTCGCAGCGGCAGGAGGAAGCGGACCTCGGCTGGTGGGGGTTGGGGTCCCCCGCCAGCAAAGGTACCCACGGCGGCAGTAGGGGGGTCCTGGGTGAAATCTGCGGGGGCCCAGGCCCCTGTGGCCCCACGCAGATATGCCCCTGGTATAAGGCAACCTAATGGTGCTCGTTTATGGGAAATCACATGATTTATGAGAAATGTAATTTGCAACAGTATATATGTGATGTTCGGGGCAGTGTTAGCAGAGCAGACCTTGTCTTTTAGGATGTGCACTGCTGATTGGCAACCTGCTCCAAGGAGAGAACTATTTTGTATTTTTGGCTCTATGAGATGCTAATAAAAGTAATTATTGGCTGCGCCTAATGGAGTCTAAGTTCTCTTTCTTATTGTTTTGGGTTTTTTTTCTCAGCCTATGAGGCTGTACTGTTTTCCCCCTCACTATCAGGGCTAGGAGACGGGAAAAACACATTTGGCGATCGCCATTTCCGGAATGAGAAATACAAAGTGGTATTGCATAAATTGTCCTCTGTTCTCCAAGGAGATCATAAGCCCTTTCCCTCCTTTCCAATTTTTTGCTGTTTCTCTTTCTCTAACTTCCTTTATAACACACAGAATTGTTTCTGGAGCAAATACCTATGGTTTGTCCTTGCCTTCACAGATTTATCACTTGAAAAATATGTTTCGTCCAATAAATCACAAAGTGCTGGAAGCTGTGAAGAATTCTGTTGTAATAATTTTTCTGAAAGGATGATGGTGTACGTGAATGCACAGGCCATGACGTCTACTGGCCTGATCCCTAGTGTGAGTGGCCCAGATTTTTAAATGATGTCATCTTTTTTTAATTCTCTGTCTATTGACAATCCTGGGCCAGGAATCACAGACCATACATTTCTCCAGCAACTGATTATACATTCCTGAGTCTGGCCAGCAGGTGTCACTGTTGCTTGAGGGTTGAAACTCCTTCCTCACCCCAACCCTAAAGCTTTAACCACCACCTTAGCAGTGTCTCCATCTCCAGACCCCCTGAAGAGCAAGAATGGGGAAACAAGACTCAGAGCTACATATTCAATGGGCATAAAATCAGAACTGGATCAATCTGACTGGCAGAAATGAAGCCAGTAAGCAGCCTGTAAGTATGAGGCCATGGAAAGGATGTTGGTAGGATGATAACTGAGGTGAAAGTCCAGCACCAACTCAGGCAGGCATTTGGGAGGTGTGTGACCCCCCCTCTCCCCACTACTACCTTGTTATCACTCTGCTAGTGCAAGGTAGAAAAGTCATGAGGGCCTGTAGCTCGTGGATTCTCTCTGTGGGCTGAAGTGACCAGCACAGGAGAAAGTGACCTTCCAGGTCAAGTACTTGAGTGCATAGGACTTCAACAGTTGGAAAGGACTTTCATCAGCCAGGTTAGAATTACTCTGAGGTCCTATGAGACATGTCAAAGAAGGATTGATGTGAAGCAAACCTGACAACCAAATGCTGAGCAGAAATTAGATCCCCTCCCCTATCTTTTCTTCCCACTTTCCCCTGCAAACTTCTCCTCTGCCGCTTCTGCTCACATCTCTCCTCATTCCACTTCCCACCTTGCCTTTTCTCACCTCTTCTTCCCCCCACCCTCCTTGTCTCCTCCACTCACCTTTTCCATCACTGCCATCCTTTGCCATTTGTTTTTGCCTAAGTGTCTCTCCCTCCTACCCTCTTATCTTACCTTCTTCCAACATCGATCTCTCTCTCTTCCTTTAGAGAGCGCTCACACCCCCATCACATCCCTATCCCCTGATATTGTTCTTCTCTTCTCTCTCCTACCATGCTTGCTGCCTTTCCTCTGCCCCCTTCTTTGGCTCACCCTTTCCTTGATCTCCCCCCACCTCCTCTGCAGAGCTGCCAAGGTCCCAGTACAAGAAGGGAGCCTTTTGGCCAGTGCTGCTTTTTCAACTTACACCACAGTGTAGGTGCTGGGAGTAGGGGTGGAGACAATTGGAAGGGAAGAATTTAAAATGAAAAATCAAGGAGATGGAGAGATAGCCTGATGGGGATGGATGCAAAAGAAAAATTAAAGAGGAAAGGGGATGGGAACAGGTGGATGTGAAGCGTCTGTTCACGCTTTCCAAAAATACTAGGACTAGGGGGCATGCAATGAAACTACAGTGTAGTAAATTTAAAACAAATTGGAGAAACTTTTTCTTCACCCAACGCATATTTAAACTCTGGAATTCGTTGCCGGAGAACGTGTTGAAGGCAGTTAGCTTGGCAGAGTTTAAAAAGGGGTTAGACGGTTTCCTAAAGGACAAGTCCATAAACCACTACTAAATGGACTTGGGAAAAATCCACAATTTCAGGAATAACATGTATAGAATGTTTGTATGTTTGGGAAGCTTGCCAGGTGCCCTTGGCCTGGATTGGCTGCTGTCGTGGACAGGATGCTAGGCTCGATGAACCCTTGGTCTTTTCCCAGTGTGGCATTACTTATGTACATATTGATATACCACCTTTCTGTGGTTACAATAAAAGCAATTTAAATATTATATACAAGTGCTTATTTTGTACCTGGGGCAATGGAGGGTTAAGTGACTTGTCCAGATACTAGACAAATCTCTGTTTTGTCTTATGCAGCCTATAATAATTATAATGACATCGCCCTTAAATCCCAATTACCTATCCATAAAAGGAGAATACAGATACCAGAACCCAACACTTTTTGTTGTCACTTTGTGCAAAACCCACCAAGATCGGCTCTCAAGTCTCCCTGTAGTAGAGGCTTGCGTTGATCAAGGCTGGTGAATGGTGGACACTGCAAACAGGTCTAGTTTATGGAATCTAAGTCATAAATATTCAGTGCATTTTTTCCAGCAAAAAAGATGCCGGTACTCAAATGCCACGCCACCCATCGGGGTGGGGTGATTACTGAGGAACCTACCCCACAATAGCCAGGCCCCCTGTAACCAGTCACAGAATCTATGACAAGGCAGAATTGGTGTGTAGAGCCTGAGCTCTTTCACTAAAATTTGAGGACCATGGGTCAAATTTAGCACACAATGGAAAAGATGCCAGTACTCAAATGCCAGGCCACTCTTCAGGGGTGGGGTGATCACTACTACTACTTAACATTTCTAAAGCGCTACCAGGGTCACGCAGCGCTGTACAATTTAACAAGGAAGGACAGTCCCTGCTCAAAGGAGCTTACAATCTAAAGGACAAAGTATGCAGTCAATCAAATTGGGGCAGTCTAGGTTTGCTGAATAGAGGTAAATGGTTATGTGCCGAAAGCTACATTGAAGAGAGACCCATCCCACAATAGCCAGGCCCCCTGCAACCAGTCACAGAATCTATCATTATTGGTCATCATATATTATTGCTTTTTATTATATGTTATATGTTATGTACATATCTTCCTTATTTCTTAATAGTAATATGTTAATTTAGAACAAACCTCTTACTCTGTTCATAACTATATCTTTTGTAATATAATGTAAGCCACATTGAGCCTGTGGGGTACAAATGTAGCAAATAAATAAATGGGGGGGTCCAAGAAAGCACAAAGGCAGACGGTCTGCAAGCTCCAAGATGGAAAAAGTACAGAGCAGATCGTTAAGAACGTAATTTATTAAGACAACTAAAAATATAAAAAATAATATAAATATATATTTTTAGTTGTCTTAATAAATTACGTTCTTAACGATCTGCTCTGTACTTTTTCCAGCAAATAAATAAATGACAAGGCAGAATTGGTGTGTAGAGCCTGAGCTCTTTCAATTTTAGCAGACAATGGAAAGGGTGCCGGTACTCAGTACCCCCAAGTACCCCCTCAAAAAAATCCCTGTAAATATTCATCCAGTCTATTTATATGAATTTAATGCAAATAACACTCTGGCTATTGTATAAACCAGAACCTTTTGAAGAAATGGATGTTCCAAAGTTGTTATTACTGCTTTATTTATTTATTTGTTGCATTTGTATCCCACCTCTTTGCAGGCTCAAAGTGGCTTAGTGGAGGAATGTTAATAGATAAACATTTGGCATTGCAGGATCTTGATGATAGTAAAACAGTGTCCAAGCAGATATTATGAAACAAGTTGTGCATAATCACTGCTGCTTCCTCTACCTCTCTTTAAATTGAAAAAAACAAACAAACAAAACTTACCCCACTATGTTTTAAAATGAATCGCGGGCTGCGAGAGCATCTGACGTCACTTCCTGCCGCAGCCTCCAAACGTCATTTCCGCCCCTCACCAGCATGGCGACCCCTGACGTCTCACTTTGGTAAACATTAAAAAAAATATATATATATCTTTTTTTTTTTTTTTTTCGTGCCACGTAAAATGCAGAAAGGTTCTCTCCTCCCGCTCCAAATGACGTTCCCTTTCGTTCCTCGCTACTGGCGCCGCCCCGCACAACCATGGCGGCCGTAGGACCCTGTCGCCGACGTCAGTTTGGTGCGCCGGGCGATGACGTCACTTTCAGACGCCGCGAGTGTGGGTGGGCACTGGGCAGCAGCACGCGCGGATCTGCGGCTATGGCTCAGTCTCAGGCCGGGCTCGTGGCCAACCGGGGCCGTCGCTTCAAGTGGTCCATCGAGCTGGGCTCTGCCAGTGGCAGCAGGTGAGCCGTGTGTCCCATGCGCTGGTGTGACATTGATGTGTACTACGTCACATGCAGGTGCTTTCTCTGGCCCCCTGTGGTGTACAGCGCTGCGTACGCCTTGTGGCGCTATAGGAATGATAAATAGTAGTAGTAGAGGGCAATGGAAGGGTAAGTGACCAAGTTCACAAGGAGCTGCTGCAGTGGGAATTGAACCCATGACAGGTGTGTGTACACTGTGTGTATGCATCATACGCTAATGCACCCGCTTGTGTACCATATGTGTCTAGTGTGGTGCCCGTGTAACGTGAGTATGTGATATATACAAGACAACAAGTTGATTCCACAATCAATGAGTGGAGGAGTGGCCTAGTGGTATCCAGAGGTGGCCGGTTCAAATCCCACCGCTGGCTCCTTGTGATCCTGGGTAAATCACTTTACCCTCCATTGTACAAACTTAGATTGTGAGCCCTCCTCAGACAGAAATATCCAATGTACCTGATCTTTCAGCCTAAGTATGTGTGTTGTAGATAAAGCAGATGGAAGCGACATGATAGAAACGTTTAAATATCTCAAGGGCATTTATGTACAGGAAAAGAGCCTTTGTCAAATGAAGGAGAGCTCTGGAATGAGGGGGCATATGACAAAGTTAAGAGGGAGTAACCTAAGGAAGTATTATTTCACAGAAAGGGTGGTGGAGGCATAAAATGACCTCCCAGTGGAGGTGGTGGAGTCAAGGACTGTTCCAGAATTTAAAAAGGCATGGGATAAGCATGTGGGATTACAGAGGATGGGCAGACTGGATGGGTCATATGGCCTTTATCTGCCGTCATGTTTCTTGGAAGGGAACTTGGAGAGTTGTAGTTCACAAATAATTCTTATTACTTTTGAGCAGCTTCCATGCCATACCATTGGGATTTTTTTTTTCTGGGCCTTTGCACTCCTAGCAGAAGCTTGGGTCTGTTGTAGCAGTAATGTCCATGTTGCTGGCTCTGATATCACGAAAGAAAAACATATTTTTTTTTTTTAAGTCTTCATATGTTTGTCTGTCTGTGCATTCTGGCAGAGGCCGCAGTGAGAGAGGAGGTGGACAAGGAGATGTACTGTACCCTGTGGGATACTCAGACAAGCAGGTACCGGACACCAGCGTGCAAGAGGCAGATCGCATTCTGGTGGAGAAGGTAATATTAGAGGGGAAGAGCTCGATACCATTTTCATTGCAAACAGGCATTGTTAAAAGCTGCACCTGGGTAGGGATCCCACTGATCTCAGGAAAGCACGTACACAGCAGAGAGCTGGAGAATGAACTGAAAAATGGGATTTCTCAAACTTAACGAGGGGGTATGGCCTGAATAGAAGACTGCCACCTTATTTTGAAAGAGCAGATACTGCTGCATCTAGGGGGCAATTCTGTAATAGGGGGAAGGAATATTTTTACTGCTGTTAATTGTCTTTTATGTTTGACAATCTTGCTATACACCACCTTGACTGAATTCCTTCAAAAAGGCAGTAAATAAAATTAACTGCTTTCCTTTATAGGAATACTAGCCTAATTGGCTAGCATGAACCACCCATAGAACTGGTGGAACTGTTAGGGCAGCAGGTACAGATTACTGTAAGATGCGGGTGTAAGTGGGACTCCTACCTTTATCCAGCCCATGCTTCCCCCCCCCCCCCCCCCCCCCCCCTGTAAACACCGACTAGGTAAGTTAACTGGGTACTTGCAGACTAGTGCTTTAGTGGCATGCTGACATAGATAGATATAAATATGGAAATGGACAAGGACAGTGGTTTGAAAGCAGGCTGAATTCTAAAACAGTTAAAAACCCGAAGTTCAGAGGCTGCAGCTGAGCTTTTAAACATTAACACCAAGCTTCAGTGCATAGTTCCAGAAGTTGCTGGGTAGGTTTTTCTTCCCCCTGTGGCTGTAAAGGTTTTTTTTTTTTTTGTTGTCTGTCTCTAGCGCTGCTGGGACATCGCTTTGGGGCCGCTGAAGCAAATCCCTATGAATCTCTTTATCATGTACATGGCTGGAAACACCATCTCTATCTTTCCTATCATGATGGTCTGTATGATGGCTTGGAGACCGATCCAGGCATTAATGGCAATGTCGGCAAGTGAGTATCATCTTCCCCCCTATTCCAGTACCAACACTGTCCTATAATGACACAGTTACCAATACCGCAGTAATGGCAACACTGAAAAAAAAATTCCTGCAGATGCGGGAACAAAACTTTTTACCACCTCGTGGGAACGGTAAAAAATCCTTGTTCCGCAGTATAAAAAAAAAAATTTCCTCTCCTCCCCCGTAGGTGTCACCACTTACACTTTCCTGCAGGCAGCATCAGCGATTCAGAGGCCAGCTCCATGGCTTTCCTCCTGTCAAAGTCCCGTCCTTTCTACTGCATCTTACTGCTTAGCGTCAAACAGGACGTTGCAGTAGAGAGGGTGGGACTTGAAAGGAGGAAGGCCACAGAGCTGGCCTTTTGCAGGACAATGGTGCAGGGAGTAGGAAAGAGCTGATTGAGGAGGTTATATTGAGAACCCATGATGGCTGAAGCCCATGAGGTTAGTAGTCGTCATTCCCGTTCACCCAAACAAAGCAAGCAAACCTATGAACTGCTGTGTCCATGTTGTCATTCTTTATTGCTGGTAGCATTTTTATTTGATCTCACTTATTTTCAAGCATGCCGGCTTGTGCAGCATACGGATGTAGAAAGAGGAAGGATTGGTTTTCATCCTTTAAATTGTAAATCATTGCGTCATTTTGGAGGGGCTGGTTATAGGGACTCCTTGTATTCCAGCAGAAATGTTTTTACCTAGTAAAGGGCCACAAAAACAGACGTTACGAGTATCAGGTGCTTAACAATCACATTTACTATTTATAAGTAAAAGTTTTAAAAATCATTTAATTGGGTTGAGACCTGGGAGCTTTTAATATCTTTTTTTTTTTTTTCCTGTGCCTACATCAAAAGAAGGCGGCATGTGGGAAGTTGTTCCATTTGTTTGTGAAATGCAGTGGGTTATTAAATAATGAGGAAATTCATGCAGAAATTCTGTCCAGTCAGTCTAAATGTGGCAACATTGTCTGGTTTGAGGCTTGTGCAGATAGTGAGTCAGACCTCACGTGGCCAGGGACAAACTTTGTCCCCATGTCATTCTGTACTCCCACATACAGCTCAAACCATGTGTCTCACTGCTACCCTGAAGCACCTAATATTCCAGGACTGTCACCCCCCTTCAGTCTTCCAGTCCGTCTCACTTCTGCCCTTGGTATTCCAGTACCAAGATACCCCCCTGCTCCTGTACTGGAGCACTCCCTACTTCTTTCTATATATTTTATGGTGCTCCTCCTTCCTGCTAACCGAGAACTCAGTCCACAGTTCTGCAAAAACCCCTCATATCTGCTAGCCAGTGATTGAGACTCCCATCCACAGCTGTACCGATCTACCTCGCCTCTGCCCTGCGATATGTGATGTTTTGGTCTCATATCCATTCGTTTGCCGCTGTAGCTCTGCTAATAGTCCTCACTCCTGTCTCGCAGCACCTGGTAATCCAATACTGCATCCCTCACAGCTTTGCCAGTTTCCTTTGCTATTCCAGAACATAACTCTCTGCCAGTCCACCTCCTGTTGTAACCTGAACCGAGATTCCACATACAGTTCTGGCAATGCACCTTAGTACTGCTATTCTAATACATCTTTTTTTTTTTTTTGGCTTTTGCCTTTACTAGTTGCAATGCTGACTTTTTTTTTTTCCCCCCAGCTTTCAAGCTGCTGGAGAGTTCAGGTCAGAAGTTCCTGCAGGGTCTGGTGTACCTCATTGGGAACCTCCTGGGGCTGGCACTGGCTGTCTACAAGTGTCAGTCAATGGGACTTTTACCCACTCATGCATCTGATTGGTTGGCATTCATAGAGCCACCTGAGGTATTTATTCTTCCTTCACCTATTATGTCTGACAGAGGCAGATCAATTTCAGAAATCTCCAGAAGCATAAAGGAGCTTTTCAGCTGACTCACGAATTTACGAGTTAGTTTCTGTCTGAAGAAGGTAGATTGTAAAGTTCAGGCTGTGGTCTGTGCTAAGGTGATGCCATTACACTCATCTGCTTCTGTAATTGCTTTAGGGCAATCTAAAAGATAAGCTTTAAAACCCAGTGTGTGTGTGTATATATCCTTTGATTTAAGAAACAGAAAAAGGTCTAGGTATTGCAATGGCAGAATTTTTAATTTAGATGTTGGGCTGGCTCCTTGTGGGGGTTTAGTTCAATGAGCTGAGGCTCTGGTGCTGTGAGCAATGTGTCATCTCCACCCTCACTTCATTGCAGTAATGTTGGCGTTGAGTGCCAGGGATTTGTGTCTCATATGTGTGGCTGAATTAGAACCTGGCTGTTATGCAGGATATGTGGTCTTATGGTTTTATGCTGTTTAGGGAGGGAGCAAGTGGCTGGCAAGGATTGTACCTCATGCTGTGCATTTCTTGCTTGTGATTTCAGAGGATGGAATACACTGGAGGGGGTGTGTTGCTGTAACCAGTGGACCTTTATAAGCCAGCTCCTTGCTTATCTTTTCCTGCATTCTTGGCTCTACCCCACCCTACTGCCACTTGCAGATGACCAGCTGAAGGACTGTCGCTGAAATGCAATGCATTAGAACAGCAGCTTGCCAAATACAGCCAGCATGATGTTCTCTGGGCTCTGACTACTTAACTCTTCTACTGTTTTCAGAGTTGGTGATTGCCGATAGCAGGAACAGCCTTCAGAAAGCCTGGATGTCCTAGGCAGTGCCCAATGCGCCCTGCTTCTTCTTATGCTCAGTTTTGCTCAGCAGTGAACGAGTACAGGTGCTTCCTCCCCACTGCACTATTTACTGGATGTTATTTTTCACTGTTCACCACACTAATGTATCAAATCCTCCACCCAGTAGCTGTAAGAGCACTCATTATTTATATAGAGACCAAATTGTTGTATAAAATAACTTTTATTTGTTCCCAAGTACATCACAAAAACATTCACACTGAAAATAGGGCTTGTTTTCCCTGCTGTACAATTCAACAAACAAATCAATATAGTTGAAATAAATCAATAAATTAACTACCAGAATGTCTCTTGAAAGTAAAAATGCATTAAACCACCTTAACAGTACACACATAATTTATACCTTTAATTAGGGGCTCTCTTTAATGGTTTTACAAATACTGTCATGGAATTCCTTTGGTGGTTTGGCATGTTCATACTTACTCATGATTCAGAAAAAGTAACGGAAACTACTCTAAACTAGAAATGAGAGCCCCCCCAAAGGCTGAAACTACATTTCCCATGATGCTTTTGGCAGCAGTAGAACCAGGCCTCTTCTGTTGCATTTCATTGGAGTGGCTACTGCTCCTTCAAGATGGTGTGTACACAGGCTGCTGCTTGTGCTTATAGCATGGGCATGACACCACTATGTGAAACAGAAAATAAGCCTTTACAGACTAAATCTGTTCCTTTGTTGTAAGGGAACATGAACAGAATATGCTGGGGTCTTACCTGGCTATGGGCACCTGAAAGAATGAAGGTGGGATACAAGAGAATTCTCCCTACCTCAGGCTGGTTTTTCAGGCTTTCCACAATGGATATGCCTACAATGGCAAAATCAAGCTCATGCATATTCATTGTGGAAATCTCAAAAACCCAACTGAGTTGTGGCTCTCAAGGGCTGTGGTTGCCCACCCCTGTCTTAGAGATTCCTCTTTCCTTGAGTTTGCAATGAAATGGGTTAGACTAGAGAAACTCAGCATTCTTCTAGGACAGCAGGAATGGTTATACAGCCTAATGAAGAATTAAGGGTCTGCAATATGGCTTCCTGGCACAGGAGATAAGTTATTGCTCTGTCCTCCCTTGTGGAAAAAGCGTGGATAGGACCACCATTGTAATTCCAGGGTTCAGTCTATACAAATAGGAAATGTACATACTGGCATTCCCCACACATACAGCTGCAGCCATGTATTCCTTTTACTGAGACCAATGCTGGAACCACTCACTATGGCTGGTACTTTAAGAACAGCTGAGGCACACAGAGGAGAAAGCACTCCACTATGGTGCACTCCTGAAGAAAGGCAAGGCTGATGGTCAAGGGGTAAAGCCAGTAGGGTAAAGGAAAAAGTTGGCACTCAAAAGAAGCTGTAGGAATGGCAGGAGCCTACCGCTCTGCTGACGGATATGCAATGCCACAGGGCCATGGCCTGTCCCAGTTTAGAGATAGGCATATTGCGCCAACCATGAAGCACAAGGAAAAGGGAGCTGGTTTCAATAAGTGGAGAAATGTAAAATTAGCAGCTCCAAAGACTGGAATCTTTAGCAGTAGTCCACAGCAAGGTGGGTAGGTGTGACAGCACCAAACGACACCTCTCACTCTCTTGGCACCTAGGATCGGGTCTTCAGGCTAGCAGTGAGGATAGAGAGGAGGAGGGCTAGGCCAGTAACAGCAAGTTAGGAATAGATGGTGATGACTTCTGTGCCCCCACCCCGCACCAACAAGACCCTTTCCAAGCCTTCTGTCAGCACTTCCAAGAATTCCATATCTGGGGGTGATGGTCAAGGAGGAAAACCCCAAAGCAGTAGTCAGCTATGGGAAGAGAAGAGTATGAAAAGGGAAAGAAGGGTGACTGGGATCCCAGCACATGGAGATCTTGTATTTCTCATTACTAACATGCTGAATGCAGTCTGTACAAGTCTCATGAAGGGAAGGATACAGTTTTCATTACCCTCTGCATTCTTGGGAGGACCTGGCATGTTCAGCAGCACCAACCTTGCTTCGTGTGACTTGTTCACAATGACCTCATTCAACTTCACTGCTGTATGCATCCGTCGCACATTTGAATGGTCTCTAAGAAGGGATAAACAGTACACAGACACTTAGATAAGTGCAACTACTATCCTCACTAAACACCAATAATCCAGCTTTACAAAAACCCCCAGCATCCTGCCTCTTTTCTTCCCATCCCACCCCTTCACTGTAACCCAGAATGCATAGTCTCATGATCTCCTTCCCGTTTCCTCCTCAAGTCAACACAGTACTCATGCACAGCAGGTCACCCGTTCTTCTTTCACCCCCTGGACTCAGGCTCAACAAGTCCTGGTCATCTCTCCTCCCCTGGATTTCGTAACCCAGGACTCACGGTCGCATGCTAAGCAGGTCATGGTGCTCTCCCATTCCTAGGGATTTGCCTCGGCTATGTGCCCGTGATGCCAGGTATTTGTCCTTGGTCCAGGTCATATGTACTTTCTCTGCATATGTATCTGTGTCGTCATCCTCATCAGAGCCAATACTGGTCAGGCGCAGCATGGAGTTTCGATCCTTCACCAGCTGAGCCTGTGGAGGGAGAACAGCAGTGCAAGGCACCCTCTTATATTAAGCTTCATATACCATTGACGTTCACAAGAAAATCACAGCAGTGTACAATTTAAAAAAAAACCCAGGGTAGAACTGGATGCTGGTAACTTAACAGCTGGCTTCCTACCTATCTCAAAAAGTCCCAAACCCGTCTCTTGCTTTTAGCTCCTGCAAATAAAAAATGTTTTTTTTAAAGATAAACTTCCCTAATGGACCAAGCTTTGCCCCCTCAGTGCATACCTCTCGATCGCGATCTGTTTTGGAGAGACGCATCTGCCGTAGCATCTGAGACCGCTGCTCCATCATCAGTGTGCGTTCATAGGTGTAAGCAGAGATGTCACTGTCATGCTATAATGAGACACGTACAATAGAGGGACACTGTCAGGAGAAAAACCACACACACTGAACAAGCAAACTCAAAGGAGCACAACCCCATCCCCAATGAAGCTGGAAGAGACGGGCAGGAGAAGGCCTGGACTAGGTTATAATGGGAAAAGTGAATCTCTATCACATCCTTACCATCTCTACCACTTCCACTTCAGCCTCGATGCGCAGGTGATACAGGAACGTAGCCAGGTCTTTCTTCATCTGGATGCTGTTATCTTCCATCTGTGCCACTGTGAAGATCCGAATGTTGCACTTGCGCCAGACCTGACACAAGGGAGAGAATGCTGGAGAGCTTCAAGTCTCACTTTTACTCTGCCTATGTGTCCCCTTTCTTTGCACTTGGCTCACGGACCATGCACCTTGCTAATGTATCACCTTGCTAATGTATGGAACACAGATGGGGTGTACTAAGCCTACTGCTTATTCATTTGTGTGTTATAAAGAACATAATGGTTTGAAAGGTTGCTGTAAAATGAATGAAGGAGTAATAGCCTCCATCTCATGACCATGCATACCCAGGGCTGTGATGAGGAGGGGTAGTAATATCACCCTGCCCACAATGCTCCATGTACCCTGTGCTAAGGAAGAGGTGACAGCAGCACTACCTCTCCATTCTCGCTGCTCAGGTACCTTATGCTGCTTGAGGAGGAAAGGCAGCAGCATCAACATGCCCCCATCATGAACAATCCACCAGACATCAATGCTGCCCTCGGTGAAAGGCTCTGCGTTGCGGGGAAAAAGGTCAATGTTCTTGGCCACCAACAGGGCCAGACGGGCAGCTGTTGTCACTCGTACTGTGCCTGAGGGGCAAGGTAAGAAACAGGCTTAGAGGCTGCCAGAGTGTTTTGTTGGCCTAGTCCCTCTATTCCACCCCTGAACAGCACGTACCGATAAAAGTCTTCCAAGCTCGGGAGTCCTCGCTCTGTCGCCAGCCACTAGGCCAGCTCATGAGGACAGTGTTGTGTTTCATGCCTCCCAAGCCACAGGACTGAATGAGATGAGAGAGACCCTCTCGTAGCTTCTGGGCCACTACGATCTGGCAAAAGCCTTTCAGTTTCTCCTTCTCCATCAAGTGCTTGATAGTCTAGAATGAGGCAGGAAGATTTCAGATATGACTTGCAGGACGTACTGTGCCCTGTGCTTTACTATGTATCCAGCTTGTTTTGTTTCCTTTTACTTGAGACTTCAGCCTGTGATCACGTGCACATATGGGTAGGTTAGGGGAGATGAAGCATAGAGGAGATGAAAACCTCACGGCAATATTAAAAGAAGTTTAAATGTAGATTAATGAAGGGCATTACTTTACAGTGCTGCAGATAAGCTCTGACCTGCTCAGCGGCTAGCGATTCCCCATAGTTATCCAGAAAGTTGCCGACAAGGACTGAGCCCACAATGGTAAGGCCTTTGCCAGCTTTGAGTTGGGAAGTGAAGGTCAAGAGACAGGGGTGCTTTACATGCAGGTCCTCATCCAGCTTCAAGAGAACCAGCAACTGTGGCCTACCCAGACAGAACAGAGTTATTACTTGGGAGAAGTCACAGGCAGAACACAGCAAGGAAGTGTACTACATATGCAATGATATAACAAAACGTATTTGTACAGTGCTAATATATAGTTTGTAATCTCACTGGGGCTAAGAATTGCCCTGGGTACACAAGGCAATAGGAGATAAGGTGACTTGGTCAAGGTCACAAGTATAAGAACATAAAGCCATGCTGAGTCAAGAGCGAAGTTCATTGAGCCCAGCATCCTGACTATGGCCAGTCCAGACTACAAGTACTGGGCTGATCCCAAGCTGTACATTTGTTTCCCCATAGTTAAATTCCAGGGATGAACAATGACTCTCTCAAGTCTACCTGGCTAATAATGTTTATGGACTTTTTCCTCCAGGAGCTTGTCCAAACCTCTTTGGAATCCCGCTAAATTGGTCACCTTGCCCACATTCTCTGGCAACAGAAACCACAGCTTAATTTTGGCATCACAGTATAAAAACCAGTTTCTACAAATTGTTTTCAATCTGCTGCTCATTAATCATGGAATGTTGTCTTGTTTGTGTTCAACAAGTTAAACAACCTTTAACAACATAACTGTTCCACCCAACTTAACATCTGAACCCTGATTTCCAGTCCACTGCTCTAACCAGATTGCTCCTCCTCCTGTGTGGTGAAACACTCCAGGAAGTCCCTCAAGGTCACATACCTCCAGTTCTTGGTGTGTGGAGGTCCTTCCTCTAGCCGCAGCAGGGCAAAGCGCGCTGCGCTCAGAGACAGCCCCCGAATCCCATCTCCCCACTCCTTCTCTGCTCTGCAGAGAGAGAAAACAGTGCAAGCTTAGCCTGCAAAGCACCTCTACTTGTGAAATCTAGATCAGGCCTTAATGAGGCTACTTCCAATCCAGAAATCCTGCAGAAAGGTTTTCTTAAATCATACTGTAGCTCAGAGATTGTGTGTGAAAAATGAGAGACTGGCTTTATTTTTATTAAGCTTCACCCAGGGCAGTGTACAACAGGAGTGGTTTGACATAGCTGTTTCTACAGTCAGTTGTTTTTATAGCCAAGGGCACAGCAATGCATTCAAGCTGCTAACCCTGATTTGTGGTACTGCTTTTGCTGCTAATATTACAATACACCCACCCAGATCATTTTGTATTTTATTTATCTTGGGGGGGGGGGGGGATTTTAATTACCTTTCCAAAATTTGAGCTCAAGGTGTTATGGTTATAGTACCTATTTCCCTGCCCAAGAGGCTTCACTATCTAAGCTGTACCTGGGCAATTGAGAGCAAAGTGACTTGCCCAAGGTGACAGGAAGTGTCAGCAACACAAGCAGGATTTGAACCCTACCTTCTCTGCTTCTCAAAACTGCTGCTCTCACCATTAGGCAATTCCTTCACTCCCTGGTAAGTGGTTTTTTTTTTTTTTTTCAGCTCATTAATGAACCAGTGCTGGAATCCTGGTGCCATGAACTTTTATTCACCACTACCTGGGAATTCTTCCTCCATTTTAATAGACTATCGGTGGTCACAATGTCCATCCTCTTTCTCAACAGACTGTGAACCTGTCTCTGCAATAGTCACAGTCTTGGCTGACCCACACTGCAGAAAACCTAGTCTAGATTTGGTAAAGAGGAAATTCTTCATGGAATCATCAAATATTAACACTGATCTGGCTTCCCAAATATATTTTAAGTACCTCTTAAAAAAACGAGCAAACAAAAAAACATATAGCAGGAGGCTGACTCACCCTTGGTACTCAATGTACTTGTAGATCATCCCAGCAATCAGCATGGCAGCCATAGCATAGTACCATGAGGAGATGAACATCAGCGCCAGGCAGATGCTCATACCCAGGAAGGACAGCACCCTAGAAGAGAGGAGGCAGGTAGAAGGTCACAGCTTGGCATTCCATGACCTGCAAACAACTTTTTCCTAGCCCTGTTTACCACAGAGAGGATCTGACTTACTGATGATCAAGGTTGGTTCCCCCCCCCCCCCCCCCCCCCCACACACACACACATTGGCACCAGGTAACTGCACATCCTCAGTACCATAGATGCTGACTTACAACCTGTCCATTTCCTGTCATAACATGGGAGCTATTTTGAACTGACCTATAGCCTTCTGCTCTACCAGTAAGTAAAAAAACCAAGATGGTGGGGAGGGAGGCATTCCTCAATGACCCAGACAGAAGCCCTCCCCCCCACCAACCTTGCCTCCTTTATCATAAGTCGTCCTTGAGAATAAAGCTTTGACATCACATCTGGTTTGTGGAGGACTAAGCAAGGTTGCTTACCTGTAACAGGGGATCTCCGTAGACAACAGCAAAAAGCATCCACGCTCATAGGCGACATCATCCAATGGAGCCTTGGGTGCCAGAATAGTTCTTCAGCTTAGAGATCTCTGCACATGCATGGGAGTTCCCATGCTGCCTAAGTCTCCCTCAGTCCACTACAAAGCTAAAAGAGGAGAGACATGTATTGAGGGGCTTGGTTGGCAGGGAGGGTATGGCTGCATTTCCCTGTCGTTTATGGAGAACCCATTACAGGTAAGTGTTGAGAATTGCTTTCTCTGTAGACTTACTAAGGAAATGCAGGCACACTCATAGGTGAGTCCCAAGCTAAGGGCCACCCACTAACAGCATTTGACAACTGTTGGCCCATACAGTTAAATACAAAAAGGTTACGAAGAACTGCTTGTCCAAAGGCTGCAATCTTGTGCTGAGGAACAATCCAGGCAGTAACGATTGGTGAAGGTATGAACGGAGGCCCATATGGCTGCTTTGCAAATATCCATAATGAAAGCTGATCTAAAAATTGCTATGGAAGCAGCTTTCGCACCAAGTTGGTGAGGACCCACCTACCCTGATAACTGAAGGTTTGAGTGTAACACTTGGATATGCAATCTGAAACCCAGTTGGATAGCGTCCTTTTTGACACAGATGAGCCTGGATTGTTTGGGTTATAAGCTGTGAAGTCTTGTTAAGTCTAATACGATGTAGGTAATACAGCAAGTCTTCTACAGATCGAAGCGTGTAATGAAGTTTCTGCTGGAGATGAACAAGGTAGAGGAAAGAAGGTAGTACAATGGTTTGATTCAAGTGAAACAGTGATACGACTTCAGGTAAGTGTGAAGGAGCACCGAATTGAAGAATTGGAGGGTAATGCACCAAGGGCTGGAGTCCACCCACTCTTCTTGCTGATGTAATTGCTATGAGAAAAATAGCTTTCCAGGTAAGATTTTGTCATGTGGTCGAGGCTAAAGGCTCGAATGGTTCCTTCATAAGACTGGCAAATACTACAATAAGATCCCATGCTGGAAGTGGTGCTTTCAGAGGTGGTTTTATATGCATGAGGCCCTTCATGAAGCGGGATACAATAGGAATAGCAGCCTCTGGCCTGCCTTGGTAGAGCATGATAGGCAGAGATAGCAGCCAGATGCAGACGTAGAGGAAGTCTGAAGACCAGAATCTAATAGGTGCATAAGGTTTGGAAAATGATGGGATCTAAGGTCCACTCATGAGGATTTAGTTTCCAACTGAGTGAATCTGCTAACTGGTTGAACTGACCAGGGATATATGTTGCTTGAAGGGTGACATTTAATGAGATTGCCAGGTTCCAGATCTTCAGGGCCTCTCCACAGAGGCATAGGGATCCCAAGCCCCCTTATTTGTTTACATAGAACATGACTACATGACTGTCCTTACTAATACCATTTTTGCTTGAATCCAATGAGAAAATGCTTTCAGCGCATTGAAAATGGCTCCAAGTTGTAGGATATTGATTTGTATATTTCTTTCTAGTGAACTCCATAGACCTTGAGTTTGAGTGCAGAAAGTACATAAGTATTGCCATAATGAGAAAGACCAAAGGTCCATCAAGCCCAACGTCCTGTTTCCAACAGTGGCCAATCCAGATCACATATATCTGGCAAGATCCCAAGAAGGTGAGCAAAATAGAATCAGTGTCATACACAAAGCACTGAAGCGGCTGCAGGAGAGCTGAATTAATAGTGTCCTGAGGAGCACTTGATTGTGCATGGTGTGCAGGATTAAGGAGGGCATTGGAGTTTTAGTTAAATTTCTGTTTTGAAAGGACTGGTTCCTGAGAGGAGCACCAAGGTGGAAGCTAACTTTTTGAAGCTGCTGAAGAGCCCTTAATTTTGGATTTGATACCGTGAGATATTCCCTTGTCAGAAATGAATGTGCTTTTTCTTCTCTTTGTGCTTACTTACAGTTTGGAACACAGAGTGAGAAGGAGGAGGGGTGGACCTTGAGTCCTGATCATGCTGGGCAGAAGATCCAGAGCCCCCATCCACGGTGGGAGATGTTGCCATGACACGAATAGAAAACAAAAGTGAAAATAAATCAAGTGATTAAAATCACGGATTACTGTTTGTCCCAAGAAAAACAAGACGACTTGCAGAAAATGCAAGAAGAACTGACAAAACATTTGAGAGGAGACCTGAGGAACCTGTGAGCGTTACCCGCAGATGTTAAAGACTGAGGGGGAAGAGGGAGACCAAGACGACTCCTGAACATGTGCAGAGATGTCAAATTCAGAGATCACTAAGCTGAAGAACTTCTCTGGCACCCAAGGCTCTGTCGGATGATGTCACTTGAGTGTGCCTGCATTTCCTTGCTAAGTCTACAGAGAAAAATCTGATCCCTTAGAATGCTGTGCAAACATTCGGTACACAAAACCCAATATTTTATTGAGGTGTCTTAAAAACCAAGGATGGAAAACCTGTGCCTAGAAGTGGCATTGGTGGGAAACTTAATTGGCACTAAGGGGAGCTACAATCTTCCCATCTACAGGGGCATCTCTTATGAAACTCCTAGGGGCCTGCAGCTGCGGGGGGTCAGTGTCTTCCAATACATCACATTAAACCATGTCTTCGAACAATGAGATCCCACCTCTTTACCCCCAACAGTGAAGAGAACATACCAGTGGTAATAATGGAAGCGTGGCCTCCAGTTAGGGCTACGCAGGAGTGTCTGTAGTGCACAAGCCAGATTGACAAAGAGATAGCACATCAGAAAGAACCTGAAGAAAGGAGAAGAGACAGCAAACATTAACTTCAAGAACTTCTGAATTGACACTCCCCTCATGGTATTCACACAGCCAAGCAAAGGGCTCTAACATAAGCCTGGTGAAAGCACATACATGGAGAGAATGGGTGCCACGAGGTCCAGCGAGGCAATAAGAATCCCCAGCTCGGCAATAGCAGCTGTCAGCAGCAGTGCCCAGGTGGGTTCGCCGTTTGCTTTCCCATGTCCAAAGACCTGCAGGGATGGACAGAAACCAATGCAAGAGAAGAGAAATCAGAATACTAGGAAATGCAAGACAGCCACAGCCAGAGCATGAGGGGTATGCTATTACCCGCAGAAAGGGGATGATGTTGTCCTTGGCGATGGCCTGCAACAGCCTGGGGGCTCCGGTGAGGCTTTGTAATCCAGCTCCACAAGTAGAAAAGAATGAACCAATGACAATCACCCAAGGAGAGGGCCAGGACAGTGTTCCCACTACGAGGTTCCCATTCACTACATCCCCAAACCTACCAAGAAAGACACACACAAGTCAGCTCAGTTACACTTGCAGCACCTTCCATGCTGGCTACCTGATGAGATGTGACTAGGCATCCCCACAGAGAAAAGATACTCACTTATCTCTGAGAACCACCCCTTCAATACAGGCTCCAAAGAAAATCACATTGCTGAGATCTGAAACATGAGAGGGTCAAGGAAAATTAACTATGGTCAGAAAGTCACAAGCTTAAGGGGGTTAGGAGGAGGTCTCTGGTCCTGGGGAAGAACAACAGGGAAAGTATCAACACCTATCCAGAAAGCACTCATCTCAGAATCGGGGAAAGGTTCAAGGCTCAAAGTGACAAAAAGAAAGGATACAGACCAAGGATGTGGTCAGGATGGCCAGAATGGTTCCAATGGGGATTGACTTCTGAGCATCCTTTAGGTCTCCGGATCGGTTTGACCCTGCCATAATCCCTTCAACATTGCAAGGAACAAGGGAAGAAAAAACAAGAACCATGTGGTATCTCTGAATACTGTGTTATCTTTGCCTGCCTTCCCTCCTCACATTCCTCAGAAGTTATGGTGTCTGTTCCCCTCCTCATCTCTTCTTTTCAGCAGTTCCTGTATCTGATTCCCTGGCTCGTCTTCTTCTGCCTACCCCTCACTTTTATTATCCCTCACGACATCTACCAGTACAGTAGCTGATGTAACTCTGCCTGCCCTGCTACACTGTCACCTCAGTCTCTCCAAGCACTACTGCTGATGGTATCTGGAGCAGTTGCCTTATGCGACCTCCTTCCCAGTTTACTATACCTGTTACCGAGGGAAAGAAGATCCCCACCAGGAGAGTGAAGGAGGTGGTGATGTCAGCCAGGACATACTCGTGATTGGTGGAGCCTACAACCTCTGCAGATGGCAGGAAGGCTTTCTCAATGATATCCCCTTTCTGAAGATAATTACTCCACAGATTTTCTGCCAAAAGAGATGAAGAATCAGTGATGGACCTCTCACAGGCTATCTTCTTATCTCCGACAGTGCTGCCTTCTGTCTGCAACTGAGCTCCCCCCTCTTACCTGTGATAATGCCACTGCTCATGCCTGGGATTCCCTCTAGCTCTGTCACGTTGTTGTGGATGAAATATTCGTCACAGGTGGTAGTATTCAGCAGCTCACTCACATGGCAAAAGAAGCCCCACAGCTTCGTGGGCTCAAGGGGATCAGAAAGATTAGCCCTTTCCTGAAACTTAGCACAGGTATCAATCTGGCGCCGCGACAGTGTGCGATTCCCAAGAAGGCAGACCCTGAATTTGATGTGAGAATACAGAAAGCAAGAAAAAAAAAAGGGGGGGGGGAAGGAGGATATAAAGCCAAAAAGATACAGCTTAAAATGCTTTATGAAATCCTCACCATTATTTCTGTATTTGCTTTTCTCAGCATTTTTATGTATGTACAATAATCAAAATAATTAAATAGTTAAAAATATTTAACACTTAAATGTGTTCCAATTTATCCAAATTCTATAAACAGCTCTTATGTTTCAATACTTCTTCCCCCCCTCCCCCACCCCACCCCATCACACCTGGGCACCTACGGGAAACTTGGCGGTGCAAAGGCAGATTTGATTGCTCCAGCATAGATGGCTAGGATGGAGACAATAACACAGGTCAAGAAGACGGAAGCAAACTTGTTGACATATTTCACCCCAATGAAGACCACTAGAGCCATGAGGATGAGAAAAGTACTGCCATAGACCCTCATGTTATTTAGCATGGCCCCCGAGCTCTCTGCTTCATCTGTACTCTGGAAAATGACTGCTGAAGGCACGATGTACACCTGAAGGGCAAATGGAAAGAAAGAGCAATCCTAGTCACTCCTTAACCTTCTTTAAGAAAGGAATAAAGCCCGGTTGTGACCTTAGGTCAAAGTCACTTTATTTCCCAAATGATACAATCAAATAAACGTATTTGTTGAAAGCTGAAAATAAGAACGAAAAAGACCATTTCCACAATATTAAGCAAATTCCAGCTACAATCCACCATAACAGTGGAATCTAATACTACATGGAGGCTTGTCAGGAAAACAAAACTTATGTGCCTCAGTATTTTGCCGTTAGTCTATTTATAGCCTGGTGTTTTTCTTCCTCCTCCTTTAGGATTGCAGCGCGAGACAATGAGACTCCCCACCCCCCCCCATATCAATATTGCTATCTAGTCAGAAAATCTGAACCAGGAATCAAACCTAGGTCTTGAGAAATCCATTATCTGTTAAAAGCAATGGGACACATTTTGCTGGAACTGCTCCTCAGGAAACAAGCATCTAACAAATTGGGCTCTGGTCCTCAAATGCTCATGCCTCAATACATTGGTTAGTCTATAAAATGGTAACACCTGCCTGCCCGTGTCAATTTTGTTACACCAGCCTAATGCGGCTACTACTGTTAAAAGGAATAATTGTGCAACAGTAGATTTTTTGTGGCTTCTAAGTTTTTCTGCTCCATGATTAACAAAATCATATTTTTACAGATTCAGAACTGCACAAACTGGGATGTTTCTTCAACAGACTCTATTTCTATTACCAGGCCTTGGCTATAGAGAATATTCTATGCTTCCTGGTCCACTGCCACTCTGCAATAAATAAGTGCATGTAAAAGGGACTTCTATAAACTGAGCAATCTGACAGAGCAGCTACAAAAAGGCCAACCACACATCTAATTTTTATCTTAATTATTGTTACTATTTCATAGATAGATACAACAGGGAGATCTGAAAGAGGGCTCAACTTACCAGGAAAATTTCAATGGCCCCTAGAATATACATGGATGCAGCAAAGGTGGTGCCTAGGTAGAAGCACAGGCCCACAGCCCCTCCAAACTCAGGGCCCAAGGCCCGTGAGATCATGAAGTAAGAACCGCCAGCTAGACAGGGATAAACATCGGCAGAGTGAGAAGTAAGAAAAAGAGGCACGCAGCAGGGGCACAAAGAGGGAAAAGAGATAGAAACAGAATTCTTACCAGGCACAACTCCATTGGTGGCAATGGCGCTCATGGAGATGGCAGTAAGCATCGTCTGGAAAGAAAAGCACAAAGGTCACTGCATGCAGCAATTTTTCTGGCATTGGAGTCCAAATCCGGCAATGATGCTATTCCCACCTCCAGGTCTGTGCTGCTATATTGCAGATGTGGCATAGCCCTCCACAACATTTAAATCATTTCTCACTTCAAGGGTTTAGGAAAAAAATCCCCAAACTAATAGGTAACAGCTAATCACAATGGGATAAGAAGTTCTTTCAATAGATTTACATTTCGTCCATGCTACGAGAGGGTGATTACTGAGATGTCAAGCGAGATTACTTACACAGCAGCAGCAGATAAAGACAATACAGAAGGCTTGTAGCACCCCAGCTGTTCCCACCACCCAGGTGAGACGCAGGAACAAGATCACCCCAAAATGTTTTGTAAGCAAGGCAGGTAGACTCCCATGAAAGTTCCCATCTCAGGAGACTGCAGGCAGGGGGAAAACACAAAAGGAACACTGGGTCAGGAACTGTATTTCTAAGCCCTTTTCAAAGGGCTGCTGAGACCTAACGCTCTTACCTGTTTGCATATCATGAACCGTTTTAAAGGAACTTACACGTCCCTGGATTGTTTTACCCTGACGCATCCAACAAGTGGGCAAAACGTGACCATGTTAGGCAATTTTAATAAAACATAGTTTTAAGGGGGGAGGGGGAAGAAAAGTAAAAATGTATTTGCACTGAGTTGTATTCTACCAACATGATATGACTTTAGTGGTGTATGGAGCGTTTTTCCAAGGAGAACATTGTGTTTGTTTATTTTTGCACCAATAAAAATATTTAAACATAAAACATAGCTTTAATCTTCCATCCTTATGATCTATTTTCTCTCCCCCCCCCCCCCCCCCCCAGTCAACTACATAAACTGCCATACTGGGCAAGACCAAAAGGTCCATCAAAAAATCAAACTCAGTACCCTACTGCTAATAATGGCAAATCAAGGTCACAAGTACTTGGCAGGATCTCAAAAAGTAATTAGATTCCATGCCACTTATCCAAGGGATAAACAGTGACTTTCCCCAGGTCTACCTTAACTACTTATGGGACTTTATCTTCAGGAACTTGTCCAAATCTTTTTAAACCCAGCTACACTATCTGCTTTTACCACATTCTCCAGCAATGAATTCCAGAGCTTAATAATGCACTGAATTCAAATAGATTTCCTACTATTTGTTTTAAATGTGCTACTAACTTCGTACTTTTTGAAAGCATAAACAAATTTGCGTTTACGCCTTCCACTCTACTCATTTTATAAACCTCTATCATAATCGCCCCTCAGCTGCCTGTTCTCCATGCTGAAAAGTCCTCATCTCTTTAGCCTTTCCTAATAAGGGAGTTAGTCATTTCGATTACCGGTCTCTGTATTTTTACTAATTCTGCTGTGTGTGATGACTAGAATTGTACACAATCCTCAAGATACAAATCCTAGCTCTTTTCATGCATTAAGGAATGCTATAACATAAATGATCATGCTTTGGAAAGGAACAATAAGTACAAATTGTTATGCAATACTCAGCTGGTGGTCAGTTAGCTTTTTCTTTTTAAAATTCAATGCTGGCTGTCAACGACGTAGACCTGGTCCAGGTACCAGCACTGAAAATCTAGGTCTAGGGTGACCAATGGTAGTTACTTAGGTACCAGTACTCAAAGACGTACCTGGACAGCTACCTGGGCCACAGCCTTTTTTTCTGTCCTAATTCACCGGGTAGTTATCCGAGTACTGCCGCTGAATAATGGTAGTGCCTGGATAACTCCTGGCTCTACATCGAACACCCTGGAACTAACTGGATAGTGCCACAGTAGTCTGCCTGGGTTTTCAGCTGCTCTATCCAGGTAAGTGCTGTTGAAAATCCAGGCTGGGCCCAGTGAACCGGAATTATCTGGGGAGGAGCTATTCTTACTCCCATAACTCCTTTTAAAATGGACCCCAAAATTTCTTTGATCTGAATGCAGGCAAGAGAATATAAAACAGAAAGATGAGAGTGAAGTAGGCCAGCTGGAGTAGGGAGGGAGAAAGCAAATGTGCATGTAAGTTTTCTCAACACTTTGCTCTAATGAGTCTCTGGTTAAGTGCTAATGTGTGAACAACTCACACTACAGGGCTGAGTATGCTCTTTTCTTCCTGTAATCACCCCCTTCCCGGGCTGGTGTTGGCAGCTGCTGAGGCCTTATTAGTAAATGATAAAGGAGCTATCTAAATTCTGCTGGGCTGTATTAATTGCTGCCTGCAATGAGACGGGTTGAGGGGAAGGGGGGGGGGAATAGGAGGAGTACAGTAAGATCAGTAAAACTGAAAGGGAAAGGGCTCCTTGTTCATAAATACTGGACAGGGCTGAAATGGAGGGGAGGAGGGGGAGGGTGCAGTTAAGGCAGTTGCTCAAAGCCTGCCTAAAGCTGAAGGAGATTCAGCCTACTGGATGGGCTTTGAGGACCCCTCTCAAATTTCTGCCCTGAGCTACAGCAGGTTTAGCATGGGCCCTGATACTAGAGGCTGGGGGCCACCCACTGCCAAGGGCACTGAGCTGACCTTGGTACGTTTCCTCTTGCCCTCCCCGATGCTCTCTGCCTCTTCATGCTCCCGTGCTCCCTGCGGCAGGTTGGTGTAGTTGGCCAAGTGGTTCAGCAGAGATGATACCTTCGGCCTGGTATCCATTTCTTCCTGGAAAAAAATAAATTAAAACAGGGACAGGGAAAAAAGTGAAGGTAATAAACAAGTGTAATAATGAAGATTGGGCTCTATACTGTGAGACCGGAATAATTATAAAAAAGCAGAACTATAATTGGCAGAACATCAAAATGCTGGCCACCAGTCGGTGGGACCGTTGTTCACTGCTATTACAAGAGTTCCAAAGACTCTGGTGTCTCCCCAGTTCTTCTTCTGCCGGACCATACATCCTTACACAGCACGAAGAATCCAACTTAAAACTGCTGGATCTACTTTTTGACACAATGGCTGCTCCCTCCCTCTTGTCATTACTGGTGAATATCTGCCATCACTACTTTTAGACAAACTGTGAAAAAGTCAACTCCTTAGAAAGGAAGCGAGTCTGGCAATCCCATGTTCAAACATCTGGGCTAGATCAGGACGTATACACTGCTGAGCACAACTCCTACAGTTAAACAACTTCAGGAGATCCTTCTCCTCTGCTACAGTCAAACAGGACGCTATGCCCTTATCATAGAACTGCCCTGATCCTATAGCATCTTTCCACTGTGACTACTGGGCCAAAAAATACCCATGGAACTATTCCGTGTAGGAACCCTAGAGCAATAACTCGTCAGTCAGTTTTTCAAGATGTCCACAGTGAATATGCACAAGAGATTTGTGTACCAAATTTGCATGCACTGCCTCCCTATCTCGTGCATTATAGATATCCAGAAAAACCGACTCGCTGTGTGTGCCCTGAAAACTGGGAAGTATGCCACTAGAGTACACAATGGCTACCATGGCTCTGCAAGTTGTTTCTTTAAATTTCTGTTTAAACCCTGGCTTTATTTATTTCCGACATTTATCCCCCACGTTTGTGACAGGAATGCTTTTTCACAGTCCTACCCCTACTAAGTTCAGGTAAGAAGCTGACTAGAGAACAGCTAGAGGTATCTGGCTAGCAGCTGGATTCAAAGTGCAAAATCTCAAGAGATTTTAAATTTAGGGGCTGCTCATGTAACAAGCCCCAGAATGCATTTGGTTGGCTGGCATGGCAGCAGGACGCTTACCTCAAACAGTGCCAAGTTGCGATCACAGTAATCATCCCCATCTTCAAAGTTATTGGAAAAGGCACCAGAATGCTTCCTGCTGCTGCTATCACAACCACCATCATCTGAGAAAGAGGAACCGAATATGAATCCATGGACAGCAAAGCCCCTAAGCTGTCCTTCCTTGGCAGAAAGGATATGTATTCAGTGCAATCAGCTCCCTCATCAGGTTACTACACTGAAAGACCCCCATGCTCCTCTATCAGTAAGGTACACTGCTGAGCAGAGCTTAGATAAATTCAGTTGGTAAGAAAAAGAAAGCTGTACCCTATGCTCAGGTCTAACCAGTTAGCTCTTCCGAAATTCCACAAAAGCAGCCATGTCCACAACGGTGTCAAGTATCGCTTGCTGCAGAGCTCCATCCTACAGGCTCATGATGTGTCATGGTACCAAAAGGCTGAGAAAACAGTGTGGGAGAGTTTGGGTACCAAGCGGTTCAAATTCAGAGAGCCATGTGATGGAGAAAGAAAACAACAAAAAAGTGTCGTTCCTCTAGAGGAGGCTTAATCAATAAGTTCCTTCTGGGGAAGAATCAGTTTAAAGTAGGGTTTACCATTTGATTCAATTCAGCCCCGAGTAGTGCCCTGAATACATTATTCGTATTCAGACAAATAGCAAATTAAATTCAAATAAGACTAGTCCGGGGCTCTACTTTGCTAAATCTTACTGAAATAAACACTTGACATCTGATTTCACATTGCTTCTTTTATTATTATGTTAAAGCTGAATGTCCCTGTCATGAAAACGCCTAGCCACCTGCCGCCTGGGGTCATCCCACAGCTACTTAGAGGGTCTATCCCCAGCACAGTGCACCTGCAGCCTGCACCTCCTCCTACCGACTGGGTCACAACCACCTCTGGGTGAGTCTCCCGCTCTCAAATTATCCCTAGTGATTTCTAGGTTACTGGGGCCACACACTCCCAGTGGTCCCACAGTTTCCAGGTAGCACTTACAGACCCAACACACAAACCACCAGGATTCTTTATCAGGCCAGACAAGCAGAACGAACAATTATGTTTACTCTCTCTAAAAATATTGAACAGTGGAATAAAATAGTGCAAACAATAGGCAAACAATGACAGGTAACTGAAATAAGGATCAATCATAACACTAACTAAACACTTGTACACTGTCTAAGCAGTACCTGGGAAGGTCAGGACATATTATCCACCAAACCTCAGCAAAGAGATCTGTCTTTCTTTCCTTCCAGGCTAAGGCTGAAGCAACAGTCAGCACTACTGGATAATTTTTCAAAACTCCAGGCCAATCAGAGCCCAGAACAGTCAAGCCCCAAACAAAAACTGGTTACATCACTACAGACACTTCCCACTATGCGTGTGCTAAATAAAGACGTCAGTCCTCTGCAACAGCTTTAAAAACAAACATGCACCATCCGCTAGACAAACAGGAGAACTTCAGAACATAATACAGGAAAATATCCAATACGTTCTACATGCTTAAAACATATTGTTTCTTCACAGCCCTATTATTTGTATTCAGTCAGACAGTAAAATATGCTATTAGGTACAGCTCTAATTTAAAAGGAAAGGTTAAAGTGGTGGAGGCTGGTTGGTGTAAATTAAGCCTGGGACTAAAGAAGAGTACAGAGGCTGAGAATTGTGTAGGGGAGAGGAGAGAAGCTTAGGGAAAGAATAAGTGTTTTAGTTATACGAGTGATTTTGCGCCAGAGCATCCAGGGTGACCTCAGGGAAGAACCCCTCCCTTCCCAAGCCAGCTGCCCAGGAACTGCTTTTTCCAATGACAGTCTTGGTTCTCACGATAAAGTTTGCGTACCAAAATAGCTCCCACTTGAAAAATAGCAAAATATCACTGCCCTATTATAAAAAAAAAAAAACAGAAGAGTAAGAACCACCTAATTCTAAATCTAGGAATGTCTGAGCAAGCCCAATTCCCATACTACTAGTGATAGGCACAGGGCAGCACCAAAATATTCACCTTGAGCTGTAAGCTATCTTTGCAGGCCTTATCTTATGATCTATAAACAATTTCTGCTCAGCTGAACTGAAACAACTCTTCTGAACATAGCATTGCTCAAACTATATCTCTCTGCATACAACAGGATAAAAGCAAGGTTGGTCCACCGGTTATCCTAGGTACCAGGATGGTGTTGGTCTGATCCACTATGATCTCTGGGAAGCTAGGAGGGCAAGAAACTGAAAGAGTACTTGGGGGGTGGGGGGCAAGTACCAGACAGATTCTTTCAACTGAGTTATGACAGCAGATTTGGGCTATTCCACAGCTGCACTAAGGTAACAGTGTTCATCAGAGTTCCAGATTTTCTTTATAAAAACACATCTAGCAGCACTGTATCTGTGGTGTACAGGAGAAAGGCTTAAAAAAACAAAACACACACAAACAGGATAGGTAATTTTACACCCCAGGTGTTAAGTTTTCTACAGTTTCTGGACAGGAAGTTATTCTAGCGAAACATGTGCAATAAAGCACTATGGACTACTGGCCATCCCTCAAATTCAGCCCTTCACAGCTGCTTACTGATGAAGAATACATACTGTACCTAAGAGCCTGCTGTTCTCTTCTGTGAGAGAGTTCTGACTTCTGCCTAGAAAATACAAATTAAAAGAAAAAAATACAAAACAATGGAAAATGAATCATGAAAAAAGGAAACAAAAGAAATTAAAGAACTATTCACATGCTAGAAACATAACCAAAAGCAACCCAGAAACTATGTTACACAGTAATAAGTTATGAACTATTCCTGTGCAACTAAATGATAAATGGTGGCATGACCCAAGGATCTGTAATAGAACCGGTACTTATTGATCAATGCTCTATGTAAAACACAGGCGGACCATGGGGAAGTACAAAAGGAGTAGCCTAGTGGCTAGTGCAGCGGACTTTGATCCTGGTGAACTGGGTTCGATTCCCACTGCAGCTCCTTGCGACTCTGGGCAACTCGCTTAACCCTCCATTGCCCCTGGTACAAAATAAGCACCTGTATATAATATGTAAACCGCTTTGATTGTAACCACAGAAAAGCAGAATATCAATCCCATCCCCTTTCTCTCTCTCCCCCCCCCCCCTTACAGGAGAACCTAGTAACACCTGTGGATCTGGATGGTAGATTAAATTTAATGCTGACAAGTACACAGTGTTGTGGTATGTATAATAAAATAAATGAGGAAAAATAATCCTAACTTATTTTTGTGTGGGGGGGAGGGAAATTCTATAAACTGCTCACTTTAGTGCCAAGCAAAACAAATAGTCCCTCAAAGACCATTTAAAATGGGCAAGTCTAGATTCAGTCTTGATCGTAAAGGTAGTTTGTTCCATTCCACTGGTGCAATGGAAGAGAACGCTCCAGTTCTAGTTACATCCAAGCGAAAACGTTGTAGGGAAAGGACCACAGGATTATGCTTGTCCTGTGACCGTTACACCTTTCTTCAACTAAGTGGATGACCCTTAGTACAATACATGGTGAGTAAGTAATAACAATTTATACAAAAGGCAATAGAACAGACAATCATTTCAAATGTTTTAAATACAATGTCACATGATCCATTTTAGATAGACCCAACAGCAATCTCACCACCAAATTCTGCGCTACTTGGAGGGACTGTACATAAGATTTAGGCAATCCCAGATAACGCAGTAGTCCACGGTTCCTAAAATCATAGCCTGGACTACCTTCTTAAAAAAATCTTCCTGCAACAACAACGGTTTTAATTTGTACAACATACACATTTTGTAATGAACACTGCACCTCTGCCTACACTTGTATTCAAAAAGAGAACAAATTATCCAATAACATGCCCAAATTTTTCACTTGCAAAGACGGTTTAACAGTTGCTCCCAATAGCAGTAAACTAGAAGGCACAGGAACAGATGGGATCATGTACAACATACATAACCTCCATTTTTTCCAAGATTCAATCATAATGTATTTTGTGTCATCCACCCCAAAACAGGACCCAGAACATCTTTTTAATTTAGAAGTTCCATCAGGATCAGTTATTGTTAACGGAAAAAAAAAACCCTGAATGTTGTCAGCATAGACTCAATAGGATACCCCTAGAGTCTGCAACAATGCACACAACAGGCGCAAATAGATGTTAAACAGAACAGCCGACAAAACTGATCCCTGCGGAATCCCTGTGCGTACTGGATCACCCACATGCACCACCGCTCTTCAGTTGTCCAGAAAAGACACAAACCATTTCTGGATGCCATCCGCAGGGCCACAAGTACGTAAACAATGAAGAAAAATCCATTGGCCCAAGCCTAGATGCACCTCATCAACTGTTGCTACCAACAATGTCTCTGTACTGAGAACCTTGTGGAAACCGTACTGAAAAGGGCCTAATAGTGCATGATCACATACATAATTGTCCAACTGATGAAATACAGATAACTCCAGCACTTTAGCAATCACAGGTAAAAGCTGAGATAGGGCGATAGTTCGATAACACACTACTCCCCATTGTAGAACTTTTTATCACTGGTGGAATTGTGGCTAACTAATTGTTCAGGACAATACCCTGAATGCAAACAAAGCTTTACCAGTTTCCTCAGAGATTCCACCCAGGAAAATGACCTTGGTATAACTGGACAGTGCACTGAAATCCTCTGTGGCTGCAGCAGCAGATAAAGCAAATGGAAAGCTGGAAATTATTTGATAACAGAAAAAGATGGAAATATAAAAATGCCTTTGCATTGATCCATGGTTGACTACACCATGAGTGGTACTATGTAGAGTTCTGGTCGCACCTCTGAAAACCGTATTTAACACATAAAGAGACACCCTCCCCACCCTCACATAAATAAATAAAATGAAACACTTCCTTTAAGGCGAAAGAGTTTGGGGCAGCTAAAGACAAGACGGATAGGCCATTGGGCTGACCCAGCATGGCGAACTCAAGCTTTTTCTGGGGACTGGCCTGTCTCAGGGCTAATGCAGAAGTGGGCAGTATGAGCAATCTATATGCACATTACTGGCCACGTAATGCAGATAGGGGTTCAGTGCCAAAGTTAACTCATGTGGTAGACATCAGCATAGAGAATATTAAAATGCATGCTGAACTTCCCAGACTTCAAATAAGGGAAAACAATTCCTTATTTGGCAGTCTGACCCCACTTCATTCATGCCTGAATGCACCACATGGAATCAGGCACTGCCATTTTCTAAGATTGTAGCAGAGAGGCAGAAACGAGTGGGCATCACTCCTGCCTCTTGAAGGTATGCCAGAGGGGGATAGGTCTGGGGTCTAGAAGCTAGGGCTTCTATCAGGGGTTGCGGGTGCACTAGACCTGTGTTTCCCACGTCCAGTCCTGGAGTACCCCTTGCTAGTCAGGTTTTCAGGAGATCCACAATGAATACACATGAACTTGATTTACACTGCCTCCATTATATGCAAATCTCTTTCATGCATATTCATTGTGCATACCCTGAAAACCTGACTGGCAAGGGGTACTCCAGGACCAGACTTGGTAAACACTACACTAGACTACACATTCCTCTCTTGTAGTGTCCCCCCTTCCCTCCTGGCTGAGAAATGGGACTGTTGCCTGCACGCCATTTCAGAGGCCACAATCTGCTATTCTAACTTACTTATTCTTGGCGACTTTAATGTACATTTGGATAATCCTCTACTGACCACCCCCCTCACTGGGAATGCAAAGGTAATAGCACAACCAAAAATATCACACAAAAAACCACAAAGTCAGTGAAATTACACTTTCTAAATGCCTTTATTTCAGGATGTATTCCACCGTCATCATAGCCCTGTCCACTTTTACTTTTTTCTAGCTCCACATCAACCATCTCCCTATCACTTGCACACCTATTTGGGGGGGGGGGGGGGGGGGGCGGCGGCACCAGAGGGGTGCCCCTTATTCAATGAATGGAAGTCTTCTCATCCCCAGGAAATCCATTACCTTAGCAAGGACAGGAAATCAGGTGCTTAGGAACAAAGAGCTCCTCTGCACAGCCACAGTTTGAAAATCACACACACAAAACCAGAACAGCTTTAGATGGCCAGATAAGGCTTAGCTCTGTTATCCAGGCTGCTGGCAAGCTTCCCTGAGGGCTGAGCACTGAAGCAGCACAGGGCGCTTGGCACTCACCTGACGCCAGTGTCTCACTAGGCTCCTGAATCCGGGCAGTCAGCCGGGCCAGGCTGGAGCTCTCTTCGCCAGGTTCCTCGTCTGAATCGGGCACTTTTGTCACGGTGAAATGTGGCATGTTTCAGATTTCCTCTTTCCTTACTTTTTATGGTCTCTCCTATCTTGCTTGCTTCAGTGTTCCCCAGGAGAGGCAGAGACTGACTTTACCCCAGGACATGTGACCAGCCCGCGGGGAGGGCCCAACCCTCCTTTTTTGTTCTAGTTATCTGTTGCTGAGCGGCTTACAGGCCGCTCCACCTACTGCAATAATTGTTTAAAGTCTAACAAGGGCAAAAAAGGATAATGAAGACAGAGAGAGGAGCAGCAATGAGCCAACAGTCATCTCCCCTTAACCTGCAGACAAGAAAATATTGTACCAGATTTTTTGTTGACTACTTTTTACTGAACCATGGCAAAAAAACAAAAATGCAAAAAACATACACAAACACAACCCCCCCCCACCACAGTACTATAGCTTATCCACACCTGCCTTAGATGATCATATTCATGCACAGTTCAGACTCCACATGCAGCTTAGTTCTCTTACCTGTCTATATTTTTGTTGACAATGTCTTTTGCCTCTGTCCAGACTGATTGTTGTTGTACACCACCTTGGGTGAATTTCTTCAAAAAGGCAGTAAATAAATCCTAATAAACAAAAGTTGCTCAAAAAAAAGATATTGGGGTTCTTTTTGGCCCCTTCCCCTCTCCCCACAACACTAACTCCTTTGTGTCACTGCCCTTCATCCCCATCCCATTCCACTTAGTGCAGTTAACGCAGGAATCAGCATGCACTAATGTCAAAAGCTACCATGTTAATTGCTAGTGAGGCCCTACTTGACAAGTACATGCTAGCTAATTCCTGCCTTAACTGCTTAACACACTTTAGAAAAAGGCTCCAAAGGATGTTTGACTGGGCAGGTGTGACAAGTGATCCTTTTTACCACAGGGCTGGAGGAGGTGCAACATCAGCACCACTGGCTGGTTGGTAAGTCAACTAGGGCTAGCCTCTGGCCTTGCAAGTTGTGTAGCCATGCATGGTACCATCCATGAGCAGGTGCTGCCATACTAACACTCCTTCCTTCCGCTGCATATTGGCAGGAAAAGGGAGCAGAATATATAGTGCTGGAGTTGCCACTTTCAGCTTTCACACTTGGCACCAGTTAACCAAGAGTTCATCCTAGGAAGCCACTGTGGTGGCAATCACCTTCACTTCCACAATTACTACCCCTGAGCTTTTGAGCACACAGCCCTGCTTTTCTGCTCCTACTGACTTCTGCAAATGAGGTCCCACAATAAGTCTCTGTGTTCCTCACAGGCTATCCCCTGTTTGGAGTCTATGCAGGCATCAGAATTAGGTAGTTTGGTGAAAAAATGTTTACATTTGAGCATCAAAGGTGTCGGTCAAATTTAAAAAAAAGAAATGAAAAAGATCTCAGCCTACAAAGGATCTATAAAAAACATTCTTCCAGCAGCTACCTACCCAAGAACAGTTCCACTACCAAAGTATTTGCCACAACAAAATTAAGAGGAGGTTGTGATCAGCTGCACCTTTTACCTGCTGCAAACCCATGGTATTAATGAGAATCAAAAAAGAGGCACCGAGTGTCTTGCAACAATAGAGAGAAGCAACACCAAAACAAGACACTATAAAGTCCAAAAAGTCTTTATTCAAACAATCCTGACGTAGCCATGTTTCACCAAATAGGCTGCATCAGGGGTAAACAAAAACAACTAACTAGTGATACACAAGACTTGGCCCTGGTGGTAAAACTAAGCATCCAAGATAACTTCAGCAGTTTCTTAATCACAGATGGCTGAGCAACAGCTTCATACATCTGTGCAGGAGCTGTTGCTTTTACCTGCTGCATACATGGTATTAATGACCTGCACTTCTTAGAGAAACAAGAACTGAAAGTCCCAGAATGCAGTTTATGTAGGGAGAACAAGCTGAGTAAAACCAGGGCAGACAGTCTTGTCAAGGAGAAAAATGAAATTAAGAAGAACCAATGCAAGTCCTGAAGAAACAACTCATTGGAAAATCCAGGAAAAAAATGCAGGATCTGTAAACCGCTTAATCACCAGTTCTGGATCTATTTGTGGAACATCAAATGCAATAAATAAATAATGACACCACTCAAATTATATTACTAGTGTAAGGACCTGCCTAAAATGATAAGGGAGAATGTGTACAGTCGTGTCGCACACCTCTCCCCAGGGGATCCCCCTCCCCTTTTCTCTGCTGCTGATAGACGTGCATACTTGCCAGAGCAGGAAAAAGGAAAATAACGTTGCCCGTACAAATGCCAAAAAATGTTCAGAAATATGGTTTACATGCATATACACTTTTATACCCGTGGGAAACATATAGATAATAAAATTAAAGAGAGTACATTTTAATTTAAAATCCTAAGGGATAATTTTGGAACACATACCAATAGATCCTAACGAAATGAAATAGTTGAAACTGCCACTCAGGCAATGCAGATAGCTTTCTGGAATGTGAAACACAGCAACCATCACACAGTACTACTATTATTTAAGTGTAATATACGACTACTGTTGCTTTACAGGCAAGGATGGAGCCAACTGGCAGCTCTACACTGGACTAATTCACTTCACCCATGGGATTTGGGAAATTGAGATCAATTCAGTCTGGGTACAGTAATCTGGGATAATACTCCAAAGGTTCACGCTTGGTGGGGAGGAGCTACAGAGGGATTTAAAGATGCTCAATGAATAAAGGAATTGACAGACTGTTTAGTTTATTATTCAGCTCTGATACTCTGCTTAAACCTCCAAAAAAAAGGACACTGCTGGAGGCACAGAAATAGTGGAAGTCTCCTGGCTGCACGGCTCCTTATATGGGTGACAGAAACATGACAACAGATAAGAGCCAAATAGCCCATCCAGTCTGCCCATCCACAGCAACCACTATCTCCTCCTTTCCCTAAGAGATCCCATGTGTCTGTCCCGTGCTTTCTTAAATTCAGACATAGTCCTCGGTGATTCCACACATCCACCACCATTTCTATGAAAAATTATTTCTCCTTAGATTACTCCCAAGCCTATAGCCTCTTAAATTCATCCTATGCTCTCTCATTCCAGAGTTTTCCGTCATTTCAAAGAGACTATGCCACAGAGGTATTCAAACATGTCATATCCCCTCTCCCCCGCCTTTCTTCCAAAGTATGCATATTGAGAGCTTTAAGTCTGTCCCCATAAGCTTTATGAAAGAGACCACTGATCAATTTTGTAGCCACCCTCTGGACCAACTCCATCCCGTTTATATATCTTTTCTTAGGTGCAGTCTCCAGAATTGCACACAGCATTCTAAATGGGGCCTCACCAGAGACTTATAGAAGGGCACAATCACCTCTTTTTTCCTGCTGGCCCATTCCTCTCCCTATGCACCAGAGCATCCTTCTGGCTTTAACCGTCACCTTTCCTACCGGTTTGGTCACCTTGAGATCAGACACAATCACCTCCCAAGTCTCACTCTTCTTTTGTACACAGAAGTACACTAAAATGCCGATTATCCGAATGCTGATCATCCGGATGTCCAATTAACCAGAACAGCATCACCCCCAGTCTCCATTTCCCACAGATAGTTGAAAATTTTAAATTGCTCACCAGAAGGATGCGGAACCGTCAGGAGGTGGATAGAAAGAAGCCCACGCAAAGCTCCAGTGTATTGCAACTGCATGTGTGGTTATAAATGTTCATCGATATAAGGCTACTACTTAGCGGAGCTTTGTGGAGTCTATCCAGCACCAGACAGTGCCATTATCCTTCTGGTGAGCAATTTTAATATTCCAAAGTTCTTTCCAATTATCTGGATTTATGATTATCCAGACCATCCGCTACAGATGATAGTCCAGATAATCGGCGTTGTACTGTACGTCGCCCCCCTATACTAAATCTTTTCCTTGGATTTTTGCAACCTAAGATTGTCTTAGCGGTTTCCCTAGACTTGTCTGCAACATTTGATCTTGTAAACCATTCTCACCTCTCTTCACTTGGTATTTCTGGTACAGTCCTTTCTTGGTTTACTTAATTTCTATCTAACTGTTCTTTAAAGGTCACTACCACCTCTTCATCTTCAAATAACAATGTTCTTCACTGTGGAGTCCCTCAAGGATCAATACTTTCTCTGCTCCTATTTAATCTGATCCTTAGTCCCCTTGCTAGTCTCATTCAGTCTTCGGGCATCTCAAGCTATTTCTATGCGGATGATATTCTTGTAATATTCCCAGTCTACCCGACCACTTCCAGTTCGTTTACTCCACTTCAGATTTGTTTAGATTCAGTTGAGACATGGTTAACAAACCAGATAAAACAGTAGCCTGTTGGTTTACAGGATCCCACCCTCTCCGTGCCTTCGGCACCCATTAATCTCTTTGGAATACCAGTCACTCCAGTTTCTAGTTTCCGTTACCACAGGATCATCGGGGATTCCTCTCTTTCTCTTTCCTTCCTCAAATCTCACATATCTCCAAGATTTCCTTCCTTCTATTTTAGCAACTGTGTACTGTGCGCCACCTGTTTGATTGTGACCATTTTCATGCTCTTATTCGCTCCCTTTTTACTGCTTGTCATGATTACTGTAATAATGTCTATGCAGGCCTACCTCACTCTTCTCTAAAACAGCTGCAATCACTTCAGAACATCGCCATAAAACTGCTCTGCCATGCCCTCCGTTCAGACCATACCACTGCATTATTAAAACTATCCTAGTTACCCGCTGAAAAACACATTACTTACAAGATAGCTCTTTAAAAAAGTTAAGGCACTCTGAGTAAGTCTTCCAGATTATCTTGCACGTCTCACCATCCCCTATTCTCCCACAAGGATCTTTCACTCCATTAACGACCACTGCCTTGTCCTTCCTAACCCTAAATCTGCTCATTACAAATCTACCAGATATAGTGCTTTTTTATTTCCTTTCCCCTTTTATTTGGAATTCTCTCCCACTCTTATGCAGTGCATTATCTCAGAAATCCTTTAAAGCAAATCTGAAAGCCTCTTTCTGCAAGCAGGCTTTTGAGGACCCAGGTTGACGGGATTTCCAGCTTGAGATTCAATCTTACCCTATCCACCTCTCTGCCTGTCCCTTTACCCTGCTCTTTGTATGAATGGTTATCGTTGCTGCTGAAATTGGCATTCCTTTCTTGATTTCTCGAGATTGTAGTTTTGTAAACCTCTCTACTCTGCCTTGGCAGCTAGAGTGGTCAAGTAAGTCTAATTAAACTATGAACTATGACCCTGAAATTTTTAGCATTAAATCTGAGTTTCCAATTGCTGGACCATTCTTCAATCTTTGCCAAATCCCTCCACATACTATCCATGCACTCCAGGGTGTCTACCCTATTACAACATTTGGTATTGTCCGCAAAGAGACAAGCCTTACCAGACAGTCCTTCTGCAATATCACTCACAAAGATGTTAAAAAGAGCCAGCCCAAGGACCGTTCTCTCCGGTACAACACCAATAACATACTTTTCCTTGGAGCAAACTCCATCTACCACTACTCTCTGTCTCCTTCCACTTAACCAGTTTTTAACCCAGTCAGTCACTTTAGTGCCCATACGGGCACTCAGTTTATTTATCAGTCATCTGTGTGGAACCGTGTCAAAGGCTTTGCTAAAATCCAAGTACACCACATCTAGCGCCCCGCCCATATCCAACTGTTTGGTACCCAAAGAAATCTATCAGGTTTGTCTGAAAAGACCTGCCTCTGCTTCGGGTCCTGCAGTCCATTCGATTCTAGAAACCTCACAATCCTCCACTTTATTATTATTATTATTTGTAGCATTTGTATCCCACATTTTCCCACCAATTTGCAGGCACAATGTGGCTTACATTTGCCGGAATGGCGGTTGCCATTTCCGTGTAACGCTTTAGAAGCGTTTCCATTAGTTTACTCACCACCAAGGTCAGACTAACAGGTCTGTAAGTCCCAACCTCCTCCTTACTTCCACTCTTGTGCAGAGGGACTACATCAACCCTTCTCCAGCCCTCCGGGACCACTCCAGACTCTAAGGCAGCATTGAAGAGGTCAGGCAACGGAGCTACCAAGACTTCCCTGAGTCCTTTCAGCACCCTCGGGTGTGTCCCATCAGGCCCCATTGCTTTGTCTATGTTCCAGAAATTAAAGTAAATTTGACTTCTGTGAATTTTTTATCCACTGGATGGTACTACAGATTAACAGTACTCCTCATTATCCTAAATTCAATACATAGCAACAAGCCAGCATATTAGCAACACTTATATCCACTGGCATCACTACATTGATCTGTCACTAACTGTAAATTAAATTATGAAGTTCCAGGATGGAGATTTTAGGCCAGTCCTAGATTTCTGACAACCCCATCCGGTTGTATTATAGGACCTGCAGTACTGGTTTCAATGGGTAGAATTAGGGACTGTTTTTGGATGTAAGTTACTGCCCAAAGTCTTCTTGGAAATGGGTAACTTGACAACTCTGCTACATGGGCTTCACAGTCTGTCATCATAATCTGTTTCTAGGTGTACACAGAGGCTGACTTCCTCTTTTTCTAGAAATTACCAAATTGCTTTCCTGCCTTCTTTGTTTTGTTTTTATAATTTTTACATTTGAATTTAATTGGAGGTCGTGCAGGGAGGGGTTGTTTCAAGATCAAAACACAAGAATTCTTCAGTTTATCAAAATTTCCCTTTTACCCTCCCCTCTTTCAGCTACAAGAACACACAAAGAGAACATGGATCAACTGGAGCTAGAAATAGATCTTACCAGTGTACATTTCCTGCCTCTGACAAAGAAGTCTATTAGAACAATCCGCCCTTCCCCCAACAGTTTTATTTCTTCACCGTTACTAATATTTAACTTTGTATCCGAACTGAACATTAGACAATGACTTCGTTCTTTAACCAAATTGTAACATACATGGTAGAGGTGACCAGAAATCACCAAGACGGATTTTTCCCAACAATGTGAAACTCAGAAACTAATTCAGTGCTAACACTTCCTATATAATAAATCTCACCTCCAACGTTCTAATGGGCCTGCCTGTGTCCGTGGCTCCTTCGGAGTTACTGAGCTAAGCTCCATAGCCAGGCTGACGTCACCGGAAAGGACACACCAGATTGGCTGCAACATAAGGAGCAGGAGCCCCTTCCCACATCGCGCATCACCAAAGCCCCCCCCCCTCGGCGCACCAACGCCCCCTCCTTGGCGTTTCAACCAGCTCCCTAACTTCCAGTTCAAGGCCCCCTCACGTCCCTCCCTCCGATTTCAACACCCCCCTCTCCGCATTACTGACCCCTGAACCCCCCTGTCGCGACCCTCTCGACCCCCCTTACTGCTGAGAACCCTCCCCCGCTGCCGTCGCATACCTGTGCTGACGGGGGACCCAAACCCCCGACAGCCGAAGTCCTCTTCTTGGCTGCCGCGGCGTTGCTTGCTGAATGATCTGATCAAGTTTCTGTGCGTGCGTCTGACATCAGACATGCGTACAGAAACTTGATCAGACCATTCAGCAAGCAACGCCGGTGCAGACGAGAAGAGGACTTCGGCTGTTGGGGGTTGTGGTCCCCCGTCAGCACAGGTACGTGACGGCGGGGGAGGGTTTTTGGCGGAAAGGGGGGGTGTCGAGAGGGTCGCGGCGGGGGGTGTTGAAATCGGAGGGAGGGGGGAGTCTGGAACTCGGAAGGAAGGGAGGGAAGGAGGGAGGGGGGCGTGGGTCTCGGAGGGGACAGAGCGAGACAGCGAGGGAGGGTGGGGGATTACCTTGCCAGCGCCCGTTTCATTGTCTACCGAAATGGGCCTTTTTTACTAGTTTGCTATAATACTATGTATTGTAGCAATGATATCAGTCCTGGAGAAAACAGAAAAAAATTATTCTAGAGCAGTGTTCGTCAATGATGGCCCCCAATGTCCTTCTGGTTTGTTTGGTTTTTTTTTTTTTTTTTGGGGGGGGGGGGGTTCCTGCCTCTCTACGCAGACTCAGGACAGAAAGGGGAAAGTGGATTGCAGAAGAGCCACATGCTTGAACGACAAGGCATTTAACAATAGACAAAGTAGACAAAAAGATAACGCATTTAAAAATGCTTACAACCTTGATTATAGCCCCAATGAAGTATGAAGGTGGGCTGTGGGGATGGATGTCTGACACATACTGCTTAGCAGTATCATGTCCCTGCATGGGAAGATATTTGGTAGCTCTCCTTTAGCTCATTAGAATCCAAAGTGGCCCCAGCTTAAAAATTAATGAAGACCACTGTTCTAGTACAATATAAGCCTTCCAGATCACTCAGGTCCCTCTTCAGATGCTGCACTGCAACCCATCATAGAAGTATATTAATGACAACAGCGGAGAATTAGCTCAGTGGTTAGAGAACTGGATTGCAAATCAGGGAAGCCAGGGTTCAAATACCACTTCTCCCACAGACGCTTTTTGTAACCTTGGGCAAGTCACTTCACCTTTCACTACCTCTGGTACGACGAGATCAAGCCAGTCTGGGCAGGAAATCGTTGAGTTCATATTTGGAAAAGGCAAATAATTAATCTAAAATCCAAATCTAACATTATCCTTCACCTGGGATGGAACATTTTCAAAAGCTAATTATGTAGATAAACAATGATTTATGTGAATAAACAGGGCTCTCTGCAAATCACCTTCTCTCAGTATGGTGAAGTATGCATATATTATTAGCTGCATTTAGGGAAGGTGATCTCACAGATGTGGTTTAGGTGGAATCCTACAATATATGTGAACAGTATTTTTACATCTGCACGTTATTTCCCCACCACAAAGTTCACCCACACCAAAGGTGGGTGCAAATGTCTCTAATGGAAGTAAACACATGCTCTCTTTGAAAACCGATGCAAGGTTCAAGAGTAAAAAGTGCCAGCAGTCTTTGTCTCAATGTGGGTCAGTTTTGAAAATTGCCTTTTGGAAGTCGGTTGCAAGAATGTCTGCAAGATGACAATACACTGAAGGACACTGAGTGCCTGGCTGGACACATGGAGGCTACAGAAACCCACTTCATTAAAGTTGTTTGGTTCGGTTCTGGCTGGAAGTGCTAAAGTACAGCCGCCAAATATCTTCCCCTGCAGAGCCACGCTACTACTCAGGACTCACCAGTGTATGCAAATGGCATCCATCCCTTCCAGCCTGCCTTTCCAAAATATTCACTGAGGGTATTCTGGAGTGCATTCTCTTCTATTGAGAAATGCCTTTGTCCTTAAAGCATGTGATCTTCCCCTCCCCCATCCATTTCCCCTTTCTGACAAGCTTGGGTAGAGAGGCAGTAGTGAACAAAAAACAAAAAAAGGAATGATGGAAGCCACCCTAGAGGTCTCCAGGGACCACCACTGGCCTCCAGGCCTTACACTAATATAGAATAAGAAGCTGATCAGGACTCTACTCATTGACCACATCATCTTCCAATAAGGAAGGAGGAGACAGAGTAGATAACTCCTAGATCAAGGTTGTCAAATTCTGCCCCCGAGGACAACAAAAACAAACATCTGATTTTAAAGTTATGCATCATAAATATTTATGAGATACCTTCATAGAGTTGGTGTGAACTGGGTTTAACTGCATAGGTTTATCCTGCAATCAGATCTCTGTTATCCTAAGGGGAAAATCCGAGACCTAGAGCTTTCATAACAACCTCCCCAGTGACAAGACCTTCTCCCTGAAAAGCCTCAGGATCTAATGCAGCAGGAAAGAGTGCTGCTTCCCCCCCAAACACCACCTCTCGCACTCCACTGGCAATCTACTCTCTTCTAAGGGAACAAGACTGGCTGGCATTTTTTATGTTAAACTTTGTCAAACAGCCTGTTCCTTCTGACTGCAGTAACTTATCACGCACATCTTTCTCCATTCCATTTCTCACTTTCTCTCTGTAGAGTGGAGGAGTGGCCTAGTGGTTAGGGTGGTGGAACTGAGTTGGATTCCCACTTCAGGCACAGGCAGCTCCTTGTGACTCTGGTCAAGTCACTTAACCCTCCATTGCCCCATGTAAGCTGCATTGAGCCTGCCATGAGTGGGAAAGCACAGGGTACAAATGTAACAAAAATAAAATAGATACTATTGGAGATTCTACATGGAATATTGGAGATTCTACATGGAATGTTGCTACTATTGGAGATTCTACATGGAATGTTGCTATTCCACTAGCAACATTCCATGTAGAAGGCTGCGCAGGCTTCTGTTTCTGTGAGTCTGACGTCCTGCACGTACGTGCAGGACGTCAGACTCGCAGAAGCAGAAGCCTGCGCGGCCACATTGGTGATCTGCAAGGGCCGACTTCTAGTGGAATAGCAACATTCCATGTAGAATCTCAAATAGTAGCAACAGTGGAGGAGTGGCCTAGTGGTTAGGGTGGTGGACTTTGGTCCTGGGGAACTGAGGAACTGAGTTCAATTCCCACTTCAGGCACAGGCAGCTCCTTGTGACTCTGGGCAAGTCACTGAACCCTCCATTGCCCCATGTAAGCCTGCCATGAGTGGGAAAGCGCGGGGTACAAATGTAACAAAAATAAAAAAAAATACACATATTACTACTCCTTTCTGTACTAAGCCTATATGTGTCTTCATTTCTTCCCCTCTGCCTTTGCACCACCTGTCCAACTTTCCTTGCCTCAACCTGTATTTCCCCCTTGATCACTCTTTATTTGCATGATACTCTAAACCAAGGTACCAAACAAACGATGTCAAGATAATGGGGGAAAAAATCTGAGTAAGTGGGATGACTTATTAGGGTGTAATGACTATTTCTGCAAAACTTTTGTAGTTACTCAAGGTTGCGGCCAGCTCTCCCCAGATAAACCAAACCAGCTGATCTTGTTCTTGCTTTGCTCCACTGTATGTATTTGATTGTGTAGTAGGAAAATCTGAATTACAAATTCATGCTTGCAGCGAGGCAAAATGAGAACTGCATCAACTTTGTTTGGTTGACTAGGGGTAAGGTGGAAACCCTTAGTTAAAACTGGCTCTGGAAGTTGGACCTGTTTTCACTGCTTATGCAAATACCAAGCAGCAGCAAAAGTATAATGATCTAGACATTGCTACATGCTTTTTAGTTAATGTCCTGTTGAGACTTTAATAAGCTATTAGAACAAGGGTTAATATTTTCCGCTCATCCTGGCCAAGGGAAGTGTCAGCAACCGCCTGTGCTGAAACGGATTTTGAAAGTCACAGAAACTGATGTCTCAGAGTAATGAATGCAAGAGGAAGTAAGGATGCTAGCCTGGAATTACATAAACTGTGACAAATGCCCAGGGCTTTATGAGTCAGTGTTGAGTTGTCCTCCCACATTGACCCAAGTCCAAGAGGGAAAGCACTACAGTCACCTTCACATTGTCCTGTCACGCTCCTCTCTTCCCCTCCCCCGGTCTAAGAAAAAGAGGAGAGGGCAGATCTGTCATCATTTTCTATGTTTAGGAGCCAAACTAGGGGATAGCCAAGAGTGGGGGGGGGGGGGGAGGGAAAGGATTGAAGAGACAGGCAGATCATAGGACTCTATAAGCAATAACAGAAACCAGTAAAATATGTGAGTTATGCATATATGCCTGCTACCATAGTCATGTTTATTCAATATCTGTAAAAATCTAATCAGTTTACAGCAAACGAGAGCCAAGCAGAAGCAAGCTTCCACAATATGCCTTTCAAGTCCAAAGAGGATTTCATTTCTTTATGTATTTTATTTCAAGTTCTTGCTTTCATGGGAATACGTTAAACCAATCGAAAGCAACTGGAAGTGTTAACTTTCATACAAATTAACCCTCTCTGGAGGGGATAAAGGAGTTTCCACAATACTAGGGATTTTCCACTGCATCCATAGAGCCAACACTTATGGTTACAATAAACAGCAATTATTCTCATTCCTTGCTCTTCCATTCCATCCTCTTCCCCTCCCAAATACAGGACAGTCCAGTTCTGGTTTTACTCCCTTGATATGAAATCAAATGGAAAAGGATGGTACGTCCACATCCTCATAGAATCTCTCGTTTACAGGACACCCAGGTCTCTCGTTCTCTCCCTTGGGGCAGTTATGCACCACAGTGATACTGTACTAAATAAACATGCCTCATTTACAGTAGTCTGTTGCTTTTTTTAAATTAGGCATGGCCTACCACAGTATAACCTGGGTCTTGTCCCAGCTATGCAGCTAGTTCAGGGGTGGGCAACCTCAGTCCTCTAGGGTCACAACCCGGTCGCATTTTCAGGATTTCCCCAATGAATATGCATGAGCATACAAATGGAGGCAGATCTCATGCATATTCATTGGGGAAATCTGAAAACCCGACTGGGTTGCGGTCCTCGAAGACAGAGGTTACCCACCCCTGAGCTAGCTTAAGGGCTATCATCTCATTTGATAAATAGGGAACAGGAATCCAGGGTCTGGCAAAAGCAAGCTCTAGACAAGCCTCGGGGTAAAGGAAATCCCAGACACAAGTAACTGGCTTAATGCCAATATCTGTTCCTCCCTAACATGATGGCTGCTGTTCTAAACGCACTATCAAGTCCCATATATTCATGCCTTCTTCACTGCCATGTAGATCTAATATCACAATCGGGATTTCCAGATCTGATCCCAAAGCATTTTTACTCCCATGGTAGAGATGAAATTAACAGCCACTATTGGAGTGGAGGACCTGGCACCTGAACAGCATAAGCTTCTGAAGGCCAAAATAAATGAATGCAATTCTTAGTAGTACTTCACTGCAGGTAAGATAACCCAAAGCAAAGAGACCTAGAGCCATTCACCCAAGAGTCACTGGCACAGCCAGAGATATTAGAAATGAGACATGGGATTAAATAAGTGATTCATTTCATGTAACAAAGTAAGGACGACAGGATTCAAACTCACTCCCCAGGAGTTCTGGCCTTGTTGTTCTGTGCACTGACCAACTACAATTGTTCCTCAAGGGCAAATTATTCACACATTTCTGAAACAAACACTGCCTGTCCTTCTTTCTGCAAACAGCTGCATGCCACCATATTAACCCAAGCATGTGTTCCATTGCACCTCATGATCTGAGATTTCATTTGCCAAAAATAAATACCCTGGGGTCACTTATTTTATCATTCCAAGCTCAGGCTAGAGTCTAATTTGCCAGATGGGGCCCCAAGGAAAAGTTGCATAGTGTTGAATGGAGCCGTTTTCACATGCTGGGTGATGGGAAAACAAATCATGAATGCCAAATCTGACCAAGGCTTATCTCAAAATCAGTCAAACAAGCTACTCTTTAAAAACAAAAAAAAACTTTATAAGTACCCCAACTAAAACAATGAATATCACTTACATATTTTTTCCTTTTTTTTTTTTTTAAATAGGATGGTGGTTTTGAGCAGACTAGCACAGCCAAATACATGCACATAGTATCAACGTGTGTGCATCAGGATGGCAAGGAGACAGCTAGACTACATCGTGGAGAGAGGCAGGACAAAGTCACCTTCACAGAACAATTTCTATGTTCAATGTAAGCTAAACATTTGTGAGAACGGAGGCTCTCTGCAGTAGGGATTCAAATGATTTAATACGCACAAAGTCAACACTTTCAACTATTTTCATTTTAAAATTATAGTTTTCAATCCTTGTTGTGCACATCTAATTAACTGCCTTTGTATTTCTTTCCTTATCCACTGCATTTCTATTTTCATTTATTTTTCTCCTCCCTATATAATCTCACACATTCTCATTCCATGCTCCATCTACTTACTCCCCCCGTCCACTTGTATCCCTCAATTGCTCCCTTCCATTCTGCTTGCTGTAGTCTACTCTCCCTCTCATTCAGCAGTGCAGGGAACTGGGAGTCCTGCTTATAACCAGAAGTATTATACAGAAGGACAACTATAATGGGCAAAGGGAGATACATTATAAATAAAACCCCCACACGTAGATGTACTGAAATACTTCATATGTGTGGCTTTTTGTTTATAATTTATATCCCTTTATTCATAATAAAACATGCAGATTTTTTTTGGGGGGGGGGTGGGGTTTAGAAAAAAGGGGGCTGGTAGATTCACTGAGTACAGGAATGAAATGGATCAAAGAGAAAATTAATTTAACACAAATGGATATATTACATTACAGTTTAAATAGTTTTTAAAAGACTGAGGAAATACAGACAGAAAGTTCTGAAACAAATATTAACCTCTACCAAACTCTGGCCAGAACAACCTGTTTCTTTGCCCAGCATCTCACCAGAGTTCTGATGTTGGTTTCCAAGCTGTGGGCTCACTTTGGCCTCATTTCTTGAGATGTTGCAAGGAATAACTACTGATGTACGGACCAGGGCTGAAGTGCGAACATAATGGCCAATCTTTAGGGAGCCCTTTCACCACCATAATATTGGTTAATGGATGATCCTTCATTCCCCCAACTTTATCCTCCTGCTGTACATCTACTGTCACTGATAATACTTGCATGAGTGTTTACATGAATCTTTGGCTCATCTGGTATCTAGTTCCTGATCTGTTATTTTTGTGTGTTCCCCATGGCTTATTTTGTATGAATTTATTTTGCTACACACCGTGTTGGACATTTTGTGAAGGGTTGCAGATAAGTATTTCATTTACTTACATTTGATTAAGGTAGAGAATGTTGTGTAAAGTAACAGCAGGGTCCCAACTCCATAGAACTAACAATCTGAGTTTGACTGCACAAGGATGTTTAAAAAGGCACTTCAGCTTACATGATTCAAGCCAACTGGGTACAAATGCTCCCCAAGGGCAAACAGCACTAAAATTATACATATATGTGCAATATAAACACACCAACAAGCTAGAAAAAAACACTGTTCTACCTCTGCAGATCCTATTTAAGCTGACACTCCGACAGTGACTTCAATATTTTCTGCACAGTACCAGAGAGGACCTCAAGTAAGTACATAAGTAATGCCACACTGGGGAAAAGACCAAGTGTCCATCGAGCCCAGCATCCTGTCCACGACAGCGGCCAATCCAGGCCAAGGGCACCTGGCAAGCTTCCCAAACGTACAAACATTCTATACATGTTATTCCTGGAATTGTGGCTTCTATAACTTTAATACTTATTTTATCTTGCATGACCTGTGGTGCTAGATTTTCCATACTCTTCCACCATCAAGGAAGATTTCAACGAAGCTGAGTTTCTGAGAAGTCCAGGCAAATATAACTAAGAAACCTGCTTGATGTCACCATGTAGCAGCTGGCAACAAGAGTGGAAATTTGGTTTGGGTTTCAGAAATATCACTGTTGCCATCCAAATATGAGACTCTTTCCTAATTCAGTTCAGAGTCACCTTCAAACATAAAGGGTGCCAGAGGCATACAGGAATCTCACACATCTAACTGACTTATCTGGTCTGCAAAGCTACACCCCTGGCTATGAATAGTAGTGCCTTTCCTCTATCAAAACACTTACTTGCACCTAGGTCAACGCAAACCTTTTGGGCACCTGACAGACGTCACGGCTGTAGCTATCCAGGGTTTAAAACCACACTCCCAGATACAGCTGTGTCGAAACCATGAGGTACATCCACAGGTGTTGCCTTGAGCCTGGTTCCCAAAACTGGTCCTGGAGGCACCCCAGCCAGTCAGGTTTTCAGGGTATCCACGATGAATATTCATGAGAGAGATTTGCATGCACTGCCTCCACTGCATGCAAATCTCTCTCATGAATATTTATTGTGGATATATTGAAAATCTGACTGGCTACTGGGAACCACTGCCTTGAGGCATTCAGCCACACTTGAGCAGAACGATGCACCCGGTTCAGCATCATGAACTGCTATGTGTTGACAACCCAGTCCTAACTGTTTAATCGATGGCCTGCAATGTAGAGGCATCACCACCCACACTGTGCCTCCAACAGCAAAAGACGCAAAAGAAGTCTAAGAGCCATATCTATATATAAAAATTGGTCAATCTGCTTCCCTGGATGGATGGCTGGGTTCATAACTGTATGCAAATGACGTATACATAATCGGCTCGCCTCCAGCCTTCCCTTCCCTCTCAGTGTCCCACCCTCGCGGAAAGAGGAAATTACATCAGAGGAAGGCGGAACACAGAGAGAAGGGAAGGCTGGAGGCGAGCTGAGCCTGCCGCTTTCAATGACGCCGCTGCGACTTCAGGTAAAATGGATGGAAAGGAGGGCTGTTGTGAGAGAAGAGGGCGGGCAGGTGAGGGCTGGGGTTGAACTGTAACTCGGGTGCTTAAAAGGGGGGCAGGTGGGGTGAGTCACTGGACAGGGAAGGAAGGGAGGGGAGACTCGCTGGACATGGAGGGGAAGCCAGGGGAGAGACGAGAAATCGCTTAGACGAGAGCCTTCCTAGGGCCTGTTTCATTTTTGGAGAAACAGACTTGTTTTTGCTTGTACTAAACGATTTATTTTATAAACACCAAGCATTACAAACAATATTCCCCAGACTATTGGGAAGCTATTTCTCAGAGATGTGACACCTGTGGGCTAAAACTTCTGATGTGCGTTACCATGTTAACGCATATTAGTAAACAGATGCCACTGCACAAAATACTATTTGTCAACGTGTGTTAGCAGTCTTAGAACACAATAACTCCTTTTAGTAAGTGTAATCCTTAATTTCCTGGTGGTGGAGAACAACAGCCTGTGGATGAGACGCTTGAAATTATGGTATAACAATGACTAGCACCTCGATAAGCAATAGCGACCTCTGAGGCGGCCGCCACAGTTACCTCCAACCTTCTCATATAAATATAGGACTTGGCGGCAGATGACGACTGCCAAGCTCATCCATTTTTGCCCATATCTCTTATTTCTGCAATGCTGCAGACTCTACTCAATCTTGAGCTGTACCCTCATTAGCGGTGAATCTTCTGCTGTTACTTTCTTACCGCAGAAGACAATCTCTGCCCATGAAAAGACCCGACAGTAGTCCATTTCACAGATATACAGCCCACCCATCAATCAAATCATGAAAAATGATTGAGCGGTGCCAAACACAATACAAACGACCCTTTCCTGGGCACAAATGAGAGTTTGCTCAATACTGGGGTTGCTCAGCTAAGGAGCCGGCTCAATGAGCGCCGACAGTATTAGATCTCTCTCATTTCTGCCCATTCCTGGATACTCCATACGTACCTTCGGCGCTGTCCAGGGGGTAGGCAGTCCGGTCACTCGCCGGATCTACGGCGGTGACGGTGGCTACGGAAGAGGTAACCCCGGAGATATCGCCAGAGCCCTCGCTGGCATCCGGGACGCTCTCGCGCGAGCTGAAGCGGACCCGCGAGCCGGAGTGGGAGCTCAAGTCCGGGCTGGTGTCGGACAGGCCCGGAACGTCGTCCATCCTGGTCGGCGTCACGGTGAAGCGGACGGAAGCCATTTTGGGCGGCATCGTGTCAAAAATAACGAGAAAACAACAATATCCCTGCAGACGCTTTCAGGCCCGGACAAAAGAAAGAGAAACACAATTACAAAAAAAAAAAAAAAAAAAATTGTTTCTTCTACTCAACTATCACAATAATAATTTACAAGTCCATTTTTTTTTTGAGTGCTCCAACAATTTTGGTCAATAAAAATGATGATCAGAGTCTGGAATAACACAAGAACTGGTCTCAACTTAAGTCCATAAATCTCTCAGGGTGATCAAAAAAAAAAACCCCAAAATGATTACATTAACAAAAAAAAAATTATACGGATAAAAAAAAAAAGAGTGACCTTGCTTCACCCAGAGCAATTCTAGTTAGGCATTGTCTTCTGGGCTAGAGCGTGAGAAACAAACAAAAAACCCGCCAGATACGTATCTCTCCTATCTACATATGTGCGTATATTAAATATCTAGATATCCGCGTATCTCACAGCCGATTAGCGGGGGAGGGGGGGGGAATACACCAAGGGGATGCGCGCGCAGCTCCCGGCATCTAGCATCCAATAGAAACCCACCTCTGGGCACGCGAGCCGCAAGCAGGCATAATAACCGAGAAACGCACTCGAACCCTGGTGGTGGGGTGGGGGGAGGGGCTCACCGTTACATCCCGCCTCAAGAAGACACTCGCCCTAAAAAAAAAACTGTTTTTAAAATCGGTACAAAAAAGGCGTCTAAAAAAGTTCTTTCATTCTTTTCCTTCGCGGCGTCTCCCTTCCTTGTCTCGTGCCGGTCACTCACTCACTCAGCCGGCCGGCAGTCCGTTAGTACCAGGCGCGCACGCGGCGTGTTGCTGACTGAAAGGGGGCGGGGGGAAAGGTGGGGGTAGCATCATCAGCCGGCCGGCGGCTCGCGCTCCCTCCTGCGCATCAGAGGCTGCTGCAGCGGCAACATCGTACTTTCCCTCTGCTGCAACTCGAACTATAAGTAAGAGCAAAAGCGCGAGCTCGCCTCGCGCACGTCGGGGGAAAGGGGAGGGCTGAATGCGCGCGCGCGCCCACCGCCCTCAAGGCATAGCAGGACAATGAGGCAGGCGCGCGCGCCGCCCCCGGGCACCAATGGTAACAGGCGCCCCTGCATCCTTTTTTCACCGCTAACAATGATTGGTTAAAGAGGGACACTCGCGCCACGCCGATTCCCTTCCTTTCAGTTCCCCAAACTCTCCCCCTCCCCTCCCCTCCCAACGTAACTGTCTTAAGAAGAACACGCAGATTCAAGCTTAGCTGTCAGAGCTGTCTCGTGCGCTGTAGAAGCCCCGCCCACAACAACAAGAAAAAAAATTCCCTCACCACCAACCAACCAACCAACTCGTGAAAGCGAGTCACGCAACGTCCGGAAACGCGACCTCTTCAGCCTAATTTGGAGGAGGGGAGGGGGGAAAAAAAAAAAAAAAGTCACGCGACGCATGCGCATTTCAGGAAGCAATCTACAGAGGTGGTTTTCTTAACACTTATATATAGCGCTACCAGGCATACACAGCGCTGTACACCATACACATCAAGACAGTCCCTGCTCAAAAGAGCTTACAATAGTGTGCATATTTTTTTTACAGGTCACATTTTCTTCTTAATTTGTTTTTAATGCATCTCATTCAAGCCACTCTGAGAAAAACTGCACTGGCTACCAATCAAAGAATGCATCACTTTCAAAATCTGCACGACTGTTCATAAAATTGTTTACAGCAAGGCACCGGGATACATGACAGACCTCATCGACCTGCCATCCAGAAAAAGCATCCCGCACATTCCTTAATCTTCCCTTCCCAAACTGTAAAGGTCTCAAATACAAACTAACGCATGCGTCAACCTTTTCCTACCTGAGTACACAATTCTGGAATGCGCTGCCGCGCAATTTAAAAACGATCTACGAACTAGCTAACTTCCGGATTCTACTGAAGACTCGTCTCTTTAACAAGGCATACAATGATCAACAAATATGAACTCCTGTACACATATCCAGAACTGCCTCCACCAGTGGCATAGGAAGGGGGGGGGGGCGGTCCACCCTGGGTGCACGCCGCTGGGGGGTGTTGGCTCCGCACTGGTGCACTGCCCTCTCTGCCCCGGAACAGGTTACTTCCTGTTCCGGGACAGAGAGAGCAGTGAATCAGCGCGGAGCCGACACACCCCAGCAACGTGCAGTCGGGGCGGATCGGCCCTCCCGCCAGTCCCTCGCCGCAGGTATGCACTCCGGGGGGGTGCGCCGTGCTGCATCCAGGGGGGGGGATGCGCAGCGGCGACCCGCCCCGGGTGTCAGCTCCCCTCTCTACGGCTCTGGCCTCCACAACATCTACTTGCCAAAATATTAACATGTTTTTCATTATCATGCTACCCAAGATCCTTTCGCTATTACTAAATGTATATTTTCTTATATATTTCTTATTATGTTTGCTTGTTAAAACACTATCATGTTCCATCATTATCATGTACCCAAAGTCCTTCTGTTAACACTAAACGTATACTCTCTCATGTATTTCCACTACTCATGATGTATTGTAAGCCACATTGAGCCTGCAAAGAGGTGGGAAAATGTGGGATACAAATGCAACAAATAAATAAACACCACAAAATCAACACGATCATACCTAAACCTCTGCTACCCAAACAGCAAAGGACTCAAATACAAATTCACCTATGCATCCAGCTTTTCCTACTTAAGCACACAACTATGGAATGCACTACCAAAAGCAGTAAAAACTATGCTCAAGCACCTAAATTTCCGGAAAGCACTAAAGACAGACTTGTTTAGAAGAGCATACCCCACCGACCCAACATAAAAATACTTGGATACCTGTGACACAACATAACCAAAGTCCGTAATGGACATTACCTGACTCTTCCTCACCCTTTCTAATCCCCCCCCCCCCCAATTATACCTATCACATTCTACCACAACATTACCTTGTGTATTCGTTATACATTGTATTTGTTCAGACCGGAACCAGCTAACGCCGTAAACAGAACTATGTAAGCCTGCAAAAAGGTGGGGAAATGTGGGATACAAATGCAACAAATAAATACATTAATTAAAAATCTCCATAAATTATTCCATGCTGTGTTACATGTCTTCCTGGGGGTTCTAGAAAAGATATTGGAACAAAATTAAGTTATACGTGTGATGAGTTATTTTGTCTCCCTTACGATTTTTTCCTTCACACTTAACAGTTCCTGGACCTGTTCTGGTCTCATAATGTGTTACCCGCTTTGAACTGCAACACATTAGCCCGATAAAAGACCGAATTATCATTATCTCTGAAGTGGGCTGAAACAGCTTATTGTTGGTCAAATTACATTTTATTTGGATTTGATTTTCCGAACTTGAACTCAAATAAATATATAAACTTTTTTTTTTCACTGTGACAGCAGAAAATAGAAAAGAAAAGAACTTTTTGGTGCTTTGACTGGTTTGTTTGAGATAAGATTTGATCAGCTTTGGCATTCACAATGTGTGTTCTCATTATTCCACTGCCTGAAAAACTGCTCCATTCCGTTCTATTCACATTTTCCCTGGGGCAGCAGTTCTGGTCTGGAAGGCTGTTAAAGGACATTTTTCTACAGGGCTTCATATGGCAAAATAAGCTAATGAGAATGATTAACTGACCTCCAGGGTTTGTTATTTTATTCTGGCGAGTAAAATCTCAGATCATGAGGTGTAGTGGAACCATGGCCAAAATGGAACACGTGCCTGGGTTAATATGGTCAATCTATTTAAAGGGACCGTCTCTTCCCGATGTGGGGACTTAAATCAAGCAGTCATTCATTCCTGTCCCAACCATCCCAATCTTTAGCATGTACACAGTCCAAACGCCACATTTAGATGTGATCGGCGTTTGGACTGTGTACATGCTAAAGATTGGGATGGTTGGGACAGGAGTGAATGACTGGGTTAATATGGTGGCATGCAGCTCTTGGCAGAACGAAAGGCAGGCAGTATTTGTTTCAGAAATGTGCGAATAATTTGTCCTTGAGGGGCAATTGTAGTTGGGCAGAACTACCAGGCCAGAACACCTGGGGTCTGAGTTTGAATCTTGTCTGTCACTGCATCAAATGATCCTATGCCTCATTTCTAATATCTCTGTACCACCGATTCCCTTCTGGAATCTTGGGTGATGAGCTCTAGGCCTCTTTGCCTTGGGTTACCTCACCTGTAATGAAGCACTACTAAGAATTGCATTTATTTCTATTGACTTTCAGAAGCTTACACTGTTCAGGTGCCACGTTCTCCACTCCAGTGATGGTGTGTTTCCATTTCTGCTCTGCCACGGTAGTAAAAGTGCTTTAGGGCTGCAAGTCCCAATTGTAATATTTCCAGTTTCAGCATGGCAGTGAAGAAAAGGTGAATATATGAAAAAAGAAATGTATTAAATGAGTCCAATGGAAAGCTATCATCTTATATTATTTTATTTACCGACTTTTGTATGTACATGTTCAAGTGGACTAACATAGCAGCTTCACTAACTTTTCCCTGCTATTAATAACATATCTATTTGTTTATATAAATATATGTGCAGATATATAGATGTTGAATAGCAGCGGAAACCAAGGAGGTTTTTATCCAACCTCCTTGGCGAACCCATGGAGCCATTTTTGCAAGTGCTGACAAGTGCACTATTGATTTGAATGCGACCATCCCTCTGACCATCACAGGAGCTGTCCAGTCCCTGGTGCTGAAGAATGGCTGTAGTAAGCCCCCCCCCCCCCCCCATCTTCATTAGTAATTTTTTTTTTTTTTTTGGGGGGGGGGGGGGGGGGTCTAACAGAAGTTCCAAAAGCTGCAAAGACCAAATCCAGGGCCTACATACACACAAACAACTGTGATTTTTAAATCTGCCTCTCTGTTTTAGGTTACTTGAATTGTGATCATTAAATACATAAACCAGTTTTGAGACCTAATGTACTGTTTCCCACTATCCCATAAGCATGATTAATAGGTGATTGCAGTGGAAATGGGCCCCTCATACATCTAGCATTTACCATAACGCATCATCATTACAATTCAGTGGTTGCTGAGTAATTTATTCTGGGTGTGCATCTCTCTCTGCCTTGCTTTTCTTTATTATTGGTACCAAAATTGTATGTTGAAGGGTAGGTAACCTGTCTCTGTATTGTGAAACCATGTTGTCATTGCTATACACATCAAACTTATAAAGTAAAGTAAAAAAAAACACACCATTATACAGAGATTAAGTCTGGCCTTTTCCTCACACGTGGCTTTATAAAACGATCCTATATCTGCACACGACTATGGAATGCATTACCAAATGCTATAAAGATAACGCATGATCTGTTAACCTTCCGGAAGTTATTGAAGAGAAACCTATTCAAAGAGACTTACAACAAGAATCCTTCATAAAAGTCTGACATCAAAATGCACCAAAATGAACTGACATTGGTCCCTTTAATTGCAATGAAATCATTGAGTGTTATACCTTGTTCTTATATACCTGTTATAAATTATCTATTTATTTACTCCTATTCACTTTATATTTTATTTACTTACTTCTATTTACTTGATATTTTTATATCTTAATTTATAACATCACTCTGTATGTATCATTCCGTTAATGGCGATCGCCATTGCGACATAATGTAAGCCACATTGAGCCTGCAAATAGGTGGGAAAATGTGGGATACAAACGCAGCAAATAAATATTTTGACAGCGATTCATGTGTTTTTTGTAACACACTTAATTTTAGGTGGATTACAAGTATTTTAAATAAAATAAATTTGAGAAATGGAGTAGATGACAGTTCAGAGGAATTTAAGAGCTAGCTTGTGTAGGGTTTCCAGGCCACATGGACAGGGTTTAAACTCTCCTGAGTTATTTTGTAGATCTCTGACAAAATCATACTGGGTAATGCGGGGTGGTTGATCTGTTAGTTCACTTTAAAGGCAATAAAAATAAATAAATCAAAAGAAAATAAAAGAAGGTGATATCGTTTTTATTGCACTAACTGAATGTTTGTTTGTATTTTACAAGCTTTCTAAAGTTTGTCCAAAAATGTATTAAAATCATTCTGGGAAGGAAGGGAAGGGCCTCATAAAATCATGCCACTTGTCATCTGTGATTGTTGCATGCTTTAACAACTGAAGGGCTTAAAGCAAGTCCCAGCAGGCTCAGATCTCCATCAGCATTTATAAATTATGTCAACATGCACAAATAGATAATATATCCCAGACTTCTGGATAAGGTGCCTCACAGCCGGACCATGACGTTTCCAAATGTTTACTCATAGTGCCAGGCTGGCTTAAGAATATTTTCCATTGCAGCACAGTGGCTGGCCTGACTCCTGCTGAATTTAGACCCTGTGAACAAGTTCCCTTCTCAGATGCAGCCAAAGAAGGTCCCTGTGTGTGGAGCATGCTTCTCACCTGGCACAGTCCTGAGGAGAGGAAAATGTCATACTAATAATCTGATGCAAAGAATGACAAAAGCACTTACATTCTTTCTGCCATTTCCTTAAAAAGGTACCTGGTCAAAATAGCCCTGACTTAACAGCCACTGTCAAAACAGCCTGCCCACATTATAATCCTTGACAAGTTAGCCGCATGAGAAAAGGGCCCGATCAGGCTGCCCAGAATATGGGACTGCATTTCTTTCCTAATAGTCTTACCTTGGCAAACAGGATAAGGTTGGTAAGACTATGAAAATGATGACAATATATTAGCATGGAAGAATAGTTTCTTTAAATAGCAGAACAGATCATTAATACCAGTTTGTAGCTATAGAATTTTGTTTTTGTATATATGCTCTATGCTGGTAGGAGTCTTCATCAGTGAAGATTTCACTTGTAGTTTATTATAGTTTTTGTGATGTGTTATTTTTTTCTTAGGGGGCTATTTTGTCAAGAGTTGTTTTGTGGGAGGGCCATTTTGTCAAGGGTTATTTTGTTACAAGGCTTTTTTGTCGGGGCTATTACGACTTGGGTGCCCCTTAAAAAGCTACTTCCGTTTATTGGTAGAGTCTAAATACCACCCCACCCAGAAAGTGTTTTTATCATGTCGATTAAAAGTTCTGTTATCAGATCAAAGGGTTGGAGGTGAGTGTGTACGAGGTGGAAACATCTTCATTTCAAAACGCCAGAGCAGCGGGGGATGTTCTGCTTCAGCCCCTTCCTTCAATATGCCTCTGTCAGTGTAGATCCTTGTGTTGTCTTCATTGTGGCAGGGGAGGGAGGGGGTGTCTGTAGGAAAAAACAGCCACAGAAATGTCACTAAGACAAATAGCCCCCCAGACATGCTGACCTGGAGCTCGGCCTGAGGACTCTACCTAGGCAATAGTGTTTTGTGAAGGTATGGATGGAGGACCAGGTGGTGCTTTGCCTTGGTATTGCAGCCTGCTCACTTAATCATTGTTTAGACTGAAGCAATAATGATTTATACACTCTCCATTTGAATAAAGAGTTTAATTTACCCAATACGAATCCAAAAAGAATCTGTGGTATTATATTCTGTGAACAGTCTGTGGTGATCAAGTGAGCAGGCTGCAATACCAAGGCAAGACACCACCTGGTCCTCCATCCATACCTTCGCAAAACACTATTGCCTAGGTAGAGTCCTCAGGCCGAGCTCCTTCGGTCGGACAGTACTACAAACCGCCCTAACATTGGGGCAGCACTTGGGGAAAATCCACCGCTTATTTCTGGGATAAGCAGCATAAAATGTATTGAACGTTTTCGGGATCTTGGCCATTGTTGGAAACAGGATGCTGGGCTTGATGGATCTTTTGTCTGTCCCAGTGTGGCAATACTTATGTACTTATGGCAGTATGAGGCAGTGGGACCCAAACTCCTATCACTATCTCCATTGTTATTCTCTGACAGAGCTGGGGGAGGGGCAAGAAGTAGGTCAACAGGAAATGTGTCGCTGTAGTGTACACCGCTTCAGGCAGGCCAGACACTTTGTGGCTTGTATTTTAGAGGGATACCTGTCCTGAACTACAACTCCATGCATGCAGTGTGACAGGCAGAAACCAGACCTGCATCAGCCTTATCTGGAAAAAGGAGCAGACTGTTCAACCCTACCCACATCTTTTATAAATGACTGTAGTGGACCAATAGGGCCATAATCCTGCAACCCCCTGGAGGGGGAAGAGAGAGGCTTCCTTGTACCCTGGCAATAATTACCAGGAAAAGAGTTTGACCAGATTCCCCGCTTACAGCAACAGTGACACCCAGTGGTCACTCTTTGAATGGCGCATCACTTTTATACAGTAAAGCAAATTTAGCAACAGCGGAGGACGGCTCTGAAAACTGAAGTCCATCCTTACCTCTCAACCCTCATCTCCCCTTATGTTCCTACCCGTAACATCCGCTCTCAAGACAAATCCCTCCTTTCAGCACCCTTCTCCACCACCGCCAACTCCAGGCTCCGCCCTTTCTGCCTCGCCTCACCCCATGCATGGAACAAACTACTACTACTACTACTACTACTATTTAGCATTTCTATAGCACTACAAGGCGTACGCAGCGCTGCACAAACATAGAAGAAAGACAGTCCCTGCTCAAAGAGCTTACAATCTAATAGACAAAAAATAAATAAAGTAAGCAAATCAAATCAATTAATGTGAACGGGAAGGAAGAGAGGAGGGTAGGTGGAGGCGAGTGGTTACAAGTGGTTAAGAGTCAAAAGCAATGTTAAAGAGGTGGGCTTTCAGTCTAGATTTAAAGGTGGCCAAGATGGGGCAAGACGTAGGGGCTCAGGAAGTTTATTCCAGGCGTAGGGTGCAGCGAGACAGAAGGCGCGAAGTCTGGAGTTGGCAGTAGTGGAGAAGGGAACAGATAAGAAGGATTTATCCATGGAGCGGAGTGCACGGGAAGGGGTATAGGGAAGGACGAGTGTGGAGAGATACTGGGGAGCAGCAGAGTGAGTACATTTATAGGTTAGTAGAAGAAGTTTGAACAGTATACGAAAACGGATAGGGAGCCAGTGAAGCGACTTGAGGAAAGGGGTAGTATGAGTAAAGCGACCCTGGCGGAAGATGAAACGGGCAGCAGAGTTTTGAACCGATTGGAGAGGGGAGAGGTGACTAAGTGGGAGGCCAGCAAGAAGCAGATTGCAGTAGTCTAAAGGAGAGGTGAAAAGGGTGTGGATGAGGGTTTTGGTAGAGTGCTCGGAAAGAAAGGGGCGGATTTTACGGATGTTGTAAAGAAAGAAACGACAGGTCTTGGCAATCTGCTGGATATGAGCAGAGAAGGAGAGAGAAGAGTCAAAGATGACCCCAAGGTTTCGAGCTGAGGAGACAGGGAGAATGAGAGAGCCGATACGCCAGGCCCCCTCCCTGCCCATCTTCAAATCCTTGCTCAAAGCCCACCTCTTCAATGTCGCCTTCGGCACCTAACCACTACACCTCTACCCAAGAAATCTAGACTGCCCCAACTTGACGTTTCGTCCTTTAGATTGTAAGCTCCTTTGAGCAGGGACCGTCCTTCTTTGTTTATTTTGTACAGCGCTGCGTAACCCTAGTAGCGCTCTAGAAATGTTAAGTAGTAGTAGTAGGTTATCGAAAACACATATGCAGCTTGAGCAGCAGCAGCGCAAGCTTCACTCATCTGCACATATAGAACAGTCATTGGCAATACAGAGCACCCTATCGCAACACCAGTATAGAACACACAGTGGCAGAGCAAGCTCTCTCTCTCTCTTATTGACTCTGTTCTGGAACCAAAGAACATTCTGGTTCTGTTTCTGTTTTCATTCAATTAGCATCGGATGATTTCTTCAGCTTTATCAGGTGCACCAGCCCCAGACTGCTCTCCACCGCAGCCATCAGAGCTAAAGGCAGAGGGACAGACAGACCAAGTGAGCCATGGATCCCGTGGACACCTGCCCTTCCAGAAACAGTGGTGAGCATTCATTCCTCCCACCCCACCCTGTCTGAAAACTTGTAGGTTGGAGGGTCCAGCCAGGATCCCGCAGGAGAAGCTGGTCCCCCAGACTATACCATGACTGTTCAGGAGGATGCTGTAACACAGAAGAAGAAGAAAAAAAAACAACGAGAGTATAGTTATAATTTGGGACCAGTTTGGGTGGGTACCTCCTAGCAGAGAATGATAAGGACACATCCGTGGTCTTTTCTACAAACTAAACTTGAAAATGGACATCATTACTCTGCCTTCCTGCTTGAACATCTTGTCTGAAACCAAATTCTGTGGCTGAATCAACGGTGCAATGATACCTACACCCACCCCCCTCCACCTCCATTTCCAAGGAAAGAATATGTCATAAGGTTTAAGCCATAGCATCACATCCCTCAGTCAGTCAGGGCCGCCGAGAGCCGGGGCCGGGCCTGGGACAAGACAACCCCCAGGCCCCCCCACCCGAGGTCGTCGCCCACCTGAAGTTGCCGGGCCCCCCCTCCACCCGCTACCGGGCCCGGAACTAACCTTAAGTCTCCTTCTTTCACTTGGCGCAAGCAGCAGCAGGGCAGACCTCTCCTCCTTCCTTCCGTGCCCCGCCCTCGCGGACGTTACGTCAGGCGAGGGCGGGACACGGAAGGAAGGAGTGGCCTGCCCTGCTGCTGCTTGCGCCAAGTGAAAGAAGGAGACTGAAGGTTAGTTCTGGAGCGAGGCGGGCGGGCCACACTGCAGCGGCGGCGGCGCCGGGCCCCCCCCCCCCCCCCGGAGGCCCGGGCCCAGGGACTTTTGTCCCCCCTGTCCCCCCCTCTCGGCAGCCCTGCAGTCAGTCAGAGATTTTCAGGATATCCATAATGAATATTCATATCTTACTTCTAACGCCAGTCAGAAAAATCACAAATTTCATTAAACTTTTATAATATTTTCTTCTTTACTGAAATATTTTATGCAATAAACACTTTCTTGTGGAAATATTTCCTGTTTATACTGACACAAATCAGCCTACATATGTATGTTATAACCTCATACTTACTAAACACCAAGCATTACCACCATTCATACTTCAATGGAGCTCATTGCCCCACCCTTTCTTTTTACTCAAAATACAAACGCAATACAAAAAACCATCCTAAGCATAAACAGATGTCCTGAACCAATCTGTAACAAAGTCACACTTTTAATTTAGCAAGGAGTCTTCTGAAGAACAGTGCTGCATTTGTAATCCCCAAAAGTCTTATCTTTGAGCAGTGCAATCTTGCAGGCTCCTTATTTTTCTATCCGCTTCATGGTTGGCTGAAGAACAGAGATAAGCCTCACAGCCCAAGCTCTGTGATGCTGTAACACAGCATTATCTCTTTAACATAAACCTCTTCAAGCCAGGGTCGTAGCCAGACATCAACGTTAGGGGGGTCCGGACGTCAGACTGAGAAACCAAAAGAAGGAAGAAGACTTTGGCTGGTGGGGGTTGGGGTCCCCCCGCCAGCAAAGGTAGCAGGCGGCGGGAGGGGGGGCTGAGAGGGTTGCCGGCAGGGGGGGTCCAGGGCCAAATATAAGGGGGCCCAGGCCCCCGTGGCCCCATAGCAGCTACGCCCCTGCTTCAAGCCCAACGCGTTTCGCACTAGGCGTCTTCAGGGGCTCCAATTCTATGCACAATAGCAAAACAGGAATATAAATTCCCTCCCCACATATCAACAATATACCACATTCAATATACTTAAAAGCTATATTCACCTCACTCTCTATGAGCTCTCATATCTCTGGGCAATTGCCAAGATGGCTGCCTCCATGGAATGCCGGAAGTGACATCAGCAAAGCGGTGTTACCGCAATACAGGTTATACTCTCTCGTACCCTGTTGCTGTCTTTTATAGATTCTCCCACTCCACTTCTTTGTTCAAACCCGTAGGTGTCACTGTTCTCCAATACTCACTCTGCATCATTCTATGTAGCACATTGCCTTTACTTAAATTTATTTGTAATAGCACTACAAACCTCAAATCTTCTAACCTATGTTGGTTATTCTGCCACCAGTGTTTAACAAGTGGTGTATCAACTTTGTGAAGTCTAATATTGCTCAGATGTTGTGCAATGCGATGTTTTACCTTTTTCACTGTTTGGCCTATGTACATTCATTTACATGGGCAAACAATCGCATCTATAACATAGGATGAATCACAATCTGTAGAGGACCATAACTGAACAAATCTAAAATTGCTTTGGTTAGGAATTTCAACACTACAGGTCTCCAAAGCATGTGAACAATATGTACAGCCCTTACACGTATGATGTCCACGCCCTTCAGTCTCAAGTAAATGTGTGTGGGTTGTTTCAATTTTTCTCTTAAATTTTGTCCACGCCTGAATGAGAACCGAGGACTATCTTGAAACACTTTATGGATACCTAAAATACCCCAGTATTTCTGTATAATTTGAATTAACTTGTTTCGACTGTGCTGCATAGGGTAAAATGCATGTCAACCGATCATCTGCATGTTCATTACCTTTCTCATCATTGGAGCCGACTCTGTGGGTGCTTGAGCACCCCCAATATTGAGAAAATTCCTTGTATGTGTCCAGGGAGGGGTTATTTTCATTGGCCTTAGCACCGCCAATAATTTTGAAAAGTTGGCTCCTATGTTTCTCATGAATACTCATGAGATAAATTCGCAAAGATTGGAGATCTATTATGCAGATTTAGCTCATGCATATTCATTGTGGATATCCTTTAATTCAGACTGGATCTCAGGAAAGGTTTGGGAAGCCCAGGTTTAGGCCAAGGACCACAGTGCAAATTGCTAGGCAACAGCAAAGGGATGAAGGGGAAATGCATGCTAATTCAGTCTTCATTCTCTCCGAGCTGTAGTGTTCAGCTATTGCCTCCTATAGTCCATAAACATTTTCTGTTTTCTCTCTTCTAGACAGAACATCTCTTCTGGAGGAGAAACAGGAAATGGCTCTGGAACCAGCTTCCTCTGTACCCACAGTTGTGTCTCAAGCTCAGATCACATTGGTGCGGGAGGGCCTGGCATCCCAGGAGATAGGGGATCGCCCAGGAAAGCCATGTCTTCCAGGCCAGTCGGCACTGTTCACCCCAGCCTCCAACTCTCTGATCATCACGGGGGAGTCAGCCAAGGTCATCATGAAAGTTAAGGCTCTAGGGCCGTCACCGGCTGAGGGGCGGGACCCTCGGCCTCAGACCTTTGTGCTGACGCCAGCAGCAGCTCGGTGGGCAGCACCGGGGCAGGGTGGGGAAGTTGCACGGCTACTGCCCACAGCAATGGACCTGGGCCAGATCTTGCACGGCCCCAAGCCAGTTCTGCTCACCAAGGCCAACAGCGGTGGAGGGCAGGCCTCAACTCTGGGGGAGGAAATGCTAATAAGAGTCAAAGACAGGCCTCCACAGATCGGGCCCCAGGCCGCCTGGAGGATGGCAGGTGTGCCCACACGGCCCCAGCTTCCACCAGGCGGGGTCCACACTGGGTCCTTGGGGACATGTCACTTTCCTGCTCCTCCAAGGGTGTGTATGAGAACTTCAGAAGATGGCAACAGTACAAGACCCTGGCACGCAGACATTTTCCTAATAGCCCAGACGCAGAGGCCGTCTCCTGCTTCCTCATGTGAGTTTTGGGGAGGGCCAAGCCAGGGGAGGGTGGGGGAAAAAAGGAGAACTGCCCGTGGCTGAGGTTATATGTGGATGTGCGGTGTTAAGGGAGAATTGTCATTCTCTTAGCAGTCAGTAGGGCGGCGTGTGCCGGTTTGAAGGAGACCTGCCCTTACGTCTCTAAAATGGCATCAACCCTAGTGATGATAAAGGAAGACCTGCCTTTCTTCTGCTTTTGCTCCCCAGCCCTGTCCTGCGCTCCCTGGCTCGCCTGAAGCCTGAGATGAGAATCGAGGAAGGCGTACCCAGAGCTGTCCAGGAGTGGCAGAGAATCAGCAACTTCGACCGCATGGTGTTCTACGAGATGGCAGAAAAGTGAGGCCCTCTCCCTCCCCATTTCTCTCTGTGTTCATCCATCTATCTCTCTCTCTCTCTCTGTTTCACAATTTTTTTTTAATATTTGAAATTTATTGAAGAAATTTTAATAAATGTACAACATGAAAAACATAACCCCAACTACAAAAAAAAAAAAAAAAAAACTATAATAAGGACATCAACATAACCCCCAGCAAGAATAAAATACAAAACCATAATACAAAATAGAAACAGGGAACAAGAACCCAAATGGAAATACGGGGGTAGAAAGGGTGCCAAAAATTGGGTATGAAAAAATACGGGGGCTAAGCACCGACTCTATAATGACGATTGCGCATGAAATGGCCATTGTAGAAAACAGTGTAAATCGGCAGACACATCCATTACTTTAGCTGTGAGCGCTTACGCCAGGCGTCAAAGGCTGGCAGAAATGTCTGCGCCTAAAGCTGGCAGTTGTTTCGTGTGTAAGTCATACAATCCTACAACGTGGGGTGTGAGACCTTACCGCCAGCCATTGACGTAGCGGTAAAGTCTCACGTAACCAGGCAGTAATGACCTACACACGTCAAATGCCACTTAGCACGCACCCGATACACGCCTCCAAATAAAACATTTTCAGACGCGTGTATCAGACGCGCACCAAAAATTAAGTTACCGCAAGAGTACCTGGGCGGTAACTCCATTTTTGGCGCGCGTAGACGCTTACACGGCTTAGTAAAAGAGCCCCTTAGCAATTAAGTTAGGTGCCTCATTGGCACTGTTCTAGAACTCGCGTGTCCAAATGTCCACGCTAGTCAAAATTTGTGGGTGGGCAACCAAGTCCAATCTATCTGAATATCAGAATGTTCACCTTAGTGGAGTATTGAGGTTGGCACTTAAAAACTGGAACTAGATTGCTTACCCAACAGAGGCGTAGCCAGGCTCTGTATTTTGGATGGGCCCAGAGGTAAATTGGAGGGGTCGTTCCGTACGTGCCCCCTCTCCCCCCAACCACACCATACCACAAATATCTTCCCGGAGATATTTTTTAAGAATATAGAGGGTTTTTTTTTCACCTACCCCAAATCTCCCTCTCCTTGGCGGCATCCCGACATCTGTGCTCATGTGTCTGAACTCTGTCCCTCCCCGGTGTCAGTTCAGGCATCCTCGCTGCTTGCGTCGGCCCTGCAGGCTTCCATCTGCTGTGTCCCGCCCTCGCTGACATCATTGCCTGTTTCCTGTCTGGCAGAACGCAGAAGATGGAAGCCTGCGGGGCCGGCACAAGCAGTGAGAATGAATCGCTGCAGGTGCCGAGGATGCCTGTACCGACACTGGGGACGGTTGGGGTTCAGAGATCGGAGCGCAGATGCTGGGACGCCAGGGAGGAGGGGGGAAGAGAGAAGTGTGGCGCTGCAGCTGGGTGGGCCTGAGCCAAGAATGGGTGGGCCTGTGCCCACCCAGGCCCACTCATAGCTACGCCACTGTTACCCAATGAAAAAACTGGTCAGATACCCCATCAAGCTGAGATTGGTCTTAGTGCATCCAGTGTGAGGCTGCGTCTGCATCCTAGAAATCATATTTCAGTGCAGGCCTCTGATCTTTCCCATTGTTACAGGAATCTGAGTTTATGTCATGATCTGATGCAACCCATTTTAATTTGTCTAGGCATCTGAGTATAGTGGGAAGCATCTATGGGCATGCTGGGGGTACCTGGCTGGTCCTGTCTCACATCTGTATCTCTGTGTTAATGTTATAGCCACAATCAAATGGGATTTCTTGTCACACTTTTACATTTCCACAGGTTCATGGAGTTTGAGGAGGAAGAAGAGCTTCAGCTGCAAAAAGTGCAGCTCAGTTCCCAGTACCAGCATCCACCAGTGCTGCCATCAGCCCTCAGAATCCCCGATACAAAGCGTGAATCACCAGCTATGGCAGATGTCGCCAGACAGCAAGGTCTGTCCCAGGTGCAGCTTGGGCCTTCCTTGCTGATAAATCTCTGTGCAATGTAAAAATGGCTCCTGCAGAGCGAAACTGGAACGAGAAGCCTAGGCTGTGATCTCACTAAGCACTCACCAGCTTAAATGATATCAGGTGGACCTTTGCATGATGTGAGCTTCACCAAATACAGCCTAGGTTTCAAATTTCATTTACCCTCTGCAGGAGTCAGGACTTCTTGAGGGGACTGGGTTGTGCTTGTGATTTCAGGGCACCTTATTCACTTCTATCCCTCCACTTGACTCCACCCAACCAGTGTACTTCCCCAAAAAGGCAACAGCTAAGACCCCCCAGCCCAAGCGGAGACAGCGCAGACCGGTAGTACGAGCCGTAGCACAGGTGGCGACCAAGGAGGTGCCTCCAGAGGCGGTGGCACAGTACATAGAAATCATGGATGGGCTGAAGCCCAAGACAGCAGAGGACACAGAGAATGCCCAAGACCAGGAGAAGGAGGAGGAGCCAGCGTCTGACCAGGAGCTCCTCAACTACATTCACCATCTCTGTGACATCGACACCTTTGTATCCAAGGTAACAAACAGCTCCTCCTGCTGTCTCCATACTGAGGCCTTCCCTCATTTCCACTGACAGTTCTTCTACTGCACCCTCATTCCTGCCCTGCTGTACAACCTGCTATTCTGGTACTGAGACCCTCACACATAACTCTTCCAGAGCATCTCAGTCCTACCACGAAATGTCCTCTGCTGTCTCAGTTAGCAGGGCTCTCCTTCCTCCTTTGCTATTTTAGGTGGAAGCCATAATTCACCCAGGGTTCCTGGCAGAGCTGTTGTCCCCAGAGAAGGAGAGAGACCCCCTTAGTCTCACTGATGAATTGGAGGAGGAAGAAAACCTAACTGTGGATGAGGTAAGTGGTTTCAGACAAAGGGAAAACTGGAGTCACTTTCACAGAGGGGGACCTCAAGAGTTTAGAAAGCAGTGTAATGCTAAGAGAGGGTACACGGAAGCATGAGAGGTGGAGAACAGCAAGATAAGGGTGCAGAAGGAACACAAGCAGAAGTGGTGTCAGCTCATAGGGTCAGGAGAAGGCTATTACCTGATACATCTTTACAAACTAACACATACTTGGCATGTTCAGCCTTGACCCATGTCACGCCTGTCTTCCACAGCTGGTGCAGAAGAGAATCTTGTCTTCATCAGAAGGAGATACTCCCCAGGACTGCTGCTATGGTGGCCCTCAGTTCACATCCACCCCTTACCAGTCTGATGAGGAAGATGAGGACTCCAAGGTGTATACCAGCAGGAGCCCCGGCTTCTCTGGGTCCCAACAGTCTTCCACAAGTTATGGTATGAAGAGGTCCTCCCTCAGCTCCGAAGATTCCTCCAGACCACTGGAAGCTAAACTTAGCCCTAGGATTCCCCAAACTCAAGGAGGAAGCTTCATCACAAAGATCCAGCCTCAGCCCTACATGGGCAAACGGGCTCTGGAATCTAGCCTCCTGCTGCAGAAATTATATTTGGGCAGTCTGGATTCATCTGCTTCAGATGGACGAGGTCAGAGAGAAGGTCGTGAAGCACGGTGTTCACAAGGAACGCTGCTTTTTCCAAAAGCCTGTGCCATGGTTCCCACGATGCAGATGACTTCCATGGAGAAAGGCCAAAGAAGTGGTAGCATAAGCAAAACAGAGGCATGGGAGACCAAAATGGCACAACATTGGCAGGAGAATCCAATGCAGTCAGCGCTGCTGTCTCCATTGGTGCCAAATGATGAGAAATCCTGGGAAGGAGCTATGGGAATAGATAAAAAAGGTTTGGAAGGAAGTATTAGTACCCTACAGTCTGCAGTCCCAAAAGGCACGGGAAACAATAAGGAGATTCTAGTGGGAAACCTCAATACTGAGGACTTGTCATGCCCTGGTGATCGTGAGGTCATCCAAAGCAGCCAATCAAGAATGTCCGTGTTTTCAACAACCATTTCTCAATTGCGAAATCATAGTCCAGATATAAGCTCCCAGCAACTGGCCCATATCCAGAGTGAGAGAGGGTTGGGACCTCTCATATCACCACCTGACCAAGATAGAGGTCTTCAACTCCAAGCCAGACATCTTCCGAACCAGATCCATCAACCTAAACTTCAGGCTAGTCATCTACAGCTCAAGGATATTCATAGTCAACTCCAGGACAATCATCTTTTAAAGCGTGCCGATCATCCTGAATCTCAGAACAATCATATCCAATCACAGGTCAGTTCTCTTCAAACCCAGACCAAACATCTTCCACCTCTGGTTCATCCCCCTCAACACCAGATTAATCTATCAGTTTCAGGAGCACCAGATCTAACACTGGATTTAAGAGAACGGAGCCAACAGGTACACTCAGGATACTCCTTAGCAGTCCTAATGGATTCAAAATCTTCACTGGTGGCATCACTTACCAAATGTGGTCCAGGAAATGGAATTCAGCCACTAGGCAATGAGATTAGGATGACTTTCACTGCACCAATGGAACATAATACACCAGGTGAAACCAAGCAGCAGCAGCTAAAAGTCAGTGGTTCTGTGTCAGGAGTCACTTACTCTACAGGGAGATCCCTCAGTAAGTTTCCTGTAGAGAAAGGAAGCCAGCAACAACTGGAAAGCCAATGTGATTCCCAGCTGGACCTAGCTCATGCTATGGCTGGATCTCTGACTTACTGTGGTGTCTCCAAGAGAAGTGAGTGCCATGGAAACAGTGATGATTCCCAGGTAGCAGTTGCTCATCCCTTCATATCTTCACCTATTCCACCAAGTGAGCAAGATGGAAGTCAGGAGTGGCCAACAACTCAATGTAACTCAACGCCACACTTGACCTGTGCCAGTTGTACCCCAATTCATTGCAGTGGCCAACAAGGATCTTGTAACCCAATATCAGAAAGAGATGGCATGATTGATCTGCAACACCAGGAGACGACTCCTTCCCGATGCAGTACTGCAAAGGGGAGACAGTGCAAAGAAATATACACCTCCGCAGTTCTGGAGGATGTAGAATCTTCAATCAAGTACGGTAGTGAACCTGAAATCGGTCACTATCAACTAAATTTCACTCAACCTGTTGTGGATCTGGAGTCCCCATCTTCCTTGTCAACAACTGAATCCACTAGAGAAAATGAGGTCTTGAGAGAAGACGTGCAAACGTTTGAGGGCTTTGTGTGTTCCATTAATTCACCAACAAAATCATCTACTGAATACGATGGTGGAGACAAAAGTCAACAGTATGAAGCACAGAACCGTGAAGCCTATATGACTTTGACCTGTCCAGTTGCCTTGGAGTCTGTTGCATCTGGCACACAGAAAGAAAAACCTCATCTGGAGGTAGGCACTCTGGATTCTGAATGGGCTTGTAGGGCTCCTGAGGCTGCTTGCCATATCAAACCTGACATCTGCCAGGAAGAAGATCAAGGTCCAGAGATTAGAATGAACTGGGAATGTTCCAGGGTCACCCTTCCAACACAAGACAGAGATCAAGAAGGGCCACAATTACGCTTGGCTCCCAATGCCAAGGTCCTCATGGACTTCGCTAGTGTTCTTTCACTATCTCCCACTGCACATATGAGCCAAGAACAACATTTGCAGAAGTCCAACAACCTAAGTTCCTATTCAGAGTATGTCCATCAATTGACTGACTCCCCACCTGCATGCAACAGCAACACACTGTTTCAAGACCACCAAGCTCTAATCTTAGATCACCACACGGATTTGCAAAACAGGTCAGCCTCAAAATCCCAGGATGGCTTCAAGGAAGATAAAAAGCAGAGCTTGCCAACTAGAAACCCGCAGCTAAAACAGGATGCCCCGTGTCCACTCACTTCAACTCCAGCAACCAACAGCAGCCACAAGGGGCCTGAGGACCATAAAGCAGAAGAGCCAAGCCCCGAGGAAACTTCAGAGAACCCCAAGGAGGAGCTGTTCGGCAACCCAATTAGTTGCAACACAGGCAACTCCAGACCTTCCAGTACTAATATATTTGATGAAAGTATTAAACAAGAGAGCTGGCATAAGGAGACAGATATGACACCACTGTGCATTACAGCCTTTAAAAAAAACAATAGCCCACACTATACATATGATACCAACAACTCGGAGAGCAAGACAGTGGCTCTAGGTGAGGGAACCAGCAAAGCCGTATCGGAGGCTATTGATTCTGATGTGGAGGTGATGTGTTCAATGGCTCTTCCTCCCGGTCAGTGCAACAGCAGAAGGTCACTGAATCTGAATGAAACATGTTCACCTAGGGGTACTTTGCAGGATGCTTTGGGCTATTTACATTCCACAGTTTCAAGTAAACCTGATCATGAAGATGGTGGTGACCAAGAGAATGGTGATGACATACATTCCTCAGGATTGCTCCACCACAATTCTCCACAAGAAGGTTCAGGGCAAGAAAATAACATTCTTGACTTGTCCTTGGCTCAAGCTCCAGAGGAGGAAAACCTAGAACCTCCAGCTAGTGAAGAGGAGATGAAACCAAACCAACAGCCCAAAGAGCAACCAAAACCACAAATGTCTACAATAAATCAGTCACCAAAAACTGGAGAAAAGAATATCACACTCATGAAAAAAGAGAACCTCAACTCCGCTGATGACTTCAGAGCAATAGATGGTTGGGTTCGACAAGAACAGCTAACCTTTCAAGGGGGAGGTTTCAAGTCTCAGATTAGTGGAGATGAGCAGCCTCCAAAAGACCAGGAGAATCTTCTGCAGAAATCTGGTCACCATCATCTTCCTGGCACTGACTCAACCCCCACCTTGAAAGAGCAATGTTGTCACTCAATGGAGACAAGAAGGGGCATTCAAGCTCCTTGTGCCTCCCATGCGTACTGCCAGTCCAGCAGCCTTTTTCTAGATGAAGGGGCTGAAGCCAGACCTAGGAATGTGAAGTTTGCAGCTCAAGGTGATGACAGAGTGCCTACCAGTTGTGACACACTGGAACAAACCCAGAAGGGCAAAGCTAAAAGGAAATTCTCCCAAGCCAACCTGGACCATGGTGAAGGGGGTTCTGTGGCTAAAATGATGATGCTGAAAACAGGCCAGGAGGGTTCATTGACCATAGCTTCACTGGTCACAGAAGATAAGTTCCAGGAAGACCCAACTGATCACTCCTGGGATTTCAGGATTCTCACACTAACTCGGCATCCGAAGAGAGATCTGGCTAACAGAGTCCTGAGGAGAAGTAAGAGGCTAAACAGTAACTGAACCAGTATCTAGTGGTCCAAATAAATAAATATTTCAGCTTCACCATCTGAAAAAGATACTCATTTGGATTTGTCATTTAAGCCTATATAGCTCATTGGTATAGAGCAGGAGTTCTCAACCCAGTCCTTGTTGGGACATATCAAGCTATCCATAATGAATATGCAAAAGGTAAAATTTGCATTGCATGCAAAGCTATCTCATGCATATTCATTGTGGATACCCTGAAATTCTAACTAGCTGGGCATGTTCTGAGGACCGGGTTGAGGACTCCTGGCCTAGACCAGTGGTTCTCAACGTTTCTTCTGTTGTGATACACCTGATAAACAACGTTGAGACGCACTGGACACTACAATTCACGGATGAACACGTAAAAAAATAGCATTTCATTGTTGCTAACAATGATAAAACAGTGGTGACAGCCAGGGTGGGGGAGAGGGGTGGGCCAAAGGCCTGTAACATTTCCAGTTGGGGCTGGTTGGTGACAGGAGCAGGGATTAGTTATGGAGATTTCAAGCACTGGATTTCTTGGTTTTCAGCTCTCCCCTACCTGCCACAGACATGGTTTATTAAGGAAAGTACAAGTGTACTGTCAGTCAGACTTTTTGGCAACACACGTCCCAGCTCTTGGTGGCACACTGGTGAAGAACCACTGGTCTTGAGGTAACGACTTTTGTTTGGACTCTTGAGACATCCCTGGTTCAGATTACTACTACTATTTAGCATTTCTGTAGCGCTACAAGGCATACGCAGCGCTGCACAAACATAGAAGAAAGACAGTCCCTGCTCAAAGAGCTTACAATCTAATAGACAAAAAATAAAGTAAGCAAATCAAATCAATTAATGTGAACAGGAAGGAAGAGAGGAGGGTAGATGGAGGCGAGTGGTTACAGACATCATCATCTTCACATGGAAATCCGATTGTCAACACTGAGAACACACGGAAGGAGGACAGACATTGGGGGGGAGGGGGCAGAGCCTCGTCAGAGGAGGGGGGGGCGGCAGTATGTAAACAGAGCGCAGTCTCCCCCCGTACTTACACAGCTCCGAGTAGCGGATCCCAGATGAGCCCTTCAGTTCATCTACAGAGAGGCTTAAGACACTCAAATGTACTAACTGGAGGACAAACTGAAATAACTTAACAATATCCTGAAAAGCCAGGTGGTCCCTGAGAACTAACTGGTTGAAAACCATTGCTATAGAGAAAAGAAGGCATGAGCTGGTGAGGGCGGGTCAGGTGGGGAGAAACCAGTTTGAATTTTTAGATGTTGACTACTCACCTTGCTCATAGCAAGTTACACTGTAGCCAGACAGCAGATTTTGGGTGGGCCTAGGCAAGAAGTGGGTGGGCACCAAGTGTTCTACCCCCCCCCCCCCCTCCACACACACCCAAAAAATATCTCAGCTGGCGGGAAATGCTTCTCTCCACCTTGGCAGTCTGCAGCAGGCATGCGCTAAAAACTGAGCACGCGCAGGTGCCAGGATCGTGGAGAGTAGCGTGTTCGTTACCATCATGGGGAAGTCTTGTTGGGTGGGCCTGAGCCCTACGAGGCCCACCTGTGGGCTATGCCACTGGTCTGGGTACAGTAGATACTTCCCTGCCCAAAAGGGGCTCAGAGTCTTAGGTTTGAACCTGAACCAGTAAAGAATGAAGTGACACATCTAAGGAGCAGCAGCGGAAGAAGCAGAATTTGAACCCCAGGCCTCCCCGTTTCTCCACCCTCTGTTCTAAGTACTTTCTTCTCCTACAGTTGCTGCTGGGCAGGTCCTGTGCAAGCCATGTCTGTTTCGATTACAAGAACCAATAGTAAGAAATAAAGTGCGAGGTGCAGGGTGTTAGATGAAGCAACGGTTAACCAAGACACCAACAGCGATATCTTTAGAAATGCAGAGGAAAGACCAGTGGCATAGCTATGGGGGGGCCTGGGCCCCCCAAATTGGCTCCGGGGGCCCCTGGTTTGGCTGGCGGGGATCCCTAACCCCCGCCAGCTGAAGCGTTTGTTCTACGCTGGTCTCACATTGCCTGGTGCCCTGTCCTGTTTTCAGTCGCTGTGCCCCCCCCCCCCTCCTGTCAAGGTCTGGCTGCGCCCCTGGGAGAGACCACAGCGAGCAGAAGGAATCTTTCTTTAGTAGTTTAAGCCGACTGGATGGGCCAACTGCTCTTTGTGTGCCATCGTCATCTTGTGTTCCTACCATCAATCCCTGAGAGTTTGTGTGAGGGAAGCTTGCAGCACTGTGTCTAACATAGATGCCAAGTTACCCAGTTCCAGGCTGCAGACACTTTTTGCCAGTTCTGGTTTTGAACTTACATCTCAAAGCATTGTGGGATCTGTAGTGCCAGATCCTGCCCATTGAAATCAGTGTTGCAAGTCCCATAATGCACCTGACACGGTGGTCAGAAATTTAGGACTCTCCCAAAATCTCCAGCCCGGAACTGGGTAACTTTTTTGTTTGTTTGTTTTTTTGTACCCCGCGCTTTCCCACTCATGGCAGGCTCAATGCGTCTTAGGTACTTATTTGTACCTGGGGCAATGGAGGGTTAAGTGACTTGCCCAGAGTCACAAGGAGCTGCCGGTGCCTGAAGTGGGAATCGAACCCAGTTCCCCAGGACCAAAGTCCACCACTCTAACCACTAGGCCACTCCTCCTAAACTTGGCATCTCTGACTGCCATTGCCCCAGCCGTTCTTGTCATTCTTAGGATTCACTGGCCCAGCCCTTCCAGCGGAATGATTCCAACAATCCAAACACAGTTCCACTGTAAAACTAGAGTTCTTTTTTATTAATAAAACCCATGACAATAAACTTGTGGGTCATTAGCATACAAGAAAAGACATGGCATTGTACATGGAGAGACAGCAATAAATAGAATTATGTTTCTTTCAAGTCCGGAGAGGGAGGAGTGTGTCTGCGGAAGGCACTGCTTAGCAGGAGTGTAACTAGGTGGGGCCAAGGGGGCATGGGTCCCCGCAGATTTAGCCCTGTCCTCCCTGCTTTCACCCCCCCCCTGCCGATCCTCCCCCGACACATTCGATCCCCCCTTCCGCTGCCGCCAACCCTCCCCCGCCACCGTCGTCAGGTGCCTTTGCTGGCGGGGGAGGGTTGGCGGCAACCCCCACCAGCCGAAGTCCTCTTCAGCGCCGGTCTCCGGCGTGTTGCTGATCTGGATTCTGTTTCTTTGAGTCCTGACGTCCTGCACGTTCCTCAAGACTCACAGAAACAGAATTCAGATCAGCAAATGCGCCGGAATCGGAGACCGGCGCTAAAGGGGACTTCGCTGGCGGTGGTGGGGGGAGGGGGGTCGGAAGGGACGGGGGAGGGGTGGCGGCGCCGAGGGGGCTAAAATGTGCCCCCTAACCTCGAGCTCTGGACCCCTCTCCCATCGAAGTCTGGCTATGCCCCTGCTGCTTAGGAAAAAGGCTTACTACTGCACTCCCCATCCTTAGAGCCCGGATGAACCAGACTTTGTAGTCCCCCTCCCAGTGCATTCTGGACTTGTAGTTCTATGTTCCTTTACTTCATAAGAACTGATCTCACAAGATAAATTCAAGCCAGACTCAGTCCCTGAGGATCTGAAGCCTCCTTGCTGTGAGCCTGTTGCAAAGTGACTGGCTGAGCTGGTTACAATTATCTCCATACAGCACATCTTGAGACCCACAGAACTACTGCTCCCATAATGCCCTCCTCTCGCAATAACCCAGGTTATTGGGCAGGTAGGATTGTGGTCCTTCAGTTGGCTCCTCCCTTCTCCCGTGCCACAGCAGTTAGCTCCACCCCCCTCTCCCCATTCCAGTGCATTCTGAGACCTGTAGTTCTCTTGGGGGAGGGGTGGTGAATGAACATTAGACGTTCATTGGAAATTGGAGGTGGAGGACACTGGGGATCCTTTTAAGACCTTTGAACAGTAATTTTTTTTTTTTTAAAGTCACCAGCCCCATGTGCCACCTGGGCGCTGGAGTCTGAGAAGCAGGGGCGTATCTGGACTCCGGCGGTAGGGGGGGCCAGAGCCAGAGGGAGGGGGCACATTTTAGCGCCCCCCCCCGCCGCCGCCGCCGCCGCCGCCGCCGAGCCCCCACCGCCACCAATGACTTAGTCTCTCCACCCCCCTCCCGCCGCCAACCCTCCCCCGCTGCCGTTCTTACTTTTGCTGGCGGGGGACCCCAACCCCCGCCAGCCGAGGTCTGCTTCCACCTGCCGCTGCCTTCAAACCTTCTTCTTCAGCCGGCGGGGGACCCCAAACCCCCGCCAGCCGCCCCGCGCTGTTTAAAATTCATCTTCGGCCTCCGTGGCCGTGCTGCTGGGATAGGCGGCGCTGTTGAAATCCACTTCGGAGTCTGACGTCGTTGTACGTTGTACGTGCTGCGACGTCAGACTCCGAAGTGGATTTCAACAGCGCCGCCTATCCCAGCAGCACGGCCACGGAGGCCGAAGATGAATTTTAAACAGCGCGGGGCGGCTGGCGGGGGTTTGGGGTCCCCCGCCGGCTGAAGAAGAAGTTTTGAAGGCAGCGGCAGGTGGAAGCAGACCTCGGCTGGCGGGGGTTGGGGTCCCCCGCCAGCAAAAGTAAGAACGGGCACGGGGGAGGGTTGATGGCGGTAGGGGGGCCAGGGCAAAATCTGCGGGGGCCCAGGCCCCTGAGGCCCCACGCAGATACGCCCCTGCTGAGAAGGCTTATTAATTAATTGAAAACAGACAAATTTCAAGACCCTGCAGACAAATGCACACCCTTTCCCCTCCACCCCTATCTCATTACACCTCCCAGCCAAGTTACCCATCCCAAGAGGGAGACTTCTTGGCCAGCCCTGGATTTCTGTCCATTGTGGGACCTGCAGCATTGATTTCAATGGATAGAATCATTGACTACAAATACACTACTTTGGGATGTAAGTTTAAAACCAGGACCTACCAAAAAAGTCTCCATCCTCGAACGGGTAACTTGGCAGTTCTGTTCTTTATCCAATACAAAGAAATTACAGGAATCCAGAAACCTTTCAAACCTCCTCAGTGTCTTGGCCAAGGATATACTTGCCTAAGATGGATTAAATTCATTTTAAAAACTTCCCCTTTAATCACAACAGCGTAGGGTTGCTAACAAGATCCAGGTTCGTCTGACAGGGTTGATCTGGGCTTACCCCATTGCATGCAGGGACGTGGTTCTGATTCCCCCACTGAATTCCCTAAGAAAAGCAAGGTTACAAATCCCTGCATGCCGTGGGATAAGCCCAGGACTGGATCGAACCTGTCAGGCGGATCTGGATCTAGTTGGCAACCCTAAAGCGTGGTTCGGATTTAAGCAGAAGGGACTGGCAATGCACAATATTCAAATCAGAAATGCTTTCCATTCTTTCTGATGAGAAAAGTCCCCTTGGAAGAACAAGCTCGTTGGTTGTTGCCCATGTGTAAGTCATTGCACTGACACTCCCAGCTCAGATTTGCACAGCTTGTCAGGATCCAAGTTCTTTTTTTCACTCTGTTACTGCAGAACGCTAATGGAAGAGGAAGCTCAGGATGTGTTCCATGCTGTACATAAGTACATAAGTAATGCCACACTGGGGAAAGACCAAGGGTCCATCGAGCCCAGCATCCTGTCTACGACAGCGGCCAATCCAGGCCAAGCGCACCTGGCGAGCTTCCCAATACGTACAAACATTCTGTACATGTGATTCAAGGCCCCTTCTAGTGGCAGATACCCCTGTATAAGAGTGATCTCTGCTTTGAGGCTGTTAGCATTGGGGAAAACTTTAAAAAAACAGCAACACCACACCCTGAAATTCCTCTTCCATTGCTACGTTGCCGTGAATAAAGCAATGTGAATCATGCAAGTTTGCAGCTGGGCATCACAGGGTAGATACACATACAAAGGAGTCATTCTTACAGAGGAACTTTCAGCAGCAGCAAACACGATACTCTTACTAAAAGCCAGCATTCTTGATACTATCAACATATATATGCAAGGGTCCCTCTTATGACATAAGAGTACTTGTTGCAGAGCCATTATGATTAGCCATTTTGAAAAAGGGTGCGGCAAGCAGAGAAGGAGAGGAGAACCTTAGTCCCCAAAGCTTTCCTCTTCCCATCCCGTCTCTGTGAGCAGTTCATACACTGGCAGGCGGTGTACACCAGGCCTTTTATCATAAGAGGGTGCCCCTGGGCAAGAGTTTCGCGGGATAAGGGCTTCTGCATGATGAAGTGTCAAACCCATGGCATCCTAAGAGCGGCATCCTGTCCGTCTCCTTCGCTAAATGGGAAGTGCACGACATGGTGAAATTCTGGCATAATATCCTTCCTCCCCGCCAGGAAGGTGGGCGAGAGTTTTCAAAGCCACCCAGAGGATTTCGCTCCGTCTTTCTTCCACTGTTTTTCAGATGAGTCCAGGGAGTTCAAAGGGGAATATGAACGACAATTTAAAAAAAGCAAATCTAGAAAGTCGCCTCCGTGTCTCCATTTTTGCTTCTTGAGGGTGGATGATATGATTTAAAGATCGTGAAAAGGAATCCCGCCCTGCCCCCAAAATCTTTATCATTTATGGTTCTGGGAAATTCACATTCTAGTCTCAAAAGCCGAGTGCAATGAATCTATATCTATATATATATATTATATATATCTATTTATACTGATCTCCCTTCCTCGTGAAAAGTTGGTCAGTGGTGAAACCTGCCCTAGTCCAGGTGTGTTTGAACATTTTATGAAAGGTGGAGCTGGGGAGAAGATTGCAAATCTGACAGAAAACTGCAGGAATTCCTCAGTTTTCTCACGTAAAAAAATTTCTCTCTGCCACAACGGAAAATCAATTAGAAACAGATTGACCCACGCAAAAGGTTAAAAAAAAAAGCATTGCTCCCCCCCCCCCCCCCCCCCCCCACAACTACCCTCACAAATAAAACCTACATTGGAGCCATTCTCCAGATATGTAGAATTCAGTGGCAGGCAAAAATGCAAATCAGTTTAAAAATAGATAGATAGATGTATATAAGTTATATCACTTTCGTTATAAAAGAAAAGAAAATAATATTATCAGTAAAGTGTCTTTAAAAAAAAAAGAGGTGAATGCTCCACAATGTGATTTTAAGATCCGGAGTCAGCGTGTATGTTTGAAGCCCTGAGTCGGAGGGGTGCAGGAGGGTAGATGCTGGCGACAGCGGCGGTGTCACAATCCCCAGGAGAGTTCCGCCGTTACGTTAATTATTTTTCTCCCCGTCATAGCGACACGGGCTCAGCTTGCTTTTTGGTGTCCAGGCCTGCGCCCATTCTCCAAGTTAGAGGTTTGGGTGCAGGTCCCGTTCGGCCAGAGAGCGGAAGAAGCAGTAGCAGCAGTGGGAAGCTCTGGTCTCTGGGAGTGGCGGTGACGCTTCTTGGCCCTCGCCGGGGGCCGTAGGTAGTAACAGAAGAGCTGGCGGTAGCAGGGGTGGTGCAGGGAGAAGTCTAGGAACCCATCTGCAAGGTGGAGAGAGAGAAGGATAGGCATGAGATGGGGAAACGAGGCATTGCTAAAGGTTCGTGCTACCCCAGTGCAACCTGGGACCTGTAGTCCTGCAGGAAGACACCTTGTTTGTTTCATTTGTACCCCGCGCTTTCCCACTCATGGCAGGCTCAATGCAGTAGGCAATGGAGGGTTAAGTGACTTGCCCAGAGTCACAAGGAGCTGCCTGTGCCTGAAGTGGGAATCGAACTCAGTTCCTCAGTTCCCCAGGACCAAAGTCCACCACCCTAACCACTAGGCCACTCCTCCACTGTTGCTACTATTTGAGATTCTACATGGAATGGTGCTATTCCACTAGCAACATTCCATGTAGAAGTCGGCCCTTGTAGATCACCAATGTGGCCGCGCAGGGTTCTGCTTCTGTGAGTCTGACGTCCTGCACGTACGTGCAGGACGTCAGACTCACAGAAACAGAAGCCTGCGCAGCCTTCTATGTGGAATGTTGGTAGTGGAATAGCAACATTCCATGCAGAATCTCCAATAGTAGCAACATTCCATGTAGAATCTCAAATATTCCATGTAGAATCTCCAATAGTAGCAACATTCCACGTAGAATCTCCAATAGTATCTATTTTATTTTTGTTACATTTGTACCCTGCGCTTTCCCACTCATGGCAGGCTCAATGCGGCTTACATGGGGCAATGGAGGGTTAAGTGACTTGCCCAGAGTCACAAGGAGCTGCCTGTGCCTGAAGTGGGAATCAAACTCAGTTCCTCAGGACCAAAGTCCACCACCCTAACCACTAGGCCACTCCTCCACTCCTTGCTCTTGTTGAAAGTAGCAAAGTTTGGGGAGCAACAGAAGAGGCTGGTGGATGGGTGTCGAGTGGTAGAAGATTCCCACCTTTTGATAATCCCACAGCGCTCATTCCTTCGCAGATCTCAGCAAACACCTTCGAGCTTTCCAAGCAAGGCGTCCCCAGAAGGCAGCGAAGGATGGTGGTGAATCCCTCTTCGTATAAATGCGGTCCGTTCTCATCTCCCTGCTGTGTTTCGGCAAAGAGCTAGAGGAGAAGAGGTGAACAGCTTGTGAAGGAGAGGGGACACAGACTAGCAGGAGAGAGACGGACAGACTGACAGACACAGAGACGTGGAATACCTTGAAGGCCAGCTCGGCTACATCCTTAGCACTCCTCACTGCATCAAGAGCAGCCAACACCAGGATAACCTCGTGGAGATCAACACAGCCACGAGCGTCCTAATCCCAAGAGACAGAGAATAATACATAAGAACATAAACATTGCCATACTGGGACAGACTGACGGTCCATCAAGCTCAATATCCTGTTTCCTACAGTAGCCAATCCAGGTCCGAGTATCTGACAAGATCCCAAAAGAGTAAAACAGATTTCACGCTGCTTATCCTAGAAATAAGCAATGGCTTTTCCCAAGTCCATCTTAATAATGGCTAATGGACTATCCTTTTAGGAACTTGTCCAAACCTTTTTTTAAATCCTGCTAAGCTAACTCCTTTGACCACATTCTCTGCCAACAAATTCCAGAGCTTAATTACATGCTGAGTGAAGAAAAAAAAAATATCTCCAATTTGTTTAAAAATTACTACTTAGTGGTTTCACTGTGTTCCCCCAAGTCCTTGTATTTTGAGAAACAGTAAACAAGCATTTCACATGTACTCATTCAACTCCACTCAGCATTGAGGATCTTAAATAATTTGGCAGTCAAATGCCAACATGTCAAGGATGAGCTCTGGATGTCATCAAACTATATAATCTTGGTCATTCCCATTCCAGAGATCATATTTCCAGCAAAAAGCCATTTCCCAAATTACCACTGATACATACTTAGCTCTAACAGTCCTCATACCCTGGACCTAACTTTTATGTTTTAACAACAAGTGGAGTGGCCTAGTGGTTAGAGCACTCTACCAAAACCCTCATCCACACCCTTTTCACCTCTCCTTTAGACTACTGCAATCTGCTTCTTGCTGGCCTCCCACTTAGTCACCTCTCCCCTCTCCAGTCGGTTCAAAACTCTGCTGCCCGTCTCATCTTCCGCCAGGGTCGCTTTACTCATACTACCCCTCTCCTCAAGTCGCTTCACTGGCTCCCTATCCGTTTTCGCATCCTGTTCAAACTTCTTCTACTAACCTATAAATGTACTCACTCTGCTGCTCCTCAGTATCTCTCCACACTCGTCCTTCCCTACACCCCTTCCCGTGCACTCCGCTCCATGGATAAATCCTTCTTATCTGTTCCCTTCTCCACTATTGCCAACTCCAGACTTTGCGCCTTCTGTCTCGCTGCACCCTACGCCTGGAATAAACTTCCTGAGCCCCTACGTCTTGCCTCATCCTTGGCCACCTTTAAATCTAGACTGAAAGCCCACCTCTTTAACATTGCTTTTGACTCGTAACCACTCGCCTCCACCTACCCTCCTCTCCTCCTTCCTGTACACATTAATTGATTTGATTACTTTATTTTTTGTCTATTAGATTGTAAGCTCTTTGAGCAGGGATTGTCTTTCTTCTATGTTTGTGCAGCGCTGCGTACGCCTTGTAGCGCTATAGAAATGCTAAATAGTAGTAGTAGTAGTAGTAAGTCACTTAACCCTCCATTGCCTCAGGTACCAACTTAGATTGTTAGCCCTCCTGGGACAGAGAAATATCCAGAGTACCTGAATGTAACTCACCTTGAGCTACTACTGAAAAAAGTGTGAGCAAAATCTACATAAATAATAAATCAGGGGCGTAGCCAGAGAACAGATTTTGGGTGGGGCAAAGGAAGAACTGGGTGGGCACCAATTGTTCTCCCCCCCTCCCAACCACCACCCAAAAAATATCTCAGCTGGTGGGATCTTTCCACACCTTGGCAGTCTGCAGCAGGCATGCGCTGAAAACTGAACATGCGCAGGTGCCAGTATCATGGAGAGTAGCGTTTTCGTTACCATCAGGAAGACGTCTTCAGCTGGTCGAGCTTGGGATCCCACCAGCTACCACTAAACGTGTGCTACTGTTGGGTGGGCCTGAGCCCTAAGTGGGTGGGGGTCCCTGCCCACCCAGGCCCACCTGTGGCTACGCCACTGTAATAAATAACTACAGTACTCTGAACTTTTACTAAGCCGCGTAAGCGTCTACGCGTGCCCAACGTGCGCCAAAATGGAGTTACTGCCCGACTACCGGGTGGCTCTTGCAGTAATTTTAATTTTGGCGTGCGTCCAATAGGCGCGTCTGAAAAATATCTTTTTATTTTCCGGCGCGCGTAGGTCATCACCGCCCGGTTACCGCGTGAGTCTTTACCGCTAGGTCAATGGCTGGCGGTAAGGTCTCAGACCCCAAATAGACGCGCGGCAAGTTTGATTTTGCCCGCACGTCCATTTTCGGCCAAAAAAAAAAGGGCCTTTTTTTACAGGCGCGCTAAAAAAATGGATCGGCGCGCACCCAAAACCCGCGCCTACACTACCGCAAGCCATTTTTCAGCCCGCCTTAGTAAAAGGGCCCCAATGTTTTTAATTCATCTTTGGTAGCCCTGTGTTTTTAAGATTTTTATGTTTGGTATTTTTAGTATTGTTATGTTTATGTGTTAGTTTATGAATTTTTGCTTGCAATCTGCCTTGGTTATAAATAAATAACCATCTATCACGCTATGTAAACTCCACTCTATCCCCTACTGATTCTGTATACACAGTGAAACGGTATTCAGATCCTGTTATAGATCACAGTTAACTTCCTTTATTATTATTAACATTTGTATAGCGCTACCAGACGCAAGCAGCGCTGAACACCTGACACAGAGAGACAGTCCCTGCTCCATAGAGCTTACATCCTAAAAATACAGACAGACAAGACAATTAAGGGCGAGGGAAGTACTGGGTGAGAAGGAACAAGGATAGGGGAATTTAGTAGTGGTTAGGAGCCAAAAGCAGTGGTGAAAAGGTGGGTTTTCAGCACAGATTTGAAAACAGGTAGAGATGGAGCTAGGCGTACAGGCTCAGGAAGTCCATTCCAGGTATAAAACGCCACGAGGGAAAGGAACGAAGCCTGGAATTAGCAGTGGAGGAGAAGGGGGACGACAAGAGAGATTTGTTCAGCGAGCGGAGTTTACGGGGAGGAATGTAGGGAGAGATGAGAGTAGAGAGGTAATGGGGGGCTGCAGAATGGATGCATTTAAAGGTCAGTAAGAGAAAAGTTTGAACTGTATGCGGAAGAGGACAGGGAGCCAGTGAAGTGACTTGAGGAGTGGGCTAGTGTGGGTAAAACGATTTTGGCGGAAAATAAGTCGTGCCGCAGAATTTTGGACAGACTGGAGAGGAGAGAGATGGCTGAGCGGAAGACCAGTGAGTAACCTAATGTCACTGGACTGAGCTGGGGACCTGGGTTTGATTCCCACTGCAGCTCCTTGTGACCCTGGGCAAGTTACTTAACCCTCCATTGCCCCAGGTACAAAAGAACACCTTAGATTATGATCCCACTAAGGACAGAAAAAATACCTGCTACGGAAATGATAAATACTAGTAATACTTTGGCTGCATTAAAATAAATGCTTAACCACAAATTTTTGAAGCCCCAGTATCCATGTCAATTATTTTATTCGTCACAAACTTTCCTGGGCCAGAATAGAATAGTTTAAGATTGAGGCAAACTCTCTGCTGCTTATTTTTATTGGTGTTCAGGTGACTTTCTTTTTCCTGTAAAGTTTTATGATTAGCATTTAAAGTTTCTAGATGGGTAAGAGGTGCAGTCTCACCTTAAACTGGTTTCAACATGAACCTTGCATTGTATTTATGTTTACGATCTTCAACTTTCATCTGCTAGGGAATTTCAGTTGCTCTGCACCTAGGCACGGGACAAAGGCAGAGGGTCCCCAGCCCTTGGAGCAATTCTTGTCCTCCGGGCTCTTCCTGTCCTCAGATCAGATTTGGCCATCAGAGCAGCAAGTTTTTCTGGCTTTCCCCTCTCCCCTCCCTTCCCAGCTTCATCCTGCCTCCTTCTCTCCCTCCTGTGGCTCCCTTGGGGATTTCAGCCAGGAGACTGGGGGCAGGATGCATCAAAGTCCCGGTAAAGCATTGATCGCTATTAACCACCTGGGTAAAAATTACCCAGTTGGAAATAGCAAAGGATGTTCAAAACAATCGGTACGCAAATGAGCTGCTCGCAAAAACAGCGAGCATTTGCAAGCAGCTCGGCAGGGGGGGAAGCCAATCCGTCACCCGGGCATGAGCAGAACAGCCAAAGTGTGGCCTGCTCTGCGTATGCTACAGAAGTCTTTCACACACGCATTAACTGCGTGTATGAAAGCAGTGTGCTTTTTTCTTTTCAAACTTTTTTATCATCACCAGATGTCTTATGCGTGTACGAAAGAAGTGTGTAGCTTTTTATTGTTTTCAATGACCCAGCCTCAATCTCAATGGCCTTTCCCCTTCTACCCTGCCCTATCCAGCTTCCTTCTGCTGGGAAAATGGGAAAAAGCTTCTGGAACCGAGTGTGAACGTGACAGGGCCGGGAACAGTCACTACCCTTTGCAGCTCAAAAATCGCTGAACCTGCCAAACAGGAATCCACCCAAGCGCTTTTAATCCCATTATCACAGCTCAGCCCTGGCTTACACCTTACCGGGTGAGGAGATGCTCCAAGCTCTTGCAGATAAAAGGACTGGGGAGTGTGTTCATCTCCAGGAGCACAGGACCAGGGTGTGCATGTGCGGATGTACCTTGCTCTGGAATTGCAAGATCCGTGTATGTGCTCTCAGCAGGAGCATAGCCAGACCTTGCGGTAGGAGGGAGCCAGAGCCCGAGATGTGTGTGTGTGTGTGTGGGGGGGGGGGGGGCATTTTGGTCTGCTGCCCCGCTGCCACCCCCCCAAGCTGGAGCAAATGCCCTGGCTGGTGGGGGTCTCCAACCCCCACCAGCTGAAGCCTTCTCCAGCGTCGGTCTCTGGCACCGCAGCGTTGTCCTGCCCTGCTCTCTCTTGCGGCGTCGGACAAGGCTTAGGGGCCTGGAGGAAATTTGGGGGGAGCCCAGGCCCCCCGTAGCTACGCCCCCGTCTTTCAGTGATGCAGTGCTGGGATTGTGTGTGCAGTTGCACCCTGTTCCAAGACTGGAGGATCGAGGTGGGAGGAGATGGAAGTGTCAGGGGGACGAGGAGAGAAGGGAGTGAGAGAGAAGACACAGAAGGGAGGGAAGGGGAGGACTGGGGGCAAGAGGAGAGTACGAGCAGCAAAGGAAGTGAAAGGACAGGAGGGGAAAAGAGAAAGGGGAGTGTCACCCACCCACCTCTCGCTCCCCCAGAGGGACAGATGCTAGAGAAAGGGCAAAAGTAGGGTTATCTGCCTCACCCCTGGGAACAGAAACATTAACAAGGCAGAGGGCAAGGGGGTGCACGGACCCCTTCCTACCTTCTGGAAGTAGCTGAACGCCTTGGAGGTGGTGACGGAGTCTGTCAGATTCAGCCGGTCTGCAAACTCTTCCTGGGAAAGCCTCCGGTCTGACTCCTCCATGCAGGGTCCCCCACAGCTCTCTGCCTTCATGGGAAGGCACCTACACCATTGCCAAGACACCAAAGAAATCTGATCAACTTTCTCTGCCCCTTTGCTCCCTTTTAATCTCCACCCGCCAATGTCCTGGCCAGACTCATCCACCAGGAAATAATGTTACAGATATGAAAGTGACTCCTCCAGGGTCACACACAGAGAGACAATAACAGAGCCGGGGATTAGAACTGAGACCCAGGGTGATAAAGTGACTCCACCAGGATTACACACAGAGTCAGTGACAGAGCCAGGGATTAGAATTTAGATACAAGGAGAAAATGCGACTCCCCCAGGGTCATATACAAAATGTGAATTGATAGAGCTGGGATTAGAGCGAAAGTGACTCTCTCAGGGTCACATAGAGCCGGGATTACAGCTGAGACACAGGGAGATAAAGTGACTCCACCAGGTTGACGCAAGGAGAAACAGTGACAGAGCCAGGGATTAGAACTGAGATACAGGGGGACAACGGGACTCCCCCAGGGACATACAGAGAGTCAGTGACAGAGCTGGGGATTAGAACTGATGCACTGGAGGGTAGTGACTCCCCCAGGATGACACACAGAGAGACAGTGACTAGAACTGAAGAGCAGGGAGACAGAGCCAGGGATTAGAACTGAGACATAGGGGGATAACATGGACACACAGTGAATCAGTGACAGAGCCAGGGATTAGGCACAGGGAGGTACAGTGACTCTCCCAGGGTCACATTAGAACTGAGGCACAGGGAGATAAACAGATCGGTCCTAGATCACAAGGCAGGAGCTGACACCTCACCTGGCTCTCTTCAGGATTTTGCCCAGCTCCCAAAGTCCCAGTTCTAGAGCAACTTTCAGCTGCCCGATGGGGCTGACAGGCATGTCGCCAATGAGTTCATAGTCTGTGGCTGGAATCCCCAGTGCCCTAAAAACAAAAAACAGCACAGTGTATGCCTGGCACCAAGAACCCTCCCCTCCCTTCTACATGGCCCTTTGACCTCTTTCCTCCCTCATTCACTCACCCTGCCATTACTCGCTGCACCCCGCTTGCATACAGTGTTGGATCTGCCTTCTCTGCCTCATTGGGGTGGTACACTGGCAGGAACTGGAGAGAGAAAAATCACTTTATTTGAGGACACAACTCACCAACAAAATTATACGTAAACTACAACATAACAAGACCATAACAATACACATAAATGACTAAAACAGAGATAAAAATTACAATAGATGAAATCTGCTTAGATAATACCCTCCCCCCCCTATAGAAAATCTGCAATATTCTTAAATACCAAAACATTTTTGAAAATACGAGCCCTTCAAATGTTTCTTAAAAGAAGAATAGCACTGAATTCACCTCAAATCGATAGGAATATCATTCCATAGTCTGGACCCAGAAATTGCAGACAAAAGATATTATTATTCAATTATTTTAACAGTTTCAGAAATTTGGGACAAGGGTTGAAGGATGGAAGAAGAGAGATCTCATGCTTACCTCGACCTCTACACTGAGGTACAGCTGAGACATGCTGAGCCACAGGACTTTAAAACTATTTAACGATTATAAAAGGAAATAAACAGTTAACAACCAACCTCTCCACCCCACTCAATAATTTCATCTTTCAGTTTATTACACATTATTGATTGCTTTTGACGTTTCCATGCCTCATCTCGCATAGGGCGGCCATCTTAGCCCAGGGAGCGAGTGTATGTGTGTAATAGAAAATGATGTCACCCATTGCATCACAAACACACTGGGATCTGATTGGTTCATGGTCCGTGTGTGCACCTGTGATGTAATTTCAACATGCTAAGGCCCAATATGGCTGCCCCTGCTCCAGAGATGGTCCGAAGCATTACAGATGAGAGAGTTACTAAAACATCTTTGATATTCTCTGTACTTCATGGAAGAGAACATCCCTGCTTCTGTTAGCTCTGAGTGTTTCCCTCAGGAAAGACAGACAGACAGACAGACTTACACTCCATTTCCTTTCCATGTCCAGGTGGTTGCAGGCTGCAAAAGATACAAGATTAACATAGTCAATGAAAGCAGCAGATAAAGACCAGCATGGCCCATCTACTCTGTCTAATAAAGTACTTAGGGCTGTAACTGCTACTCCATGCAGGCTGACCCCACCCCCATGTCTTATTAGACATGCAAAAGTCATTTCATTGCACCCGTTATGCACTCTGATCTCCCTCTCTCCCACCCCAGTTCCCTAAAAATCACAACCTAAAAAACACTCTGACAGACAGCGCTGACATTTCTGTTATAATACCAGTTAAAAAATCTTTCATTCAGGTAACTATATGGCTTGGGGCCATTTCTGAAATGATGTCAACTAACCCCAGGCTTAGGGTTTTAGTTGACATCAAGCCATCTATGGGACTTGTAGTTCCTGTTTTACTTGGGAAAATAGACCAAGTAGAGGAATTTCCCCCATGGCTACCCCTCAGGCAGTGTGAAAGTCTCACTGTGATGACATCACCAAAAGCACAGATGTCTTTGTTTGATGACACCACTGTCAATGAAAACATCATACAACCATGATGTCATCGCTAGGTATATGGAAGTTTCATGAGGATGGCGTCATTAGGAATCCAACAGTGTTCCAATGGAACAATTTAGGACTGGTTAAGACAGACTCAGGATGACATCATCACTGGGAACGATTCAGAGCGTTTCATTATGATGACATCACCAGGATTCCAGCAGCTCCATTATGCATAGTCACTGGAAACTGAAGGAAGACACCAACAGGAGAGAGCAGAAAAGGCAACACAATGATGACATCACTAGCGCCGATAAGGTACCACTCACCAGTTTGTTGGGATATCTGATCAGGATGGGTTGTACTGGGACCCCAGCAATGAAGGCACCTACAGTAAACCAATAAGTACAGAATAGTAGGTGAGAGAGGCTGTACTCTGGAAAACAGGACGTTATGGGAGCAGGTGAGATGGGGAGCCTCTTGAAAAGCAAGGCATTCTGGGAGCAAGTGAGATGGGGAACCTCTTAAAAAGCAAGGCATTCTGGGAGCAGGTGAGATGGGGAGCCTCTTGAAAAGCAAGGCATTCTGGGAGCAAGTGAGATGGGGAACCTCTTAAAAAGCAAGGCATTCTGGGAGCAGGTGAGATGGGGAGCCTCTTGAAAAGCAAGGCATTCTGGGAGCAAGTAAGACTTGGTGGTGACCTCTACCTGCTCCAGTGACAAACCCCCCCTCCAACCTCCACAGACACTGCTTCTACACAACTACACATGTGTGTGAGTGTATGTGGGTGTGAGGTCTAGAGACAATGCTGACACAGACAGAGAGAGTCAATATGCTGTTACACAATCACTCAGAGAGTGCTGTTGTGGTGCCCCGACTATTGTACCTGGTTTAAATTTAAGCAGGACCTTCCCATTGGCCGTGGTACCCTCTGGATAAAAGAGGAGCTGTGACACAAGAAATAGAAAAAAAAAAGGTCGGTAAGGAGAGGGGCAAAGTGAGGGGTGGGAGAACTAGAAAGAAGCAATGAAACTTTGCAAGGGACAGAAAGAGACACGCGATAAGGATTTTGGCACATTTCTTAAATTTTAACTATTAGCTAGGGCTATGCACAGGCAACAGAAATTTGGTTAGTTTTAATATTTTTCATACATTTTTCCTGATTTCTGGGGGGGGGGGGGGGGGTTCAGTTAATTTTACTCCTTCATTTTTATACGGAATTTTTAGCACACGCTAAACTGATTTAAGGGACACTAACAAATGGAAACCCCTAGTATTAGTTAAGCTACAGTGCCCGGCTGGTAGCCTAGGGCAGTAGTTAAGATGTACAATGGTGGACGAGCTCACCTGTGGCCACTCCCCCCTGAATGTGGCCCTCCTTTTCACCTCCTCCACCACCTTCTTCCGGGATGTCGGATCGTGCCGCGATACCAGAATGGACTGGTTAAAGCGGAGCAGTGCTGTATTAGAAGGGAGAGGACGAAAAGAGAAGAGCAGGTCACAAATATCCCTCCTTAAATGGTGAGTAATTACAACCCTAAACAGAATGGCACGGAAAGGAAGTTGCAGCCCTAAACATCTTAGTGGGCCATTTCACTTTTTATCTGCCATCATCTGTTATCTTACTATGAGTTAACACTCTCCGTCATTATCATGATCCAGAGTGACTTCTCTAAATTCACAGTGACAAACTTATTATTCTAGACATTTCTTATCATGTTAACTTTTGCAAGTGTCTTTGTACTTTTTTCACTCATTCAAAAAGTACAAAGACCAGGAGACACTGAATGAAATTGCATGGAAATACTTTGAAAACAAATAGGAGGAAATATTTTTTCACTCAACGAATAGTTAAGCTCTGGAACTCGTTGCCGGAGGAGGTGGTGACAGCGGTTAGCGTTATCTGGGTTTATAAAAGGTTTGGACAAGTTCCCGCGAAAAGTGACAGTACGCTGCACGTGTATGTTCTAGAATTGCAATCTAAGACCTAGAATTGGCTGAGAAATATGGCCTGGGGGGGCCCCAGGAAGCGATGTCGCACGTGTCCAGATCTTCTCACCTCCGATGACGGGAATGCTGAGGTTCTCCACACGAGACACCACAGAGGGAAGGTCGCAGGGCACCACGACCAGGGTATCGAAGAAGGTGGAGTGGGGGGCAGCCAGCAGGATGGGGGCCTCTAGGCTCGATGCCATCCGACCCTTGATCTTTATTCGGTAGAAGCCCGTGACAAAGAACATGCAGCGACTGAGGAAACGAATTGCATGGTGGAAAAACCTGTGGTGAAGAAGGACAAGACATGGATGTAACTGGCTCGTCTGCATCCTCCAACAGCTGGTGACTGGCTGAAATCCTCCCTAAGGTGGTGAATGATTGCACCTCTCTCCACCCCCCCCCAGGGTCGCCAAGAGACTGAAGAAGGCCTGGGGCAGTGCCGCAGCTCCCCCCAAATCGCCACTGCTGTCAGGAACACGAGAGAGAAAGAGACCCCAGCACCAGGCCCTACTTGGAGGCCTGGGTCTGGGGAATTCTGCCCTCCCCTCTCGGCAGCCCTGCCATATCACTTTCTCCCCCGTCACCCCCCCCCCCCAATCAATGGCGAGGGATAGTTACTCATTTTCTTCCCCCTTACCCCCAGTAGCGAAGGACTCTCTCCCTTCTCCCATCGCAATTGTCTCTCTTCCCCTCCCGAGAACAAGTGACTATCCCTCTGTCCATTGACATGACAAGTGACTGTGTCTCCCCCCCCCCCCCCCCCCACCACATCCCTTGGTGTCTGTCTCTGCTTTTTCTTCTCTGCTTGGTGAGTGCCTGTCTCTCTCCTCACATGGTAACTTTCTTCCCTCCCTGCCCCCTCCCCCAGGGTAAGTGAGGGTCTTTCACTTCCCCCATTGTGACTGTCTGCCTCCCCCTCCCTCCTACCAATTAACAACTGTCTGCCTCACTGTCTCTCCTGGTGCATAACTGTCTCATGTGTTCTCCTGAGGCGCAGGTTAGGCCAAGCCTGGGGAACAGACGTGCTGGACCTGGTCCCTGCGCCATGGGATTAATGCTAAACCTTTGAGTCTCTTTCTCTGTCTCACTCATGCTCACCTCCTCCGGTGCCTGATTGGCTGTCGCAGCTCTTCCTCCGTTAGGCCGACCACGCGTAGGACGGCGAAGGGCCACATGAGGAACAGAAAGAAGGTGGTGAGGAGGAAACGCAGGGGGAAGAGCAGCACCCCCAGGAGGTAAAACTGAGGTGGAGAAAGAAAGAAAAAAAAAAAACCACCATACACAATTAATATTCTTCCAATATGACGAATTACAAGTATCAGACTACACTGTGACGGGGAACGCACTGCCGTGGGTGGTTAATTTCTGAAGAAATACTTTATAAGGTGTTTCAAAGCTCTTCCTGCTCAGCTGCTCCTGACATTAGGGATCAAATGTAAACAGGGGTGTTGCTTTGCTGATTGTCATCACCCTCAATCCTCCTCAAATGAGAGTCTTATCGATTCACAGAAAGCATAAAATACAGCACAAACAACTGAAAAACAGAGCTCCATGCAGGCATGAATAAGGCATAAACAGCTGCAGAGTGGATCTTCAGCAAAGCTCCCTGCGGGTGCAAGTAAAGCATGAACACAGCAGTGACAGCTGCAGAGCAGATCATTATCTTCATTATGCAGGTGTCACCTAAATACAAGTAAAGCATGAATACAGCACTGACAGCTGCAGAGCAGATCATTACAGCTGCAGAGCAGATCTTCATTATGCAGGTGTCACCTGAATACAAGTAAAGCATGAATACAGCACTGACAGCTGCAGAGCAGATCTTCTTTATGCAGGTGCCACCTGAATACATGTAAAGCATGAATACAGCATTGACAGCTGCAGAGCAGATCTTCATCATGCAGGTGTCACCTGAATACAAGTAAAGCATGAACACAGCACAGACAGCTGTATTTATGATTGTCGGCACCATATAAATCATTATTATTGAGTTTACAGCTGAAGAAAGGGCTTAAACACCTTCTATATAAAAAAAGGGTAAAAATGTATATAACTACATTAAAAATACAAGTGTAGTGAAAAAGGAACCCCCCCCCCAAAAGAAAAGAAACAGCAGAGTCCTGCTACAGGAAGTGACTCTCTATGGCACAGAGCAAATGATCAGACCCGGGTTCAATACCCACTGCTGCCTGATGGTCAGCAGCCGGTTGAGATCCTAGGAAACCAGGTTCAGTTCCCTCTGCGGCTCTTTGTGACCCTGGGCAAGTCACTTAGCCCTCCGTTGTAGTAAAGGCTTCAAATGCAAATCAACCTATGCATCCAGCTTCTCCTATATAAGCACACAACTATGGAACGCATTACCAAGCGCCATGAAAACAACACATGACCACCTAAACTTCCGGAAATGACTGAAAACTAACCTGTTCGAAAAGGCATACCCTAACGATCCAACTTAAATGCCTTAACCCAGCAACACAACGAAACCAAAGCTCATACTGGACATAACTTAACTCTTCCTCCTTACGATTCCCTAATGTGTCTGTCAAACATGAACTTAACTCTACCAAAACATTGCTCTGTATTTGTTCATAACGGTATTGGCGTAAGCCACATTGAGCCTGCAAATAGGTGGGAAAATTTGGGATACAAATGTAACAAATAAATACATAAAGGAAAAGGAATTGAAACACTGCCTTTCTGTGGTTACAATCAAAGTGGTTTACATATATTCAGGTACTTATTTTGTACCAGGGGCAATGGAGGGTTAAGTGACTTGCCCAGAGTCACAAGGAGCTGCAGTGGGAATTGAACCCAGTTCCCCAGGATCAAAGTCCACTGCACTAACCACTAGGCTACTCCTCCACTCATTCCACCAATAAGAGCCAACCTCATCAGTGATGTCACAATGGCTTGATTGCCCGATACTTATATTGTGATGTCATAAGGGAAAGGGGGAAATGGGACTTGATATACCGCTTCTCTGAGGTTTTTGCAACTACGTTCAAAGCGGTTTACATAATATATACAGGTACTTATTTGTAGCTGGGGCAATGGAGGGTTAAGTGCAGTGGCGTAGCCAGAAGACAATTTTTGGGTGGGCCAGCGGGTTGGATGGGTAGGCACTACAACCCCCCCCCCCCCCCACACACACACACAAACGCGCACGCGTCTGTCCAGCACATTTAAAGTTATCGGCGCTGCCTCCACTCACCTTCTCCCACCCCCACCGTGGCGCTGCCTCCTCTCCTGCACTTCATGGTCTCCGTCTCCCACCCCTGCAGCAGCGCTCTATTGGCGCTGCCTGCCTGACAGCTGACAGACGCGGCGCGACGACGTCCTGCTCCGGGACCTTCCCTCTGCCGCGTGCAATCCGCCCTGCGTAAACAGGAAGTTGAATCAACGCGGCAGAGGGAAGGCCCCGGAGCAGGAGGACGTCGCGCCGCATCTGTCAGCTGTCAGGCAGGCAGCGCTGATAGAGCGCTGCCGCAGGGGTGGGAGACGGAGACCGTGAAGTGCAGGAGAGGAGGCAGCGCCACGGTGGGGGTGGGAGAAGGTGAGGATAGGCCTGAGACAAAACTGGGTGGGCCTGGGCCCATCCATAGCTATGCCCCTGGTTAAGTGACTTGCCCAAAGTCACAAGGAGCTGCAGTGGGAATGGAACTCAGTTCCCCAGGATCAAAGTCCACTGCACTAACCACTAGGCTACTCCTCCACTCAGTCCACCAATAAGAGCCAACCTCATCAGTGATGTCACAATGGCTTGATTGCCTGATATTTGGCTCACTTCTGATATTGTGATGTCATAAGGGAAAGGGGGAAAGGGAAATGGGACTTGATATACTGCCTTTCTGAGGTTTTTGCAACTACGTTCAAAGTGGTTTACATATATTCAGGTACTTATTTTGTACCAGGAGCAATGGAGGGTTAAGTGACTTGCCCAGAGTCACAAGGAGCTGCAATGGGAATCAAACCCAGTTCCCCAGGATTAAAGTCCGCTGCACTAATCACTAGACCTCTCCTCCACTCCAATTTAATAGTGCAATGTACTACTTAGACCGTGAGCCCACCAGGGACAGACCCAGTACCTGTAAAATGAAACTGTAAACCGCTTAGGTCTAAGCAGTACATAAATACTTAAATGAATGAATGTTGGTCTCTTTCCTATCCATTTACTGACGTTCATTCTTTTATATTAATTTAGATTTTATATTTGTAAACCGCCTCAACCCCTTTGCCAGAATAGGCAGTATAAAAGTCCTTCATAAACAATAAGCAATAAGCACAGCTTGGAGAAAAGACGGCCGAGGGGAGATATGATAGAGGTCTACAAAATAATGAGTGGAGTGGAAAGGGTAGATGTGAATCACTTGTTTACTCTTTCCAAAAATACTAGGACTAGGGGGCATGTGATGAACATACAAAGTAGTAAATTTAATACAAATCAGACAAAATGTTTCTTCACGTAACGTGAAACTAAATCTGGAATTCGTTGCCAGAGAATGTAATAAAAGTGGTTAGCGTAGCAGGGTTTAAAAAAGGCTTTGTTGGCCTTGGGGAAAATCCACTGCTTATTTCTGGGATAAGCAGCATAAAATGTATTGTACTGTTTTGGGGATCTCTTGCCAGCTACTTGTGACCTGGATTGGTCACTGTTGGAAACAGGATGTTGGGATTGATGGACCTCAGTCTGTACTCTAACACCGGAGCTTTAATGCCAGGTCTGACGTACAGTAAAAGGTTAGCTCATTCTTCTGTGGTCAACGTTAGTGAGAATTTCATGCCTGCTTTTTCAAGTTACAAGAACAGAGGACCTGCAACTTCTAGCTTGGATGAAAGGAATGGTTTAAAAAAAACAAAATACAGGAATGAGATGCTGGGCGAGGGGAGGGGCTGGAACAGATTCATGTGCTGGATTGCTGCCATTTTTTAAACACAATACTAAAATATTTCTGCACACAGTATACAGTTGTTAAAAACCCTACGGCGCAGCTGCAGATTTTCTGACAGAACAATATTCCAACACATGCAACTCTGAGTGCTGACACACAGTTTTTTTTGCGTGTGCGAAATATAGCCGGTGCCAGTGCAGACTCACACGTGCGTGCTTAGCACATAAGCACCGCCATACTGGGAAAAGACCAAGGCTCCATCAAGCCCAGCATCCTGTCTCCGACAGCGGCCAATCCAGGCTTCAAGAACCTGGCAACCCCCCCCCCCCCCCCCCAAAAAAAAAAATTTGAATAATGTTCCATGGACTTTTCCTCCAGGAATCTGTCCAAACCCCCCTTAAACTCCGTAAGGCCAGCCGCTGCCACTACATTCTCCGGCAACTACTACTACTACTATTTAGCATTTCTATAGCGCTACAAGGCGTACGCAGCGCTGCACAAACATAGAAGAAAGACAGTCCCTGTTCAAAGAGCTATGTAATAAAAGTGAGCCAAGTATAGGACAATCAAGCCATTGTGACATCACTGATGAGGTTGGCTCTTATTGGTGGCCTGAGGCATTATGACATCACAATATTAGCTCTGGTTACAAGAGACTACTACTACTACTACTACTACTACTATTTAGCATTTCTATAGCGCTACAAGGCGTACGCAGCGCTGCACAAACATAGAAGAAAGACAGTCCCTGCTCAAAGAGCTTACAATGTAATAGACAAAAATAAAGCAAGCAAATCAAATCAATTAATGTGTACAGGAAGGAGGAGAGGAGGGTAGGTGGAGGCCAGTGGTTACAAGTCAAAAGCAATGTTAAAGAGGTGGGCTTTCAGTCTAGATTTAAAGGTGGCCAAGGATGGGGCAAGATGTAGGGGCTCAGGAAGTTTATTCCAGGCGTAGGGTGCAGCGAGACAGAAGGCGAGTTCCAGAGTCCAACTGCACGCTGAGTAAAGAAAACCTTTCTCCTATTTGTTTTAAATCTACCATATTCAAGCTTCATCTTGTGCTTCCTGTGTGTTTGTGTACATTTCCGCGTGCACCAGAGCTGCACTGTTTGGTTATTTGATTGGGGAACATTTTTTTTTTTTTTTACCTTACATGTGTTAGGAAACTGTGAACTAATGTTTACCAAATAGCTCTTAGGCAAGGTTATTACATGCGATCAGCACCTAGACTGTGAGGCTTCTTGGGACAGGGAAAAATACCCAGTGTGCCTGGATGCAACTGGCCTTGAGCTACTGCTGAAAAAGGTGGGCGATAAATCCAAATCTTGAAACAGAAAATGTGACTGTATCCTTCTCCTGGAAGTAGGATATCGGTCAGTGCCTGCTTGTGCCGGGGCTGTAAATTATTGGTAGGTTGATTTACAGTACAGATAATATTTTTTTCACCCAACGAATTGTTAAGCTCTGGATCTCTTTGCCAAAGGATGTGGTAACGGCGGTTAGTGTAGCTGGGTTTAAAAAAAGGTTTGGACAAGTTCCTGGAGGAAAAGTCCATTTTCTGCCCAGATAGAAATAATCAGACTCCAGAACTAGTCTATAGAAAGTTTAGCCTATAGGCCCAGGAGAAGCAAAACCCTTCGGCACGTAAGCTCTTGGCAGTAGGAACACTCTGTCTTCTGGTAATATCCCTGAGGGCGAGGTGGGAAAACGCACACAGCCTGTGGATCCCGGGTTCCTGAAATCACTATCAGCATTCTAATGTACAGTAGAGATAAGGTGCTCTTCTGAGATTCACAATGCCAAAATGTTATTACCACTGACAGCTGTGAACTTTGGAATTCATTGCCACAGAATGTGGTAAAGGCGGTTAGCTTAGCGGAGTTTAAAAAGGGTTTGGACGGCTTCCTAAAGGAAAAGTCCATAGATCGTTATTGAATGGACTTGGGGGAAATCCACTATTTCTGGGATAAGCAGTACAAAATGTTTTGTACTTTTTTGGGATCTTGCCGGGTATTTGTGACCTAGATTGACCACTGTTGGAAACAGGATGCTGGGCTTGATGGACCTTTGGTCTTTCCCAGTATGGCAAAACTTGGTAATTTTTCTGCTGTATTGGAACAAAGCAAAAACATCCAAGGCTAAAAGTTAGACGTTTGGGTCTAGACCTGTTTCAATCACGACTAAGTCGCAAAAAGCTTCCCTAAATGACCACTGGAGGGATTAATGCATGATCCCACCTTACTCCCCCAGTGGTCAAGATTTTGGGTGGGCCTAGGCAAGAAGCGGGTGGGCACCAAATGTTCTCTCCCCCACCACCACACCAAAAAAATATCTCAGCTGGTGGGAAAATGCTTCTCTCCAGTCTCCACGCTGAAAACTGAGCATGCGAAGGTGCCAGTATTGTGGAGAGCAGCATTTTCATTACCATGTGCTACTGTTGGATGGGCCTGAGCCCTAAGTGGGTGGGCCCCGGCCCACCCGTGGCTACGCCACTGGGTCACTGACCCCCTCCCCCCTCCCACCAAAGATGTGAAACACCTCTATGGCAGTATCAGATGTTATGGCCGGTCTTATTAGAGCCGCAAGCAGCTCCCTGGAGGTACCTAGAGGTCTGTACAGTGCACTGTACAGAAGGGGACCCAGGCCCCTATCCCAATTTAACTGTTACACTCGTTCATCCCCCACCAAAACCCACCAAAAACCCAACGTACCCACATATGGGTGACAACTGCAGGCATATTGCAGTGGTGTGCAGTTGGGTAGAGTAGGTTTTTGGTGGGTTTTGGAGGGGCTCAGCATACAATATAGAGGGGTAATGGTGAGATGTGTACCTGGGAGTGAACCTTATATGTGAAGCCCCTGCAGCGCCCCCTAGGGTTACCCGCTGCTCTGCTGGGATGTCTGTGTGGCCAGTCTACTAAGAATGCTGCCCCCCCCCCCCCTCCCTCCCATACATCCCAATGGCTTGTTTTTGTAAAATTTTCCCTTGGACATCTTTTTTTTTTTTTCCGATAATGGCCACAAAAGAAAAACACACTGAGTACAAAACACCTAGGAAAATGGCCATTTTCAAAATAAAAGGACAGACGTTTTCTGGTTCGAAAATCGCTACGTCCGCCACTTGACTTTTCCGCAAAAGCGTTCAAAACCGGATTTAGCCGTCGTATCAAAAATGCCCCCTCTAAGCATCCTTCTCCCCCTGTTAACCACAGAGCCGACCAGCCGAGGGACGTGCTGGGTTAGGGCCTCTGGGGGGGGGGAACCCAGCCGAGCTGGCAGGATGCAAGAGGGGCCAGATCTGGGCACAGAGGCACAGGATTGAAAGTTTGCCTAGAATACCAAATATCCTTGCAGTGGCCCAGCCTACCGTAGTGGGTGCTGTAACCGTATCATGGTTTCAGTCGCAAGGGGCAGGCAGGTAGGTCCTCTGGGACCCTTGCAGAACCGTCCGCTCCTCAGAATTGAAACTGCAACACTGCTAGGAACACGGTAGAGGACTCCCACACGCTTCGGAAGGAAGGTTGATCGTAACAGAAAGACGCAAAATACGCAGACCTGTTCTCCAGGGTGCATGTACAGAACTTCAGTCAGGAATTCAACAAATACCCAAACTCCACTGGCTCCCCATCAAGGAACGGATAAACTTCAAAGCCCACACACTGATCCACAAGATCCTCCACGGAGAATCTCCAAGTTACATGACCAATCTAATCGACCTTCCAGCCAGGAACGGGTCCAAATCCTCTCGACCATATCTCAATCTTCACCTGCCTGATTGCAAAGGTCTCAAATACAAAACCTACTACGCATCCAACTTCTCCGTTATAGGCAGTCAACTTTGGAACGCCATTCCAAGATTCATCCGAACGACAAACGAACATCCACACTTCAGAAAGCTGCTGAAAACATACCTCTTCAAACAAGCCTATCCAAACGACCCAACCTAATTCACGATCAAAATCCACACCTCTAACCTTAAACATGCCTCAACCCTCCCCCCATCTCTCTTCATCTTGTCCTTCGCAATACAATTGTATTATCTTTATGACACTTTGTACCCATACATACCTAACACTTGAGACTCATGCGAACAACACAACCAAAAAGATGTTCTACTCCATGTGGAAACTGAAAAGAATAAGACCATTCTTCCCAAGATCCGTCTTTCACAGCCTAGTGCAATCACTCGTACTCAGTCATCTGGATTACTGACAACTCACTATACGCAGGCTGCAAAGAGCAAATACTGAGGAAACTTCAAACAGCCCAGAATAGAGCAGCCAGACTCATCTTCGGAAAACCAAAATACGAAAGTGCAAAACCCTTACGTGAGAAATTACACTGGCTCCCACTCAAGGAACGTATCACTTTTAAAGTATGCACCTTAGTCCACAAAATCATTCACGGTTAAGCCCCTGCATACATGTCTGATTTAATAGACCTACCACCCAGAAACGCTAAAAGATCATCCCGAACTTTCCTCAATCTCCACTTCCCTAAGTGCAAAGGCATAAAATACAAAGTACTGCACGCATCAACCTTCTCTTATATGAGCACGCAACTCTGGAATACACTGCCACGGAACCTGAGGACAATCTACGAATTAACCGACTTCCGCAAACTTTTGAAAACTCATCTCTTTGAGAAAATTTACTGCAAGGATCAAAACACATGAAGACCATACACACTAATAAAAATGCACCAATACACTCTCTTCAGAATTCTCTTCCCCCGTATTTTCACCACACTTAAAACTCTACCCACAGATAAAAAAATTATTGTACCCTATGCTCTCTTGCTGTTGTTCTATTGCCTTATCATTTCCCCATTGTTACATTCCACTGTTCTATTCCCCAAATGATGTTTCGACTTTGACTTTGTCTTCCCAAAACTCCTCACAATGTATCCCATAATCGCACTGTAACAAATTGTATTTCCATCATTCACAATGTATTGTAAGCCACCCTGAGCCCGCAAATAGGTGGGAAAATGTGGGATACAAATGCAATAAATAAATACATTGTAAGCCACACTGAACCTGCTATCGAGCGGGAAAGAGCGGGGTATAAATGCTATAAAATAAAATAAAAAAATTTGCTCTGCACCCTGTTCACCCTGATAACAAAAATCACAGAAAGAGCATGATAACATTCCCTGCACCGTGTGATATAAGAGAAATAGAAAGCATATAAGCACCAAAGGTGTGAGATACAGACAAATAGAATGGATCTGAAAACATGGGAACGGTGGTTTGTATTTTCCGCTCCATGTGATACAATGAAAGTGGATGGCCTACGTTTTCTGCACCCTGTGAATCAGTGAAGACAGAAGGGATGGGAATGAATTATTTATTTATTTAGAAGTTACTTACACAGGCTGCTGATCTAAAATCAAGAGCAGCTCACGCAACAGATACCATAATAAAATATTATAAACAACAACAACAACAAAAAAATACAAAATGAAAAATGTAAAAACAAGTATAAACAACAGAGGAGATAACCTCACTGGCCTGGGACTTCTTCTACATAGGCTGTGCTGAGTGACAAGCTGAGATAGAGGTGGGGGGGGGGGGGGGGGGGGAGAGAAACACAGTCAGGCTTCAATTTCTGGAGCTCTGCCTCTGACTCTGGACTGGTGCCTCCCTCCTGGGCTGAGTGGAACCAGCACCAATCAGGTTACAAGCAGGCAACAGCTGAGATCCTGAAGGCAGAGCAGCACCTCAGAGGGAAGAGAGGAGGGGTCCAGAAGGCACTTATGAGTGAGGGGAAAAGCAAGGAGGGTCTGAGATGTTTAACCATGTGAAGGATGGAAAGAAACCTGAGGGAGCCGGCAAGACAGCTAGCAAGGAGGGATGTGGGGGGAAAGCGGGGGCAGGAACCTGAGGTACAGGAAGGGCTGAGGGGAGAGAGGGGCAGGAGAGGAAAAGCAGGGGCAATAACCAGAGCTAGGGGAAATCAAGGGGGGAGAGAGAGGGGCAAGAGGGGAAAAGCAGGGGCAATAACCAGAGATACGGGAACTGCCAAGGGGGGGGGGGGGGGGAGAGAGAGGGGCAAGAGGGGAAAAGCAGGGGCAATAACCAGAGCTACGGGAAATCAAGGGGGGAGAGAGAGGGGCAAGAGGGGAAAAGCAGGGGCAATAACCAGAGATACGGGAAATCAAGGGGGGAGAGAGAGGGGCAAGAGGGGAAAAGCAGGGGCAATAACCAGAGCTACGGGAACTGCCAAAGGGGGGGGGGAGAGAGGGGCAAGAGGGGAAAAGCAGGGGCAATAACCAGAGCTACGGGAAATCAAGGGGAGGGGGGAGAGAGGCAGGAGGGGAAAAGCAGGGTTAATAACCAGACATACAGGAACTACTTAGGGACATTTTAGATTTGATGCTGTGCCTTTTTCAAATCCGAGCCCGAAGCGGCTTCTAATTCAGGTCCAGTAGTTTCCTGGCTACAGGCTGCCCCCTCCCCTCCCCTCCCCTCTCCTCCTCACCTTCATGTGCTGCCAAGCTCCCCTCAGATGCACCTCATGAATAAACGGGTTGGGTGGGGGGCCCACGTCTTCCTCCTCCTCCTCCTCCTCCCCATCTTCATCCTCCTCTTCCTCCTCCTTCGGCCCCCTCTCTCCCCTCTCTCCCCTTCTCTTCATTATGTCTGACCCTGGCATCCTCTCGCCTCGCTAAGCAATGGCGCTTTCCTTTGCTGTCTCTTGGGGAAAGAAGGGGGAAAGGCAACAGAAGAGGCAGCCTGGATCCAGCCAGCCAGGCCCTGCCTGAGTGTGTGTGGCCCGGCCCCAGGGCGGGGGGGAGAAGCCTAGGGAGGAGCAGGACGCCGAGCTGGGTCCGCCCTGCTGACAGCCTGGAGTACCAGGGCAGCCAGCAGCCACTGTATGGAGCACTAATAAATAGAAAGAAACCAAGATAAGCTGGTACCTTTTTCTTGGACTACCTTAATACATTTTTGACTAGCTTTGGAAAGCAGAACCGTCTTCTGCAAATCGGATAAGAGTGGCAGGGAGAAACAGGAAGCATTGGTGCATAAGTGTTACCATATTGGTCCGTCAAGCCCAGCATCCTGTTTCCAACAGTGGCCAATTCAGGGGTCACAAGTACCTGACAAGATCCCAAAACAGCACAATACATTGTATGCTGCTTATCCTAGAAATATGCAGTAGATTTTCATCTTAATAACGGCTTATTCTTTCAGAAAGCCGTCCAAACCTTTTTTAAACCCGGCTAAGCTAACTGCTTTTACCACATTCTCTGGCAACAAATTCCAGAGTTTAATTACACGTTGAGTGCAGAAATATTTTCTCCGATTTGTTTTACTGCTTTGTAGCTTCGTTGCATGCCCCCTTGTCCTAGTATTTTTGGAAAGAGTAAACAAGCGATTCATGCCTACCTGTTTCACTCCACTCAGTATTTTATAGACCTCTACTACTACTTCTCATTTCTATAGCGCTACTAGATGTACACAGCGCTGTACACTTCAACATGAAGAGACAGTCCCTGCTCGACAGAGCTTACAATCTAATTAGGACAGACAAACAGGACAAATAAGGGATAAGGACAAAGAGTAGCAAGATTCTGTGCGGAATCCCAAAGAGTACGAAGATTCCGGAATCCCACAGTAGCAAGAATCTGTGCGGAATCCCAAAGAGTACGAAGATTCCAGAATCCCACAGTAGCAAGATTCTATGTGGAATCCCAAAAAGTAGCAAGATTCCGGAATCCCACAGTAGCAAGATTCCGGAATCTCAAAGACTACTACTACTACTTATCATTTCTATAGTGCTACTAGATGTACGCAGCGCTGTACACTTCAACATGAAGAGGCAGTCCCTGCTCAACAGAGCTTACAATCTAATTAGACAGAGCTTGCAATCTATCATATCTCCTCTCAGCCGTCTTTTCTCCAAGCTGAAGAGCCCTAGCTGCTTTAGCCTTTCCTCATAGGGAAGTTGTCCCATCCCCTTTATCATTTTCGTCACCCTTCTCTGCACCTTTTCTAATTCTACTATATCTTTTTTGAGATTGGTGACCAGAATTGCACATAGTATTCGAGGTGCGGTTGCACCATGGAGCAATACAAAGGCATTATAACGTCCTCATTTTTGTTTTCCACTCCTTTCCCAATAATACCTAACATTCTATTTGCTTTCTTAGCCACCGCCAAACACTGAGCAGAGGGCTTCAACATATCATCAACGATGACACCTACATCCCTTTCTTGGTCGGTGACTCCTAATGTGGAACCTTGCATCACGTATCTATAGTTTGGGTTCCTCTTTCCCCACATGCATCACTTTGCACTTGCACATCTGCCATTGATACGCCCAGTCTCATAAGGTCCTCTTGTAATTTTTCACAATCCTCTTGTGATTTAACAACTTTGAATAACTTTGTGTCACCAGCAAATTTAATTACCTCACTAGTTATTCCCAACTCTCGATTATTTATAAATATGTTAAAAAGCAGCAGTCCCAGTACAGACCCCTGGGGAACCCCACTATCTATCCTTCTCCATTGAGAATACTGACCATTTAACCCTACTCTCTGTTTTCTATCTTTTAGCCAGTTTTTAATCCACAATAGAACACTACCTCCTATCCAATGACTCTCCAATTCCCTCTGGAGTCTTTTTCATGATGTACTTTGTCAAATGCCTTTTGAAAATCCAGATACACAATATCGACCGGCTCACCTTTATCCACGTTTGTTCACCCCTTCAAAGAAATGTATTAGATTGGTGAGGCAAGATTTCCCTTCACTAAATCCATGTTGGCATTGTCTCATTAATCCATGCTTTTGAATATGTTCTGTAATTTTGTTCTTTATAATAAATAGTCTCTACCATTTTGCCTGGAACTGACATCAGGATCACCGGTTTATATTTTTCCGGGTCACCTCTGGAACCTTTTTACAAAATCGGCGTTACATTGGCCACCCTCCAATCTTCCGGTACCATGCTTGATTTTAAAGATAAATTACATATTAGTAACAATAGTTTTGCAAGTTCATTTTTTTAATTCTATCAGTACTCTGGGATGAATACCATCTGGTCCAGGTGATTTGCTACTCTTCAAGTTGTCAAATTGCGATGGATGAGTAATCAGAAAGTGACACAGCTGTATAATTTTATGGTTCGCAATGTGATAGGAGTGAAGGTTTTCTCATTCACACTCTGAGCTTCCTCTGTCGCTCCTCCAAGCCTCAGCGCTAGTGCTCTGATCGCTACTTTTGTGAGAGGCAAGGCTAGGAGAAGGAAAGACAAGTGCCCCCACCAGTAGGAAGGAATCTGAACACACCTTCCTATGTACTGCTCCCCCTCCCTCCCACCCCATCCCTTTTCCCAAATTTACAAATATGTGTGCTCCGAGTTGGGCACCGTTTATAGAATAGCGCTTGCAGCCAGGATCTGCACCCAATTTTGGGCAATGAGGATTTACACCAACTGAACCCTGGTGTAAATCTTCCTGCCTAAACTAGGCGTGGACTTGCCATATTCTGTAACACTGCATGCAAATTCTAGGAACATCCCTGACCAGCCCATGCCCCTCCCATGGCCACGCCCTCTTTTCCAATCTGCATGTAAAACTTTACTCGCACATCTTTATAGAATACCGACTACAAAGATGCGCACGTAGATTCAAAATCGTTGCCAATTAGCAGTAATAATTGATTGCTGGCGCCCCATTATTGGCGCCAATTGGCTTGTTATTCAATCAAACTGTGCGTGCAAGTAGGACGCGTGCCCGATTTTGAGTGCCGTGTATAGAATTGACCAGTTTCTCACACATCGCCTTGTGGAAGTGCTTTTTAACGCACTAGCAAAGGTGGCAGAGAATGTGCCACGAATTAAGGCACAATCACACCAGAGCTGGTGTCCGTGAACAGGGCCGTGCCGATGCGGTAAGCGGGGTAAGCACCGCAGGAGGGCGCCCACCTCTGGAGGGCGCCGCCGCAGTGCTTACCCTTGCCCCGCGCCGCCGAGGCCTTTAAATCTTTTACTTGCAGTCGCAGCAGCGTCTGTGAAAACGGAGCGCTGCCGACGTCTCCCTTCCCTTGCACTCATTGGTTCCCTCAGTGTCCCGCCTTCTTCTGACGTCAGAAGAAGGCGGACACTGAGGGAACCAAGAGCGCGAAGGGAAGGGAGACGTCGGCAGCGCTCCGCTTTCACAGACGCTGCTGCGACTGCAAGTAAAAGATTTAAAGGCCCCCAGGGCGCGCAGCGTTCATCTTCACGGGGGGGGAGAGGGGTGCGCGCGCGCCAACTGTTCTTCTGCGGGGGAAGGGGGGCGCCAACAGTTCGTCTGCGGGGGGGGGCGGCATAGACCCTTGGCATGGGCCTGTCCGTGAAACACACCTACATTTCACAAGTGCGCGCATAAATTATTGTTAGTTCATAATCAACAGGCGTACGTGCTCGCGCTGCCCAAATTCTGCCTGTGCGTAAGCCCACAGAGAAGGTTCATGCCATGGAAGCAAAGTACGTGCAGTTGCGCTGGTGTTTAATGAGGTCATTTACACACGTATGTGTCCACTAACACACATAAATAAATCCTGCCATCTATGCACACACTTGTCACCACAACTAGGCTGCTCCTTACAAAATTATCTCCTGGACGGAGTGTGGTTTTCAGCCTCTGCTTTTTTTTTTTAATATGTTTGTTTTTACGTATGTTTTATTGTAATCCACATAGATTTTATAAATAATGTGGACTATAAATGTTTTAAATAAACAAATTGCTTGGTTAGCTGGCAAATTCCTTTGAAAATGATCCTCAAATTGCTTCCAGTCTATCTGTAATTGTTCCAGAGGCACTGCAGAAAAAACAAATATGATTTTATGCATTTTTGGGTTTGTTTGTTTGTTTTTTTTGCAAAGCAAAGCAACATGTTACTATTTCTAGGTTTATACCCCAGATACTCTTTGAAACATTTCACTCTTTGGGATGCTTCTCCTTTGGTATCTCTGGAACCAAATATGCCTACGCTGTGACTGCAGAGTAAGGGACACAGAGTAACCATTTAATATCTTTAGACCAGCTTTCCAAAGCTTTACAGCGCTGTAACTTGGCATTCTTGTGCCAAGGTCAGGCAAGGGAATTTGTGCCCAGATTAGGACTCTTTTCTCCCTCCACCCTCTCCCCTCGCACTTGGACAATAGCATATTTTCATGCATTTCCTCCATTATCAGCCCACGCTTGCATTTCAGTCATGTTTCGGTTCCCCCAAAAAGGCTTAGCACTCCGGGCACCTCCATCACTTGCCCACCCCCAGTTACAGCCCTGAATATTTAGCTCAAGGCTGCTTACAACACGTTTCAGGTATGACAACAGCCTGCTCCCAAGAGTTTACAATCTCAACGTGAGGGGAAGTAAAGTGGGGTGGCTGCCACGTTAGTCCACAGGAGAGGGATGCAAAATAAGACCGCAAATATTAAAATAATGCCTCTGTATCACTCTATGGTGTGACCTTGAGTATTGTGTTCAGTTCTGGCCGCCGTATCTCAAAAAAGATACAGCAGAATTAGAAAAGGTTCAAAGAAGCGCGACCAAAAATGATAAAGGAGATGGAACTCCTATGAGGAAAGGCTCTTCAGCTTGGAAAAGAGACGGCTGAGGTCTACAAAATCCTGAACAGTGTGGAGCAGGTAGCAGTGAATTGATTTTTCACTCATTCAAAAAGTACGAAGACCAGGGGACACTCAATGAAATTGCAGGGGAATAATTTTAAACCAAATAGGAGGAAATATTTCATCGTGCGAAGAATAATTAAGCTCTGGAACTTGTTGCCAGAGGACATGGTAATAGCAATTAGCGTATCTGGATTAAAAAAAGGTTTGGACATGTTCCTGGAGGAAAAGTCCATAGTCTGTTATTAAGATAGAAGCCGCTGCTTTGCCCTGGGATCGGTAGCATGGAACTGGTACTATTAATTGGGTTTCTGCCAGGTACTTGTGACCTGGCTTGGCCACTGTTTGGAAGCAGGATACTGGGCTAGATGGACCATTGGTCTGACGCAGTATGGCTGTTCTGATGTTATGTTCTTATACAGACTGGTGCTTCTACACGTCCGATGCAGAATTAAAAACTCAGTGGAAAAAGTTGTAGCTGAGAGCTTTTATTATTTCTGGTGGGGACTCATGCCCTCTTCAGCAGATGAAAACTTGATTGAGTTCAGCCCTGAAATGCTCCGCACAAATGTATTTCGAAAAATGTCTGGCCTGCAACATATTTGCTGATCGTTGATTCTTCTTGGTACCTTAGCACTGTGGAAACCAACACAATGAATTCAGGCTGATGCCCTGCCCCAGTCAAACTTGTCAGGCCAGTTAGAAATATTGCACTGTGAGAGAGGGACTCCAGCAGAGGAACCGGTTCCAGGTGTCACATGGCAATCAGTGGAGGGTGTGAGCCGGCCTTTGACAATACCCAACAAAGGAGTCACATACACATTTACAAAACACTTCACCTCCAAAGTCCACACCAGGCTTAATTTAGAGGTGACCCAGCAGTTGTAATGTAGTACAATCAAATTAATGCAGGAAGCTGAATTAAACAAATGCTTTGCCCTTCCCCCTCCCCCCCCCAGGAACACTTCATGTATCCACAAATTCATCAGAGTCCCATGCAAATGTTACACTCATAGACTTGAAGCACGAATACAGCACAGACAGCTGAAGAGCAGGTTTTCATCCATGCAGGTGTCAGAAACAACATGGAAAGTAGGAATACAGCACATTACTTATTTATTTTAGATTTTGCTCACACCTTTTTCAGTAGTAGCTCAAGGTGAGTTACATACACTGGATATTTTCTCTGTCCCAGGAGGCCTCACAATCTAAGTTTGTACCTGAGGCAATGGAGGGTTAAGTGACTTGCCCAAGGTCACAAGGAGCAGCAGCGGGATTTGAACTGACCAATGCTCTAACCACTAGGCCACTCCTCCACTCCAGAATCTTGCTATTCTTTGGGGTTCTACATGGAATGTCGCTACTCTTTGAGATTCTGCATGGAATCTTGTCACTCTTTAAGATTCCAGAATCTTATTTATTTAGATTTTGCTCACACCTTTTTCAGTAGTAGCTTAAGGAGAGTTACATTCAGGTACTCTGGATATTTCTCTGTCCCAGGAGGGCTCACAATCTATGTTTGTACCTGAGGCAATGGAGGGTTAAGTGACTTGCCCAAGATCACAAGGATTAGTGGTGGGATTGTGAACCTGCCACCTCCGGATTGCAAGACTGGTGCTGCTCTAACCACTAGGCCACTCCTCCACTCCAATTACCAGAACTACATGTAGACATTACACTGATACAGGTAATGCATGCATGCATACAACACAGACAGCTAAAAAGAAAGATTTTCCTCAAAACCCTGTGCAGACATCGCATTGATATATGTAAAACAGGAATATAGCACAGACAGCTCAAGAGCAGATTTTAATCACAGCCATATGCAAGCATTACACTGATATTTTCAAAGCATGAATACAGCACGGACAGCTGATCTTCTTCAGAATTCCATGCATCCATTGCTTTATGTGGAACCCTCTGCTGTTCGTAACGTGGATATCCAGTGATAATATCACAGCTGTCTCTGGGAAGAGACAAGTCTGAAAGCTTGTCTCGAAGGGCCCAGTTTACCACGGGCTGGACCACTTACCCCAACTTGGGAAGTCATAGTAGGGCAAAATTTCTAGAGAAAAGAGTGTCTCGGGGTGGGCAGGGGAAGGTGCTTCTGGATTGGCTATATGATTGGTCGTGCACTCAACCCTTTGATAGCTCATTGGTTGGAGTATTTAAAATAGTCTCTCCCAGGCTCAGGGCCTTTTCCTTGCCCCTTAAAGGTAGTTTGTCCTACCACCCACCCACCCATTCTTATTGCTTGGCTTTTGGCTAGGATTCCCTAGCGGTAAGAGTGGGATGTGACTAGGGGTTGTACCTATTGTCACAACAGGCAGGAAACCCAAACTACGGGTGTTGTGGCTCATAACAAGAAGCGGGAATCAGATTTGATTATCATGGTAGGTTGCGTGACCAGAAATGGGCTTGGAGGTTGGCCCTGGCTGTCAAGGCGGGGCTGGGGGAGCCAAGATCACCAGAGATGGAGCAGTTGGCGAACTGCTACTTGGCTGACAAGGCGAGTAGCTGGTGGTGGTGGGGGGGGGTTGTCACTACATTTAAGCATAGCTTGGGTGTTGCTCATTTATTGAAAAAAATTTTTTAATATTAAAGTATGTTATAGCAGGGAAAGTGTGTTAGCAAGAAGGGAATGGAGTGGGAGAGGAGGGGGAGTGGGGGGGTGGAATGGATAGTGAGTTATGGGTAAGGTAGTCCCAGTTCCAAAGCTTAGAAGAGAGGGGGAATGGCCATAAAGTTTGTACCTTGGGCTACCTGTGTCTAGGCTAGGTTTGTGAGGTGAATTGAACATGAGGACAGAGCCAGGCAGAATTTCACGGTCTGCGTCCCGCAAAGGACAAGACAGACTTGGATAGGCTGGAGTGGGCTTCGACGGCAACTTCAGCAGTTGGGACCTAAGGACAGAGCCGGGTGGACTTCTACGGTCTTTGACCCCGAAATGCCAAAGAAAAATAGTATTTTATATCACATTCATTGCTGGTTTAATCATGACTTGATAATGAGTAGGACTGTTGGGCAGACTGGACGGACCGTTCAGGTCTTTATCTGCTGTCATTTACGGTGTTATCAGTGCTCTGCCCCTTCCTTTTCACTTGCAGGTTCAGCGCAGGGTTTGACACTATCTAGGGAGCCAGCCAAGACTTCTCTCCTGGGTTGGCAACATGCTCCCGATCAACAGTCAATCTCAGCCAATCCAGGTTTTATACTGATGCATGCCATTGGGTAAAACCAGGACTGGGGCAACCTGTTCCAAATGACCTGGAGGTTGCTGGTTTCCATACTTCCCACGGTTGGGAAAGGGAGGGGGAGCAGGGACTGAGGAAGTATCAAGTTACATCAGGAGACAGCCTGGGCAGCCTTTTAAGGGTTTGCCAGAGGACAAGGAACTCCAGTGCCTTGGTTATTTGAAGCTCAAGTCCTCTGAATTATTTAGGAGATAAACATTTGACACTGGCAAAGACACAGGCAGACAGGAGAAATACAGAGCGGGAGGAAGTTGGGGGGGGGGGACGACACATAAAGAAAGCAGAGTGAAAGCAAAGCAATGGGTCTTGCTATTCCCATTAACTCATAGAAACGATAGGAAACAATTTTACCATCAGGGACCGTTTTCCCCAAATTATTTTGGGAGGGGTGTTGTTGAGGATGATCATGATTGTTGATTTTACCAAACTTTTGGGGTGGGGGGGGGGGACTAGAGGCCTGAAAGTTCAGCAAGGGTGTATAATACCCTCACACCAGAGCGTTTGCTTGACGGTTGGGTTTTGAGGTTTGCCGGATTTTATTGTCTGTATGATTTTGTGCTGTTTATGCTTTTATGAGTATTTTATTGTACCTCGCCTAGATGGCTGGATAGGTGGGTTGTATTAAATAAATAAGATAAATGGATAAGGGAAGTAGCAGGGATGGGGTGAGAGGGGGGGGAGTGGAGTGGTAGAGATGAAGGTGAGAAGGAGAAGGTGGGTAGGGGTGAAAGAATGAAGGATAGGAGCAAAATAGGGAGTTGGGTGATAGGATGGGGGGGGGGGGGGTAGAGCGGGAATACAAGCCATGGGGTGAAAAGGAAGCGGAGGGCTAAAGCTGTCATCGGTGGTAGGGATGAGGGCGAGAGGGGAAGTTGGGTAGATGGGGGATCTGGAAGGGGAGGTGATTGGAAGTGGGTAGATGGATGAGGGGGTATAGGTGAGGGGAGTGGAGCAGTTGGGGGGTAACTGGAAGGATGGGGTGGGAAGGGAGGAGGCAAGACATGCAGTGGAGTGAATGGGTTGTGGGGGGGGGGGGGGGTGGAGATATCTGACTCTGTCCCCTGGAGATTTCATATTCAAGATACTTTGTCGACATGACAATCTTACATGAATGTAACTCACCTTGACCTACTACTGAAAAAGGTGTGAGCAAAATCTAAAATAAATAAGATTCTGGAACCTTAAAGAGTGACAAGATTCCATGTAGAACCCCAAAGAACAGCAAGATTCTGGAGTGGAGGAGTGGCCTAGTGGTCAGAGCACCGGTCTTGCAATCCAGAGGTGGCCAGTTCCAATCCCGCTGCTACTCCTTGTGATCTTGGGCAAGTCACTTAACCCTCCATTGCCTCAGGTACAAACTTAGATTGTGAGCCCTCCTGGGACAGAGAAATATCCAGAGTACCTGAACGTAACTCACCTTGAGCTACTACTGAAAAAGGTGTGAGCAAAATCTAAAAAAAATAATAATAATAAGATGCACAGCATTTAGCATGCGCTAAGCTTTAGTAAAAGAGCCCCTTAGAGGCCTTTTAAGTCACGCCTATTGCAGCTAAAAATGGAGTACTGCAGGACTCGCTCAGCCATCTCGTGGTAACTTCTAAATGTGCACACACTAACTGCTGGACTAAAAAGGTTTTCAATTGTTTTTTTGAGGGGGCACATCAGGGGCAAAGAGTTGGCGTTCCTGCGTTAACCAATTAGTTCATGGACATTACCGCATGGTCGCTGGTTGCCGCACACAAGGTGGTTTTGTGAAATGACTGAGCGCTAATGGCAACTTCAGCACACGCCAGTGGAGGAGAGCAAAAAAAAAACCCTCCTTTCGCCAATGTGGTCCAAAAGGAATTTATTTAATTCTTCACAAAGACCAGGCACGACTCGTTTTGCAGTGGTTGGAAAAGCTACACTGCAGTACAAGTGGCTGAATCATTGGTATAGTTTTATACTTTTCAGACTACATAAGTACATAAGTATTGCCATACTGGGAAAGACCAAAGGTCCATCGAGCCCAGCATCCTGTTTCCAACAGTGGCCAATCCAGGTCACAAACACCTGGCAAGATCCCAAAACAGTACAAAACATTTTATACTGCTTATCCCAGAAATAGTGGATTTTCCCCAAGTCCATTTAATAACGGTCTGTGGACTTTTCCTTTAGGAAGCCGTCCAAACCTTTTTAAAACTCCGCTAAGCTAACCGCCTTTACCACATTCTCTGGCAACGAATTCCAGAGTTCAATTACACGTTGAGTGAAGAAAAATTTTCTCAGATTTACAGAATTTAAAGGGGGTTTGGACAGATTCCTGAGGGAAAAGCCCATTGGACATATTTTAAAATTTTTTTTGGGGGGGGGCGGGGTTCTTGAAGCCTGGATTGGCCGCTGGATGCTGGGCTTGATGGACCCTTGACCTTTTCCCAGTATTACGGTACTTGCAGCTGCAGATGCGTTAATATGGACTGTGTCGGCATTACTGCGCGATTTTGTAAAAGGGGGGGGGGGGGAGTGTAACCTTCATTTCAGTACATTTAACCAGATTAGAGCATAGATATCATCGTTTTGCAGTATTGTGCTGACATCTTGTGGTGGGTTGTTAGAACAGCAAGTGCCTCTATTTCCATTGTGTCTAATAGAAATCAAACAAAATAAAACATGGAAAAGAAAATAAGATGATACCTTTTTTATTGGACATAACTTAATACATTTCTTGATTAGCTTTCGAAGGTTGCCCTTCTTCCTCAGATCGGAAATAAGCAAATGTGCTAGCTGACAGTGTATATAAGTGAAAACATTCAAGCATTACTATGACAGTCTGACAGGGGTGGGAGGATGGGGGGGGGGGGTGGGTCGGAGGTATGCATGGGGACATCAAAGCATATCATTGATATTCTAACAGGATGGGTGTGGATAGGTGAGGGGTGGGGTGATCAACAGAGACATACAGCTTTATGGTTTATAATGGGCTAGGAACCCCAGATGCTTGTTAAGTCCTTTCTGTTGGGTGTTAAAATATTCAATCATTCTGACTTCAAAGGTCTTATGTTCTTGTATGGTTTTAAAGTTACCTTTCAATGATATGCTTTGATGTCCCCATGCATACCTCCGACCCACCCCCCCCCCCCCATCCTCCCACCCTGTCAGACTGTCATAGTAATGCTTGAATGTTTTCACTTATATACACTGTCAGCTAGCACATTTGCTTATTTCCGATCTGACGAAGAAGGGCAACCTTCGAAAGCTAATCAAGAAATGTATTAAGTTATGGCCAATAAAAAAGGTATCATCTTATTTTCTTTTCCATGTTTTATTTTGTTTGATTTCAATTGATAACCTTAAGAGTGAACTAACACGGCTACCACACTCCTCTATACTGTGCCATTAAAAGCTGCTAAATCTGCTTCTCTACAGCCAGATCTCAGTCCTCTCTCATTCTGGGGTCCTTTTACTAAGCTGCGGTAAGCACTAACGTGGCCATTCATGGAAAAGGGGAGCATTTTAACAGGGGCAGTTCAGACCCTGCATCGCCCACTGACACTGTGACACCTCATTCTCCATGGCTTCAGTTAGAACATAGAACATTAGTCCACCTGGTCATGGAAATAACTCATGTACCCGAATACAGAACTTGAAAAAAAAGGTGAAGAAATCATGTAATAATCCAGCCCTTAAGCATCTCCTTCATCATCAGAGTATTTGCCTCTCCTGTGCTTCATTCTAGTGCTACCAGTAAGCAAAAACTGGCACACACCACCTGCCTCAAGATATTAATTTCAAGACCAATTATTTAACTGTCTTCAAATATCTGAAAACTTTGCCTTCTAATCAGATTTGTTGGGACTTTTTTGTTGTTGTTGTTGTTCCTTGCTGAGGGGAGTCAGGTTTGTTTAGAGGATTGGCTGTGTATTTTGCAGACTTTGCAAAAATAGGCAAAAAAAAAAAAAAAAAAAAAAGGCACAGCAGGGATTAAAGAAACCTCTTTAATCCCTGCTGTGCCTTTTTTTTTTTTTTTTGCCTATCTCCTATCTTCCCTTATGCTGATTACCTTACGTGTCATGTGATCTACTTTGAACTTGACATTTAAATTCCAGCTTTCCCCAGCAAGTCGATGGCAGTTTCAATTCAGTTCTCAACTTTTGCTTCTACGAGCCTCTACGTGTCCCAAGTCGCTTCCTTCCAATTCTTCTGGCATACTGGGGCGGTCGGGGAGGGGGGGTTCATCTTCTCATAGCTCTCCACATTGTCTCCTTTCTGCTAGAGAAAACAGCTCTTTCGCTCCTTTCCCTGCTGCTTACGGACCGGCATCACATCCTCAGAACTGCCTTTGGTGTTTCTCCTTAGCATTTTGGGATTATTTTTAATTGTTTTGGCAAGGCAGTTCCTTGTCTATAAATCAGCAGAGACAGCTCAAGGGACAAAAGCAGCTACAAATTCAGTCTTTTAATCAGAAGTATAAACACCACATATATATAATATATAAAAATAAATATAAAACGAAGGGGAGAAATCCTCTCCCATTATAAAACATGGGGGGTGAAGGGTCAGAAACAAATATTTTTTTTGAATTTGCTACTCGGGGGGAGGGATTCATGTCTAGAGGGCAATGTCCCTTACCTCCCTCCGCCCAGTCTGTCATACATTTCTGAAAAGAGACCTCAGATCTGGTGCCAAGTTTTCAGGCACTGCTGAAGGACCACGGATGCCTGGGAATGGTGAACTCACAAAAGACAGGCTGGATTTAAAATGACTCCTCCCTCCTCCCAACGAATAGTTCTGGTGGGAAGGAAGATGGGGGGGGGGGGGGGGTGGTCAGGAAAAGACTGGAGACAGGGACAGAAGAAAGGTGAGGATAAGTGAGATGTGTGCTGAGAGGAAGAGAGAGAATGAGTGGGCAAAGACTATGGCTGTTGGATGATTTAAAAAAATGTAATCACAATTAATCTCAAAATTAAATGTTTAATCTTGACTTAACTCGTCCAGCATTGCTGTACTTGCCTGGGACGCAGGGCAGCATTTGCAATGCAAGGCAGGCCCCGAGCGCTTTCCTGCATCCATGAAAACAGGAAGTTGCATCAGAGGAGGCGGGACGCAGCTGCGGGAAGGCTCTTGGGGCTGGTGGAAGAATCCTGCTTGCACTGCAGACACTGCCCCGCAACCCAGGCAACTACAGCCATGCCAGACCAAGAGTAATTGTGATTAAAATTTTTAATCACACTAAAAATTTAACCAGGTAATCGAGTTAGTTACTTCGATTAATCCACAGCCCTATCAAAAAGAAAGAAAGCAAAAAAAAAAAAAAAGATACAGGTGTGTATAGAAAGGAAGAGGAAGCAGTGAGACAAAAAGGAAAGAAAGACAGACTGCAAGAGATCTTCGCCTCTCAGTCTCTCTCTCCTAAGTCAAGTTTTATCCAGGTAAAGGTCTTACTAGTCACAGGGAGGTGGGAGCAGTTTCAGACCACCCCACACACAGCTTTTCATTAACCCCTTCCCTGCCCCTAACACAGCAAAAGGCTTGGACCCCTGTCATCCCCACGCAGTGGAAATATCCATCCCTGCCCTTATGCGCTCCCATGGAATACGACCAACGAAATTTCCAATCACTCGCTCTGTGGGCTGTACACCACTGTGGCAGACGCCTGGCACCCTGGTCCTTGGGTTTTGCCATTCACCACAAGCAGAAGGGGACTCTCCACTCGGAGGCTACTGAAGGAGAAGGTCTGGAGGGGTGAGAGAGAGAAAGAAGGAAATATGCAATTATAGACCAGTAGGGGGTGACAGAGCTGCACTGCAAAGCTAGAGATGATGCAGGGCAGGACTGAGGTGCTCTGACACGGCTGTGGATAGCAAAGGATGGTGCAAGGCAGGAGTGAGCTACACTGGCAGAGCTGCGTCTTGGGGACAGGGTCTCAGTAGTGGAATAACAGGGGCTGCTGAAGTGAATTGGCAGACTGGTATGTCTTGGGGGGGGGGGGGGCATTAAGGGGAAGGTTTTGGGGTGCTGCAGGGACTCCTCACCTTTTCTCTCTGGATCTGATGTTGTTTGAGGTGAGGCTCCGGGATAGCCACAGAGTCCCCGATGAGAACCCCCCAGGTCTCCACCATGTTGTAAACCATCACAGCAAAACAGGAGCCTTCTGAATCCACCAGGCCAAAGGTGCTTAGGGGAGAGAGGGAGATGAGAAACGCACCAGTGAGACGGAACCGGTTTCAAAATGTTCAGCTTCCCAGAGACAAACTCAAGACAGGCAGAGCGAGGCAGACCGACACAGGGGGAATCGCAGAGGGACACACAGACTGACAACACAGACCATAATGAGAGAAAGAGACAGAGAGACACGGTAAACACAGAGGAACAGAGAGGGAGAGACAAAAGTACATTCGGATGAGGAGCAGAGACACAGAGATCTGCTGAAACCTGACTCGGACAGATAGGTGGGAGAGGATACAGAGCAAGTGATCAGGGGGAGAGAGCACAGACAGAGGAGCAAAGACAGACCAACTTGCTACTCACAATGGTACTTTCTCTTCTGTTGTCAGGCTAAACACAACCCTGCCCAGAACCACTACGCCGGTGTTAACCCCGGGTTTCAGCGCACTCAGGAGTCTCTGCTCCAGTGTGACTTTCTGACCCGAGGGACCTTGGTATCGCCCATCTCCGCAGGGGCCTAGCAGTGAGGGCCGCAGGCTACCCAGCATGCTCTGCAACTTCTTGCCCTTCACTTTTCCCTGGACGGTGGAAAGAGAGACATTAGTTCAGCATGTATCTCTGTGAGGGACAGAACTTTTCATGCGACATCTTATGGTGTAAGAGATGTGATTTCAGTGAAAGCTTAGTCTGTCCTATTGACTGTCCCTTTCCTGTACGATAGCAGCCGATGTCTCTTATGATACGAGATGTCCTGTCAGATAAGGTTCAGTCTTATCTGACAGAAAATCTTATATGAGGCGTTGGCTGCTATCATACAGGTTCAGTCTTGGCTGGCTGGCTGGCTGCCTCCACCCCCCCTTCTCCCCGGTACCTTATTATGTAGATGCCCCGTCAGCCTCTCCAGGAAGTCCAGCAACTGCTGCTCTCGGAGTTTGGGTTCCGGCCACGCAGGGTCCAGCAGTGCTGCTCGTGACAAGCCCTCCAGTGCCTTCTGGTAACTCTCCTCATACTTATACAGCTGGAAAAAAAAAAAGAACACATCCCCAAACAGAAAAGAAACAGTCAACACATTTTATCTTTTGCTGATGACAGAAAACCTGGCGACAGAAAGGCAGCCTAGCTCGTCCACTGGAAAGTACAGAAAGACAGTCACTGCTGGGCCGGAAAAACACTGGGATCGGGAGCTTGCGAGAACTGTGGAGAACGGAGAAGCTGTGATCACCTGGGACATTTCCCCACTGACAACAAAACTCTGAGCAGGAAAAATGGAGAAAGCAAAAGAACAGCACTTTTATCAGCAGTGACTCTGCGTGGAGGAAGAGAAGGACCCTCAAGGACCCACAAATGCAATCAGAGACCAAGCACATGTGGTGGAAAGGTACAGAAACTGTTGTACCGGCCGCATTACAAAGAATTTCCAAGACCATCTTGATAGGTTGCTTGTACACATCAGATCTTAGAAACACCAGCGAAGGGCTCCGCTGGAACGGGGTAACTGCTGAGATGACCACTAGCAGTTAAGACTGCGATCATACCCTGGCACAGGGGGGCGGATCAGACCTATCACAGGATGTTCAAAATTAACCTATTGGGAGACACTACCTCCCCCAAGAAGAAAATCCATGCAAACGCCTGGAAAGCAAACAAGATCCAAAGCCTTTTACGGACATAAGAGGTCCTCTCCTCTCTCCACTTTCTGACATAAGAACAGTCATACTGGGAGAGACCAAGGGTCCATCTAGCCCAGTATCCTGTTTCCAACAGTGGTCAATCCGGGTCAGAAGTACCTGACGGAATCCCACATAGTATTAAGGTTCATGCTACTGATTCCACAGACAAGCAGTGGCTTCCCTCTTGTCTATCTCAATAGGAGACTATGGACTTTTCCTCCAGGAACTTGTCCAAACCTTTTTTAAACCCAGATGCGCTAACCGCTGTTACCACATCCTCCGGCATCTTACTCATAGACATCAGTGATAAAGCAAAAATGGAAAGGGGAACGGTGGGGGCCAAACCCTTCCCATGCCCCCTCTCTACTCAAAAGAAAATGTTGGAGCACTGGTCGGGCGAGGCATAAGAGGGTAAAATCTAATGTGGAGATCCGCAACCCAGCGGAATGGACCTCTTCAGTTCAAAATGAGGACAGCACCTAGGCCGAGGGCCCCAAAGCAGTGAAAAGTTTATATCGTTCCAAACTGGAAAACGTTTCAGCCCCCTCCAGGACCTCTGAGGTGCCTGCCTCCATTACCAGCTTTATCGGATCTTACTTCCCCCACCAACACCCTCTTACAGAGATAAGAAGGCTTCCAAGTTCATTTATTCAGCTTGCTAACTGTAAAACCGCATAGATTTTAAAAAGTGATTTAATTTCACAATTTATATCCCGCTTAATCCCCTAGAGCTGAGTGGATTACAACAATTTTAAAACATAAAATTACAAAAATAAATAAATAAAAATACAAGACAGTACACAAATACAAAATACACCAAAATAATATAAATACACAAAGAAACAAATCAAAACTATATACATTCTACACTCCAACACAGTAAATATCTCCTCTACGCATCAAATAGGACTTATATATTTACAACTTTGAGGAGGGGTGTCTCTCTTTCCATGGCTCTGTTGCGGTGGAGGTCTGGGCAGGAAAGGGGGTTGGCTTGGCTCACACTTACTGTAGCTCTATTGAAGTGTAGGTCCGGGTTACAGGCTGCTGTAGTGTCTACTCTCTCCTGCAGTGAAGGGATGGGAGAAACACGTTAGACTACATAACAGATTTTGAATCCAAAAGGAAAAGCCTACATTGAACTCATGCCCTGCCTTCCTTTGCTCCCACCACTAATCTAAACTTTATGATGACTCTTGCACGGATGGAATAACACGAGTATCAAGGTCTCACTGTACAAAGCAAGAGACGTGAACTGGGCGTCTCACAGGGTTTCACGGGAGTTAAGCGGAGGGAACACTCACCGCCCTGGCGTATGCACTCAGTGCCTGCTGGGAGATCTGAGGGCTCTGTCCACTACTGAAGAACAACGAGAGGTAGGCATTGCCTAGGATATCTGAGAGAGAGAAACACACAGGAATTAGAACCTCTCATCCTTCTCTCGTCAGGAACCTACCACTCGCGGTCTTTCTCCAATCTGGCTCTCATCAGGCAGGCATCACACCCAGTTTCTCTCCTCGCTCCTTCCCCAACTCCAGCCCTCGTCCATGGGGAGGCGAGAACAGGACTCACACCAGGAGGTCCCGTCCTGCACATCCATCTGTATGGCCTCTTTAGCGTGGGCAACGCTGTTGGCCACATTCCGGGCACGCTCCTCGGGATCCTGGCAGGACAGCTGGCGCAGCACCATGGAGAGCTGTCTCAGGGACACCTTGTTCCTGCACTGTGGGAGAATGAGGTAAGAAAAAAAAAAAACCATCAGCTAGGAGGGAGCAAAGTGGGAGAAGGGTGAGTTTGATGACACATGCGCTCTGCAGAGTGAATAACTCCGTCAAACAGAGCGACTGGCTGATGGGGAACAGAAACCTTTATGGAAAGATTTAGAAAGTTCACGGGTCTCGGTGCAGGGCTCATATGTCTTCAACTAGCTTGAAGAGTAGGGGCCAAAATGGACTTACCGCTCAACTACCGCGTGGCTCTTGCGGTAATTTCATTTTTGGCGTGCATCTGAAAAATCATTTTTATTTTCAGACGCGTGTTGCGGATGCGCGCCAAGCGGTATCTGAGGCAGATAGGTCCTTACCACCCAAATTCTTTACCACTAGGTCTACGGCTGTCGGTAAGGTCAGAGGCCCAAAATGGACGAGCGGCAATTTTGATTTTGCCGCACATCCATTTTCGGGAGGGAAAAAAAGGCCTTTTTTTTTTTTTTTTTTTAACAGGTGCACTGAAAAATGATTCTGCGCGCGACCAAAACCCGCGCCTACGCTACCATAAGTACATAAGTTTTGCCATACTGGGAAAGACCAAAGGTCCATCGAGCCCAGCATCCTGTTTCCAACAGTGGCCAATCCAGGTCACAAATACCTAGCAAGATCCCAAAAATAGTACAAAACACTTTATACTGCTTATCCCAGAAATAGTGGATTTTCCCCATTTAATAACGATCTATGGACTTTTCCTTTAGGAAGCCGTCCAAACCTTTTTAAAACTCCGCTAAGCTAACCGCCTTTACCACATTCTCTGGAAACGAATCCCAGGCCATTTTTCAGCACGCCTTTGTAAAAGGACCCCTAAGAACCAAGGAAACCCAGTTCAAATCCCACTGCAGCCCCTTGTGACCTTGTGCAAGTCACTTAACCCTCCATTGCCTCAGGTACAAACGGATTGTAAACCCTGTGGGGGATGGGGAAAAAACCTGCCGTACCTAAAGTAACTTTTGCTTAACAATGTGAAATGTCGACTAAAAACTGGACGGAACATCCCCAAGTCATGTACTGTTTTTCTGTCACTCGGATCCCTGTGATTTGGGAGATACACCCAACATTTGCCCCATCACCTGGTGAGGTCCAAGCCTCATTTTGCTTCTGCCGTCACCCACAAAACTCTAAACTGGAGTGGAAACCCAGCCCCATCAAGGCTCACGTGGTTCAGCGCTCCAGAGAAGCAGGTGCAGGCTGCCGCAATGTCTCCTTTCTTCCAGTAAACCTCTCCTAGCTGGTTCCAGGCCTCCACCAGCTCCGGGTCCAGCTTGACAGCCCTGGAGAGGGCCTCTTCAGCCTGGGGGTTGTAATCTGCCACCACATTCAGGACTTTCCCCTTCAGCATCAAATAGGGGGCTTTGTGCTTTGCACAGCCTGAGTTGGGAAGAACAGAAGACAGCGAGAGAGAGAAAAAGGTGAGAGAAAAATACAGAGAGAGACACAGCCAGCTATTTTTTTTTAATTATACTCTTAAAGTCAGAAATCAAAAGGACATTTTGTTACACGACGGACGTAGCATGCTTTTTTCTCAGCTGTGAGCCACGTGACCCGAAATCCATGTGCGTGAAGGATCCACAGATATTTTAGCCTGTTGTTAGAATGGTTTAAACTCATCAGAATGGGTAAGTCTCTTCTGAAATTGTGACTTTGCTGATTTGTCATGCTTCAAAATCGTGCCTATGATTAATTAGGTCGAAAATTGTTTTGCTAAAAATCTTAAGCGGGTCGCATCCTGAGAGCAGACGGACCACGGCCTGAAAGTTTGACGCTGCTGTTAGTTAACAGTTATGGCAAACTTGGGAGGCTACTGGTATATTTAACACCTGCACTTCTTAAATATCGACCAGGCTGAACAAATTCAAAGCAGAAAACCAGCTCTACAGTGGGAGACAGAAAACAATACAACTGATACCGTAGGTAAGTTGCATCTGTACCTTGGTCCATAAAATCATCCATGGTGACAGCCCAGCCTACATGTCGGATCTAATAGAACTACCACCCAGAAAAGCAAAAAACTCCTCCCGCACATTCCTCAACCTCCATCCTCCCAAATGCAAAGGCTTGAAATACAAATCAATGCATTCATCAACTTTTTCCTATACAAGCACACAGCTCTGGAATTCACTGCCACGTAACCTGAAATCGGTCTACGAAATGACCAATTTCCGCAAACTCCTGAAAACGTATCTCTTCGACAAAATATATCATAAAGAACAACACACGTAACTACTTTCTTCAAGATATCCAGGAATGTTCTTTAATGTCTTCTGCTTTCACACCATCATGCACCTAATGCCTATGGCTTTAACACTATCATGTATTTCACCATCACGTACCCAAAACTCGCTGTAAAACCAAATGTATATTCTTTTCTATTTCCAGTATCTACGATGAATTGTAAGCCACATTGAGCCTGCAAAAAGGTGGGATAATGTGGGATACAAATGTAATAATAATAATAATAATAAATGTACCAAACTGGTAAGTAACAGCCAAAGCAACTCAGAGCCATTATTTCGAAGGATCACGTTTCCTGGGCTCTGAATGGCCCATCGTATTTTGCAGAAGATATGGGGAGAGAAATGTCTTTCTTCACAGAATGGACACACAGCGCACAGGGGTGTTTAAAAATATGCAACCAGAAGGCTTATTATTTAACTCTAATTCCCCCCCCCCCCCCATCTCCTACACAAAGGATTTAAGAAGCTTACCAGGGGTCAAACCCATATGTAATAATAGTAAACAAATCAAATGCTCTCTCTCAGGGGCGCAGCCAAACCTCGAGATGGGAGGGGACAAGAGCCCAAGGCGGGGGGGGGGGGGGCACGTTTTGGTCACCCCCGCCCCCCTCCGCTTCCCACTACTGCCGCTGTACACCTTGGCCGGCGGGGGTCCCCAATCCCCGCCAGTTGAAGACTTTGTGCAGCGCTGGTCTCCGGCGCTGCCGCATTGCCTGCCCTGCTCTCTCTTCCCCTCACGTCTGGCACACTCCTTTTAGTGAAACTGAGCATGCTCAATTTTCACTAAAAGGAGCGTGCTCGACGTGAGGAGAAGACAGACCAGGGCAGGATGAAGTTTTCAGCTGGCAGGGGTTGGGGGACCCCTGCCAGCCAACCAGGGGCCCAGAGCACATCTGGGAGGGGGCCCAGGCCCCCGTGGCCCCACCTAGCTACGCCAGTGCTCTTTCCTCTCCCCTCAAAAATAGCTTCAAATTGGGAGGGGAAGAGGGGGCAGGGACCCCTAGTAGATGGAAATAGCCAAGACGCTCCTTTTTTCATTCGTCTTTCATTCTCCTGGCATGGTAGGTGATTCTCTGCAGAGGTTTTTCCTGGCGTCAAATCCCCACCATTGTTGCCAGGGTTGCGGTCTTCCCGCAACACTGGGCGGGTTTTCTTTGAGCAGCTGCGGCAAAATTTCGGCGGGTGCGGGTTTGGGCTCTTCTACTGTGGCCGCTGTGTGCTTTTTTCCGGGGCTTCTATTGGTCCAATTTGGTCCAATAGAAGCTTTTTCAGGGCTTCTATTGGTCCAATTTGGTCCAATAAAAGCTTTCCCGGGGCTTCTATTGGTCCGATGTGGTCCAATAGAAGCTTTTGAGGGGCGTGGTCGACGTCAGGGGTGACGTCAGGGGGTGGGGCTGGTGACATGGGAGGCGGGGCTGGTGATGTGGGAGGCGGGGTTTGACACTGGGCTGGTTTAGGGCTGATTTTGGCCGGGGAAAATTTTTCCCATCTGGCAACCTTGATCCCCACCAGTCTGGCCACATTTCACAGAGTGAGTTTCAACCTAAGACATAAGACATAAGCATTGCCACACTGGGACAGACCAAATGTCCATCTAGCCCAACACCCAGTCTCCGACAGTGGCCAATCCAGGTCAAAATCACCCGACAAGATCCACGGAGCAAAGCATTTTGTACTGCTTGTCCCAGGAATAGTGGGTTTTCCCCTACGTCCATTTAATAACATTCTATGGCCTTTTCCTTCAGGAAGCCGTCCAAACCTTTCTTAAACTCTGCTAAGCTAACCGCCTTAACCACATTCTCCAGCAACGAATTCCAGAGTCAAATTACGCGCTGAGTAAAGAAAAAAATTTCTCTTATTTGTTTTAAACTTACTGCACTCCAACCTAGAATGTTATTTTTTCATTTCAACTAGTGCTGAAAATGTAGCTACAGCAGTGACGGTAGCAAGGTGAAAGCCTTTAAAATTTTGGAGGGAAACAGACATACAATCCACAGCGTACATTCCCTAAAATCTATTCATGACTTCACCATAAGGGAGGGCAGGGGAGGGGAGGGGGGGTTGTATTAATAACAATGATTTTTTTTTTATGCTTTTCCTCCATCCCCTCCCCACTCACCTTCAGCCCCCTCCAGCTCCCTCAGGGTCCTCTCCATCTCCTCCGCCACATCCTGCGGTTTGCTCGCTGCGTGCTCCACGCCATGTGTTTCAAAGTAGGCATCCCGGAACCGGTACAGCCGAGTTACCAACTCCTGCAAGAGCGAGGCAAATGGGGTAGGGGTGGAGAGGAGAGACAGAAACCTCTGTTTATTTATTTGTGACATTTATATCCCACATTATCCGAAACAAGTTTGAGTTCAATGTGGCTTACAATAAACAGTATAGGATACATAACAAAGAATAATGAATAAGAAAGTAATTTGTTGTAAGAATCCAATTTTACAATACAGTATCATAAACATACTGGGATAGCTATGGATGTTTAACATTTAGAAAATCTATTACGAATGAGAAATTCTACATGAAGCAAAGAGAAAGTTAATGGTAAATTGAGTAATAACCAGTTCAGGTACTAATTAATTGTTTGAGATATGGTTGTTCTTTGTGAGGGTTTGTTTGAATAGGAACGATTTGAGGATTTTGCGGAATCTAGCATATTCCTGTATATTTCTTATTTTGGGTGGTAAGGAGTTACACCATTTCTTTTCCTAGGTAAGTGAAATCTGCAGTGTGGACCCAGGAATGCTAAAAGATCATCCCGCACATTCCTAAATCTTCACTTCCCCAACCGCAAAGTTCTAAAATACAAACTAATGCAGGCGTCAAACTTTTACCTACGTGAGCACACAGTTACGGAACGCACTGCCGCGCAACTTAAAAACGATCTACGAACTAACCAACTTCCGCAAACTACTGAAGACCCATCTCTTTAACAAGGCATACCACAAAGATCAACCAATGTGAATATACATAACTCCTTCACACATAGTTAGAAATGATTTATAATATCTGCTTGTTATACGACTATCATGTTTTATCATTATCATGTTGCCCAAGATTCTTCTGTAACACTAAATGTCTATTTCCTAATATATTTCCACCATTCATGATGAATTGTAAGCCACATTGAGCCTGCAAAGAGGTGGGAAAATGTGGGATACAAATGCAATAAATAAATAAATAAATCCCTTTTTTTGCAATTTGGGAGGTGTAGTCCGAGATAGTTTCTTGCCTCATATTTAGTGTTTCTTTGAGGTTAATTTTATTAATGGTACCATATAGTCTGGAGCTGTGCCGTTTAGGATTTGAAAGATAAAAGGTACATAATTTGAAGGTAATTCTTGCTTTGATGTTATCAAATTATGTTTTTGTCCCCCTCACCCATCCAGCCCCAAATAATCATTAAGTTTCCCTGTTGCATTCTGGGAACTGTAGTTGTAGCTTTTCTTACTATGGTTTGTAGTCGTGGATGAAGAAAATTGCGTGGGTGTATCTTGTTATCTTATACAACCTTCCCACCCTTCCACAGCTGTGTTATTTTAAACAGCCAGCATGGAACAAAAACAGGAAAAACAAACAACAAACCCTTTGTTATTTTTAATGTTGCAACTCTTGTATGAAAAATACAAGAAGCTGAAGGGTGATATTTGCACCTTTTCATCTATTTCAATCTGATTTAACACCTATTCAGTGCATTCAAAATGAGGTGACAAAAATTCATAAGCTACATACATTAGTCATAATAACCAAAAAAAAAGTTGATTAATTTGCTAAGCTTTTTGAAGCATTGCTTTACTAACATCTGCCAATCCTGTCTTCATATACCCCACAGCCAGGCATAGCAGACTAAGGCACCTGCCCCCCCCCCCCCCCCCCCCCCAAAACCCCGTCTCTGAAAGGGAAAAGGTATTTCATTATGAGGATTTGGCTCAGGCCTCTTCAGTTCAAGGTATTATTACAATGGCGGTGGGCTTTTTTTTTTCAGTCCCTGCAGCCTCACAGCAGTAGGGTTCAGTGATAAAGTCACAAAGAGCAGCAGTGGGGTATGTACAGGGCACCCCTGGTTCTCTACTCCCCAATTTGGAAACTGCTGGGGCCAGACCCTTTAAAACCCTGCTCCTCCTGTGGAAGTGACTTAGGGGCTTAGGATCCCCTTCCCCTGCAAGACTTCCATGCCAGGGCGGAGCACAGAGGGTGGGGAGCTCTGAACTGCCATCGCACTTTGGGGAGGGGGGCAATGGGGCGGGGGGGTTAGGTACCTCCAGCCTCTGCATGGCGTCTGCTTCTGATTCTGCAGCCATGGTGGCTCTGTCGTTGCTCCGCCTCTGAACCAGCCCAGAGAAAGGGAGGGAGAGAAATAAACAGAGCAAGCAGCAGAGAGACAGGGCCTCTAGCAGCAAGGAGGGGAAACAGCAGCGCCCTCGCCGGTGTCTTCTGTCAGCTATTTTCAGCTCCTGCTCTGGCAGTGCTCTCTCTCTCTCTCTATTTCCCCGGAATCAGCTCTAGTATTTTTAACCACAGTGCTGCCTGCATTTTCCTGGAATGACATCGGGTATTTTTGAACTCTGCCGCTGCGCTCTCTGCATTTTTTTTTTTTAGTCACCTCTGGTAATTTAAGCCCCTGCGCTCTGCACGTTCCTAGAATCACCCCTGGTATTTTCAGCCCCTGCGCTCTGCGTGTTCCTAGAATCACCCCTGGTATTTTCAGCCCCTGCGCTGTCTGCATTTTCCTGGGATCTCCTCCAGTATTTTCAACCATAGCAATCTTCTCCGGTATTTTCAGCCCTTGCTCTGCATTTTCCTGGTATCACCTCCCGTATTTTCAGCCTCTGTACTCCCTACATTATCCTGGAACCTCCTCTGGTACTTTCAGCCCTCTGCATCTCCCTGGCATCTTCTCTGGTATTTTTAGCCCCTGTGTTCTCTACATTTTGCTAGAGTCTGGCCTGGTATTTTTAGCTCTTGCATTTTATACTTTGCTAGAGAGTCACCTTCAGTATTTTCAGCTCCTGGAGCAGAACTGCCAAGTTACCCAGTTTGATGAAGGATATTATAAGCCAGCCTAGGATTTTCAACACCATTATAAGAGCTGAAGCACTGATTTCAATAGCAAGAGTCAGGGGCTATAAATCTGTTGCTGCAGGATATCATTTCAGAACCAGGACTGGCCAAAAAGTCTCCTTCCCGGGACTGAAAAACGTGGCAACTTTGCTGGAGTCTCCTGTTTTTAATTCTTATGCATAGGATAGGATTCAACTTTTTAAATCGGTGAAAATGTTTCTTCACCCAACGCATAATTAAACTCTGGAATTTATTGCCGGAGAACGTGGTGAAGGCGGTTAGCTTGGCAGAGATTAAAAAGGGGTTAGACGGTTTCCTAAAGGACAAGTCCATAAACCACTACTAAATGGACTTGGGAAAAATCCACAATTCCAGGAATAACATGTATAGAATGTTTGTACGTTTGGGAAGCTCGCCAGGTGCCCTTGGCCTGGATTGGCCGCTGTCGTGGACAGGATGCTGGGCTCGATGGACCCTTGGTCTTTTCCCAGTGTGGCATTACTTATGTACTTATGCTTAACCCAACAAAAATTACCCCCCCCCCCCCCCCCAAACTCAAGGAGTTTGTTCAATGTTGGGAGTGCTCAAGCAGCCATAGAGCTGGCTTCTATGCTCTGCATTTTGCCAGAGGCTTCTTCAGTATTTTCAGCCACTGTTTCTTTATTTTAATAGAAACCCTTCTGTACAAATTCCACTTGAGTCCACCATTTTCCCAGCCATTCTTTTTCAGAGCACACTTTCAGGTTGCTTGATCTTCAACGCACACCAAGCCAAATTTCATCCCCCTCACCACAGCCAGTTCCCTTCCCCCACTCTTACAGACACCACTTTTTTTCTGGTGGGTACAAAATACAATCCATTCTGTATGCCCTAGTGGGGGAGAAATATGCCCTATGAAGCAGTGTTATGATTTTTTTAATCGGTGGATGAATAAGTCATCAACAATCTCAGGATTCAGTCTTCCACAGTCCTTTCTGCAATAGAAGATGTGCTGGTTCTAGGAATGTACAGGATCCCCCGTGCAAATTTTGCTAGTTGTGGCCAGCATGTTTGCTTGTTTTTCCAAAAAAAATCAAAATATCATTGTCTGCATCACTCAAACATAAACAGTCCAGTTCATTAACAGGCTTCAAAGTAGAAAATGACACGGGGACAAAGTTTGTCCTCATCCCCATGGGCTCTGTCCCCGTGTCATTCTCTAGTAGGGGGCACTGTTAGTGTAGCCATAGTGTGTTGGTGTTCTATCAAAAACAGCAATGGCATCATGTGGGGTCTTTCTCAGTCAGCTGTGGTGGGGCTACTGCTGGGCAGACGTCTACGGTCTGTGCCCTGAAAATGGCAGATACAAATCAAGGTCAGGTATACACAAAAAGTAGCACACATGAGCTTATCTTGTTGGGCAGACTGGGTGGACCATACAGGTCTTTTTCTGCCGTCACCTACTATGTTACTACTATGATATAGCCTGTAACCATCCCTCTATTTGGGGGAAGGACTGTAGAGATGAGTCAAAAGGTTCTTGCAGCACACAGGCGGGGCTGGCCCAACCCTTAGGAAAGGGCCAGCCTTGGGCAGCAAGTTCCATATTTAATACAAAAGTATGGTGTTCAATTACGTATTTTTATAGGATTGTTGTGGGATGACCATGATTGTTGAGTTTAGCCAAGTTAGTCCACTTTTAAATACAAAGATAGAAATAAAACAAAACAGAAAAGAAAGGTATCATCTTGTTTTCTTTTTTAGGTTTTGTTTCACATTCTTGAGGAAGGGGAATTGGGCTAAAGGCCGCATAAGGCTGAATGTTTGCCTACTACTACACCTAGTGATTGGGCTGGCCTTGCACATGGGGTTGAGAAGGACTGTTTTAAGGGAACATGGTGACCCCTATGTAGGGGCTTTTTTTGCACAGTTTGGATACTTTTATTACATTTGCAGGCAAGATTCCCTTTGAAAATTATTGTATAGGACGTGTGCTAAAATCACCCACATGCTTTCTGCCTCCTACTCCACTGAGAGGCAGAAATGGATGATAAAACAGCACACACACTTTTGAAAATCCTATGAACACATGTTGCTTCTTCACTCTGACCTAAACACACTCCCCTGCATGCCCTTTACGAGATCAGTGGAAGGCTATTTACAGGCAGGCTGACCAACCCAAGGAAATAGCTTTGAAAATGGTCTTCTGCAAGGGAAATTCCAAACAGCAATGAATAGGTTAAAGTTTACCAAGCTCACTCACAACTTGATTTACTGAGTATTATTTATACAGAAAAATGAAAATAGCAACTTTTGAGATTTATATAGAAGATTTTAATCTCTAAACATAAAACACAACTTGTTATTGAAACAATTCAGATGCGTCTATTGACTGGACAAGTTTGATCAACACTGAAAGTCCAAAACAAATACAAAAAAAACCACAACACAAAATACCAGTGTTATGGATGATTGGCAATTCCTCCACCAATATTACACCATTTATAACACACACGTCTCTAACTTGGCGTCACTTTTCCATACAGTGCATTTAAAATACAATCTAATTCATGTTTCTGTTTCTTGTATTTAACTGCAGAGAGGTAATTTCTAATTATAGTACAATGAAATATTCAGAAACAAGATTTGGTCATGAAGCAGACAGCAGCATTACACATATGCAAGGCCACCAGTTGTAACTCCCATACCCTTCACCACCCCTCCTGCAGTGGGACCCAACTCCTCCCACCCCTCAACAAAAAGACATCCTCCCCTACACTCACTGCATCAGGTAAGGAATACATTTTGACCCCCCCAAAACACTTGCTTCCACACATACATGCGCACCATCAACATTGTTTCATGGACCTCACACCTTCAGAGGTATTCAAGGTGCAGAATTTTGACTTAGGGCCTCTTTTACAAAGCCACACGGCAAATGAGAGGAAGCCCGCAGGAACTGAATGGGCTTCTTCTCATTTAACGCACAGGAATCGCTAGCGCGGCTTTGTAAAAGACAGGCCCATAGTTAATTATTCAAATCTGTATACCTTTCTTTAAAGAAAAATCAATGCATTCTTTTGGTGCACCAAGATGCACTATAGCCATAGCAGATCAGGCTGAGCATCCTGCTACCCCCAATGCCTGGGAAAGGACGTGGGTCACATTCGCAGCATTTGGAAGGCCTGTCTGGATACAGGGTGGTGTTGATCCATGCCATGATTTGGTGAGGAGAAATTGAAGAAACTGTTTCCGGACTCAGCCGGTGCAGGGGGGGAGCAGAAGAGTCTGGGGTGAAGGTCTCCCTCATCTGACCTCCTGGGCGTGATGTCTGCAGGAAATTTGACTGTGTTTCCTGAGGAAAGTGATGGAAAAAGACCTATGTCAGAATGACCATGTCAAGTAACGAAAGTCACAAGGTTATAATTCCCCCCTAATTACTGTTACTTATCTCTTCCTATAGCGATGCTCGACATACAACTTTGTAGAGCTCTGGGGGTCCACATACTACTACTACTACTTAACATTTCTAAAGCGCTACTAGGGTTACGCAGCGCTGTACAATTTAACATAGAAGGACAGTCCCTGCTCAATGAGCTTACAATCTAAAAGACAAGTGTACAGACAAAGTGGGGTAGTCTAGATTTCCAAAAGGTTAGGTGCCGATAATATATGCTTAGATAATAAATACAGACAGTTATGGGGCTGAGGGGCTGGTTGCCCAAATCTCCAGATGGCTGGAAGCTAAAGAGGGTGGACACAATGTACTAATGTTATCATTATTATCATCAAATTACAACTGAGGAACCACCAGAGTCATGACCCACAGTTTGGGAAGCCTTCCTCTGCAGTTCATTGCATTTCCTTATAAAACTCCACAATGAAGGCCCATGTTCTGCAATCATCTTGCATCTTCCAGTGCTTACTTATGGCATCCTGCGTTCTTTTAAACAGATCCTTGAGCTCTGCCATTTCAAAAGTCAAACAATCACAATGGCATTAGGGATGACAAATATCCAGCACTTATCTGCATCCTAAATTCTTTTAGCACATTATTGAACTGTCATACTCCACAAGCAGCCAGTCACATTATGGGCCTTATATCAGTAGTAGCCACATTACAAAATCCCACTGATTCCACATAATTAACTCAGGTAAGACTGTCAAATGAAGGACAATATGCCGTTTCTTTCCCTAGTAGGCCACGTTAGAACCAGGAGAAGGGAGGGGAAATTCCAAAAACAAAACTGATCCATGGGAAAGAATAACGGAGAGCAATAAAAAGAAATGTATTAGGGGTGTCAAACAAAAATTACTCCTCCCTGGACACAAGGAAGAAGCTTGCTCAATATTTGGGGTGCTCAGTAGCCACTGAGTTGGCTCCTATTAATACTGCCTTGCATACATGATAATCCAAATGAAGAGATCACAACTCAAGGTGCTACCAGCAAATCCTTTAACTGATGGGATCCTGAAAAACAACTACCATTATGCCAATGTTTACAATGTTCTTTCAAGCAGAATTTCTGCAGAGAAGACTTAATCAGCTCTGAATCCCAAAAGGTCTGAATGAGCAGACGCAAATATTTTCTCTGAGTCCTGACTCTCCCCTCACCTAGCGGGAAGCCAAAGACTCGTGGCTGATGTGCTGTGCAGCTGTTTTCATCCAATTCCTGGTTGCTGGCAGCGATGCTGCGCAGCCGAAGGCTGTCGTAGAGGCCCTGCAGCTTCTGGTACTGGCGGTTCCTCTCCATGAGTCTCTCCGATACCTCACTGTACTTCTTCTTGTATTCCTCCAGCACTTTCTTCAAGGAGGTGACCTCCCCCTTCATGGCCGTCAGCTCCATCTCCTTGCTTTGCACCTGCTGGGTATACACTTTCTCCATCTGCTTCAGGTGGCTTTCAGCCTTGCTGTAGGTGTACTCCTGGTACAGTCGCTCCTGGTACACCTGCCAGGGAAGACAGAACAAACCTCAGAAGGAAGAGGCTGAGAAACCTAGATGCCCTTGCTTTTTACTACATAGCCTAAGAGACTGCTTTCTGCCTCCCTCTCTTTTTCCCTTTCTGTTCGCTAGAGCAAAACTTTTGTAGTCGTATTAATTAGTCCTGGATTCTTTTTGATACCTTTAATTGGACTAGTAGGACTAAAATAACACTGAGGACCGGAAAGCTTATGTACAATATCTTTGTACAGAAGTTGCGTTGGTCCAACAAGTTATCACACCTTCTAAAGAATCCACATTTTGCTCCCCAGTGGACACATGCCAAGGACTTCCCTCCCCTACCTCATTCTGCTGGGAAATGGGAAAATAATTTTTGCACTTTTATGAAGGTGGAAGGCACCATCTTCTCCAATCTGCCTTAAGCTAGCAGAACTGCTGAATAATGCCTGAAGTGAACTGTAGATATACTTCTTATAACTTATCCTATATTTCCTGTACTTAATGCTACAATACTCTGTATTTCTCACTCCGGAATGGCGATCGCCATTACGGCATAACGTAAGCCACATTGAGCCTGCAAATAGGTGGGAAAATGTGGGATACAAGTGATGCAAAAATAAATAAATACCCCAAAGATACTAATATAATCTCTACTTAATTCAAATGTAAAACCCTGCATTTTTGTCTCTTAAGCAGGAAATTTCCTTAGGGACTGCCATGTATAACTGCCATGAAACACAATGGGAAGTCAAGAGGAATGCCATGAAAGCAGAAATGCCATCTTATCTTCTAAGGCAGAGATGGGTAGCCTGCGAGACCAGAGGAAGTATACGCAGAAAGCGTCATGAACCAGAACTGTGCTGATTTTAAATGCTATTTTGCAAATATTGTCAGACTAGCCATTCTAGCAGTTTCTTTGTACCGTTTTTACTTATTTATTTGTTTGTCACAGATGGTCTAGGTCTGACATTACATCTATAATGTTGTGGGCCACCAGGGACAGTACTGACACTCATGCGGCCCTGTTCTGGGGCAATATTTCACTGGTCTTGCCTTTTAAAATAGTAACTATTTGTACTAGAGCAACAACGGTCTTCCAGTTTGTTGACAGTATGCTGCCACTGCGCTTATCTGTATTTATTATTTATTTATTAGGATTTATTTACCGCCTTTTTGAAGGGCAATAGTTAATTTCTAGTGCCTAAAACACTATTTGCACGGTAAGTCTAAGGTGGCTTGTAATTAATTTGCTACTAGTTCCCTCTAAAACCATACGTATGTTGTTATATCCAAGAGAACAATTGGCTGGGACTACCCTCAGCGTCAGTCATAACCTGCACGAACCGTACAGGTTAATCCTTTTACCTGGTAGGTCCAGAAGGCCAGACCCCTAGAGCTGATGTCTAGGATGACCTCTGGCCGCAGGCCCGCCAGTACCATGGCCTTATACTCTTCAGAAGGGCTGAGCTCGGTGCGCACAATGTCTAGCTTGCCAGACAGGGCACTGTTGCAGGCAGGGCAGACGGCAGGCGATCGGCTGAATTCCCCGCTACCATGCTGGTCACAAAAGACGTGGGAACACGCTGTGACCCAGGCGTAGCCTGACAATTTCACACGGCACTTGCGGTAGTTGCAGAGCAGTAGGTCTTCGCAGGCAGCCATTGTGCGGAAGAAAGGAGGGAGAAGCTCAAAATGGCACCTAACTGGGCACGCAACCAACTCAACCTCTCAGTGACTTTTGACTTCCTACTCCTGCCCCACCCAAAACAAGAGCCAAAACCCTGGGAAGGACGATACTTTGACCCTGGGCCAAACTCCAAGCCCCGTCCCCACAAATTTCACTCGCTCCACAGTATTGGCAACATGTTAACACTAGGCCAAACGCTGTTATCCTGGAAATTACGGCCTTGACCTCTCCTATCCACAGCCTGCAAGCAAAACAAAATAAAATGAAATAGCAGTGTCTGCCTTTGGTTATAGTAAAAAAAAAAGAGAGTATAGTCCCATATATTTCCTTCTAACTAAATTAGCATTATCTATCAAACAAGAAATGTTGTCCCTACATCATTTTTATAAAATAAATAATGTCTGAATTTCTAAGCTGAATTTTAAAAAAGCTATTGCTAGCTATATAGGGCTACATGTGTAAATTGACACCTAGATACTCTTTTCTTTAAAAAATCATTTTTTTTTTTGGCTAAATCATCAGATGAAAAGCACTAACTTTCCCTGTTCCCTAAAAAAGATAAAATGCAAGAGGCAAAAATGAGTTAACTTTTCCAAACAAGATTTTTTTACACAGAATTCAAGCTAGTAGAAGGCCATGAAAAAAAGTGCGGGAAAAAGAAAAGCAGCCGTTCAGAGATAAGGTAGGCACGTAGGCACGTAAGCGCGACCGCGCATGCGCTTGCTTGACACTAAAGACGTAAGCAGCAGCCGTTCAGAGGTTTAAGGTAGGCACGTAAGCGCGGCCGCGCATGCGCTTGCTTGACACTAAAGACGTAAGCAGCAGCCGTTCAGAGGTTTAAGGTAGGCACGTAAGCGCGGCCGCGCATGCGCTTCCTTGACCACTAAAGGCGTAACGACGTGATGACGAGAAAGCGTGTAGGATGGGAGGCGGGGTCAAGTGATTGGACCAAATCTAATCTTCTTGGATTGGACGAAGAGAAGTCAGAGGAAACGCCCAAAACGAGGCTTGGATCGAGGGCAGGTGGAAGGAGAGTGCACACATAGAAGTCCTCAATCTAATCTGCTCTTTGGTTTTTTTTTGTTAAGGATGGTGGTTATTATTTTTTTTCTATGAGATGTCAATATTTGAATAAAGCTTTTAAGAATCTGATATGGTTTTGCTGTAGCTCATGTTTTCTAATCTAAGGGAATCGTGGGCGAGGTCCTACTACTACTACTTGACATTTCTAAAGCGCTACTAGGGTTACGCAGCGCTGTACAATTTAACATAGAAGGACGGTCCCTGCTCACAGGAGCTTACAAAGCATCCTCCAATCTGACCATCAAAATACGATGCAGTAATATATGTAAATCAGGGCTTCTATCAAACCTGTACTGAGGACCCCAAAGGTTTCAGGATACCCATAAAGGCAATAAATAGAAATGAAACAAAACTGTAAAGAAATGAAGATACTTTTTTTTTGGGGGGGGGGGGGGGGGCTAAATACATTTTGTATTGATGTATTAAAAGTTAATCCAATGAAAAAGGTATCATCTTATTTTCTTCTGTTTTATTTCTGTGTATTACCTTTAAAAGTGGACTTAGCACAGCTACTAGTCACTTAACCCAGGATACCCGTAATAAATATGCTTGAAATCAGTTTGCATGCAGTTTATTGTGCATATTAATTCTGGATATCCTGAAAACATGACTGGAACTGGGCAGTTTTTTTACTAATTTTTTTTTATTTTCTTTCCTAGAAATAAAAAGAAATATTTTGCAGCTAGTGTTCCTGAAATCCCTTGCTTCACTGTCTGTTGCACTGAGGATAGACTGTATGTTGTGGTGCCTGCTCTATACCCCCCCCCCCCAGTATTTTTTTTTTTTGTTACATTTGTACCTGGTGCTTTCCCACTCATGGCAGGCTCAATGTGGCTTACATGGGGCAATGGAGGGTTAAGTGACTTGCCCAGAGTCACAAGGAGCTGCCTGTGCCTGAAGTGGGAATCAAACTCAGTTCCTCAGGACCAAAGTCCACCACCCTAACCACTAGGCAAAACCCTCCCCTCATATACAGAACAGATACTGAAGAGCTGCTACTCTTCAGAGACCTATATAGGCATCACACTGATACATGTAAAGCACCATTACAACACAGAGAGCTATAGAGAGGGCAGGGGGAATGGAAAAAAGGGATCAAAGTTGCAAAAATAATCTGAATCAGTCCCTGTATTACCTGACTGCGTCTCCAGTGCATTTTCAGCTGAACTGAAACTTTATGCTGGCTTCCCTTGCTTTCCCTCCTCCCCCCAAAGGGCGTACAAGCCCCCTTCAGACCCACCCATATGCCCCCCAACCCTGGTCTACTGTCCGTATCTGGTGGTCTAGTAGGTAGTCAGGGCAGGTGTGGTGCTCAGTCGCTCCTATGTCCTCTCCGCCACTACAATGGCTGCCCCGTGAGGAGGGAGTGGTGGCTCATTTTGTGCAGGGGGCGCAGATCCGCTTAGTTACATACATATACATCTTTGCGTGTGTTGGAATACTATTCCATACATAAATATTGGTATAAAAAAAATGTTTGCACAGAATAGCATTCTGCACAGTTGTGTACACATGCAACCTGAAGTACCAGTTTGTTGTCATGACATAGCTGCTGCTAGTGCATTCCTGTGTTCACAGATCTAGTGTTATCTCCCATGTTAACACACATTTTTTGTGTTGGGCCTATGTTACATACTGCTTGGTTATTCCATTAAGAGTTCAGAACTTTTATGTTATTCTTCAGTTAGAAAGTCATGTACTTTAACATGTAGCCCTTAATGCAACGTAGATAAAGTGTCTCATTGCTGCTGGGGTATAGGTGGCAGGACATAGGAGATGTAACTGTTTTTAGTCTTTTACGTTTTTTAAAATTCATTACATACTTATTTGTTAAAGTTTGTTATTCTCCAAGGAACTTGTTATTTTTAATTGCTGTAATCAATTTTTCTTGTCTTCCTACACCCCTCCACCCTTAGGAGAACTTTAATTACTAGGTATATGATAACGTTAATTGGTGCGTCTTGAGGGGGTCCTTTAACCAGCTCCTGGGGAAACAAGAATCAGGGGATATGTTAAAAATAATTGTGTTCTGGTTGCCTAATCCCTTTGCTACACTTCAATTTTATTTACATGTTTACCTGTGTTCTGGGATTTATTTTTGTCTAATTGTGCATAAATGTGCAGGGACCAGATGGCTCCATCGTTTGGTTTAGTGGCCTCTGGGAAGTTATTTAGAAGATGGGACACACAAACAAACCAAAAAGGCACAATCCTTCCACAGGCGAACACCAGTCAAACAGCAACAGTGGAAGGAACCAGGACAAATTCCAAAATTGGCCAAAAGGCTGTTTATTCCTTGAAAGCGAAAGATGTGTACATAATACAGTCTTTGCATGCAGTATACAGGATGTGAAGCCTGTATCATATACACATCTTTTATTTTCAAGGAATAAACTGAGCCTTTTGGCCAATCTTGGAATTTGTCCTGGTGCTTGCTGTTTGACTTATTTAGAACAGACCAGACCTTACCAGTTGCTTTAGTTTCATGGTTTATTTTCACATTACCAAGAAGTTGCTTTATCGTATCAGAGTAACTAACGGCCTCTTTTGTTAAACCACACTAGCGATTCCCACACAGCAAATGCAGGCATGGGCTGCGGCGCATTTGCTATGCCGGGAATCACTAGCGCAGTTTAGTAAAAGAGGACCTAAGTGACTGATGCAAGGATTTGGTGGGGGAGGGAGGAAAAAAAAAAAAGCACATTTTTTTTTCTGAGGATGTCATGTCCTGCCACTGATTCTCAAACTTTGTAACTATGTCGGAACCCCTAAAAATATTTTTCATACAGAGGAACCTTTCATTGTAATGTTAAATGTATATATGTTCGTACACATTCTACAATCTAATTCTAAGCCAGCTGTAAATGTTCAATTCAAATAATATTCCCAAAAAGATTAAAATTTTTCTGACACTATTTAAAATCTAAAATAAAGCAGTAATCATAACAAAAACCTAATGAAAGATTACCTTCAACGTGACAGATGAGCCTGTCTCTACTTACAAAATTGTTCAATTAGGCCTAATTGTTGATAAACACACACACAGTTCTTCATTGTCAATAAACAATTCCTTGCTTTACTTTTAATATTTTGCTGGACTTGAAAATGCTTGTTTGCACAAATATGTGGAAAACCAAAATACATTCTCTTTTTATCGAGATCCAAAATATATCAAGGGGCACATCATTGAATTCAAATTTTCAAAGTTTGACCACACTTTAGTTCACGCAAGGGCCCTTTTACTAAGGTGTGCTAAGAAATTATGTTCATTATATGCAGCCCATAGGTATACAGTGGACTTTGTGGCATTTAGTATGCGCTAAAATCTGTTAATGCACCTTAGTAAAAGTTGTTCATCCTAAGGTTGATTAAATTTTCTGAGTTTGGTGAGAGCTGAACAAAAGGGAGTTTCTAACCCAGCCATACAATTCAGGTAACAAAGAACTAAAGAATGGTGTCAATCCTTTCTGTTAGCGATTCCAAATGTACAATTAATAGGCTACCTTCTTCAGAATGTGTCTGACATTGAACCTTAAGGAGGATTTGAAACATTTCAATATTCCCTTTTGAAACATTTTTTCAAACATTGTTTATTTTTGAATGGAAAAAGGTTGTCTGTGGAAGATAGATTTTCCTTTGGTCCCTGCTGTTCAATATGTTTTAAGTGGTGAAGCATTTTTTTTAAAGTCTTCAAGCTAGATTTGTCATTATCTTTGAAGAAAATTAGCAGTTTGTGCAGCTTAAATGCCCTCACTTTTCCTGTTGGAAAACCATCTAATATCAGTAATAGGCGAGGCATATGGTCATTTTTCATAGTTTCACACAGCTTTGCAAACCTGTGAGTCTTGAGGGTGTTGCCTTCTAAAATTGACCATGCTCACTGTGACATCCAAGACTTTTCTTCAAGATCCAGGTTGTATAGGTTGAATATGTTTTCCAGGGTCTGCTGTAGCTTTTGCAGCAATGGGGCAGAAGGGCTGGTCGAAGAGGAGAATTGGACTTGATATACTGCCTTGCTGTGGTTACAATCAAGGTGGTTCATATAGGTACTTAATGTTGTACATGGGGCAATGGAGGATTGGGTGGTTTGCCTGGTGTCACAGTGAGCTGCAGTGGGAATTGAACCCAGTTCTCCAGAATCAAAGTCTGCTGCACTAACTGAATATTTCTGACCATGTCACAATGCTGGCAGAAGAGATTACCTCATTTATATGCCAGAACCATAGAAGAGGTACTTCCTCACCCCCCCCCCCCCCCCCCATGTGGACAAGGCTTCCATGTGACATTCTTCATCGTTCCAAAGAAGTCAGGAGGCTTGAGACCCATATTTGACTGTGCAGCCTCAATATATTTAAAAATAATGAAAAAAAGCAAGATGAAATCTCTAGCCATGATAGCTTTCTCTAACTTACAAAAATAGTTGGCTCACCTCCTTGGATTTGAAGGATGCCTATACCCATGATCCAATGTATCTGCAGTGTTGGAAATATTCTGTTCTTAGTGTCCAGTACAAAGCTCTTCAGTTTTGTCAGCACACAGTGTTCACAAGAGGCCGTTAAGAGTAGCCTAGTGGTTATTTGCTCATACTGTGATCTCTCTTCAGCTTTTCATCTTGTGGACCACATTTCCCTTATACAGACTTTCTAAACTGGGTACATGTGGGCCTTTCAATAACATAACCCCCCCCCCCAAAAAAAAAATTCAATGGCAGAACTCAGCTTACTCCGACATTCTACGCATTGTGGTGTTCCTCGGGAATCTATTCTGGGACCATCCTTTTCAATGTTTTTTTTCTTCTTTAGCACTCTTAATTCAGTAACTGAGTCCAACTTTCTTTATATATACAGACGATATACAATTGTTGGCTCCATTTGATTCCTGTTCCTCTACCTCTAACAGATCTCAGGAAAACTAGATATGATTGCAAGGTGGATAGCAGGAAACGGCTTGAAATTAAATGCTTCTAAAATGATTTCTGTTTTATTTTCCTTGGTGCCAAACACTGGACCCACACTACCTTAAGATCTTAGGGACATGTATCCCTTTAGTAGATCTGTTAAAATACTTGTGTTATTGTTGATGTTATTTTTGATCAGATCTGGTTGTGAAAAAAAATCTACATATTGAGAATTATGCACCCCCTTTAGATCAAGATGCTTGCACTTCATTTTACATTCACTAGTGTTATCACAACGTAAATACTGTAATTATTTAACGGACTATGATCACAGCTCAGGAGACTTCAGAATATTCAAGACTTCAATGAAGCTCCTTGCCTTGTCTGCAGAGACCATCAGTGATTAAATTTGAGGATATAATGGGGTCAATTCTTTTAACAAGAGGCCACACAGAAGTGGAATGGGGTGACCCCCACCAATTTTTTGCTCAACACAGCATCAGCAACTAGAGATCTTGGAAGCAGTGCTGGAGATTTTTTGGTTGGAGGAACTAAAACCAGATGATCTGTCCACAACCCAAGACAACACAGTATATACCATGACAGCCCATTAACAAAACGCCTTTATTTTTAAAGATCAATAAATAAACAAAACTGTACACCCCCCAAAAATCCATACTCCCAAGCCTGGCATGCAAATCATGTGAACCATGGCAGCTGCAGCCAGACATGACCCATGAATACTCTCCCCTCATGATGTCTGGCACTGCACCCCTGCCCTAGGGTGATGGTCCTCCTCATAGGCCTCCCTCCCATAGCTTTGGCTTCGAGAATTGGGATCAAATTCCACCAGGTCCACTTGCTCCATGTCATCAGTTATCAATACCTCCTCCCGTGGGGGAAGCAGGTTCTCCAGATCAGGCAGTTTGGTTAGTGGCAGCCAAAAGTGCTCTGGAAATCGCACCTGAATGGACAAGAAAGCAAGGATAAAGAAGGCATATCAAGTCACAACACATTGTGGGATCAATAGTTTTTTCCAATACCATCGGCGCTGCCAAGTACCAGCAGTCATCAAGCTAGAAGTCTAAGCTTAGAACTGGGCACAGTCTTCTCCCTCCACAGTGCAGGGCACTTCTCCCTATTGGTTTCCAAACAAGGTCAAACAGGGCTACTTTACCATCCATGCCATTTCACAGCCAGCAGCTCTCAGCATACCTACACTGACTCTTGTAAGGTGTCGGCTATTGATTACTTGGCCCCTATATGCAGATTGCTTTTCTGTTTTGGTAAGGGGAGGGGGGCGAGTGAGAGCCAACAGCTATTTTGTTTAGTATCTTGCAATATTAAGAATAGGTCTCTGGACAAAAGTGTGGAAGAACTACCCCATTTTTGAGCCCAAATATTCCTCTCATTCCAGTACACTAAGCAGCTCTTGGGCTCCTTTTACCACTGGAAGATGGGTAGGACAGTGAGAAAGGCTAAAAGCTGAAGATCAAAGAACTTACATAAAACTGCAGGATCAGGATTCCTTTCTCAAAAGGGTCCTTCAGCCGGGGCATACCCTCATTCACAATACACTTTAGATCCCCATGCTTCACCACTTCACCTGCATGGAAGAAAAGGAAAACATTAACAGGGTAAAGGCAGATATGCTGTATACAAACAATTCCTCCCTGAAATCAGATAAACCACTATTAACTTCCTTCTCTCAGATGGCGATACAATGTCTCTTTCCTTCACCAAGAAAAAAACCAGGGCAGGCTAGATAAAGAGCAGGCTATATATTCTCACATGTGGTTAACACGGTCTGCACTGCCCAGTCCGGAGCTTGTATCAAGCTTTTTACAGAGCTCTTTGGAGTGCGAGTCACACTCCACAGCACATGCCTTCCTGCCCACCATGCAAGCATGGGACCAACAGTACAATACAGCATAAGAGAAAAAGGAGACAACTCCATGGGGAGATGGGGAGGCAGGAGGATATGTGAGAATATATAGACTGCTGTCCTCTGAGAATACCTGTTACAGGTAAGTATCTTCGCTTTCTCTGAGGACAAGCAGGCTATTATCACGTGTGGGGAATCCCTAGCTACTAAGCTCACCAGAAACAATGTGGTTTCAGGTTCATCTATGTTCTGACAGCTGCGAGGTCAGAACATAGATGAACCTGAAACCACATGAAAGCCAATGACAGTGTAGCCTGGGTCAGAATAAAAATGGGCCTAGGCAGGTGGAGTTGGATTTTAGAACTTAAATTAAATCTGTATTATAATCCAGCCAAACCTGCATGTCGGGCTTGCCACTTACAGCTTGCTACTTGAAGCTGGAGTAAGATTCGAATTAATTAAAAGACAAGGAGGTAGTAACCCAGCAAATTTCCCCCAAGGAGGTTAACGGTGCAGCCAAGGCTCTGACATTGTGAGCGTTAACAGGATCCTCCTGGGCAGCCAAGCCCAGGTGTAAGAAGAAAATAAGTTGGTAGCCAATTAAAAAATTGTGTGTTTCAACAAGGTGACCTACATCCAGTTGAGATGAAAGGAAACAAAAAGTTGGGGAAATTGTCTGTCGTGCCAAGGCCACTGCAAGGAAAAAGCCAATGCTTGCAGTCCAAAGATGCACTGTGCGCTCACCAGGGGCATAAGTGTTAGAAGGGTAGGCAAGGCAATCAATTGGAAACGTCAAACTCTACTTGAGTTGAAATAAGGATATCTAAAAATTGATGGACAGAGCAGTATGGGAACTCCCACACATTTGCAGAGATGTCAAATTCAGATATCTCTAAGCTAAAGAGCTACTCTGGCACCCGAGGTTCTGTTGGATGACGACACCCATGAATGTGCCTGCACTTCCCTGGTAAGTCTACAGATGAACTATTAACTTCCTTCTCTCCAATGGTGATCCTACCTCATATATGTACCCCTTCTCAGCTGCCTTAACTGAAGTAAGCTTTTCAGCTATTTTGCTAATTAACTGTTTTCATTGCTTCTTCCTCAGGCAGAACTTATTTTCACTTTATGACAGAATTGGAATTTTTTCAACCGTACTTCTGGTGAAAATGGATAAAAAGCCTGCCTTCTCTCCTTGTAGCTCCTTTTCTCAGGACAAGCTTACCTGGACTGGAAGTTATCACTAGCATGCGCTGGTCAAGCGTGGGTATGGGCTTCCGGAAACCACACAGAGACTCTGCTAGTTGCAGTTCCATCTTCATTATCAGGTTCTCACCCTGTCGCTGGAATGTTTCATGGTCTCGCTGCTCCAACACAATGATGACATCCCCAGGTTCCAGCCCGGGTTCCTGGTCCCCTTCTCCATGGAACACTATCTTCTGTCCATCCTTCATCCCTGTCACAGAAGTAGCAGATTATTAGGAATGCATACATTTGCTGATGGCCACAGGTTAACAGACAAGTTCTGTGTTTACCCTATATATCAGGAGCTGCAGTACTACCTTTCAGCCACCTTGAAAGTGCAAACCCAGATTTAATGGGGCAAAACCAGAACTGATAGCCTTTCATCAATGAACTGGACTCGCCCTATTTTTTCCCCTCATTTCAAGAGACTAAAGCTGTTATCTGCTCCTACTACTAACATACTTAAACTGGGGTGCTGCTGTCTAGACATAACCACAAAGAACTTGGATTTGATTCCTTCCTTTTGTTTCCTGAGTTAGCCAAAACTGGGGATGCTGTTTTACAGCCCCTAGAATGGGGAATGCAAGTCATCATGCAATGACTCCTAGTTGTGTGGGTTCTGAAGAGATTTTGGTGGTACCTGGCTGAGGACCGTCACTTAACTAGGTTGAGATCAAAAGGATAATATACAATGGGAGAATAATCTACTGGCATTATACAAAAATGGCACCAGATCTTAGTGCAGCACCTTTTTATACTAGAAGCATAAATCTAGGCTCTGATTCCCTGGCTACTGTACATCAAGGATGTCCCTACTCGATCCAACATAAATCCCCACACCCAGCAACACAACATAATCAATGGTCGTACTGGACAATTTATTATCCTCTTTCCCCTCGACCCCATAACGCCTGATTCACCTCTATCTCATTTGACCACAACACAATCTTGTATTTGTTATCAACTGAAATGGCAACGCCTTTACGGTACTTTGTAAGCCACACTGAGCCTGCAAATAGGTGGGAAAATGCGGGGTATAAATGTAACAAACAAACAAACTTGAGGTCCCTAAACAGGGATCAAATTCAACAGGTGCACTACTGCATCAGCAGGGGGTTTACCAAACCAATCAAATCTGGCTGGGGGATGGGAAACTGATCTCCAGGTATGGTGACAGCCATGAGAACTATAGAAGTGGCAAAAAAAACCCCCGAAAACCTATTTACAACTGAGTTGACCCTGCAGCATCACAAAACTAGCTCTTATTTTAGTGATCAGTTTAACGGATTGTAACTTAACTATGGGGGTTTGCTTGATTTCTATGCTGTCATTTGTGCCACAAATCTCTAGTAAGGTAATTCTTTGCTCAGAGGCACTTAGCCCTTTTCTTGAAGTCTGATATCCTGTTCAATTTATTAACTGTAAAACTTAATACATGAGTTTCAGCCTACCACTATTCAAAAAACTGCTATAAAGCCTGGTTAATGCAAGTTCTAATTTGATGTATAATTCTATTATGGTTTGGCAAAGAAAATAAATATTTTGCTGGCACATACATACTCTGCTTTATCGTAATTTCTTATACAGTATCATATATTGCACTATGATTTGACAAATATTTTCTCCAGTACTTACTTTTATTGTATTCAACCTCTTCCTACTGGAATGCTCTTCTATCTACTATATTTACAAACATCTTATAATAAATTTAAATTGGGAATTAAAATTCATCCTAGGGCAGAATTTCATGTACTGCCTCTGCTTCATGCAAATCTCTCTCATGAATATTCATTGTGGGTATCCTGAAAATCTGACTGGCTGGGGTACCTCCAGGACCAGGTTTGGGAACCTCAGCCCTAATGGGTACTCATCATCACGGACAAGTCCTAGTATTCTCACTTAACTGAAGAAAACTTTGTAGAGGCTGTCCCGAGCATGCGTGACGATTCCCATGCTTGGTCATCTCTCTCGGGCAGTGTAGCTGCCAATACAGCATTGTAGGTGGAAAATGAAAGTACGCCTGCATACCCTGGTAATGGAAAACTGTTACAGAAGAACTTAGTTTACTAAAGGGGAAATCCAACCACACTCATGGGCGAGTATGTACCTTAGGGTCAATCCAGAGTAGGGGGAAGGCAACTCAGTGAAATAGGTAGGGTGGTACTGAAGATCACTAGGTAAAGAGAGCAAAGAACACTTCCCAAAGCACTATAAATCCAGAATCCAGGTGGAATATTCTGGACAGGAATATTTGAGATTGGCAACAGTGGCAGCTACTTGATGTAACCTTCTCTGGGACTCTCACTTTCAGAGCAGCAAGATAGCTTATGGCCTGAAGCTTTCTCCTTACTTTTATTTTGTTCAGTTTCTTCTTGCAACCTTGCCTAAGGCAGGGCACCCTAGAGGGAACTGGATTCTTCTTGCCCCAGTCCATGGCAGTTAAGGGGGGGGGGGGCGTGAGTGAACAGTTGACAGTGCTGGCGAACCTGTGCTCACTGCAATCCTGCGTGACCAGAGGAAAGCTTCTGGTTGCATAGAACCCATTTCCCTTAATGTCCTTAAGTCTGATTTATCCATGGACAGATACAGACTGCTTCCTTCTCCCCTGCACTTCAAATAGGCAGTATACCAAACAAAATCAATTTACAGCCCTCTTGTGGAATCAAAAATATTGCTTGCTCGAACCCTCCTCCTTGAGTACCATAGACCCTCATGGCTGCCTCCCTGCCTGGCAAAACCCTGCTGAGCCTAGCCAGGCACCAGTAGGTGAGAATACACTAGTCTGAGCTAGGGGAGAGCTCATGTCCACTGGCTCAGTCAGGTGACCACCATGAAGCATGCCTTCATCCCCCTGCTTGTCTGCAGAAAACAATGGGATAAGAACCACAGAAAATAGGGACATCAGTACCTCTTGTTGCCCCTAATATTCCTTTAGACAAATTTTTGAAAAAATATTGTACCTGAACACTAAATATTGTAAGATTACTATTAACATTAAAAAAAACCCAACCCTATGCCTGCCACTTCTGTTTGTAGACACCCCTACATTTTCCACATGTTCCTGTTAACATTTAAGGCATCGGAGCAAGTTAAGCACTGGACACCAGGATTCACAGGTCCAAAATAGGCAGAGTCAAAAATACACTCAGACTGGATACTGCAAGATACTTCTAAAACCTGCACTAGACATTTAAACAGCTGACTCCTTGACCAGCTTAGAGATTTTAGACACGATACAGTACAAGTCCAGTTGTGCTGACACTGCCTTAAGATACACCTTTGAAAGAAAACCATGAAACTCAAAGCTTACCTTTGTCTATATGGACCTCCAGAATTTTCTTCTCTTTCAGGACTTTCTTGCCATTACAAGCTTTGCAGCGGTCTTTGAGGCTAATCATCTCCCCCTGCCCTTGGCAATCTGGGCATATGCTCTGAATCTGTTGCACCATGCCAGGCCCCAGCTGCTGGATATGGACCTGCATGCCCCGGCCCTTACAGTTTGAGCATTTCTCTACAGCTCCCTTCTTCCCTCCACGTCCTGGAAGCAAAAACACACATAATGTAAGGGATACAAATCACTTCCAGGCAGGCCTACAAAGGCTGATCTTTCCTAGATCTGGAAACATTTATTTATTTAAAGCATTTATATCCCACATTTTCCCAACCATGGGCAGGCCCAACATTACTACTACTACTACTACTATTTAGCATTTCTATAGCGCTACAAGGCATACGCAGCGCTGCACAAACATAGAAGAAAGACAGTCCCTGCTCAAAGAGCTTACAATCTAATAGACAAAAATAAAGTAAGCAAATCAAATCAATTAATGTGTACAGGAAGGAGGAGAGGAGGGTAGGTGGAGGCGAGTGGTTACAAGTCAAAAGCAATGTTAAAGAGGTTGGCTTTCAGTCTAGATTTAAAGGTGGCCAAGGATGGGGCAAGACGTAGGGGCTCAGGAAGTTTATTCCAGGCGTAGGGTGCAGCGAGACAGAAGGCGCAAAGTCTGGGGTTGGCAGTAGTGGAGAAGGGAACAGATAAGAAGGATTTATCCATGGAGCGGAGTGCACGGGAAGGGGTGTAGGGAAGGACGAGTGTGGAGAGATACTGGGGAGCAGCAGAGTGAATACATTTATACATGATTAAGAGCCTGTGTGCTCTACTCTTACCTTCACACTTTGCACAAATGACGTTTTTGTGAAGTGCCAGCTTCCTTGTGGCTCCATTATACATGTCCTCCAAGGACACAGATAACTGATGCACCACATTTTTTCCTTAAAAGAAAACCCAGAAATTTTACATCAATTCATGACCTTCTTGCTGCTTTATTCCACCACAGTTCATTTTTCTCTTTGCCCTCTTTCTCCGTACCTCTTTTTTCTCGGCTCATCCGCCCTCCTCCACCGAAGAACATATCAAAAATGTCCATAGGTGAAGAGAAGTGACCCCCAGTCAGGCCCCCTTCTTTGATGGCTTGCTCACCCCCCTCATCATACAGATTCCGCTTTTTGGAGTCTGACAGAACCTCATAGGCCTGCGATATGAGCTTAAACTAGATAAAAAAAAATGCACAAATCTAATCATCAACATGAAACACAACGCTCAAGTACTTCCCTTTATGTTTCAATCATTTTTATTCAAAACTTAAGAAGAAAAGTTAACATCATCATGTATGAACATCTGATATTTTCCCCCCACGTGGCTAAAGTAACACACAGTACTTCTACCCCAACAAATAGGACTTAACCTTCCCTCCCCTTCCCCTCCCACCCCCCACCTCCTTTGTTTCCCTTGCTTTGGCATCAAATGAACATAATAACGCAGGGTACAGGGCAATATTTAGAAGTTTAACAGTCTATTCCTGGCAGTTGGAGTCAGAGTATTCCAAAAGGGAGTCCAAATGTGTTGGAAACGCACTCCAGTCTTCGTTTTAAAGTCTGTAATTCCCATAGGACAACAAGTATCGCAAATGTGGAACACACACTGGCAACCAACGCCAGGGCAGCTGTTTGATGTCTATAATGTCCGTGGCAAGTCACCAGAGGGACTCAAATCGTTCTTGAAAAGAGTGGTCCTGATGGGCAAACGCACTATACTACAATTGTGGCTACAATCAGAACCACCTGGAATACCGCAATGGCGAGGAGCCATGATGCAATGCTGTATGTTGGAAAAAACAAAAAAAGTGTGAGACTTGGCCTCGAAGAACGGAGACCAGTTCTGTAAAGTCTGGCTTCCGTTTTGGGACACTCTGACACCTGTTGCGAGAAGCAGGATATTGAACTGTTAACAGAACCGGTAAGGGGGGGGGGTAGAGTTGAGGGTGGGGATGGAGAGGGGGGGGGGGGGAGTTAGGGGAAGAGGGGAGAAAACTTATAAGCTTGATGACATCTCTTATGTACTGTTCGAATTATTTGCTGTATTGTATCTAAGTGTTATCAATAAAAATTGATATTAAAAAAAAATCTGTAATTCCCACCCTTTCTACCCGCAGTAACGTTATCATACGCACACGCCACTGCGATACTGTAGGGTAGTTGTATGTATGCCATTCTGAGAGTATTGCTTGTTCAGCCACTACAATATCTTTGCGTACAAAAGCGGTAAATCCTGATGGGACAGGGTGTATGAGAACAGGATGGCCCAGGAGCAGCGCCGAGTCATACTTCCAGCCCACCTTCCACATCTCAGAAACATATTGTACTTGTACTTCCCTTTAACTGATAATCCCCTTCCAGTTCAAATCTGCTCTCTCCAGTTTGCTTGAAAAGCTCTGAAAAGCGCAGACCTAGATTAAAAGGCCAAAACTAGAGGCTCCAAAAATAAAGCAAACCAGACATAGAGGACTTTGCCAAGGCCTCCTTACCTTCTCTCCCTCATTGGGATTCTTGTCTGGGTGATATTTTAGGGCTAACTTTCTATACGCCTTCTTAATTTCCTCTGCGGCAGCGTTAGGCTTCACACCCAGTATATCATAATAGCCGGTTTCTTTCACCATCTTTCACTGCTTCTGTATGCAAAAGACAAATCAATAACAAACTGAAGATGCAACAAACATTACATCCCACTCCAGCCCCTATAAAAGTGTAACTGTTTCCACCAGAGAACTAAAGGGAAAATTTCTCCCACATGGTTTCCTCAACAAATCCCGGTAACCAGTTGGCCACCTGTTGTAACCAGAAACAAGCTACAACAGGTGACAAACTATAGTCTAGTAAAGCATGTTGACACTCAAACAGGAACCCAGGAAAAACAGCTGGTATACAAAAGGCAACTTGTTTACAGCTCTAGGCAACCGCTGAGATCCAACATTTGTTGCATGTAGCCACTTCCAGGGCGCTGGCCATTTAAGTGCTGTGGATAATCCTTCAGGAGAAGCTGAAAAACCCACCTTTCCAGAAAAGTCTTCTATAACAATGTCAGGGATCCTTTTACTAAGCCACGTAAGCCTCTACATGCGCCCAACGAGCGCCAAAACGGAGTTACCGCCCAACTACCGCTTGGCTCTTGTGGTAATTTCATTTTTGGCGCGTGTCCGATACGCACGTCTGAAACAGATACCGCCGCGCCAAGTGGCATCTGATGCGTGTAGGTCATTACCGCAAGGTCTCAGACCCAAAATGGATGTGTGGCAATTTTGATTTTGCTGCACGTCCATTTTCGGCAACAAAAAAAGAGGCCTTTTTTACAGGTGTGCTGAAAAATGTTTCAGCACGCGCCCAAAAACCCGCACCTACACTACCGCAGGCCATTTTTCAGTGCACCTTTGCAAAAGGACCACTCAATTTCCTTAACAAAGAAAAGTAAAGGGAGCTTTAATAAGCCATTATAAAACATATCACAACCATCTCAGGGAACAAATACCACATCAACGATATTTTTTCCATTCCTCCTCTGATGGGTCACAGAATCAAGAGCAGCATTTTTTGTTTTTCTTTTACCAGAAGGAAACAGAATCAAGCAAATCTGACCAGTTACATAACATGAGCTGATGTAGTTTGTTTATATTTCAACAAAGTTTTGACACAAACTAAAACTGCTTTGCACAAAAAGCCCCAGGAGACCAAGGACCTAAATAAAGTTCACCACCGAACCAAAACAAATACAGGTCACCTAAAATACACCTTCAGATATAACTTATTCACAACCGGCTTCTCTCGGTGAAGTATTAGCACAAAAGGTGAGAACATGTAGCCCTAATGAACTGATCCAGGACTAACATCAAAGTATTCCCACACAAGCTTACTCACACATGCATGAAATGAACTAAACTAAGGCGAGTAAAAAATAATTTAAAAAAAAAAAATCTGTGATGTGGAAACCCAGAAAATAAATCAGGCAAAGTGCATGCACCTTTATTTGTGATCTGATCCTATCTGTATAATAACTTTATAGACACTACAGCTCTGGTCTCTCTCTTCTCCCAGGATGCAAGTCTTCAAGGCTGACCTTTTATTTTCTGTAGGGTGTTTCCTTCTCTGTGGGCTATTTCCCAAGTCAAGCAGGCCGATGCCCTCCCCCAAGGATTTAAGTCCTACTGCTTTCCCACCCACCAATCCTCTTAGGACCTTCCCCTGCTCTGTCCCTACTATAATATCAATACTACCTCCCCCCAGGGGTATATCTTCCCTTGAGATCCCCCTGCAGTATTACCCCTCCCTCCCCAGGAGGTACCAGTACCCCTTTTCCCTCGTCCTAAGAGTTTCTCCTCCCTCTTCTCAGGGTGTCAGTACTTCACTCCTCCCCAGGAAGTACCAGTACCCCTTTTCCCTCCTCCCTCTTCTCAGGGTGTCAGTATTTCACCCCCCTGCCCAGGAAGTACCAGTACCCCTTTTCCCTCCTCCCTCTTCTCAGGGTGTCAGTATTTCACCCCCCTGCCCAGGAAGTACCAGTACCCTTTTCCCTCTTCTCAGGGTGTCAGTACTTCACCCCTCCCCAGGAAGTACCAGTACCCTTTTCTCAGGGTGTCAGTATTTCACCCCTCCCCAGGAAGTACCAGTACCCCTTTTCCCTCCTCAGGGTGTCAGTATTTCACCCCTCCCCAGGAAGTACCAGTACCCCTTTTCCCTCCTCAGGGTGTCAGTATTTCACCCCTCCCCAGGAAGTACCAGTACCCCTTTTCTCAGGGTGTCAGTATTTCACCCCTCCCCAGGAAGTACCAGTACCCCTTTTCCCTCCTCAGGGTGTCAGTATTTCACCCCTCCCCAGGAAGTACCAGTACCCCTTTTCTCAGGGTGTCAGTATTTCACCCCCCTGCCCAGGAAGTACCAGTACCCTTTTCCCTCTTCTCAGGGTGTCAGTACTTCACCCCTCCCCAGGAAGTACCAGTACCCCTTTTCTCAGGGTGTCAGTATTTCACCCCTCCCCAGGAAGTACCAGTACCCCTTTTCCCTCCTCAGGGTGTCAGTATTTCACCCCTCCCCAGGAAGTACCAGTACCCCTTTTCTCAGGGTGTCAGTATTTCACCCCTCCCCAGGAAGTACCAGTACCCCTTTTCTCTCCTCAGGGTGTCAGTACTTCACCCCCTCCCCAGGAGGTACCAGTACCCCTTTTCTTAGGGTGTCAGTATTTCACCCCTCCCCAGGAAGTACCAGTACCCCTTTTCCCCCCTCAGGGTGTCAGTACTTCACCCCCTCCCCAGGAAGTACCAGTACCCCTTTTCCCTCCTCAGGGTGTCAGTATTTCACCCCTCCCCAGGAAGTACCAGTACCCCTTTTCTCTCCTCAGGGTGTCAGTACTTCACCCCCTCCCCAGGAGGTACCAGTACCCCTTTTCTTAGGGTGTCAGTATTTCACCCCTCCCCAGGAGGTACCAGTACCCCTTTTCTTAGGGTGTCAGTATTTCACCCCTCCCCCCGTAGTATCTTCCAAACTGCTCTCTCTCCTTCAGTTCTCTCCAGAGGACCAGTACTCGTTGCTTCCCCTCGTCTAACTCCCTCCTGTAGTATCAGTACTCCGAGTCCTCGAGCTCTTAACCCCCCGCTTTTTGCTAGCCCAGCCCCTCCCTCCCCTCACCTGCCGCGCCTCGCGAGCGTTCTCCCAACTGCGGCGGCGCTCGCGCGACCCCTATTCCCTTATTTATACTTCTCTTCCCCCGCCCAGAACTTTCTCTCTCTGTTGCCCCCTCCCCCCTGGCGAAAGCCGGCGATTGACGTCGCAAAGGACTCCAGAAACTTCCCCGACCTTTTCAGAAAAGCCTGCCTGGCGCTCTCTCGGGGACGTCGCCAGGGGCAACCGCCGACGCCAGGCAGGTGGGCGTTTCAAGCCTCGTTCCCCGCTTTGCGTTCCAAAACCTCTCGCGCTCAGGGGAAGTGTTTCAGCCCCGCCCCCTCGCGCAGGGCGTGTGTGGGGAGGAAGGACGTGCAAAGCGTGCGTTTCAAGCCTCGGTTTGGGCTAACAGCTGATGATGTTTACATTTTTTAAAATAACTTTACTTGAGTATAATTGAAAATACAAAAATATATAATTAAATTCGGGTATAAACAAGTCACAAAATGAATAATAGTAACAAGAACAGTACAACAAGTACTACAGAGAAAGCATGAGTACAATGAGTGTATATCCAGGATCAAAGCATAAATTCGCAGATAACAAAGTGGCTGACCTTTGTGAGTTATATTCTAGATAAATAATTATGCGCGCTATCATGGAATGCACTACCAAAGACCATAAAAACAACGCAAGACCTAACCACTTTCCGAAGGCTACTGAAAACAGATCTGTTCAAGAAGGCATACCATAAACATCCATCTTAAACATTAAATAACATCACAATGTATACAAAACCGAACTCCTATTGAGGCAGCCATGGGCAAAGAAAGTGTTAACTCTGAGAAATTATATACATAAGAAATGATATTAAAAGCTTGAAGTTTGAATTCTCTTCAGTTCTGCAAGTAGTGAAGGAATGCAGGCTGGAGTTAATTAGAGTCTAGCTTGGCCGAGCTAAGGTTAGGAAAGGTCAGTGAGAAATGAAACTCTGTCCCTTGTGAATTGCCAATGCTAGCTGGCACAGCTGTAAACTATTATGAATGAACAAAGCCAGACATGCTGAAGTTTAAAAGGCTGAAATACTATTTCAGAAGTTCTTGATATGTAGATTTTGTTATAAGGAAATAGTTAGATTCTAAATAATTCTAGATATTCCTGATGTTTAGACATGTCTTATAAGAATGCTTACTTTAGAAAATGTTGTATTCTGTGTAAATTAATAATTCTGTGTAGAATGTCTTTCTAAATTCTGTATTTCTCTTTGTCTGCTGTGAAGAGCCCAACATGTGTTTTGAGTTTTCTGTGGTCTTAGCTAGTTCTGTGTATGGAGCTGAGAGGTGAAAAAGGTCAGAACTAGTCAGCTCTCTTCTCCTTGATTAATTATAGGTAAAATGCAGGAATGGTCTTGGAAGTAATAACCTGATATGTATGCTATTAATTAAGATTGGCTTTTGACCTCTTTAATGAATGCCAGAGTTTAGTTAGCAGTTAGTACTAGGAATATGAGAAATCAATCATAATAACATGTAAGAGACTGGAGACCAAATGTCTGGCTTAAGGGGCCCCAGGTCAGAGGTCAGTTTAGGATGTCTGGAACCTATGTAACTGATATTTCAAAAGTAATGATTGGTTGAGGCAAGGTAGCCAATCAGTTTCTTAACCAATTGGGAGTAAAGGGGGCTAGGCTAGGAGGAGGGCTTAGGACCCTATTTAAGTGGGAGCAGAAGCAGTTTACGTCAGAAGGAGCTCAGAAGAAAGAGAAGGACAGAAGGAACAGACAGAAGAAGGAGAAGACAGCATAAGAAGAGAAGCAGCTGAGAGAAAGACACAGAGAGCTGAGAGAAAGACACAAAGAGCTGAGAGAAAGAGAAGAGAGCTAGAACTGATGTCTTGCTTTGTTTGCTGGCAAATAAAGAAGATTTCTCTCTCATACTGGTGTGTGCTGTCTGACTCCTGAAGTATCACAAATTCCTATCTCAATTCCTGCAACAATTCTTGGTGGCAGCGGTGGGATCCTGAATCCTGCATTAATCCCAGCACCCAACTGACTGGAGAACATTCGCCGGGTATGTATTTTGTATTCTGTATTTTGTATTGTAATCCTAGCTAGGAAATTGTAAACCAGCCCCTCAAGAAAATTGAGGAAGGAGAATCTGATCAATTCTCAGCAAAGGCCCTAGTACCTTCTAGTCGCGGGGACTAGAAGCGAAAACGCTTGAGCTTATCTGTATTTGAGAAATCTGAAATTGTTGGGTGGGATTTTCTGTATGGAATGTGTGATGAGTGAATGCTAAATGAGTGCGGACTTCTTATAGCTGCATTTCCAATTAACGCGAGTTCAATTGGTCAGCAACGGAAGGAAGCGATTGTTGTCTGTCTACCTAGTGTCTCGAGAGTGCAGACCCCTTACTGCATTCTCAAAAATTCCCTCCCTTTTTGTGTGTTGTAACTGTAAGCATTATGGGTGGGACATCATCTAGACAAATTGTTACCCCCCTAGATTGTATGCTTAGAAATTTCAAGAAAGGCTTTTTAATTAATGACTATGGACAGACTTTAAGCTCAGGTACTTTAAGAACCTTGTGTGAAGTTGAGTGGCCATCTATGGGAGTGGGGTGGCCCCCTAGTGGCAGCTTAGATATTGAAGTAATCCGGAAGGTCTATAGCATAGTAGTAGGAGAATCAGAATATTCTGAACAACTCCCTTATATAGATTCCTGGGACAGCCTTGTGACTGACCCTCCCTCCTGGTTGAAAACTTATATGGGATCCCCAGTAAAATTCATGTTAGGCCGTGTTCAAAGAAAGATTAGAAAATCTAAACTAGAAGAGGGAAAGAGCCCCAGGAAGCTTACCACCCAATCGGTGGCTTCCGCCCCTACCCTGTCCGAGAAACCCATACTCTCTGATGACCCCTCAGACCTTGAGCCACCACCTTATGGCCCATTGTTGGGGTTCCGTGCCACCCCCAGAGATCCACGCCGCCCAGCCCAAGCCTCTCCAGCACAGGCTTCTCCGGATAGTTCTTCCCCTCCTGTGCCAAACCTGCCACACCCTAGGTTGGACTTTTCACCTGGCCTCTACCCTTCTGTGCCACATCCTCCCCTGTTAACCTCTGTAGACCCACTTTGGGCTCCACTCCCTGACTCCTCAACTCCTGACAGCCCAGCCTCTCCCTCTAGTACCCCTACCCACTCATTAGGGGCCCGGCATCCCTTTCAATGGACTGACTCACCTGTGACCACCTCTCAGTCTATGAGTACCCCTCCCCATCCCTCAGGGGTTCAACACACCTCCACTGAATGGGTTAGACCCGCTGCAATTACCTTTGAGCATGATAGGAGGGTAGCTCCTAGCTCTACCTCAGGTTCCATTCCCACCTCCTCGAGGGTTCTGCCACTCCGACAGGTAACTACCACTCGACCGGATCCTAATAATCAGGGTCAGGTTATACAGGCACAGGCCTATCAGTATGTACCCTTCACAACCACTGATCTCCTGAATTGGAAGACGCATTACCCCTCTTATACTGAAAAGCCTCAGGCAGTGGTGGACCTAGTGACTAGCATTATGGCCACCCATAACCCAACCTGGACTGATTGTCAACAACTTCTCCTGACCCTCTTCACAACTGAGGAGAGGCGGAAGATTTTGCAAAATGCTGAGGCCATCACGCGAGAGCGTGCTCCCGAGAGGACACCGGACCTAGAGGGGTGGGTTAGAGCTCGGTTTCCTCGCGCAGCTCCAGCTTGGGATCCAAATGATGGGCAGCACTATGAACTGTTGTCTGGCTATTGCCGGGACTTACTGGAAGGTATGAGGAAAGGCATAAAGAGGCCCATTAATCTGGCAAAGGTCTCTGAAATTCTCCAAGGGGCAACTGAATCCCCTGGGGCCTTTCTAGAGCGACTAATTGAAGCCTACAGAACATACACCCCATTTGACCCTGAAGCCCAAGAAAACCAGAGAATGGTGAATAGCGCATTGGTGGCCCAGAGTATGCCAGATATCCGGAAGAAGTTGCAGCGTCAGGAGGGATTCGCAGGGATGAATACCACCCAGCTAATTGAGATCGCAACCAAGGTTTTCATTAATAGAGATCAGGAGGTGCGCCGAGAGGCTGACCGGAAGATGCAGAAGAAGGCCGACCTTTTAGCGGCAGCCATTACTAATTCCACCCTTAACCGAGGTCGACTTCTAGCTAATGGGAAGCCAAAGTGGGACCCCGGACCACCAGCCAGGGCCCGAGATTCCTTCAATCAATCCCGGCCAAGGGGGGAGAATCCCAGACCAAGATTGGAGAGGGATCAGTGTGCCTATTGTAAGGAAAGAGGGCACTGGAAAGATGAATGCCCCCAGAGGCGCCAGGGACTGAGAAGGGGACCAGGAGATCGAGGAAGCCGAGGCCGAGTTCGAGAGGGAAGATATGAGCCTCCTGAATCTGACATCATCGGGATAGCCGAGATGGCAGAATGGGACGAATAGGACAGACCGGGTTCCTATAAACTGGGCTCCCAGGAACCTATGGTCAAGTTAACTATAGGGAGCCGCTCAATTCCATTCATGATTGATACAGGAGCTGAACATTCTGTTGTGACGGAGCGATTAGCGCCTGTGTCTGGAAAAACTGTCCGAGTGGTGGGAGCCACGGGGGTGCAGAACCGGAGGCCCTTTCTGACAACCCGTAGATGCCAATTAGGCTCACACATAGTCACTCATGAATTCTTGTATATGCCAGACTGTCCAATCCCTTTGTTAGGTCGAGACCTGCTGTCCAAGCTTAGGGCCCAAATTTCCTTTGACTCTGATGGCCAGACTTCAGTCTCCTTTCGGCCCCCAACATCCAGCCCTAAGGGTATACTGAGTTTCTGCTGCCCTCTTGAAGAAGAATGGCGGCTGCATCAGTCGCAGGGCCAAGTTGACCTACCCCTGGCAGACAGCTTTCAGGTCAGTGGGGTATGGGCAGAAGATAATCCCCCAGGGTTGGCCCGAAATATTCCTCCTGTACATGTAGATTTACTTCCAAGTGCCCGGCCAATCCATCTTCGCCAATACCCAATTCCCAGAAAGGCTCTGGAAGGGATTCAAGCACATTTGAATCGTCTGTTATCCCATGGAATTATTCGACCTTGCCAGTCTCCATGGAATACGCCACTATTGCCAGTTCAAAAGCCAGGGACTGAGGACTACCGGCCAGTCCAAGACTTACGAGTGGTCAACAAATCCACTATCTCATTACATCCTGTAGTGCCTAATCCATATGTCCTGTTAGGATTGATACCTTCTGGGGCTACCCATTTCACGACACTAGACCTAAAAGATGCCTTCTTTTGTATTCGGGTGGCCCCCGCCAGTCAACTGCTTTTTGCCTTTCAATGGGAAAACCCAGTAACAGGAAGGAAGCTTCAGTATACATGGACTCGCCTGCCACAGGGGTTCAAGAATTCCCCCACCATTTTTGGGACTGCCCTAGGACAAGACCTTAAGACTTTTAAATCTGAGCCTTCCAGGCGAGTTTTACTCCAGTATGTAGATGACCTCCTGATTGCAGCAGTGACCCAGGAAGAGTGTTTTGAGGCTACCAGAGAATTGCTGGAGCTACTCTTGGATGCAGGCTATAAGGTCTCACGCTCAAAGGCCCAACTCTGTCAGTCAGAAGTGAAGTATCTGGGTTTTTGCATTTCCCAGGGAAGTCGGAGACTGGATGCTAGTAGGAAGCAAGCGGTAGCTGCAATTCCACAACCCAAGTCCAGAAGAGAAGTTAGGGAATTTCTGGGAGCAGCCGGATTCTGCAGAATTTGGATTCCAAATTTTGCATTGATGGCGAAACCCCTTTACCAAGCCACAAAGGGGGGTGAAAAGGAACCATTTGAATGGGGACCTACTGCTCAACAATCCTTCATTGCCATAAAGAAAGCCCTACTCCAAGCCCCTGCGTTAGGCCTTCCTGATGTGGAGAAACCTTTCTCACTGTATGTCCATGAGCGACAGGGGGTTGCTCTGGGTGTGCTGACCCAGATGATGGGATCCTGGCAGAGGCCTGTTGCATACCTGTCTAAACAGCTGGATGGAGTGGCTAAAGGATGGCCAGCCTGTATGAGGGCCATTGCAGCAACAGCCTTACTGGTCCAGGAAGCTGATAAGTTGACCTTGGGGCAAGAACTGGTTGTTAAAGTCCCCCACGCAGTTCTTACCCTCATGGAGTATAAGGGCAACCACTGGTTTACAAATAACCGCATGGTTAAGTACCAAGCTAGCTTGTGTGAGAATCCACGGATACACCTGGAAACAGTGGCTACATTCAATCCCGCCACTCTTTTGCCAGCATCTGAGGGACCACCGGATCATGACTGTATCCAAACCATGGATGAAGTGTACTCTAGTCGACCAGATCTTAAAGATGTTCCATGGAGGGACCCAGATGTAATTTATTTCACAGATGGAAGCAGTTATGTGGAGAACTCCAAGCGACTGGCAGGCTATGCTGTGGTGACAGAGGACAAGGTGATAGAAGCAAGAGCCCTGCCCCAAGGAACTTCAGCCCAGAAAGCAGAACTTGTGGCCCTCATACGAGCTCTGGAGCTAGCAGCAGGACTGGTGACCAACATTTATACTGATTCCAAGTATGCCTTCACAACTCTACATGCTCATGGAGCTTTGTATAAGGAAAAGGGACTCATAAATGCTGCAGGCCAACCTGTTAAGTATGGACCCGAAATACTTCAGCTGCTAGAGGCTGTGTGGGCCCCTAAGAAGGTAGCTGTCATTCATTGCAGGGGACACCAAAGAATAGATACTCCAGTGGCCCGAGGGAATCGCCATGCTGATCGGGTGGCCAAGGAAGCTGCTCGAGGACCCCCAGCAAGTACTGTGACCCCCCTGTTCCAAATCCGATTGCAAGAATGGACACCTATGTATACCCAAATGGAAGAGAAATGGGCTCAAGAAGAAGGTGCAGTAAGGAGACCTGATGGCTGGTTACATCTCCCTGATACCAGAGTTCTGGTGCCACGCCACCTAGCTTGGCCTGTAGTGTCTCAAGCTCATGACCTATCACACTTAGGGAAAACAGCACTAGCCCGTCTACTCAGTCGAGTAGTGGTGCTGGAAGGATTGGATAGTCTGGTTGCCACTGCCTCTGCCCGATGTACTCTCTGTGCCCAGAATAATGCTCGTCAGGGACCCCGTATTCCACCAGGAGTTCAGTCTAGAGGTCTAACACCCTTTGAGTCCCTAGTTATAGACTTCACAGAAATGCCCAAGAGCGGTAGGTTCCGATACCTCTTAGTCATGGTCTGTACCTTTTCTGGGTGGGTGGAAGCATATCCTACAGTCACTGAGAAAGCCACAGAAGTAGCTCGAGCTCTCCTTAGGGATGTCATCCCCAGGTATGGACTGCCCCTTGCCATAGGTTCAGATAATGGTCCCGCCTTTGTTGAAGCTACACTTCAGGCCCTGTCCCGCGCATTGCGCATTACCTGGAAATTGCATTGTGCCTATCGTCCCCAGAGTTCAGGGCAGGTTGAGCGAGCAAACAGAACCTTGAAAAATAGCCTAGCAAAGATTTGTCAGGAAACCCAACTGAAATGGCCACAGGCACTGCCACTAGCCCTCTTCCGCCTCCGATGCACCCCAACTAAAGGAACAGCCCTCTCTCCCTTTGAAATTGTGTATGGGAAGCCCCCAGCCATTTTACAGGGAATTAAGGGAGACATAGGGATTTTAGGGTCTGCCCAGGTGCAGGAGCAGGTAGCCCTCTTGGGAAGATAATTTCTGAGCTTCAGTCTTATGTGAGAGAAATAAACCCTGTCCCCTTCCAGGCTCAGGTACATTCCTTCCTGCCAGGGGATAGAGTTTGGGTGAAAGACTGGAAGCTCCAGCCTTTGGGGCCCCGATGGAAAGGACCTTTTACTGTTTTGCTTTCTACCCCTGCAGCTGTGAAGGTCGCAGGGATAACTCCATGGGTCCATTGGTCTCGAATTAAGTCTGCTGACCAGACTGAGCCCAGCACGGATCAGACGGAGCCTAGACAGTGGAGAGCAGAAAGAGATCCAGCGGAGCCATTGAAGTTGCGCCTGACCCGAACCAAAGAATCTACTAGCTGAAAAGAAGGGTCAACTGCATACTGCAGGAGCGGCTGAACTTCGGCTTCACACTGAGACTCTTTCTTGCCTGATTCTGGCTTTCTTGGAATTTGAAAGCTTGATCCTTGTCAGTTGAGGGTCTATCCCAACTGGTATAAGAACTCAAAGACTGAGAACATTATATGAGAGTAATCTGTGATTAGCACAGACTGTTGAAATATTATTGCTTAATTAGTTTGCTGTATTTGTTTTAGATTAGGAAGAAGAAAATGTTAGTAGTTTGGATGCTTTTGTTGTTTTCTACTCCTTGCCTCCTTGTTCCTAATACCCCAACTCGCTCCAACCTTTGGTTACACTCAGTCCAGGAACTAATTAGCCAGGCAAAGATTACTTCCCCTTGTATTGTGTGTTCCCGATTTTCTCCTTATACTACAGATGTCCCAGCTGTTCCTGTCCCTGTGCAACTCCCAGCTCTTATACCTCCCTACTTTTCGAGTTCAGGCCCTTGGAGCCAGGATTATACTTGGTGGTCCTTTTATAATGCTACTTCCCCCTCTGACTCTTCTCTAAGGCCAGTTTTTACGTCTCCCTATCCAGCTTCTGGAGTGTTTTGTTTAACAAGAAGCATCTCAACTGTTCTTCCCATTCCCTGTAACTATACTAATGTTCTCCTAGAGAAGGAGGAACCTGTGTGGGTAGTTTCTCCAGGTACTCCTATGTGCCCTACTACCATACCTGTAGATTATGACCAAGGTGATTATCTGGCTCCTAACTATACTACTGAGAAGACTATAGTGTCCCATCCTATTTTCTACTTTCATAAGTCCCCGGGGGATGAAGGGGTTGCATCATATGAGCGGTCTGTTACAATTGGGGATTGGCACCTATGGTGTGCAAAGTCTCCATTTCTTCTTCGTTCCCCCTGGGATAGGGGCTCGCATTATGGGCATCCTAATCTCCATCCTGTGCCTACATTTATTGGGAACTTTCGTCGCCCTCTCCTTGGTCATTACTGGCTCTGTGATAATGTCCTCCACATGATTCTTCCCTCCACATATGATTTTTGTGTATTGGTAACCTTGAATTATTTTCCTAAAGTTATTCCTCTTAAGCCACTATCCCCGCACCGCTCTAAGCGAGAGGCTTTGTCCTTACCTTCCTCCGTTGCCACAGAGGATGAGGCGATTGAATTAGCCCTCCAGTATATTAATTCTACTTATCCTCTGACTAAAAAGAGACTTGTAGCCCTTTCTGCCACAGCCTGGATTCCAATTGGGGGCCCGGTAGCGGGTATTACTGAACTAGGTATGGCTACCCGGAGACTTCAATCCCTACTCCATGTTTTAGTTCATGAGCTGAACGTGGTAGTCAATGCATTGCAGGATCAAATTAATGAATTAAGTATAGTTTCTCGGTATAACCGTATGGGTCTTGATTATCTCTTTGCAGCCCAGGGTGGTCTCTGCACAGTGTTAAATTCTTCAGAGTGCTGTACTATTGTCATAAATAGGACGCATGTAGTTAGGCATGCCATGGATAAAGTCCTACAGTTGGCCAGCCTTAATGTGGAGGATTACCGAGGAGGATTAGACCTTACCTCCTGGTGGTGGTCATTGACCTCCTGGATACGTCCCTTGTTCATTTCCCTAATAGTCTTAGTTTTAGCAGGGTTGTTGTTTTGTTTCTTGGCCTCATGTGCTTCGGCAGTATGCCGTCGGACCTTAACAAGTAGGGTAATGGTGATTCATAAGTCTATTCCTAGTTAGGATCACTATAATCTCCAGAGTTTGAGTTGTGAGACTTATCTCTGCATAAGCTGATTTTAGTCTCAAAGGGGGGAATGAGGCAGCCATGGGCAAAGAAAGTGTTAACTCTGAGAAATTATATACATAAGAAATGATATTAAAAGCTTGAAGTTTGAATTCTCTTCAGTTCTGCAAGTAGTGAAGGAATGCAGGCTGGAGTTAATTAGAGTCTAGCTTGGCCGAGCTAAGGTTAGGAAAGGTCAGTGAGAAATGAAACTCTGTCCCTTGTGAATTGCCAATGCTAGCTGGCACAGCTGTAAACTATTATGAATGAACAAAGCCAGACATGCTGAAGTTTAAAAGGCTGAAATACTATTTCAGAAGTTCTTGATATGTAGATTTTGTTATAAGGAAATAGTTAGATTCTAAATAATTCTAGATATTCCTGATGTTTAGACATGTCTTATAAGAATGCTTACTTTAGAAAATGTTGTATTCTGTGTAAATTAATAATTCTGTGTAGAATGTCTTTCTAAATTCTGTATTACTCTTTGTCTGCTGTGAAGAGCCCAACATGTGTTTTGAGTTTTCTGTGGTCTTAGCTAGTTCTGTGTATGGAGCTGAGAGGTGAAAAAGGTCAGAACTAGTCAGCTCTCTTCTCCTTGATTAATTATAGGTAAAATGCAGGAATGGTCTTGGAAGTAATAACCTGATATGTATGCTATTAATTAAGATTGGCTTTTGACCTCTTTAATGAATGCCAGAGTTTAGTTAGCAGTTAGTACTAGGAATATGAGAAATCAATCATAATAACATGTAAGAGACTGGAGACCAAATGTCTGGCTTAAGGGGCCCCAGGTCAGAGGTCAGTTTAGGATGTCTGGAACCTATGTAACTGATATTTCAAAAGTAATGATTGGTTGAGGCAAGGTAGCCAATCAGTTTCTTAACCAATTGGGAGTAAAGGGGGCTAGGCTAGGAGGAGGGCTTAGGACCCTATTTAAGTGGGAGCAGAAGCAGTTTACGTCAGAAGGAGCTCAGAAGAAAGAGAAGGACAGAAGGAACAGACAGAAGAAGGAGAAGACAGCATAAGAAGAGAAGCAGCTGAGAGAAAGACACAGAGAGCTGAGAGAAAGACACAAAGAGCTGAGAGAAAGAGAAGAGAGCTAGAACTGATGTCTTGCTTTGTTTGCTGGCAAATAAAGAAGATTTCTCTCTCATACTGGTGTGTGCTGTCTGACTCCTGAAGTATCACAAATTCCTATCTCAATTCCTGCAACACTATCACATGACTGATTAACTTCTTAGCTATGAATAATCAAGTACCACCACTGTAAGCCTTATATCGAATAGGATCTCAATATAATCGATCACCTAATTTATGTACAACCCAATTTGTACTCAGGAATCTTCATTCAATACCATATATTCTTCTCTACCACGTATGTATGCACACGGTATATATATATACCAAGATCTGTCCCATATATGTTATATTCCATGTACGTTCCAATTAAGTTACCATGTATGTATGCACCTTATCGCAATTTTTACATTTGTAATTCTGTTACCCAGAAATGGCAACTGCCATTACGGCAAATGTAAGCCACATTGAGCCTGCAAATTGGTGGGAAAATGTGGGATACAAATGCTACAAATAAATAAATAAATAAATAAAAAGTTTTCCATTTTAACAACTTACTTGATTTCTGGAAAGTGCAACTTAAATTATTTTCATATTTCTTATACAAAATAACCCAATTTCACCACATTTGGAAAGGTGAGTTATCCTTCCAATGATTAACAGTGAGTTTAAGGGCAACAGATATTAGAAAATCAAATAGAAATTTCTCTGATTCATCAGATATTTCAGGTAGGATAATTGATTTCCACATAATAAGTTTCAAGGACATAGTAGTTAATCCTCGGACCAAAAAATTTGGTAAATTTTATAAACCATCTCCTCAATTACTACAAATCCTTCCTTAAAGAACGTACAATGGAAGTTTTCATCTTAAAGACTCTTCACTGCTCTCATCGCTCTTCGATCTACTACAAGACATTTAAATTAAATAAAAGAAATTATAGCCTAGCCACTCAACAAGTACGGGAAAAGGATTGAACACCCACATACCAGAGGAATTATGGAACTCATTTTGGATCCATGGCCCTAGAGTCTCTATGTCCGCTTCAATCACACAATCCTTATATTTCATTTATCATCATTCACTTTGGACTTCCAGGAAAGCAAGGGCCAGTGGTCAATCTCCATCAAATCAATGTTGGTCATGTTCCAAAGTAGTTCCAGGGGTCAGGAACTCTGAGGGGGGGGGGGGTCTGCAAATCGGAGGGAGGGAGGCAGGGAGGTGGGGTCTGGAACTCGGAGAGCAGGAGGGAGGGGTCTGGAACTGGGGGGGAGGGGCCCCAGGCACACACACTCTCTCACACACACACACTCGCACACAGTCTCACTCACTTTGTCACACACACACACGCAGATTCACTCTCTCTCACACAGTCACTCTCTCACACACTCTCTCAAACATACACACTCCGAGGAAACCCTTGCTAGTGCCCGTTACATTTGTGTCTGAAATGGGCCTTTTCTACTATTAACTAAATAATGCAGTCCATATATTTTTTCGTGATGGCTTATACTGTGCCAAAACTGGAAATACACTGAGACAGAATAATATAATTCAGTAACATCCAAAACTTATTTTTTATGTTTTAATCAACTTTATTAAAAGCGAAACATGTTGGTTGATAAGCGTCATACAGAACAAGAAAAAACAGTGAACCATCCAACATGGCACAATATAAATTTTACAGAGAACATACCCCAAGAACCTTTCCCCTCCCATACTCCCCTCCCTCCCTATATGCCCACTTACTGTTTCCACCCACCAAAATAACACAACGGATGTACAGATCAGTAGGACCCAAAGCAGTAGAAAGGTTTGGCCTGTAGCAGTAATTTAATTTTCTTAGGTGCTGAAAAAAGTTCTGTTTGTGTATGTTCAAGTTTCCGTTTTACAGCTTGCTTTCGTGGTGTATCTGAATTATTTAACAGACCTGTCTCTGTAGTGGCTGGTTCAGGAAATGGCAATTCGTTGCCAGAAAAAGTGGTTAAGGCAGTTGACTTAGTGGACTTTAAAAAAAGATTTGGACGGCTTCCTGGAGGAAAAGGCCATAGAATGTTATTGAATGGACGTGGGAATAATCCACTATTTCTGGGATGGGCAAGACAAATTGTTTGTTCTTTTGGCCGCTGTCAGAGACAGGGTGCTGGGCTCGATGGACCCTTGGTCTGTCCCGGCATGGCGATGCTTATCTACTTATGTATTTCATTATCAGGGTTTGGTATGGGTGGTGTATAAGATGATCGCGATGTATCTGGATTATTTAACACAACTGTCTCTGTAGTGGCAGGTTCAGGAAGTGCCAAGTGAATTTCTTTATCAGGATTTGGTTTTGGTGCTGTATTCAATGATTGTGATTTTGGAGGTTTTCAGGGGGTTTTGACCGTTCGAAGATAAGATGGAAAAGCATCAAATATGCTTGGCACAGCACCTTCACGCAAACGAACAAGCAACGAGCTGCTTCTGTCAAAAGTCATAGAGTTAGGGACTCAGTGTGCTCAGTTATAAAATAGGATCAGCACATGTAACATCATTAGCTAATTGGAGATAAGCACCAATAATTGGCACTGGTGTCTAATTGACTTGTTTCCCCACTTTTGTAAACTGAGCATTTAACGTCTCTGGGAGGGGAACAGGCATGTCAGGGGCATTGCACACAGTTTATGGAATAGTTGCATTTCTGCGCCCAACCTCCGCACATAGACGCCACCATTTATGCCAGTCATAGACATGGCATAAGTGGTTGCATCCTAAAGTTTGGTGCAGACATATGCTACAGAGGCGTAGCCAGACTTGGTATTTTGGATGGGCCCAGAGATAAATTGGATGGACCCTTCCACACGCACAGGCCCCCTCCCCCCCTAACCACACACTACAAATATATTCCCGGAGATATTTTTTTAAGAACATAGGAGGGTTTTTTTTCCCACCTACCCCACATCTACTCCCTGTCCTCTGCGGCGTCCCGGCATTAGTGTTCCTGCCATGCCTTGCCCTCGCTGACGTCATTGCCTGTTTCCTGATTGGCGGAATGCAGCAGATGGAAGCCTGCGGGGCCGGCGCAAGCAGCAAGAATGAATTGCTGCAGGCGCCGAGAACATCTGTAATGACACTGGGAAGGGAAGGGGTTCAGAGACTGGACTGCAGATGCTGGGATGCCGCGGAGGAGAGGGGGGGGGGGGGGGGAAGAAAGCAGTGTGGCACTTTGTAAGTCTAAGTGCTTTGAAATTGGGCACCATTGTATCATGTCACGAAAGGGTAATATTTCAAAGGTAATCCATAGGACACACAAGCTCAATGTCACAAGTATTACTATTGGACAAAACAGATCCATATCAGACATCTAACTGCCACCACCCCTGCCTGTGTACATTGAGTTTTGTATTTTTAAGCTAAGTGTTGCACTTGTTGCTTTGGCGCTTTCAGTTATTTAGAAAAAGAGAGAAAGTTTAAAATATTATCTTTAGAACTGCACTTGAGCACTTTAAGCACTTAAAAATAAAAAGAAGAAGAATTTAAAACCCCCATGATAGAAACAAGACAACAGTGTATTTTATACTCATTGTTAAACCTGGGACAAGTTGTCCAACAGGTTTCTGAGGGATTTTCTTCTTAAAAATTTGTTTACATAGCCTTAAGCCATTTTTTACAGTGTCAATTTTGAATTTTGTATTATTTTTAATATATCTCTATTCATTTACTATTTTCAATATACTGAATATGTTATATCTTTTGCCATTTAGTTGTAACACCTGAGCAGCCTTTAGGAAGGCAAAACATGGCCCACGTCGAGCATTGTTTGACTTTGAAGTGGTGGAAATAACAACCTTTTTTAGAACAAAAGACATGTGTTCTGCATGGCTGTTAAAGGGGTCATTGGGTGCCCACATATCCTGGGTTCCTTAAAATTTTGCAGTTTGCACCTGTCTCCTAAGTGCATCTCTAAGAGCCCCTCGTATCTCTCCATTCCGTAGGCTATAGATTATAGGGTTAATCATGGGTATAACGATATTATAGAAGGCTGACACCAGCTTGTCCCGGTTTAGGGAGTAGCTGGCCCTGGGCCTCACATAGTTGAAACTCCCAACACCATAAAAAATAGTTAACACTATGATATGGGAAGCACAGGTAGAAAAGGCCTTCTGCCGGCCCTTGGCTGAACTCATCCTCAGGATGGTACTTAAGATGAAGCCATAGGAGACTAGGATGAAGAGGAAGGGACCCAGACCGACAAATACCCCTCCCACCCCGTAGAGCACCAGTTCATTGAGGGTAGTATCAGAACAGGACAGCTGCAACAAGGGAGGGATGTCACAGAAGAAGTGATTGACACGGTTGGGGCCACAGAATGGTACCTGGAAGGTGAGTCTGGTGTGGATGAAGGCATGGATAACTCCCACAATCCAGGAGAATATAGTCATTTGAAGGCACAGCTGTGGGCTCATGATAGTTGTGTAGCGCAGGGGGTTAGAGATGGCGATGTAGCGGTCATAAGCCATCATGGCCAGAAGATAGCACTCTGTGGTTTCAAAGAAAATGATGAAGTAGAGCTGGAGAGCACAACCCGTTTTGGAAATGGTCTTCTCAGACAGGAGGACCTCGCACATTTTTGGCACAGTGGTGGAGATGTAGCAGATGTCCAAGAAGGACAGGTTGCCCAGGAAGAAACACATGGGGGTGTGGAGGTTCTGGTCTGTCCTGGTGATGACTAGGATGAGGAGGTTCCCCCCAAGGGTCACCAAGTAGATGCCCAAAAAGAGCACAAAGAGAAACCCTGGTGGGATTGGAATGTCATCGAAGCCTGCCATGATAAACTTGCTCACAGCAGTGAAGTTGGTGTGTTCCATAGGCTTGTTGTCCACACGATCTGGTTGGAGGAGGAAAGAAAAACATCTACAAAAATGAGAGAAAGAAGACAAAACCCTCCCATATCTTAAATACCAATTCTTAGAACCATAATTCCTTATCTGCCTCTTTATGAGCTACACTCATTGCTGGATAAAATTATTTTGAGATCTTTAATTTCTTTTCTACTATGATCTTTTCAATTTAATTTCCAGAGGAGATAGGTTACATTACACATGGAAGGGCATTTTCAATATGACGTCTAAATCCGGCTTTTCACATTTTGTTGAAAACGTACAAATACGAAGTGGTGAACATAGCCATTGTTGAACCTGAAAAATGTGTGTCTTTCTGTTTTGAATATGGCCATTTGCTAGACATTGTTGTGTTCAGTGTGTCTATCTTTTTGGACCATTTTCGGGGGGAAAAAAAGTCCAAGGAAAAAACGCACAAAAACAAGCCATTGGGATGTATGGGGGAGGCCAGCATTCCTAGTAGACTGGCAACACAGATATCCCAGCAGACCAGTGAGACATCCATGGGGGCACTGCAGTGGATTTCACAGAAAAGGTCCCAGGTACAAATCTCTCCGTTACCCCTAGAAACTCACGCAAAAGCCATGACAAAGAAGATGTTCAACAAGATGTGGGTACTGAAAAGAATAAAACCATTCCTCCCCCAAAAAACTTTTCGCAATCTGGTACAATCCACAGTACTCATCCACGCTGACTACTGCAACAGCATCTTCATTGGTTGTAAAGCCCAAATCCTGAAAAAACTCCAAACCGCCCAAAACACGGCAGCCAGACTCGTTTTTGGTAAATCATGATTTGAAAGTGCAACACCACTCCGTGAAAAACTCCACTGGCTCCCTATCAAAGAATGAATAAACTTCAAAGTCCACACATTGATCCACAAGATCCTCCACGGAGAATCTCCAAATTACATGACCAACCTAATCGACCTTCCAGCCAGGAACAGGTCCAAAATTTCTCAAACATATCTCAATCTTCACCTTCCCAATTGCAAAGGTCTCAAATACAAAACCTACTACGCATCCAACTTCTCCGTTATAGGCAGCCAACTCTGGAACGCCATACCAAGATACATCCGAACAACCAATGAACATCTACCCTTCCGAAAGCTGCTGAAAACATACCTCTTCAAACAAGCCTATCCAAACTTAATTTACGAACCTAATCCACACCATTAACATTAACATACCTCAATCCTTCCCCCCACATCTCTTCCTCTTGTTCTTCTCTATACAATTGTGTTATTCTCTGTGATACTTTGTAACCATACATTGTGTTATCTCTGTGATACCTTGTAACCACACATTGTGTTATCTCTATGACACTTTGTACCCATACATTGTATTGTCTCTGTGATACTTTGTACCCATACATTGTAAGCCGCACTGAACCTGCTATCGAGCGGGAAAGAGGGGGTATAAATGCTATAAATAAAATAAATTTATACTGTATGGGAGCCCTCCAAAACCCACCAAAAACCTACTCTATCCAACTGTACACTACTACAATAGCCCTTATGTCTGCAGGTGTCACCTATATGTGGGTACAGTAGGTTTTTGTTGGGTTTTTGATGGCTCAAACATTCCACCACAAGTGTAACAGATTGAGTGAGATACGGGTCTGGGTCCCCTTCTCTATAGTGCACCGCATCGACCACTAAGCTACTCTAGGGACCTGCTTGGTACTCTAAGTAGGACTGGCTGTATCATCTGAAGCTGGATTGGCCGCTGTCGTGGACAGGATGCTGGGCTCATGGACCCTTGGTCTTTTCCCAGTGTGGCATTACTTATGTACTTATGTCCTCTACTTGGCTCACTTTTATTACATAGAGCAGTGATTTAACCTATTGTGATGTCATAGTGGCTCATTCCACCAATAAGAGCCAACCTCATTAGTGATGTCACAATGGCTTGATTGTATAGAATGTTTGTACGTTTGGGAAGCTCGCCAGGTGCCCTTGGCCTGGATTGGCCGCTGTCGTGGACAGGATGCTGGGCTCGATGGACCCTTGGTCTTTTCCCAGTGTGGCATTACTTATGTACTTATGTCTTAGAGGCTGTTATGTACTGTTTCTTTCACAACTTTAGGCAGTGCTATGGGGTCAGTGACCACTGGGGGAGCAATGGGGGGGGGGGGTCATGCCTTAATCCCTCCAGTGGACATTTGTCATTTAGGGCATCTTTTTGTGACTTAGGCATGATTGAAACAGGTCTAGACCAAAACGTCTTTTAGCCCTGGACACTTTTGCTTTGTTCCATTATGGCAGAAAAATGACCCAAGTTTTGGGAATGCCCACGAAATGCTCCCTTATGATTTGGACATACTGCAGTCGAACTGCATAGAAAAAACATCTTAAAATGGATTTCAAAAATAGTGATTTGGATGTTTTGGAAAAAAGGTCACGTGCTGCTTTGTGCCACTTTTTGGACATTTTTCTGCTTTGAAAATAGGCCCCTAAGTTCATTGTATACTACACATAACTTTTATAGCTCAGTGCAAATTAACAATGAGATAGACCAGGCATACTTGGGAATTTACAAATTATAAAATAATCACATCAATTAACAAAGTAATAATACATGTTTCTGGAATAGATACATTTTATAAGATTTTCTAAAGTTTTTATAATCTGATATCACTCTTATGCTTTCTGGTAGAGAATTCTATACTTTTGCAACTTGATATCTAAACACTTTCATCCAAGTGGATCTATACCTAACCCCTTTTCGGACCCAGGAAACTAGCTAACATTCATTGTCTAGTCAACTTCTGACTGTACATCATTGGAAATGCTATTAACTCTGTTAAATATAATGGAACTTGACCTTGCATTATTAGAAAACCATTGTACATAATTTAAAGATGACGCTGGTTTTCAGTGGCAACCAATAAAGTTTTAATAATATAGAACTAATCCTATCTAACATTTTTAATTAATATATTAATCAATCAGGCAGGCATCTGCACAGTGATATACCTAAAACATGAATATAGCACAGACAGCTGAAGAGGGGTCAGAGTCAGTTCTTAAAAGAGCCTTCTCCAGTTCTGCTTTATATTCCTTTGTAATTTTGCTTTAGTTTGTTTCTTTTGAAGGGGGGATTAAACTTTTACACATAGCTGGTCCCACCACTAGTATGGTTAATTTTATACTGTGAAAGGAAACAGACTCTGATAGTATTATAGAAAGGGCATGTATTATATGTTTGTGCAGCGTTGCGTATGCCTTGTAGCGCTATAGAAATGCTAAATAGTAGTAGTAGTAGTAGTCTCTTGTAACCAGAGGTGATATTGTGATGTCATAATGCCTCAGGCCACCAATAAGAGCCAACCTCATCAGTGATGTCACAATGGCTTGATTGTCCTATACTTGGCTCACTTTTATTACATAGCTCTTTGAGCAGGGACTGTCTTTCTTCTATGTTTGTGCAGCGCTGCGTACGCCTTGTAGCGCTATAGAAATGCTAAATAGTAGTAGTAGTAGTAGTAGAACTGGAGACAGGGAGGCAGTAAATCAGATTCCTCACCTGACTTACATTATATACCATTACAGTGCTGCTATTATCAAAAACACAGCCCAGGATAATATATATACAGTCCATTAGTGCATTTATGTAATGCTGAGAATAGTAACATAACACTTGGTTATTTTTCTCATGAACATGAACTGCTCGTTACTGCTACAAACCTTTGGCACAGGTTAGTTAAAAGTGATGTACTTGGCATGCATGCTTCAGCTTTGTCGATCAAAAGGTAATGACGAGAGGCCAAGATTTCTCCTCTCACATCTGTAAAGAAAAATAAATTCTGCCTAAAATCAGTTTTTTTTACCTGTACAATAAGATTATATTGTATTGCTAATCAAATTTACATAGTTTGCATAACCATAACCATTGCATTTCCTAGCTTGATTTAAATAAAGTAATTGCTGCTTCTATTTTGTACTGTTTTAAAACATCAAAAATGGAAATCTGTTGCATTCTAGAAAGTGCCCACCAGGTGGTGACATTACTCCATAGTCTTGGGCTAAAGCTAGCATGAAAAAGAAAAAAATATATATTTTCCTCCTTTTCGAAAAAAATCTAGCTGCAGACTCACTTCTGAAAATATTCCTTTCGAAGGGGTGCAACAGAAGAAAAACATTTCACCGCAAAAAGTGGAGGAGTGGCCTAGTGGTTAGAGTGGTGGACTTTGGTCCTGGGGAACTGGGTTCTATTCCCACTGCAGGCACAGGCAGCTCCTTGTGACTCTGGGCAAGTAACTTAACCCTCCATTGCCCCAGGTACAAATAAGTACCTGAATATAATATGTAGGCCGCATTGGTTATAGAATACTGTCGGTTATGCATCTAACTACCTACAGTTAAGCACAAGCATTTACACCAGGCGTGGCATAAGTACTCGCGCCTGAAGGTAGGTGCAGAACTGCAGACTGTCCCTAGTATTCTATAATAGCAGTTCCGCATTGGACTGCTGTTATAGAATTCAGTGCCTGAATTTCAGCACCCTTTCTTGAATGTACCCATAAGTATCTTTATATGTCCTATTTCCTCATTTTCTCGATCTGACTTGGGGAAGCCACTGCTTGCCCTGGGATTGGTAGCATGGAATGTTGTTACTCTTTGAGATTCTGCATGGAATCTTACTATTCTTTGGGATTCCGGAATCTTGTTACTCTTTTTGGTTCTGGAATGTTGCTACTTTTAGAGATTCTGCATGGAATTTTGCTATTCTTTGGGATTCCGGAATCTTGTTACTCTTTTTGATTCTGGAATGTTGCTACTTTTTGAGATTCTGCATGGAACCTTACTACTCTTTGGGATTCCGGAATCTTGTTACTTTTTGAGGTTCTGGAATGTTTCTACTATTTGGGTTTCTGCCAGGTACTTGTGACCTGGATTGGCCACTGTTGGAAACAGGATACTGGGCTAGGTGGACCATTGGTCTGACCCAGTATGACTGTTCTTATGTTCTTATGACTTAAATTTTGGAAAGCGTCCTCTGCTCACCTGAAGAAGAATGGAGAGAGTTGCAATGATGAGATACCAAATCTGTCAAGGCCAATGAGGTGATATGAGATAGGGATGGGCTAGTTTATTGTTTTTGTTTTCGTTTCTTTGACCACCAGTGTGCTGTCATTCACTATCAGCTGTTCCCTTGAGCCATAGCGATCATACGTCATTCATTACGTTCTTGCTTTTGTTTTTCTTTGACTGTAAGCGCCCTACCAATCACCATCCGCTATCAATTACCATCAGTTGTTCCCTTGGACCATTGCGATTACATGTCATCGATTACGTATCTCAACCATTTTTCCCGCTATTTTCTCCTCTCCTTTTATAAGGGCTGTCATTTGCCGTCAGCTGTTTCTTCAAATTTACTGCTGAACCCTTCACGCAAGTGATCCGTTCCACAATTCAATACAAAGGTCTTTTTTAAGGTATATTTTTTCTCTGAGACATCTGTTTCTCACCCTTGCTATTTCTTTTTTTCTCTGAGATATCTGTTTCTCGTTTTTCACCTTTGCTATATTAGCCTGTATGCCTTCAATCTGGGTAGTTCATCTATCGGACATAATATTTTCCCCAGATCCTTCTGTTACCTTCCACAGATTAATATGTATGTATGTGTATATGTGTGTTAGTGTGTGTGTGTATGTATGTGTATGTGTGTATGTGAATGTGTATGTATATGTATGTGTATATGTATATATATGCAGGTATATATATATATATATGCATATATATATATATATATATATATTCTTTTTAGTCACTTCTCAGTCTGGTATTTAATACCATATACACCTTATTCCTGCCAGCTTCAAATCATGTGATTCTTTGTACATAAACTCTTGGATACTTTGTACATGCATTTTTGCATTGGATACTTTGTTAATATTTGTACATCTCTTCTTTTTCACAGACCATTTATACACTATTTGCGAGTATTTCTTATTCTGGATCATCATTAGCTGTCTACCTTAGTATTTAGGTTAGTCCTTTTTCGTATTTTTAAATTACGCCACATACATATATTTTTTTTTTCTTTACTCATATATTATTTTCTTTACTTATTTTTTTCTTTACATATTTTTCTTTTTTTTTCCTAATTATTTATTCATTTATTTTTTCCATTTTTCTTCTTTTTTGTTTTTTCTTTTTTTCTACTTTTTCTTCTGTTTTATACTGTTGCATAATGTTTTAAGAATTATTTCCCTACTGACACATTTTTCATTTTGTTTTGTTTTATATTTGGTTTATTCGTTTTATTTATTCTCTCATACATATCTACATTCTTAATTGTTACGCATGTATTATTATTATTATGATTTTGCTGTTGTTCTGATCATTTGATATATATTTTGCATTTGTATTTGTATTTTTATTAATATTCTACATATTATTATAATGGTTTTATGTTGTTTTACATACATGTCTTATTTAGATTCATATATCAATTAATTTTTATGTTATGTCAAATGTTTATTTTTACTGTTTTTATTTGTAGACTCCTGATGCAGGCCTTTAGGCCGAAACACAACGGTCGAGTCAAATATACTAACTAATAAAATTTGGTTTTAGCTTTACTGTGATCCAGTCTCTGAGACTCCTGGTTTTGTGCCCACTTTTCTGTTTGTTTTACAAAGTATCCGTGGGTCTTCTTTGAGTTCTCCACGCTTTGTGGATTCTCTATTATCTATTGTGTTGCAACGACATAGGAAATGCCAAATGACACATCATTGCATGTTATTAAACAAAAACAAGCAGATGAAACACATTTTGTGTTTTTCATTTGCTGATAATAGTGCTCACTCTTAACGACATTGCTCCCAGAACAAAAATAAAGTCTAATTAAAACAAACAATGTTGCGAATCTTATAGTAAACAAAACAAAATGAACATTTCTAGGCTGCCCACCCCTAATGAGCATTTCTCGTACCTAGTCCTGGATTATTTTATGTATTACCTTGGAAAATAGAGGGAACGATGGGGAAGCATAAAATAAGCCTTTGAGTGTATTTGGCATTTTGCATTAGTGTGTGATTTAAAAAGATCTACTTATTTAAATAGGTTGTTCAACTTAATCATCTGGGGACTATTCATGATGGTCCAGCCTTCAACTGATTATGTCAGTTTTTATTTTATTTTGTTACATTTGTACCCCGTGCTTTTTCCCACTCATGGCAGGCTCAATGCGGCTTACATGGGGCAATGGAGGGTTAAGTGACTTGCCCAGAGTCACAAGGAGCTGCCTGTGCCTGAAGTGGGAATCGAACTCACTTCCTCAGTTCCCCAGGACCAAAGTCCACCACCCTAACCACTAGGCCACTCCTCCACTGTTGCTACTATTTGAGATTCTACATGGAATGTTGCTATTCCACTAGCAACATTCCATGTAGAAGTCGGCCCTTGCAGATCACCAATGTGGCCGCGCAGGCTTCTGCTTCTGTGAGTCAGATGTCCTGCACGTACGTGCAGGACGTCAGACTCACAGAAACAGAAGCCTGCGCAGCCTTCTACATGGAATGTTGCTAGTGGAATAGCAACATTCCATGTAGAATCTCCAATAGTAGCAACATTCCATGTAGAATCTCCAATAGTGGCAACATTCCATGTAGAATCTCCAATAGTATCTATTTTATTTTTGTTACATTTGTACCCCGTGCTTTCCCACTCATGGCAGGCTCAATGCGGCTTACATGGGGCAATGGAGGGTTAAGTGACTTGCCCAGAGTCACAAGGAGCTGCCTGTGCCTGATGTGGGAATCAAAGTCAGTTCCTCAGGACCAAAGTCCACCACCCTAACCACTAGGCCACTCCTCAGTTGTCTAGTTTAGTTCATGGAAGGTAGGTGGCTTGAAGGTTTGAACATATGGAGATGGCCAACTGCCCTATTCTATTTGCATAGTCGGTGAGAACCGGTTTCTTCTTGTTTAGTAATACATCACTACTTGGTTATCTGTTCGATTCAAGATTTTCTTCTTCAAAAGCCAGTGTTTGAAAGCACACTCAGTGTGTGATTGTAGGTACCCACATTAGATAATGGACCCCCATTGGAAACAAGGGTGGGGCTCTCTTGTAGGAGAAATGAACTGTATAAATCATGAAGCTACCTAATGGTTTCTTGACTTGACTATGAGCGCACTTGTTGGGTATTGCAGTAGGAAGGAGCAAGTGAGATTGACTCTTTATCAGCTGTTGTATTTCTATGTTTCTTTGTTAGCAGTGAAGAAAAATGTCGTACTTACATCTTCTAGGTTTCAAAATCCTTCCTCACACTGTTACCTCTTCTATCATTCTTGACTTTGCTGTTCTACTTTCTGGAGACAGGTCAGTTTCTGCTCTGTTTATTGTCTCAGATTAAGACTAAATTTCTATCATAAGGGACTTCAGCTTTGTGCAGGGATAATTGTTGATCTCCAATGACATCGTCTCATGAGCTGTTCCTCCTTCGCCTCACCTTTGAAGTTTCTCTTGAGAACTACAACTTGGTTTTTCTTGGAAGTTTTGTTTGGCCATGATCCAAAACCATTTCTGCAGTTAGCAGTGGGTGCCAAATGTGTAAATGGTTTTGGTTTAAAATAGGGCTGTACTGAATAATCATATTTATTTATTTTATTTATTATGACATTTCTACCCCCGCATTTTCCCAAGAAAGCCCAGGTTCAATGCGGTTTACATAACAAATTAAGAAGCATTACAAGACAATTAATCTTAATACAAGAATACAGCTATTAAAAATATATTTTCATATTATTCTTTATTACTTAAACAAGTGGGCTTTAAGTAAACTTCTAAACGACATAATCAACTGAATGTCTGATATACTTGGGTAATGAGTTCCAGAGTTTGGTACTTTGGTAAGAAAAATTAGCATTATAGATAGTTTTGTAAGTTAAGTTTTTATAAACTTGGGAAATGTAATATGAGATATTCTCTAGATGATGATATTTGATTCAATTTGGCCCCAAATAATGATTTAAATTCGAATATTAATAATCCGGGGCTCTACTGTGCTAAATCCTACTGAAACAAACACTTAGGGGTTTGTTTACTAAGGCGTGTAAGGATTTTTAACGTGCCTATAAAGTTAAGGCGCATTAAACGCTAACGTGCCAGTACATTCCTATAGGTACATTAATGTTTGACGCGAGTTAAAAACGCTAACGCGCCTATAGTGCGCCTTTGTAAATACAGGCGTTAATCTCTGATTTCATGTTGCTTCTTTTATTATTTCTTATGTTACTATCGTTACTATGTTAAAGCTTGATATTATTTGTTATGTTCACGCTTTCCAAAAAATACTAGGACTAGGGAGCATGTGATGAAGCTACAATGTAGTAAATTTAAAACGAACTGGAGAAAATATTTCTTCACTCAATGTGTAATTAAACTCTGGAATTTGTTGCCAGGGAATGTGGTAAAGGCGGTTAGCTTAGCGGAGTTTAAAAAAAGGTTTGGCCGGCTTCCTAAAGGAAAAGTCCACAGACCGTTATTAAATGGACTTGGGGAAAATCCACTATTTCTGGGATAAGCAGTATAAAATGTTTTGTACTTTTTGGGGATCTTGCCGGGTATTTGTGACCTGGATTGGCCACTGTTGGGAACAGGATGCTGGGCTTGTTGGACCTTTGGTCTTTCCCAGTATGGCAACACTTATGTACTTATATATGGGCCTCTTTTACCAAACCACACTAGCGATTCCCAGTGCAGAAGTGCCGACAAAGCCCATTCACTTTGAATGGGCTTCGTTGGCATTGCCACGCAGGAATTGCTATGGCAGTTTGGTAAAAGAGGCCCCATGTTACTATGGAGCTCATTTTCGAAAGAGAAAACCGTCTAAAAAGTAGCATAAAACAGCATTTGGACGTTTTTTTGTTACCAAACCGCCCAAATCAATATTTTCAAAACAAATTTTTATACGTTTTGAAGCTAATTACAATATTAAGTTACACACGTAACTGTGTGTGCTAACCCCCAGATCCTATATATGTTGCTCAGATTGCCGTGCCCAAATTTGGGTGCGTTTCTAAATTGCGCATGCAAATGAATTGAATAGCGAGCTCAGAACGATCAATAATTTGGGTGCTAGCAACCAATTATGGACGTTAATTGGCACCCATTCGAATTTGCATGCGCATCTGGCAGTGCACTATTCTATATGGCAGCATACCTGACTCCTGTAGCGTGTAACTTAAAAGGAAGCATTTGCATGTTTTGTATCTCATTGCGTTTGGCCTCTTTAAGTCACTTTAAAGGGCAAATCATATAACTTGAAGCCCTAATACAGCTTAATAACTTTCCCCCCCTTTCTATGTTACAGGTTCCTCAAAATATAGCAGCCAAATTGGTATGGTTGGGGGGGGGGGGGAGGGTGTTGATCTGAACTACACCTTATTTGGTTAAACTGCATCAACTTCTAATAAGGGCCAGGATCGCATTCAAGTTATTGTTGTTCATTTTATTTATTTATAGCATTTATATCCCACATTTTCCCACCCATGGGCAGGCTCAATGTGGCTTACATCAGTCTGCAAAAACATACATCAATTCAGCAAACAATCAAATACTTTGAAGTTAAAGAGATTAGTGAGTAACAGCAAAGGAGAGGAAAAGGAGAACGAGTAACAGAGTTCAATATGTCGTTACGACTGCAGCAGTCTATTTTAAAGATTTTACATGGGTTGTCCTTTGAATATTTAAATAATGTAATGTATTTGTATTGTGGTTGATTACAAATGTGTTGTTTTTTTTTTTTTTGAATTTTAAAGTTTTTATTGAGAGCTTAACAAGCATAACACCTCAAAATACTGAACACATGTTACATTCCTTGTAGAACAATATACCTCCAAAGTTAGACATATACATGTATAAGTGCATAGTTCTCTTTTCGACCTACCCACTCTCCATTTTTGTCCCCCCTCCTCCCTTCCTTGAATCTATTTATTCCCCTTCCCCCTCCCTCCCTCTCCCACCCAATCTAACTCCCTTCCCTTCCCCTATACATAGTAACTTAAACTTTACATTTCACCCAGTATGTTATCCAAATGTACCCACTCCTCAGCATCTAATTTTAATCGCCCCAGTCTGCGATCTGTTAGTTTCTCCATCTCGGCCACTATTTTAATTTTTGCTGCCCATTGCTGTCCGGTCGGTCCCAATTTCGATTTCCAATGAAAAGCTATGAGGGACTTCGCTGCCGCCAGACTTATGCGTTTTACGCGTCTATGCCATTTCAAACCCCTTCTATTCCCTCCCCCCAGAAGGCACCATTTAGGATCACAGGGGAAATCAACCTTCAGTGCTTTAGTGAGAGAGCTTGCAACATCTGACCAAAACTTTTGCAGAACAGTACATGACCACCTTTTTTTTAATGGAAACCACCTAGTTTTTTTATATTTTTAAAATAAATAAATAAATACCCCATAGTATGTGTTAACTGCTTCGAAGCCTATAGATATAAAACAGGATTCTTAGCATTTAGTGTGCCTAAGCTTTAGTAAAAGATCTCTTTTGTGAGTCGTTATATTCCTTCCCAGAAGTTACATTCAGGAAATGAAATTTAGTTTGGTTTTCGTTGTCCAGTGTAAGCTGCAGAATACAGGAAACAGGACCATTGTACATAACGGACTGGTAGTGTGGAATTCTTTTCCAAGTACATTAAGAGCGATAAAAAATATTTATATTAAAATTGAATTCATAACATATATATATCTGTTTAATGGTATCTTGGTTCCTAATATCTGGCTCAGTTATTTCATGTTGATGTAATATCAATCAAAAGATACTTGTAGATCATTTACTAGGGAATCCGCCTTGAAATCAATTGGTAAAATGGAATATGCCAATCATAAATAAAATAAAATTATACATGATGTGTGATTGTTTAGTGTTTTTTGTATTTTATTATGATTTTATGGTAGCTGTTATTGATGCTTATATATGATGTGTGATTGTTTAGTTGTTGATGATTATATATGATGTATTATTGTTTAGTGTTTTATGTTTTGTTATTATTTTTGTGTGTTTATTTTGCTGTTGGAACCTGTCCGAATGTTATTTTAAAAAATGAGTTAGAATATTTTAGTAGACAACATGGAACAAAACAAACTGCAGTTCAGTAAGAGTTACAGCACCACTTCACTGCTGAGCCCTCACCATCGCTGTGGCTAATGTCCAGTCCATGGTCTATGACTGGAATGCTGTTCGCTGCAAGGGATAAAGCTCCCATGGAACAGAGTGCAAAAGAGAGGTCCTTAGGAGCATGAATAACCCTCTTGTACAAATCAGTGAGGCCTCAGATTTTACTCCCTAGACCTCTGTCACTGCCTTATAAGCACAATTATTCATTCACATCATATGTGAGACTGGATTACAGCTAAACAGCACATTCTCCCCGGGATTCCATATATGGTACGTGGAGGCACGCACACCTAATCTACATGTGCACCTCAAATTGTTTAATGAGCCATTTAGTTATGATAATTGGCTGATAACAACCAATTATCAAAACTAATTGGCCATAATTGAAATTTATGTACACACTTTGCTAGGTGTATTCTCTAAAGCGGCGTACATAAATTCCAACACGTGCAGCCAAAGAAGGGGCATGGTCATGGGCTGAGTATGCGCCTGCTGGGCCTATCAATCAAATCTATGTGCATGGTTGTAGAATTTGGGCCAATGCGCGTAGATGTAGGTGCAAGCATTTACTACTACTACTACTTATCATTTCTAAAGCGCTAATAGATGTACGCAGCGCTGTACACTTGAACATGAAGAGACAGTCCCTGCTCGACAGAGCTTACAATCTAATTAGGACAGACAAACAGGACAAATAAGGGGTAAGGACAAAGAGTAGCAAGATTCTGTGCGGAATCCCAAAGAGTACGAAGATTCCGGAATCCCACAGTAGCAAGAATCTGTGCGGAATCCCAAAGAGTACGAACATTCCAGAATCCCACAGTATCAAGATTCTATGTGGAATCCCAAAGAGTAGCAAGATTCTGGAATCCCAAAGACTATTACTACTTATCATTTCTATAGCGTTACTAGACGTACTCAGCGTTATACACCTGAACATGAAGAGACAGTCCCTGCTCGACAGAGCTCACAATCTAATTAGGACAGACAGACAGACAGGACAAATAAGAGATAAGGGAATATTAAAGTGAGGATGATAAAATAAGGGTTCTGAACAAGTGAATAAGAGTTAGGAATTAAAAGCAGCATCAAAAAGGTGGGCTTTTAGCTTAGATTTGAAGAAGACCAAAGATGGAGCTTGGTGTACCGGCTCAGGAAGTCTATTCCAGGCATATGGTGCAGTAAGATAAAAGGAACGGAGTCTGGAGTTAGCAGTGGAGGAGAAGGTTGCAGATAAGAGAGATTTACCCAGTGAATGGAGTTCCCGTGGAGGAATGTAGGGAGAGATGAGAGTGGAGAGGTACTGAGGAGCTGCAGAGTGAATGCACTTATAGGCCAATAAGAGGAGTTTGAACTGTATGCGGAAACGGATAGGAAGCCAGTGAAGTGACTTGAGGAGAGGGCTAATATGAGCATAACGACACTGGCGGAATATTAGTCGGGCAGCAGAATTTTGAACAGATTGAAGAGGAGAGAGATGGCTAAGTGGGAGACCTGTGAGAAGCAAGTTGCAATAGTCTAAGCGAGAGGTGATGAGAGTGTGAATGAGGGTTCTGGTAGTGTGCTCAGAAAGGAAAGGGTGAATTTTGCTGATATTATAGAGAAAGAAATGACAGGTTTTAGCAGTCTGCTGAATATGTGCAGAGAAGGAGAGGGAGGAGTCGAAGATGACCCCAAGGTTACGAGCTGATGAGACAGGAAGGATGAGATTGTTATCCACAGAAATAGAGAATGGGGGAGGAGGAGAGGTTGGTTTAGGGGGATAGATAAGAAGCTCAGTCTTGGTCATGTTTAGTTTCAGATGGTGCTGAGACATCCAGGCAGCAATGTCAGACAGGCAGGCTGATTTACACCAGCTTTTCACCGGCGTACATGACTGCGCGTAAATCTATGCGTGTCCACCCGGCCTAAACATATTCTGTAAGTTGCATCTGAATTTAGTTGTGTCTTATAGAATACTGTACCGCCAGAGCACAGCTCGAGCCTACATTCACTTGTGAGGTTTACCTTCGCCACACCACCTCTGCGATGGGTGAGCCTAGGCGCTTCTATCGGATGCGCCTAGATTCTAGGCACCATAGAAGGAATCGGGTCCTCTGTGTTTCCAATATTAAACTCTGGAATTTTCAGTCCTATTTATCGTACCCCGGGGTACAACGAGCATCTCTTTGCCCAACTCAGTTGAGCTCTGTGCATTTCCTTATTGCCTGTGGCCCTCAGAAGGCCTAAGGACCTTTGTACATATTCACATCTGTATCTTACTGGGCCTAGTTATTAGGCCCAGTAAGATACCCCCCATCCTTGCCTTGGACCCACCAGTCTAGTTGCCCCCAGAGCACCCCATTGGTTGTGCCTCACTCCTCTCTCTCTCTCTCACAGCAGTTGCCCACTTCTCTCTGAACCCCCCCCCCCCACAGTCTACCTTTGAGCCATTGCCTGCAGTAATTCCTGTAGGCAACCTGCACTGGCCCTGCAGGATTTCCTCTACCGCATCCCACCCTCGATGACATCACTTCCTGTTTCTTCACCAGTGTGAACGCGGTACAGGGAAGCCTGTAGGGCCAGTGCAGGTTATCTTCAGGAGGTAAACCACAGAGGTAGGAAGGAAGAGAGGGGCAGATGCTGGGTGGGGGGGGGGGGGGGTGGAGAGAGGGACAGATGCCGAACAGAGGAGAAAGATGATGATATGTGGGGCAGGGGTGGAGGGAAAGGTTTAAAAAAACTGTGTGTATGTACGGGGGTGGGGGTGGGAAGGGCCCACCCAGGTTAACTTGGGACCCACCCAAAATGGCAGGTCTGGTTATACTCCTGATATGCAGCCCTGAAATAATACAAATTTTGTTGTTTTTCCTTGGTGTGTTCATTGGCTCACATATAAAGATTACAAAGTTTGTACCATGAAGCTAACAATATAAATTCTGTCTTCAGAGATATTGTATCCCTTGCATCATGCCACAAAAAGGGTAACGTTTCAAACGTAATCCATGAGTCATACAATCTCAATATTACAAGCATTAGTAATGGACAAAACTGGCATGGATTTCAGATCCATATCAGATATCTAACCGCCAACCCCCATCTGAATATAGGACTGAATATCTATGTGGGCCACAGAATCAGACAATTAAATATTAGCTACAGGATCATGGACCAAGCTCACACTGTGTTGATTTATTGGAATTTATTAACTACCCAAGGTGGTGTATAACAGGTACAGCTTGACATAAACACCTTAGATCCACTGTACTTCATGAGGCTGTTTGCAGTACCTGACATACCAAGAGCAAGTTCAGCACATCCTGTGTCAAGTCCAGCCTCCAGTTTTGCCCATTTCTATGGATCATTGACTTAAGTTTTGCCTGTGAAAATTAATCGTATATTAGACCAAATCCTGTGCGATTCTAAACTCTTCTTTCAGATTCCCAGCTGCCTCACATGACTCTGGGAAACTCATCCCTGAACTTCCAGTTGGTGCTGTTGATTGGACATCAGGAGGACAGACCAGTGACAGGGGTGAAAGCAGTCAGGGATGAGATGAATCGACAGGCTCAGCAGAAAGGCGTCTGCAACAGTCTTGGCAGGGGGAATCTGTGCTTAAAGGATGAATGAGTTTGGGATTCAAATTCACATAGCTCCTCAGATTGGATGATGTGGATGCAACTGCCTTGTCTCAGAAGACTTCTGAAACTTTAATCCATGCGACCTCAGAGAGAGAAAGGGATTGGGCTGTTAAAGGGGCCATTGGGTACCGGCATGTCCTAGATTCCCTATAATTTTGCAGTTTTCACCTGTCTCCTAAGTGCATCTCTAAGAGCCCCTCGTATCTCTCCATTCCGTAGACTGTAGATTATAGGGTTAAGCATGGGTATAATAATATTATAGAAGGCTGACACCAGCTTGTCCCGGTTCAGGGAGTAGCTGGCCCTGGGCCTCACATAGTTGAAACTCCCAACACCATAAAAAATAGTTAACACTATGATGTGGGAAGCACAGGTAGAAAAGGCCTTCTGCCGGCCCTTGGCTGAACTCATCCTTAGGATGGTACTTAGGATGAAGCCATAGGAGACTAGGATGAAGAGGAAGGGACCCAGACCGACAAATACCCCTCCCACCCCGTAGAGCACCAGTTCATTGAGGGTGGTATCAGAACAGGACAGCTTCAACAAGGGAGGGATGTCACAGAAGAAGTGATTGATACGGTTGGGGCCACAGAATACTACCTGGAAGGTGAGTCTGGTGTGGATGAAGGCATTAATAACACCCACAATCCAGGACAATGTAGACATTTGAAGGCACAGCCGTGGGCTCATGATAGTTGTGTAGCGTAGGGGGTTAGAGATGGCGATGTAGCGGTCATAAGCCATCATGGCCAGAAGATAGCACTCTATGGTTTCAAAGAAAATGATGAAGTAGAGCTGGAAAGCACAACCCGTTTTGGAAATGGTCTTCTCAGACAGGAGGACCTCGCACATTTTTGGCACAGTTGTGGAGATGTAGCAGATGTCCAAGAAGGACAGGTTGCCCAGGAAGAAACACATGGGGGTGTGGAGGTTCGGGTCTCTCCTGGTGATGACTAGGATGAGGAGGTTTCCCCCAAGGGTCACCAAGTAGATGCCCAAAAAGAGCACAAAGAGAAACCCAGATGGGGCTGGAATATCATCGAAGCCTGCCAGGATGAACATGCTCACAGCAGTGAAGTTGGTGTATTCCATAGGCTTTGTGTCCACACAATCTGGTTGGAGGAGGAAAGAAAAACATCTATAAAAATGAGAGAAGACAAAACCCTCCCATATCTTAAATACCAGTTTATATAGAACCTTATCTGACTCTGTATGAGCTAGAGTCATTACCAGACAAAATTGTTTTGAGATCATTAGAAATCAAACAAAATAAAACATGGAAAAGAAAATAAGATGATACCTTTTTTATTGGACATAACTTAATAAATTTCTTGATTAGCTTTCGAAGGTCGCCCTTCTTCGTCAGATCGGAAATAAGCAAATGTGCTACCTGACAGTGTATATAAGTGAAAACATTCAAGCATTACTATGACAGTCTGACAGGGTGGGAGGTTGGAGGTGGGTCGGAGGTATGCATGGGGACATCAAAGCATATCATTGATGTTCTAACAGGATGGGTGTGCATAGGTGAGGGATGGGGTGATCAACCGAGACATACAGCTTTATGGTTTATAATGGGCTAGGAACCCCAGGTCCTTGTTAAGTCCTTTCTGTTGGTTATTTGCTTATTTCCGATCTGACGAAGAAAGGCAACCTTCGAAAGCTAATCAGGAAATGTATTATGTCCAATAAAAAAGGTATCATCTTATTTTCTTTTCCATGTTTTATTTTGTTTGATTTCTATTGATAACCTTAAGAGTGGACTAACACGGCTAACACACTCCTCTACTTTTGAGATCATACATTTTTTTTTCTGTTTTGATCTTTTCAATTTTTAATTTCCAGAGGAGATATGTTTGTTTACATTACATTAAAGTCTGTTATATACTACACATACCTTTTACAGCTCAGTGCAGTTTAACAATAAGATAGACCAGGCATACCTGGGAATTTACAAATTATAAGATAGTCACATCCATTAACAGAGTGATAATACTTGATTCTGGAATAGGTAAATTTTATGAGAGTTTCTAAAGTTTTTATAATCTGATATCACTTATGCTTTCTGGTACAAAATTCTATACTTTTGCAACTTGATATCTAAACACTTTTATCCAGGTGGATCTATATCTAAACTGTTTTGGATCTGGGAAACTAGCTAACATTCATTGTCTAGTCAACCTTTTGCTGTACATCATTGGAAATGCTATTAACTCTGTTAAACACAATGGAACTTGACCTTACATTATTAGAAAACAATTATACATAATTTAAAGATGACGCTGGCTTTCAATGGCGACCAATGAAGTTTAATGGAATTAGAACTACATTTTTGTGATGTTTTGACTGAATATATTAATTAATCAGGCATCATCACAGTGATATACCTAAAACATGAATACAGCACAGACAGCTGAAGAGGGGTCAGAGTCAGTTCTTAAAAGAGCCTTCTCCAGTTCTGCTTTATATTCCTTTGTAATTTTGCTTTAGTTTGTTTCTTTTGAAGGGGGAATTAAACTTTTACCCATAGCTGGTCCTACCACTAGAACGGTTCATTTTATACTGTGAAAGGAAACAGACTCTGATAGTATTATAGAAAAGGTATTTATTATATTAGAACTGGAGACAGGGAGGCAGTAAATCAGATTCCTCATCTGACTTGCATTATATACCATTACATTGCTGCTATTATCAGAAACACAGCCCAGGATAATACATATACAGTTCATTACTGTATTTATGTAATAAAGAGAACCTATAGCCCAACAATCCACCTCACCAATCCATCCAGTTATGAAAGTCCACCTTCTAAACTTACCCGCCCAATCACTTCCTTCTTCTTCCCCTTACTTAATCTCTACATATTACTAATAGTATCTGATATCCTGGAATGACAATATCATTACTAAACTATGTAAGCCACATTGAGCCTGCAAATAGGTGGGAAAATGTGGGATACAAATGCAATAAATAAATAAATAATGAGATTAGTATCCATAAAAAAAACTGAATGAATATGAAGTCAATCTGAGCAAAACTCTCAGAATCAAAGAAATAAAGAACGACTCACCAAAACTGCAAAAAAAAAAAAAAAAATGTGTGTAAACAAAAAAAATATACTTTAAATGGAAGGAAAAAAGCCTCAAAGAGCTCCAGATCTAAAGGTCTATAGAGCTTAAAAGCCATCAAATTGATCTGTACTTCATCATTGGCTTAAAAAACCCCTTCCGAGTATATTAGAAATTATTGTATGAAAAACATCAAAATTGCTCAAAGCATCAAACTTTTCATGTGCACCAAAACATCAATGTGCATCAAGAAAGCAAAATCTCATACAGTCTAGAAAACCCCAGAGAAGGTACGTAGCTCAAGCAAAACTTTAAACGTCCCTCTTGCAGCTCATGCAACTCTTGTGGCTACGTCCAACATCCATCAGCACCCCAGACCAACGTTGGCCAGCGTTTCGCTCGGTTCAGATTAGCGCTGCTGCTGCTTCAGGGTCCTTGAAAATCTAGATGGCAACTACAAACATGATGTTTACATGATGCAAACACGAGAGGTCTGTCTCTCTTTACTAGACTGTAAACTGCAAAGCAGGAACAAATAGGTGTTTGTACAATGCTGCACAGACCTTTCAGTGCTGTGGAAATATTTGATAATAGGCCACAAGAACCCACTGTAAAGGCTTCAATAAAGATGTTTGGACTTCTCCCTTTGAGTTTGAAATGGAATTTCATTCATGGCCACAATGAAGGTAAGTCTATATAGAGACCCCTGTTATCAGGCGCTAAGAAGATGTCTGTTCGGAGCTATTCTATAAGGGAAAGTAGGTGACTCCTTTCTAGAAGAACCAGTAGATAAGTACATATGGGGCCAATATTTGGACTGCGGGAGGGAGCCTGGCTAATTCCGGTGGTTGATGCCGAACCCGAAAATTCAATGCCAGGGCTGTATCCGGTGACTGGCATTGAATTTCCGGGGTTTTTTGGCCGCTAAAAACATAGTCAGTTATCCCAATATTCATTGGCTGGCAAGTTAAGTTATGGTGGCCAAAGATAGACCTGCTATTCTCATGGGTCTATCTGGCCGCTAAACTTAGCCGGTCAGCCAATGAATATTGGCTCTAACTGGCCACATCACCCAACACAGCCTGTGACCGGGCTAACTGCTAAGTGGTAATATTCAACCGAGAGAGAGCCAACCATCTCGTACTAAATATTAGTGCTTAGCCAGCTCACTATTCACTCTGAACTATCCCTGAAAAAATGGAAGACTTTGGTTAAGACATGGCTTTTCCAACAAACCTTTTCCATCATCATCATACTAGGTGCTATGTCAGTTTTGTCACAGTTTGGAGTAGCCCTCTCTGCCTTGTTATCTCCTTGTCTCTCTTCCCTCTCTTCTGTTGTTTAATGTCAATTAATGTCATGTGTGCGAGGTTTCTCTTGCTCTCATCTATCGACCATTGTAGTTCTTTTCTTTACCTTGAGTACTGTTTTACGAGTATTGTACACCGCTTTGAGCTGCTCGTTGACTAAGACGGTAGTTCAAGTATTAATAAATAAATACAATACAGCATAGTGGTTTACAATACAAATAAAAATAGTTGAAACAGAAAAGAACTACAAATTATAAACAGTAAAGGAAGAGAGGAAGAGAAGAAGAAAGACCGATCATTCAAGATAAGAGAAACAAAGATAACCATGTCACATTCAGGCAGTACAGACAGGGTCACAGATGCCAAGAGACAAGCAAGCTCAGTAAGTGTCTCCAAAGGTGGCCTTAAATAAATAGGTTTTAAGGGCTGTCTTGAATCTAGGGAATGAAAACTCAAGGCACAATGAAGATGGTAGTGAGTTCCATGGAGCCACACAGTAAAAAGCCAATTACCTCATAGGTTGCCGAGTGTAACCTTGCAGAGAAAGGTGGAGGAATAGGAAGACGTTGATCGTGCAATGATCTAAGTAGTCTAGGGGGTGCACATTGGACTGTTACTGAGGACAAAAATGATGGGATACCTGTAGGTCGGGTTTTGTGGGTCAAATGCCAAAGCTAACTAGGAGCCAGTGGTTTTGGATAAGGAGGCAAGTAATGTGATCATATATCTTAGCCTGAGCGAATAATCATAAAGCCAAATGTGTCATTTACACATGCATATGTTCACATACACAGGTACATGACTAGCACACCAACATATATGCATGCAAGTGGCATCTAAAGCTATTCCACTCCTATAGAATTACCCCCTATGAGGAAACAAACAGGTTAAACTTTTCAGAAGAGTGGTATACAGCTGCACTGATTTTAGTTGGAAGAAAGACATTTTATTTGAAAGATCTGGTGAGATAACAGTCAAGGATACATGGAATAAGATGTCCTGGAGATGCAGAAATTGCATACTTACATATGCTCAGTTCAAAATCCTTATTCGAACTCTTTCCTTTTCCATGTTCTTTCCCTTCTCGTCAACCTCATCAAGAGCTTTATCTACAAGTTATGAGGGGAAAGTGCTTTTTTTCTCTCTCCTTCGCTCCCCCCTCTCCTCCCCCAGTCACTGAAAGGGAGCTTGCTGTTTTCTCACTTCCATGGCAGAATGAAGACACTGAAACGTTCCTCTTAAGGCTTTTAGCCCTGTAAACGGGGTGGTGTCAACCCTCTGAAATATTTATTTCTCAAGTTATGCCCTCTCTGTGTACATTTTTAAGATTCTCGCATTTCTTGTCTTGGCTGAGGCTTTTCTGCTGCCGGACCCTGGATTATTGCAGCATTTTAAGTAAACTAGAAGGATGACCCTCTGGGTGCATTTTCCTCTTCCTTTCCTCCGAGGGCTCATTAAGGAAAATGAAAATTGATTATACTTTTAAATAAACAAGTTAATGAATAAGTGGATTGTGCCGTGCAGCCTCCATTGCATCTGTACAGATGTGGTGAGGGAATGTGCTTCACTTGAGTCAACCCCTTTTTTTTATTGTTGGGATGGGGGGGGGGCATATCTATACTTACCTCTGTGAACTTCTATGAACACCTCTACAAAGGTGTCACCTTCCTAATGATATGCCCTTCTCTATAATAATATCCACTATACTTAATTCTGTACAGAGAGAATCTTTCAATACACCATACCACTGACTGTAAATATGGGTACTATATACATACATACACCCACACACACTCCAGTATCCTTTACAACAGTAAATATGGAGTCCAAAACAACTACTATTGGTGACTTTATCCACACCTCCTTGAGATCCTATTACTGTGAAATATTATCATTAACAATAGTATCGTTGGCTAATCGGGTTTTAAAGATTGCTAGAATATTGTATCATTTATACATTCATCAATAAAAACATTATTAAACATAAACAATAGTATCAACTACTATTAGTGCGACTGAACTGTTCTACGAATACTTTCAGAGAGTCAGTGGCATGGTATATCCTTCTCCATCGTACAACAAGACGATGAAAATGTCCCCATGCTAAAAAGGAGAACCAACCACACGACTCAGAGAGGGACAAAAAAAAAAGTTATCTTCTTTATAATTTGTCAAATAATAACAAATCCTCACACATATACACTACTACTACTTAACATTTCTAGAGCGCTACTAGGGTTACGCAGCGCTGTACAATTTAACAAAGAGAGACAGTCCCTGCTCAAAGAGCTTACAATCTAATAGACAAGTGAACGGTCGGTCCGATAGGGGCAGTCAAATTGGGGCAGTCTGGATTCACTGAACGGTAAGGGTTAGGTGCCGAACGCAGCATTGAAGAGGTGGGCTTTAAGCAAAGACTTGAAGACGGGCAGGGAGGGGGCTTGGCGTAAGGGTTCAGGAAGGTTGTTCCAAGCATAGGGTGAGGCGAGGCAGAATGAGCGGAGCCTGGAGTTGGCGGTGGTGGAGAAGGGTACTGGAAAAGGACCTCGGTAGCGGTATAAGCAGTGAAAATCAATGGCTTAATTCACTTTACTAAAGATAAACAAAAACTGAGTAATCCACTCAATGAAAACAAGCAATAAACATGTAAAAAAAAAAAAAAAAAGGAAGGAAAACCCTCAAAGAGCTCAGAATTCAAAGATTTACAGCGCTGAAATGATCAAATGAGCTCCTCTTCATCACTGGCAAAAACCTTCCAAAAATTATCTTTACTCTGTTTCTTTTATCAATTTTTATCATTATAAATCAATCCTTGCTGTCTTTCAGCATTCAATGTCCATTATTGGTTATTGATATAAATATGGAAAAAACACTTGATCTGTGAAAGACTCTTGTTATGCAGGATAAGAATCAAGCCGAATTCTTCTAGCTTTCCACCAGCCCTCGGACCAACGAAGGCCAGCGTTTCGCTTAGCTGCTTCAGGGTCCCAGACGGCGGACATTTTTCTGTAGACAGTCGAGAAGGATCAGGAGTACTGTCTACAGAAAAATGCCCCGCTGTCTGGAACCCTGAAGCAGCTGGGACACTGGATCGGTACTGGTTTAAAGGGAAGACACGGGGTCAGTACTGGATCAGAGGAGAGAGTATCCCTTCATCCATGCTGGGACACGGGGTCAGTACTGGTTTCCATCCTTGTCTTCAGCTGTCAGCATTTCTTCAAGGTCTTCTATCTGCCTCTTTTATCCAGACTCAGCCCTACTTCACTTCTCGCAATATCTGACCTCCTGGTACTGCCACAGGAAGCAAAGTTTCCTTTAAACCTGACTTCATGACATTCTTGCAGACTCAGAAATACATTTTTACCTCTCGCTTCCAAACAAGGTGTTTTTCAAAACTCAAATTTTAATTCTCTAAAGGATCAGTCAGATGACCAAACTGCTCATTATTTTCTAAAGCAGTTATTTGCTGATGACAGCAAACCCCAAGGGCCTAGCACAGGTAGCCATTACAACCATCTCCCTGGATCCCTGATATCTGGATCTAATTACAGAGGAGGCCATCCTGTAGACTTTAAGAAGGTCAGAGCACTTATCCCGCTACCTTAGATGCTTGTTAGAACTGGCCCTGAACAGCAGCACCTCATCTGCAACAATCCAGCTGCAGAATTTGTGGTCTGTTCACATGGCTTCTTTAGCGTAAGATGGTCCAGAAGCAGTGGGTCACGGAGAAGTGGATGAGGGCATTCGGCCATCAGGATGAGAGCAGCTCACACCTTCTCCTCCTTAGATAAACTGCTCATTCAGATACTACTGCTACTCAAGATGTTTCCGGAAATGGCAGAGAAAGCAGCCAGGAGTCGCCAAGATCATAATGCCTACTGTGTCCACCGTCCTCAGCCCCTTCAGGAAGGATCAGAGCCCCTGGAAGGAATCTCTCTTTTACCTTTGGTTAAGTTTTCTCTTGCCAGAGCGGTGCTCAACCCACCCGTAGGCTGCTCTCAACAGCGGTAAGTAAAACCGTTCACAATTTGATCTTTAGTAGAAAGTGGACTCCTGGGGGGGGGGGGGGGGGGGGGGGGGTAGCATCTGGGTGCCCAGATACCATTATAGCATACTAGCTTAACCCTCAGTGATGTGCCTAAATCCAAGTTCGCCCACTTATTCCAGATCTATGGCGGGTGTAAATGGACATGGCTCATAGGAGTCTGAAATACCCCAGCTTGCTTCAATCCCAGTGCAAGTCCCAATAGCCATGTGCCCTTAAGGCCTGGATTCTTGTCCTACCTTGCCCAGCAGCCTCACTAAAACCTGGAGACACTGTTTTCAAATCCCACTCTGCCACCCATCACTATGCTACCAAAAGAACGAAGCTCCAGGTCTCACTAGTGGCATCCAGATTTCAGCTCCCAGTGCTTTCACCTCCTCACTTAATCTTGAATTATTTAACCCCATGGTGCTCAGACTTTAAATGCAAGCTCTTGTAACTGTATTTATTTGGATTTAGCTCACACTGTATTCAATAGTAGCTCAAGGTGAGTTACATTCAGCTACACTAGGCATTTCCCTGTCAATACCTGACAATCTGAGTTTGTACCTGAGACAATGGAGGGTTACCTGACTTCTACAAGATCACAAGGAGCAGCAGTGGGATTTGAACCAGGCTTCCCTCGTTGTTAACTCAATGTTCTAACCACTAGATTACTTTTCCACTCTGTATGATTTATCTCCCTGAGCACAGATGGTTCTACAAAAATGTTACTCTTTCATTACAGATCAAATCTTCTATTCACCCAGTACCTCAAAGTCATTTATTTGACCAGTGAGAAGCTGAGCAGACCCTTGGATAATTTCTCCAACCCCGCAGTGAGCTCCCAGAGGCAAGAAACTGGCTCAGGCACAGCCCTGCTCTGCATCCCGAAGCTGGCATCAGCAGTGGAAATGCTGATTGATCGGTGTAGTAGTTCACAGGGTGCTCTCCTAGGGGGCTCAAATTCAGGTGTCTCCCTCTCAGGGACATATGGTGCATCAAAGGTAATGGATTCAGAAGCTGGATCCATAGAAACAAAAAATGACAAGAGCAAGTATTTAATTTACATAGCGTGCACAGAGTGATAAATAAGTGATCAGAGCCTGGGTTGAGGGTGGCCTCCTTTAATATTTAACACATATTGACTAGTTGCTCAATGTCTCACTTCTGTTTTCCTTTCACAGACTCGCATATTTCACAAGAACACAAAGTCTTTCAATACAGCAATACGCCTCATATCTTGGAGAAAATCTGCAAGGTTGACCACTAGCAGGAGACAAGATATGCTTCCTCTCTTTACCTTGGTCTCCCTCATCATCCTCAGCCTCAACTCTATGGCTGGAATCCTCACCAACACTTTCATTGTAGCTGTGAACTCCATGGACAGGGTGCAGGGCCAAACCTTGAATCCCTCCGACTGGATCCTTATCACCATGGGTGTCTTCAACATCTGCTTCCAGGGCACCATGTCCACCAATGACTTCTTCATGTTCTTCTGGGGAAAGGTCTACTTCTCCAACTGGGTTTACCCCATCTTCACCGTCTTGCTCCTGTTCACCATCTTCTCCAGCTTCTGGTTCACTGTCTGCCTCTGCAGCTTCTACTGCCTTCAGATCATCCACTTTTCTCACTCATTTTTGGTCCGATTGAAGAGGGGCATCCCCAAGCTGGTACCCTGGCTACTCTTCTGGTCCTTGTTCCTGTCTCTAGCACTTAGTGTTCCTGCCATTTTTAACATCTCCAGGGAGGCCCCACAGAATACAACAGCCAATATGGTGGTCAATACCACACTGGAAGAGGTGTTGCCCAGTCTAAGCCACACCTACTTGCTGATTAGCAGTACCTTTGGCTGCTGTTTGCCTCTTCTCCTGGTTGGATTGTCTGCCTCCCTTGTCATTGCCTCTTTATGTGCACACACCAATCATATGGAGAAGAGCACCTCTGGACTGAGTGGACCTCACAAGGAGGCCAGTAGGAGGGCAGTCAGGACCATCACCTCCCTCCTCCTCCTCTGTATCTCATTCTACGTGTCCCAGACATTGTTGATCCTCAACACATTCCCCACCACCAGCTCCTGGTTCTGCATTTGTTTAATTGTCATTTACTGCTATTCACCTATTCAGTCCCTCATCCTGATCACTGGGAGTCCCAAACTCAAACGACTGTTCCTGAGGTTCCTCCACTGTCCCCACTGTGGTGGGAAACGTCTTTGGGTGAAAAAGTTAACCACTGTAAGTTGAGTCCTCCTATGATGGCTCATCGCCTATCTTCTCCTCCTATCAACTCTTCTACTGGAAAGTCCAATCCATATGTAATTTGTACCTTACTGTTTAATCTCATAATTTTCACCCATCATGGAAGGACTGGTGAGCATATGTAGAGTCATGAAATTGAAGACCCTTTGGGGAAGGAACTTTGTCATTATGTGAATGATTTTGTGCACCCTGTACACCCACAAAGTACATGGCTTTGAACAAGTCATGCAATCTCCCTGGCTTAAATTGAGACTGTAAGTTCTATGAGGAAGGGACCTTGTAAGCATGCAAACAGTCTAGTACAGAAGTCCAGCACGTGGATGGAACCATATCAGGAATAACTGTCTACTTCTTCCACCTCTATCATCTGTTAAGTCTACTTGTTTGTTTGGTTCATTCATCAGCTACCAATAGCTCAATTCACTCATCAGCCTTCAATATGTTTTACTTACATAGTTTGATATTATCCGACCTGAGGAAGGAGGATTTGGACATTGAAAGCCAGGAAAAAATGTGGGTATGCAATAAAAAGGAATGACTGTATCTGCTACAAATGACATTACTCCTTGGTCCAAGTTCTGTTTGAACAAATGCCTTCTGTAATAATTATGGGTGTTGGTGTTTTCTATGTATTTCTCTCTTTTTTTTTCCATTATGCTTTGTTTCAGCCTGTTTGTGTATGTTGAATGGTTTTAGTGTGTGATAAATAATTGTGCTGTTTTTTTTTTTTATATTTAGGTTTGCTCAATTATACTCTCAAAGCTACACAAATGGTGTAAAATGCAGCTATGAGATTTATTTACTGGTTCCTTGTGCTTTTCTGATGTAACTCTGTGTTTGCTTCATCATATTGGCTACCAGTCATGACATGGATTAGGTTTAATGTGTGGTCACTGAATGGGGATTTTCTGTATCATTTCAATCCAGTGCTTGGTAGGTTCCATTACAGAATATTAGTGTAACCCAGTAGGTTCCATTATAGAATGCTAGCTTAACTCAGTAGTGTAACCTGGTAGGTTCCGTTATATAATAGTAGTGTAACTTGATGGGTTCCACTACAGAATACTAGCATAACCCAGTAGGTTCTATTATAGAATAATTATCAGGCTTATTTTCGAAAGAGAAGGACGCCCATCTTTCAACACAAATCGGAAGATGGGCGTCCTTCTCACACGGTCGCCCAAATCGGCATAATCAAAAGCTTCTTGTCGCAGGGATGACCAAAGCTGGCTGCCTAAAAAGGAAAAATTTGATGCGTAGAAGGATTTGTACTTAATACCTTTGCAGTTGGGGAGGTGTAGATTAAGGTAAGTACGGGAAGACGTCAAACTGCTCCTGGTTGGGAGGTCAATAAGGTGATTCATGTAGGTGGGGGCTTCTCCGTGTAATATCCTGTAAATCATGGTGTGGACTTTAAAGTTAATTCTTTCTCTGATGGGGAGCCAGTGAAGTTTCTCTCGAAGAGGCGTTGCGCTGTCGAATCTTGACTTACCAAAAATAAGTCTGGCTGCCGTGTTTTGGGAAGTATGGAGCTTTTTCAATATTAGGGACTTACAACCTAAAAAAAACACTGTTGCAGTAATCTGCGTGTGTGAGTACAGTGGATTGTACTAGGTTCCGAAAGGTGTCTAAGGGAAGATATCAATCGTTACTCCAAGGATTTTCAAGTTGTGCAATATGTTTAAATGTTTAAAACAAACATTGACTGTGGCAGTTGAATATTCACTGATGCAATAATCAATCGCTTTTCTGCATTGTGCACTTGTTTAAGATTGTAAAATTCTTGCGATAGTTTGCAGGTTGTCAATACAGAAGGGAAAATTTATTGACTAATGAGTGAAAACAGATTATTTCTTTTGGGTTTGTCATCATTTAAAATTTTCCTGGGCTACGCTGTATTTTGTTGCAGTGGATCCCTACCATCCTGCCTGCTTTGAGGCAATGGAAAAACCTTAGGTATGAATTACTTACCATGGAACGCCTTACTGTAGAGTAGGGTGTGCGTGAAAGCTGGGAAATGTTTTGTTAATGTTTGAACTCCGCACTTACAGACTTTCCCACCCAGGGTCCGTTCTGCTTTTCTTAATACTTTGAACATGTAGTCCAAATGTTGCTTTCTGTTTGTTCTTGAATGAGGATATTTGAATTCTTATGGGGGGGGGGGGGGGGGGGGAGAATCGGGGATTCTTGAAAAATTTGTCACAATTCAAGTGCTTATCTGTACCAGTTATAATTGTGCATTTCATGTTGGAATCGCATTCTTTGGTTGTATTTTGTGTGACAATAAACATCTTGACTATATTTCTTATGCTATGATAGGGGCTGGTGTTGGTTGTCCTGTTGGTAGCGATAGGCGTTGATGTGTTTTAGTGTGTGAGTGTATGTTTTTCTTGATATCGTGCATTTGTAATCGTTACTCTCTTTGGGTTAAAGCGGGATATAAATGCAAAAATAAATAAAATTTGATTATATACTTTAAATTTGTACACAATGTTTGTTTTACATTTATAAATTGGTTTTATTGGAAGCCACCCAGATGTGACAATGGGCAGCTTATAAATGTCTAAATAAATAAATACATTGTAGCACTTCCTGAAACAATAGAACCAAAAGGTTTGCTGGTTTTTTTTTAAAAAAATCATTTTGAACGAGGAGCAACACAAAATGAAACAACCTTTTCACCATCATTTCCCTGCCATTTGAAAACAAAGCTTGTCCCCAGTGATAATCATAAGGGGGAGGGAGCCATTTTCAACAACACACCTAACTGCAGAGCCACACTCGCGATTCCAAAAGATCAACCAGACCTTTTAAGGTTAGATACATGTGAGGACTAGGGTTGTTTTGCACCTAAATCTACTCCTGTAACTTTTCCTCTTTGCATGTAGGAAGCCCTCAGGTACCTGCTGAGCCCTTTCACCTCTTAGTACTTATTACAAATGGTATTAATCCGCAAAAAAATATTTTCCGGAGATGGGAAGGCGGTAGAACGAGAGGACATGAAATGAGATTGAAGGGAGGCAGACTCAAAAAAGATGTCAGGAAGTATTTTTTCACGGAGAGGGTGATGGATGCTTGGAATGCCCTCCCGTGGGAGGTGGTGGAGATGAAAACGGTAACGGAATTCAAACATGCGTGGGCTATGCATAAAGGAATCCTGTGCAGAAGGAATGGATCCTCAGAAGCTTAGCCGAAATTGGGTGGCAGAGCAGGTGGGGGGAAGAGAGGTTGGTGGTTGGGAGGCGAGGATAGGGGAGGGCAGACTTATACGGTCTGTGCCAGAGCCGGTGATGGAAGGCGGGACAGGTGGTTGGGAGGCAGGAAAAACTGCTGGGCAGACTTATACGGTCTGTGCCCTGAGAAAGACAGGTACAAATCAAGGTAAGGTATACACATGAGTTTATCTTGTTGGGCAGACTGGATGGACCATGCAGGTCTTTTTCTGCCGTCATCTACTATGTTACTATCAGTTGATATTGACCAGGTAAATGTAACATCAGGGCATGCTAGGGAGGTAAACTTGATTAAATCAAGGACTGCTTTAGGGAGCAGTTGGTTCAGAAGCCAACAAGAAGAGGAAGAATTCTAGACCTAGTCCTTAGTGGAGTGCATGATCTAGTAGAGGAAGTAATGGTGCTGGGGCCGCTTGATAACATTGATCATAACATGATCAGATCTGATATAAGCTCTGGAGTAAGTATGTTGGGTGGTAGCTCTTTCAGAGCTATGGGAGACAGTCCCTCATTCCCTTCACAGAAAAATTGGGAAGAGAATTTGCATTGATATATTTCAATTGATGGAGGGCAATGGTAAAAAGAAAGAGCAAGAAGAAGTCAAAGTCTGGGTGTGGGGCAGGCAAGGAAAAGAGGAAATCCAGAAATATAGTTAATTGGGTGGCAGAGCAGGTGGGGGGAAGAGGGGTTGGTGGTTGGGAGGCGAGGATAGGGGAGGGCAGACTTATACGGTCTGTGCCAGAGCCGGTGATGGAAGGCGGGACAGGTGGTTGGGAGGCAGGAAAAACTGCTGGGAAGACTTATACGGTCTGTGCCCTGAGAAAGACAGGTACAAATCAAGGTAAGGTATACACATGAGTTTATCTTGGGCAGACTGGATGGACCGTGCAGGTCTTTTTCTGCCGTCATCTACTATGTTACTATGGATGCATTCCTTCTCGAGGTTGGCAAGTGTGTGGCGGCATAGAGATCCGGGTCAATATGGCCTTTTGTTGGCCTATGCTGACATGATCCTCAATGCTTTTCAGAGCTATGGTGGGTGGTCATGGTTGAACTACACCAAAGCGGTAAAATGGAGGACAACCTCCATGTCTCATGAGACACACAGGACATTAACCTGTGGCCCCATGGTCAGCGGCAGCTGGGGCAGTTGGTGTGGGACAGATTGAAGGATAAGCAGATTTTGATTTGGTACAATAACAAGGGTGCTGTTGAGATAATGAATAAGCAAGTGGCCAGATGCCTGGTGGTGAATTCATTGATTAGGGAGTTAGTGCTGCGAAGCCTGAGATTCAATATTTATATTTGAACTAGACATGTTCCAGGGGTCACTAATGGGATAGCTGATGCTCTCTCTCATTTCCAGTTTGCTCATTTTCAGACCTTTGCACCAGGCACAGATGAAGAAGGAGTGCCTATCCTGGCTCATCTTTGGAACCTGGAGAGCTGGATGTCTGGGAGATGTCGAAGGCTTCAGTAACTCCATCTACTTGGACAGCTTATGTAGCCGGATTTGAGAGTGTTGCTGCCTTCTTGCATCACACTGGATGGGAAGGGGGACCAGTGAAGGATGCCAAAATGGCAGAGTATATCTTGGGTTATGCTAAGGGCGCTGTCATCAGGAAGGTGGCGGGTTTTACATTTTTCTGTAAGGCTTACAGTTGGGGGAACCTTTCTGCTGAATTCCTAGTCCGCCAGATGTATGTGAGTTAGGAGAGTTTTTATCCCACAATACCAGACTCTTGAGGGCCAATAATGCAAGGACTGCTAACCTCATTGCTTGGGGTAGTGTCCTTTTTGGTTTGATCTGAAATTGAGGCTTTATTGTCCTGGATGCCTTCTCTCTTGTCTTTTATGGTGCCTTTTGGGTGAGTGATCTGGTAGCCCAGTTCAAGAATGCCTTTGGGGTGGGTGGCCTTCTCAGGGAGCATGTGGTTTTGCAGGGAGCTATGTGCTCATACAACTGGTCTGTTCAAAAATGGACCAGATTGGAAGGGGTCAGTCTGTTGTGTTGAGAAGGATCCCAGGGGTTGTCACCTGTCCTACTGGTCATATGGGTGCTTCTCTGGAGGTCTGCCCCTCTGGGGCTCACTCCCACCTGGTGCAAGCAGACATGGTTTTACTTATCAGATACCAGTTTTTGGCAGTGTTGTGAAGGTGCCTGAGAGCAGTTATGTTTTGGCATACACTTCTTTCAGATTGGCATGGCAACCAGTACCAGTGCAGCAGAACTGGAGGATGGATGTGGCTATTAAGAGTATAAGCCACTATTCTTCAAGGGCCTTGATTTGGGGAATGTGGTATACAGTAACACCAGCTGCTTCCACTGCTGTATAATCTGCGTTCCAACCCCCAACATCCACACTTGATAATCATACACAGGCGAAAATGATGTGGATAGCTGGACTGGCAAAAGACTTATTGATACAGTGGTGAAAGATGATGTGCTGGTCTTTTTGAGAGGGATAAAATCCATTTATCTGATATTGGGATGTTTCTTAATGATATATAGGAAATGTTTGAGAATTTTTTCACTGGTATGATCCGGTAGGCCACAGTTTGAAGGTCTGTTTGGGGTGGGGGGGGGGGGGTGGCATTGACTGGGTTTATTGGTCCCATGGTGGACACCTGAGCTATGGATGTTGTGACTCATGGGGGATGACCCATAACAAAAAGCAGTATCAAGACTGGATTATCATGATGGGTTGCATGACCCAATAGTGGACGTGGAGGTCCATGCCAGCTCCAGGGCTCTAGCTGTGAAGATGGGACTGGTGGAGCAAAGATTCACGGAGATGGAGCAGCTGGTGGACTGCTACATGGCTGACAAGGCGAGTAGCTGGTGGGGTATTTTGTCACTATATATGTAAACGTAGCTCAGGGCGTTACTGTTCAGTATTCCTTGCTACAAGTTAATAAACAAGATGCAGCCTTATGTTTAATGCCAAATGGAGTGTGGTTCAATTTATTGAATAATAATGTTTTGAATATTGAAGTATGTAATAATGTCTGTTAGATGGAGGGGAACGGTGGAGGGGGGATAATGAGTTCTGGGTGGGGTGTCCCAGCTCCAAAGGTTAAAGCTAGCACAATGGTTTTCTTTCCCTCCTTCTTGTGTTCTTTAATTCTCTTTCCTATAATTGGTGGAATTCCTTTCTCTGTAAACCACTTCAATGTGCTTATTTATGAGAGGTGGTATATCAAGTTTGGTATTAAACATTAAACCCATGAGGTCTGGTTCTGAGAACTACTCTCCGATGGTGACATATACTTACTGGCACAAAGGCTACGTTGCAATTCATGTGACATGGTAAGAGGAACATCAGTGGAGAACTTACAAAGGATATATGGGGAAAAGTGGTAGATATACATTACAGCTCATGATTGGTCAGCTTCAGGTCTACCCTGATGGTATATGAGGGACTAAAGGCGATCCTTACTGGTTTTTGAGAAATTCTAACTGAAAGCAAATCTTGGAACACTTTCAGTATCTACATTTTTCGTGGAAATACTCTGTAAAATATCATTCTCCTCAAAGCCCCCTTCACTTTATTGTTCCTCAGGCTGTAGATGAAGGGGTTGAGCATAGGGGCTAGGATGGTATACATCACGCTAGCCAACCTGTCTTTGGTGAGAGAATAGCTGGATGAAGGTCGGAAATACATAAAAATGATGGTCCCAAAATAGAGGGTCACCACTGCAAGATGAGAGGAACAGGTTGAGAAGGCTTTGCTTCTCCCCTCTGCAGAATGAATCTTCAAGATGGCGCCGATGATCTGGACATAGGAGACCAGAATGAAGATGAAGGGACCCATGACCACCAGGGTCCCCTCAGTGAAGATGACTATCTCATTGACAAAAGTATCTGAGCATGACAGTTTGAAGAGCGGAGCCATGTCACAAAGGAAATGGTTGATTTCGTTTGACCCACAGAAGGACAACTTAGAGGTCAACACAGTATGTAATATTGCATCCAGGTTAGCTAACACCCAAGATCCAGCCATCAACTGGACACAAAGCCTCCTACTCATCAACATAGTATAGTGCAGCGGATTGCAGATGGCCACATAGCGATCATAAGCCATGACTGCTAGAAGAAAGTCTTCCACATTTGCAAAAGTCAGGAAAAAATACACCTGGGCCATACAGCCAGCAAAGGAAATGGTCTTCTTTTCCAATAAGAGGTTTTTCAGCACCTGAGGTACTGTGACTAAAGAAAGGCAGATGTCCACGAACGAGAGATTGCCCAAGAAGAAATACATGGGGGTGTGAAGCTGGGAATCAACGTTCAGGATTGTGATGATGACAGAATTCCCACAAAAGGTGATCAGCAGGATGATCAGAAACACCATGAAGAGTGTTGTCTGGTACTGGGGAAGGTCGGAAAATCCCAGAAGGATAAATTCATCATGGGTAGTCTGGTTCCCCCTGTACAGCTGCTTCATTTTCCTGAAGAGACTGGGGCAAGGTTAGAAGCCAAGAAAGCACAGTGTGAAAAACAATGAACTTCACATTATAGTATAAAGTTTAGTCACCTTGTTGGCAGGGCCAAATTCTATATAGATATGGGTAAGGGGAGGGATATGAGAGGTGTGGATGGGCTCTGTTCTCCCCAGATTGTTCCTGCCTAATCCTCATTCTCCTTCCCCTATTATATGGGCTGGAATCTCTCAAGACATGAAATACACCCCCCTATGCAGTTTCCCATGCACTTTCATGCAGATCTTCATACCCCCCCCCCCCCACACACACACCTCATTCAACATATTCCTGCCCCCTCACACACCATCCACCTTTTTTCAGTCCCTTCTCTGTACCCACACTCCATACACCTTTGCCAGTCCCCCACACTCAATCCATCTTTTCACAGTCCCCCTTCACATACACACCATCCATCTTTTTCCCAGACCCCTCCCTGCACCTACTCTCTACCGACCAATTTTTCCAGCTCCCCTGCACACACGTACTATCCATATTTTCCAGCCCCTCTCCCTGCACCTACATTCCACTTTTTCCTGCCCCTCACACTCCATCCACCTTTTTTAGCTCCCTTCCTGCACCTACACTCCAGACACTATCTCCAGTCCTTCACTCACAGTCCATCCACCTTTTTTAGCCCCCTCTCTGCACTCCGGACACTTTTTCTCCAGCCCTTCTTCCTCCACTCACACTCCATCCACCTTTTTTCAGGCCCTTCCCTGCACCCTTGCTCTATATACCTTTTCCAGTCCTCCACACTCCGTCCATCTTTTTTCCTGTAACCCATGCACACAAAGTATCCATCTTATTTTCAGTCCCTCTGCACACACATATCATCTGTATTATTTAGCCCTCCTCCCTGCATCCCATCCACCTTTTTCCAGCTCACCTCTCTTCTGAGTGGTGTAGAATGAGAAGAAGTGAATCAATTTTTTACTCTTTCAAAAAGTGCAAAGAACAGGGGACACTCGATGAAGTTACATGGAAACACTTTTAAAACAAATAAGAGAAATATTTTTCACTCAAAGAAATAGTTAAGCTCTGGAACTTGTTCCTGGAGGATGTGGTAACAGCAATTAGAATATCTGGGTTTAAAAAGGGTTTAGACAAGTCCCTAGAGGGAAAAAGTCCATAGTCTGCTATTGAGAGAGGGGGGAAGCCACTGCTTGCCCTAGGATTGGTAGCACGGAATGTTGCTGCTATTTGGGTTTCTGCCAGGTACAATGTTGCTACTCGTTGAGATTCTGCATGGAATCTTGCTATTCTTTGGGATTCTGGAATCTTGTTACTCTTTGAGGTTCTAGAATGTTGCTACTGTTTGGGTTGCTGTTGGGTACTTGTGACCTGGATTGGCCACTGTTGGAAACAGAATACTGGGCTAGATGGACCATTGATTTGACCCAATATGGCTACTCTTATGTTCTTATTCAAAATGTGATAGGCAGGATAATTTTTGCTGTTCCAATATATGAACTCATCACACCTTCTCTCTACCAACTGCACTGGTTCCCAATGGAGGAGCATGTGAAATGTTAGATTTATTTGTTTAAAACAATTTGTATCCCATATTTTCTAAAAATGATAACACTCCATTGCCCCAGGTACAAATAAATACCTGTATATACTATGTAAACTGCTTTGAATGTAGATTGAAAAGAAAAACAAACAAACAAAACCACAGAAAGACGGTATAGAACCCCCCCCCCCCCCAAAAAAAAAAAAGCACAAATGATGAAGGATAGGAAACAGACAGTGGGGTTAAATGGGCAGTATTCACAATGGAGAAGGGTAGTTAGTGGGGTTCCTCAGGGGTTTGTGCTAGGACCGCTGCTTTTTAATATATTTATAAATGATTTAGAGATGGGAGTAACTAGTGAGGTAATTAAATTTGTTGATGACACAAAGTTATTCAAAGTCGTTAACTCGCGACAGGATTGTGAAAAATTACAGAAGGACCTTACGAGACTGGGAGACTGGGCAGCTAAATGGCAGATGACGTTTAATGTGAGCAAGTGCAAGGTGATGCATGTGGGAAAGAGGAACCCGAATTACAGCTATGTCATGCAAGGTTCCACGTTAGGAGTCACCGACCAGGAAAGGGATCTGGGTGTCGTCGTCGATAATACACTGAAACCTTCTGCTCAGTGTGCTGCTGCGGCTCGGAAAGCAAATAGAATGTTGTGTCTTATTAGGAAAGGTATGGAAAACAGGTGTGAGGATGTTATAATGCCATTATATCGCTCCATGGTGCGACCGCACCTTGAGTATTGTGTTCAATTCTGATCGCCGCATCGCAAGAAAGATATAGTGGAATTGGAAAAGGTGCAGCGAAGGGTGACGAAAATGATAGCAGGGATGGGACGACTTCCCTATGAAGAAAGACTAAGGAGGCTAGGGCTTTTCAGCTTGGAGAAGAGACGGCTGAGGGGAGACATGATAGAGGTATATAAAATAATGAGTGGAGTGGAACAGGTGGATGTGAAACGTCTGTTCACGCTTTCCAAAAATACTAGGACTAGGGGGCATGCGATGAAACTACAGTGTAGTAAATTTAAAACAAATCGGAGAAAAAAGTTCTTCACCCAACACGTAATTAAACTCTGGAATTTGTTGCCGGAGAACGTGGTGAAGGCAGTTAGCTTGGCAGAGTTTAAAAAGGGGTTAGACGGTTTCCTAAAGGACAAGTCCATAAACCGCTACTAAATGGACTTGGGAAAAATCCACAATTCCGGGAATAACATGTATAGAATGTTTGTACGTTTGGGACGCTTGCCAGGTGCCCTTGGCCTGGATTGGCCGCTGTCGTGGACAGGATGCTGGGCTCCTTGGACCCTTGGTCTTTTCCCAGTGTGGCATTACTTATGTACTATAGGACCAGACTCACAGTAGCACAAGTGATGGGGCATAATTGAAAGGGGCGCCCAAGTTTTCCTGAGGATGCCCTTGCAGGACATCCCGGCGAAGGGGTGGGGAAACCCGTATCATCGAAACAAGGCGGGCGTCCATCTTTCATTTTGATAATACCGTCGGGGACACCCAAATCTTGACATTTAGGTCGTCCTTAGAGATGGTCGTCCTCAGGGGGGCACCTAGATGTGGGTACAGTGGGTTTGTGGTGGGTTTTGAAGAGCTGACATTTACCACCACAAGTGTAACAGGTGGGGGGGGGGGGGGGGATGGGCCTGGGTCCGCCTGCCTGAAGTGCACTGCACCCACTAAAACTGCTCCAGAGACCTGCATACTGCTGTCATGGAGCTGGGTATGACATTTGAGGCTGGCACAAAATATTTTTAAAGTTGTTTTTTGAGGGTGGAAGGGGGTTAGTGACCATTGGGGGAGTAAGAGGAAGTCATCTCTGATTCCCTCCGGTGGTCATCTGGTCAGTTCGGGCACCTTTTCGTGGCTTGGTCGTAAGAAAAAAAGGACCAAGTAAAGTCGTCCAAGTGCTTGTCAGGGACACCCTTTTTTTCGATTATGGATCGAGGACGCTCATGTGTTAGGCAGACCCAAGACCCGCCTTCGCTACACCTCCAACATGCCCCCGTGAACTTTGGTCGTCCCCATGACAGAAAGCAGTTGGGGACGCCCAAAATTGGCTTTCGATTATGCCGATTTGGCCGACCCTGGAAGAAGGACGCCCATCTCCCGATTTGTGTCGAAAGATGGGCATCCTTCTCTTTCAAAAATAAGCCTGATAGTAACATAGTAGATGATGGAAGATAAAGACCTGAACGGTCCATCCAGTCTGCCCGACAAGATAAACTCATTTTACATGGTATGTGATACTTTATACCCGAGTTTGATTTGTCCTTGCCATTCTTAGGGCACAGACCGTAGAAGTCTACCCAGCACTGTTCTTGTACTAAAAGTTCTGAAGATTCTGGAATCCTAAAGAGTTACAAGATTCCGGAATCCCAATTAGTAGCAACATTCCATGTAGAACCCCAAAGAGTAACAAAGTAAATGACGGCAGATAAAGACCTGAACAGTCCATTCAGTCTGCCAACAAGATTAACTTATTTTATGTGGTATGTGATACTTTATACCTGAGTTTGATTTGTCCTTGCCATTCTCAGGGCACAGACCGTAGAAGTCTACCCAGCACTGTTCTTGTACTAAAAGTTTTGAAGCCAACGTTGAAGCCCCTTAAAATTTACACTCCAGCCCATCCATATCTATTCAGTCATGATCAGGGCACAGACCGTAGAAGTCTGCCCACCCAATCTCCACTAAGATTCCATGGATTCATTCCTTAGTCTGCCCCCCTTCAATCTCAATTCACGTCCTCTAGTTCTACCGCCTTCCCATCTCCGGAAAAGGTTTGTTTGCAATAAAGTGATTCCACCAGAGTCATGTACAGAGTCCGTGACAGAGATTAGAATGGGGATAAAAAGAGAGAGTGATTAGATCTGAGATCAGAGCCAGGGATTAGATCTGAGATACAGGGTCATACAGAAAGAACAGTGACAGAGCTGGGGATTAGAACTGAGGCACAAATTAATGCCCACAGGGTCAGAGAGAGATAGTGGCAGAGCTGGGGATTAAAAGTAAGAAAATCCCACAAAAAGAAACATTCAAACTTTCTCCACAGCAGAATTCAGCTCATTTGAGAGGGGCAGGAGGAGGAGGAGGAGGTGATGAAGAACCCAGGAAAATAATATTCTTCTCAGCAGTCAAGACTGGAAGCTCACAGGGGCAGGCACTTCTCTCTTCTCCTGGGACTGCATGGAGCACATTACCTCTGCCCTAAATCAGAATATTGACCAATTCTCTCCTCTCTCTCCCCTTCTCTGAAGAAAAATTAAAATCATCAGGTTTTCCTTCTGCACTGCTCTGCTTACTGGCAGCTGTACAAAACCAAAGAAAAATGACAGCTTTACACATGAGCGCACAAAACTAACGATACAGAGTGTGACATAATTGTATGTACTACAGAAAAATAAATTCCTAATTAATGTCTGCACTTTGCATGAAAACTTCCACATATCAAAAGTTAAAAAAACATACCTTGAGTCCTTCTAGCTTGTTCTTAACTCCATAACATATTTATTTAAAAAAGCATTTTAAATTAAACAACCTAGATTGAACAGAGATATGCACTCTGCCAGCTTTAAAAAAAACCACACGGTTTTCCAAGAGTGGCTACGCCTACCTTTATTTAAGCAATGAGCTCACCAGGTGTCCGAGGATAATGAAATGACTGACTAGGGAGATACTAGAGAAGTTAAATACATGATCAGACCCTTGGGCTGGTGAAGCCTTCTGAGGATCCCAGAACTGACGCAAGAAAGCTAAGCACATGTACAGCCCCTTCTTATCAATTAAACACTTGGGATTGGCTGTGGTTTTCAGTGCAGGAGACCTGGGGTTGATTCCCAGTGATGCTGTGGAGGCAAAATTCAAAGCCTCTTGAGGGGAAGGCTTCTTAGTTATTGTACAATAGTGACACCTACTGGCCAGACTTAGGGGCATGCGCGCACTGGGCTCTAGAGAGAGCTGTGGCCTGGACTGACCCCTACAATTCCCTGGTGAGGGAAGGTTATAAAACATAGGGAAAAGACTCAGGAAGCTGTGAATGAGGGTTCGTGGCTCTTTAGCCCAATGGAGGTTGGTTCCAATTGAACTGGAAGAACAAAGGGGGGATATAACATAGATCTGTAAATACCTGAGCGGAGTCAAATGGGTAGACATGAACCGACTGTTTACGCCTTCAAGGATTACAAAGACAAGGGGTCACCATGTAGTTACATAGTAATACTTTTTAAAACACAAGAAAACAATATTTTTTTCACTCAACGAAGAGTTGAGATCTGGAACTCGTTGCTATACAAGCGATAAAAGCAGTTAGAATAGCCTGAGTTTAAAATAGGTTTGGACAAATTCCTTAAGAAATGTCCATAAACTGTAATTAAAAAGTCACTACTTATCCCTGAGATCGGTAGCATGGATTCTAGCTGCTCTTTGGGATTCTGCCAGGCACTTGTGACCTGGACTGGCCACGTTTAGAAACAGGATACTAGGCTAGATGGACTTTTATCTGACTCAGTATTTGTATTCTTATATGATATGTTCTTAGAAGGAAACTGCTAAGCCAAATAATAAACTTCTTATGCTTAAACGTACTGGGCCTCTTGTTGTGTGGAGTTTTTCATGCTTCTGGGAGCAGCTATGTTTATTCGACGATGTGGAATGACATCACAGACGCATATGTCTTACTGTCCAATTGGTCCCTACCCTTGTGAAGACGGGGAGAGATTGGTTAACCTACTGGTGTCCGATTCTAAATTTCCTTCTTACACTTGTGTTCAAGGAATATTTGTATTCATAAATGTATCCTTTCTCCATAGAAAAAGAACCCATTTATAGGACACCGTATCAAGTGCACTAACATTTTTATGGAGAAAGCTCCTAAAATACATGTTTTTCAGACTTGTTTTGAAAATTAAGACATTCACAGAGTTTGCCTCAAGAACCCCATGAAATGAACCTAAAGAAGCTGGGGAGGTGGTAATGTGATCAAGACATTCAAATACTTCAAAGGTCTGAATAACACACAAGAAGCATTTCTCGATGAAAATAAGTCTAAGGACCAGAAACAGACTCAGAAGTGGCATTAGAAAATATATTTCTTCATGGAAAGAGTGTTGAGTACATGGAACAACATATGAGCTCCAGAAGGGCTGGAGCATCACTAGCAGAGGAGAATTGAAAACTAGCTAGAAACCTTGTCTGAGGTGCTACCATATGAGAGAAGGATATGAGGAGTAGAAAACCCGGAATTCTTGAACTGCCATCATAGTCCATATCTCTGGATTGGCTCTTGTTAGCTGGGCAGAGCTAATAACTTTATAAAGCTAAGCAGTATTTGAGTATTGAAGGCATCTTCATCTAAAGAAGGAACCTCGGTAATCTCAAAACTTCAAGCTTGAAACATCTGATGGTCATACACAGGCCTCACTGCCACCCAACTACTCTCTTGGTTCTGTGGTAACCTACTTTTATTTTTGAAGGGGCTAGTTGAGTCCTTCCCTCTCTGCTTGCATGAACATGAAAGGACATCTAGAAGCAAGACCCAATAAGGAAGAAACAGAGTCAAGAAAGAGGAACGTCAATGCTTTTGAGTCTTTGCTGCTGTTAAGAATTTCAGCCTTGGATCACCGAAGAGCATGATGTCCAATCATTATGGGACTGACTTTCTCAGTCTTATGAGCTTCCATTGCTCTGCCCCTCATCAGCTTCATAAATCTACTTTGCTGGTTTTCTTCTAATTAAGTCTTATTTTGCTATCATTTATGAGCTAGTCCCCCTGCGTGTAATTAAAACCATTGGGAAGTATGCCATTTTTCTTAAGCAACTAAGGAAAATAGTAAATGGATTTCCTGCTTGGTTTGATAAAGCTAATTTCATATTAGTATTTATGTCTTAGCACCTTTACTCATTTGGTAAGTAAGACCCAGTAAGCAACAAAGCCATACTCTGACTCTAGCAACGTAAAAGTCACTCAAGGTATAAAGCAAAGGCACTTGTTTATGTTTATAAAAACAATTGCTATAATCCCTTTCAAAAAATCAAAGCAATCTAAGAATTATATGATTTCATTGGCACACTCTGCAACCCACTGAGCCAGTTCTCTTCCCCTATTTTTCAGATGTTTGGAGGAGTGGAAAGGGACTGAATCACAAACCCTCTCTGCCAACTTTCAATACAAAGGGGCACATTTTTGGACAACTGGAAAGTGAATGGAAATCCCAGGAGTGGTCTAAAATTTTCCCCTCTGGAGACTGGGTAATTTGGCAGCTCTGGATGACCTTGGACTACCACCTCACCCCAGATTGGTGCTTCTCAACAAACCTAGCCAGTTGGGTTTTCAGGATTGCCATAATGAATATGCATGAGATAGATCTGCATATTGTAACCAGGTACCTCCAGGTGCAGCCATGGATAGAACAATCTCCTCCAGCCACGGGCTCCCGGTACAGTCAAGAAATAAATGCCCACCAGCAACTTCAATCTTAAGGCTTTTATTCCATGCAGGTTTCTAGTAGACCTGATACACAGTTCCAAAAGCAGCATTCACCTTCAATCTTAAGCACTTGTAAGCCACCTGAAAGTGTGTGGCAAATAGTCCCCTTTAAGCAGTAGGCTATCAGTCTGGGTTCTTTATCCAGTGCACAATAAACAGTAGTTCAATTCCAAATAGGTAGTTCATTCAGTTTATCATCACAGTTAAACCACAAAGCAAAGGTTTCTACCTCCTACTCTCTTTACCTTCATAATGGGTTCAATACTTTAGGGACTTCTCATACCCAAGGGATTCCACCTTACATCCACTTCACTGGTAGATTCAATACTTTAGGGACCTCTCTTACCCAAGGGTATTCAGCCTGCAAATACTTTTGGGACCTTCTCACACCCAAGGGTTTTCACCCTGCATCTGCTTCACTCTACCCTCTTTTCTCCTTCTCTCCTCTTCTGGGACTCCTTCCCCTCTGCCTAATCAATCCCTGGCTTCTGCTCTCACAACCAATCATTCTCCTCTCATTAGCTTCCCAGACACCCATACCAGCTGAGTTAAGCATTAGACTAATGATGAGCTCCTGCACACAGGGTTTCCTATCTCTCTTTCCCCCTAGTGGCAGCCAATCTACATGTCCTGCCAGCTTACACCCATGTCTTCCCCCATTGCAGCTAGGAGTCCAGTCCGGGTTCTTCATCTCACCCCCTGGCTCCTTGCCTGCAATGCCTTCTGGGACTTGTATTTCAGACTGAAACTGCCTTAACCCAACTATCCTGGATGTGACTCTATCACAACATAATTTATTAGGTTTTGATGTACCGCCTTATTTGCATTGGACGTCAAAGCGGTTTACAGTACTGTCGAACTGTAAGGTGGTATTTGAGATCACAGCACACAGGTGAGTTTGTTCTTCCTGCACTTCAAACCTTGCGACTAGAGGTTACACAGTCCAGTACTTTCTCTATTTGTGGGCCTATTGAGTGGAACAGATTAGCTTTGCGACTTCAAAGTGAAGCTTCTCAGTCTGCCTTTAAAGAAAGACTTGAAGGAACTTTTACTGTACCAGACTTACCATGATTCTGTTTAAGAGCTGGATGAAATGGACAATTATGGACTCCTTGCTAGTGATGCATATTGTAACTTTTGTGTTTTATACGTATATTTTGTTTACTGATTATATATGTTTTCTTGTACCCCGCCCTGGATAAGGGTGAGCTAGAAGTAATACATTTCAAATTTCAATAGCAAAATAACAGCCCAGTTTTGGTCCATCAGTCCACTTCCATCAACCCATCAACCCAATCCAGATCTCCTACGTCATACCTTCTATTCAGATGCCGTAGAAAAATAATAGGTTCATAATCCTGCCTTAAATTTCTTAACCTTTAATTCATCCCTGAGATAGGATTTAATAACACACACTAGATGAAGAAAATAACTTCTTCATTTTAAAAGGTTCTTAACTACTGCAAAAGTTGTTATTCATTTTATAAAGTCTTTCCTAACCACTCAAGTTCCTCTAAAGGTCACATCTGGAGAAGGGACCAGTGTATAATTATTGAAGCAGCAGTTAGCACAGGCAGTCTAGCGAAATGGGCTGCAATGACTGTAGGATCTCTGGTTGATTGAATGTTGAGACTGGTTTGAGACTGCTTTTTTTGCTGATCTTCATTGCACTTATATGTTGATATTATATGATTTTTTTTGTTCTGTTTTTTTTATGTGTTTTTATTATTATTCTGTATGTTTAATTGTACTCTTTTCTGTTGCTTCTGATTTCAACACCGCACTCTACCGTCCACCCAACCGGGCTTTCCCACCTATTTTTCAGATGTTCAAAGGGGACTGAAACACATACTCTCTCTGCCAAGTTTCAGTATAAAGGGACATATTTTTGACCAACTAGAAAGGGAATGAAAATCCTAGTTTAACATTCGGGGAAGTGGGGAGGAAGACCTAGAAATGCGGCTAAGGGTCAGAACAGTGATATTCCAAAGACGGTAGGTGATACGGCAGCTTCAACAGACTTAGAGACGAACTGTGGTTTCTCCTGCATCAGACCTTATTCTTTGCGTAGCTCACACAGTTGGAAGAAAGCACCATCTTGGAAAGTGATTGGAGGTATCTGTCACTTTCTGTTTAAAATCTCCCTCTAAAAGCAGTTTCGGTCTGTACATTTAAAGAAGAAATGCCTTCAAGCCTGTCAAACAGCCACAGTTTGCTTGGCTAATAAATGAATAATGTTTCTATAGCACCATAACTGTGATTACTAATAATCATTTCTAGAGTACATAGACATAGTCAGTGCTGTACACATTATATACAAGTACTTTCTCTGTTCCTAGAGGGTCACAATCTAAGTTTTTGCATCTGGGACAATGGAGGGTTAAGTAACTTGCCCAAGGACACAAAGGGCTATAGTGGGAATTGAACACGGGTTACCAGGATCAAAGCCTGCTGTACTAACCACTAGGCTACTCCTCCATTGCCTTCTACCACAGTCACCAAGCCCTGGCCCCAAAGAGAGCTTACTTTTTAGGTTTAAACACAGGGAGGTTAAGATACAGGCTGAAGAACACAAAGAGGCTTTTCATTCCTAATTCTGCTCACCTGAAAGCTCTGATAAAACTTTCCATGCCTTTTCCCTACTGATTTAGTCTGCTGGTCATGGTAGAACAAGCTGCGAGAAGCCACTGTGAGCTCTCTGGATGTTTATTTTTTTTTTCTATTTGAAATCTGCGTTCCAGCACTGACAGATGTCTCTTCTTCCAGACTCTACGCAGACACTATCTCATCTGGTTTGGCAATTTGAAAAGAGGCTGTCGACCTGGACTTTTCTTTATTTTTCTCTGCAGTGCAAAGTTCTCCAGATCTTTTTTTCTGTCCTTGGTTTTCTTCACTGAAACGTGATGAGATATTCTGGATAGGTGAAGTCATCAAAGAAGCTTACAAAGATGGTCGGGTTGTTGGGATAGTCCACCACGCTGTCATAGTAGTGTCCGTCTTGGTCAGTTGGAGGAAATAACATGGACTCTTCTCCCTTGGTGTATCTGCCAGTGAGAACTCGGGCCAGAAACATGGTCCTTAGTCCACATGAGAGTGAATGTAAGAGGGAGACAGAGGCATCTTTGGCAAAATATACGCCCTTCCCATACAAATGCACTGGAAGAAAAGAAGAATCAAACACAGGACACACATGGGAAACATGTCATGGTTGTACATTTTCTTGTAGACTGGAGTATTCTGCTGTCTTATGCTGACTGGTCCTCTTCTGTTCTATGCTAGTCTATTCTACAGCACAGATGGCATGAGAAATGTTCTGCTCGAGATACAAATTTTGTATTTCTTCTTTGTCATAAACTTTGGACCCTAAGAGTACTCAAGACGGCTTCCTTCCCTTGAGTTACAGCCTGGCATTGGTCAGGAATTATTGGTAAAGATCCTGTTGTGGGTTAGAGCAAGGTGTTAGCATATGGGGTCACTTTGAGATGGGTTAGGGTAAGACTCTGGGGAAATGATATGAGTGAGTGTTAGGATTAGGTTAGAGCCAGAAGCTAGAGTTTGGGTCTGATTTAGCGTCAGGATTACAGAAAAAGACAGGGATAGGGTTAGGGTTGGTCTTAGAGGTAGGGTTAGAATTTGGATTTGAATTATAGTTAGTGGTTAGAGGAAGGTATGGGTTAAGGGTTAAAGTAAAACAGTAGGGTTGGGTTAAAACTATGGAGATAGGTGGCAGTTCTGTAACTTGTTGCATTAAGTTTGGTGCGTCAAAGGCGCACGCTGAGTGATAATTCTCTAAAGCTTTGGGGCACACATAAGCCACTATAAAAACTATCACAAAGTCGCTTTGGTGCAAGAAAACTCAGGCATGACCATTTTCGCCAGGTCAATGTCTGTTCTAAGTTGGCACGTCTAAGTGTGCCATGCAGCACATGCAACTGATAGCATTCTACAGGCTGCATGTGTCACCTGGCATCACTCCCATGCTCTGCCCACAGCTCTATTGCAGTTGTGCACTGAGCGAGTTGTGTGATAAATTACAGAACAGTGTCTTGCCCTTACGTTGCATAACTGTCAATTAATGACACCAATCCTATATGTAAGTGTGGCTAATCTCTAAACTTGGCATGCAGTTGACACCCACGAGCTTATAGAATTGCCTTTATAGAGTTTAGTATTAGCATCGAAGGTTAGATACTAGGATTATGGTAAGAAATTCAGTTTAGGGTAATGTGGTAGGACAAGGGTTAGGGGAAAGGGTCAGCATTTTGGTTAGAGGTTAAAGCTTTAGTCAGTTAGGTTCAAGTGTTAGATTTAAGATAATTCTTCTAGATTTAATGTTGTAGCAGGCAGGTCCGAAAACCAGAGTCACATTTTGGAGCTTAGAAGCAAGGAAGCTAGAACATCCCCACAGAACCCATCTTCAGCTGAGCTGTGGCATTCGTGAAGGGATCCTGTTAGGTTTGTATTTAAAGCAGTTGCTAGTGGACTGTAAGCTACTCTGAAACCCTGCAAGTTACCCCATCTACCACTTGGGTACGCTCATTCCCTGGTGATAAGACGCTACTGACCCTTGTTGAACCTACTGTTGAAACCAATCTTCTGGATGGAGTCACAGGTGCTTGTTTGTGTTCCGTGAAACAGAAGCTGTTCGTTCTGTAATCCTGGAGGGTTCTTCTTTTCCAGCCAGGACCTCTTACAGCAGTAAAAGAGCCAGAGATAAGGGTTCTGGATCCGCTCGATCTGGAAGCACCGTGATAAATGCGTGAGAATTATTCTCAAATTCTGGAACCTACCACACTTATTTTTCCTCATATCTCATCAATTGCCACAGGCAGCCTCCTCTCCTTACAAAGTCTGACCTTGATGCCATCATGCAAGACCTCTCTCTTTACTTCTTCTAATCCATCTCTCATCAGGGAGCCATCATGAAGGTCTCTCTCTTTCCTCTTCCTTAAGTGCCTGCTTGCTAATAAGGGACTTACTGCGCATGGCCTCTATCCCAGTGCCTCCCCATCTTCCTGCATTGCCTCTCTCTATTCTCTTTCCTTTTCTGCTGTCATCAGGGTGTTATCGAGGCTACTTTCTTACTCTACCTTGATGATGGAGATATTCTCAGCTGTTTGGTGAAATCTGTTTGCTACCTTCTTGTACTCATCAGAGGTTACTGGAAGCTCCACCCTCTTACTTAGACAGTCCTGCATCGGCTCCCAGTGGCTGGGGATGTCAGGTTCTGTATCAACAAATCAGACAAATTAGAGCACAGCAGATGCAGCCACCTCAGGGGGTAGATGTTATTCAATTTTAAGGAACGGCAAGGAAGAAAAATGCAGCTCCATTGAGTGGAAAACTCCTGTTATGAAAGAAAAATTCTCTCCTTGGTGGAATAATGTTTAGGGGTAGCAAATGTTACAAGTGACACCACGTAGTCTGCTATTTGATTGGTTCACATGACATGTCTGTACCGGTGAGATGTCTTTTTGTGATATCATAGCTCATTTTGGCCAATTAGGAGCAGCGTGTGAAATCACTGATTATTCTCTGTCAAACATGGCTGCTCGTAGGGAGAACAGCTAACAGAATTTCAAAAATACCAACTTTAAAGGTCTAACGTTTGCTCGGCACTAGGATGGTGATATATATATATATTTTTTTTGAAGAATCCCTCAAACCAGTTGCAGTTTAAAAGAGGGTCAAGTTCACATCCAGGCTAGAACTCAGCTAATTTTTTTTTTTAGCTTCCCCCACCAACTCTTAAACTCAGCAGCCAGGTTCTGCCTTTCTTCCCTTCCTGACAATGCATCAGAAGCACAGGAGGAGACGTTATCAGCAGCATGGATATAAAAAAAAAAAGATGAAAAGAGTGAGCCCAGCCCTACAGGACACATCAGCAGGAAACAAGGACCTACAAGGGGTCTGTGAGCAGCCAATCAGCACTGCACCTGAAGGTAAGGCCATCTTGGGCAGCAGGACTGTAAATAGGGGTGGGTGAAAGGGGTAACTGCTCAGGGCACAAATCTTTTGGGGGGGGTGGAAAAATGACTGAAATGCAAATGTGGGCTGGAAGGAGGTGTGCCACAATCCTTCAGTCATTCAGTTTCAGAAGGAAAAGGGGAGACATCAAAAAAAGAAATGGAGGGCAATTAGAGGATGCAGTGGGAGTCAGGAGCAGGGATAGGGGTATGAGCAGGGAGTATAAATACACTGCCTGCCCTGGGCACTAAAATGCCCAGTTACAGTTCTGATGGCCAGGCTGAGCCAGGCTGAGATTGCACCATGTCATTTATGGACCCTGCAGTTTCAAATTCTCAAAAAAACAAACAAAACAGGAATACATAAAGGCCAAAAAGAGAAGAGGGAAAAAGAGAAAAACACTGACCTTCAGAGACTAAAAGAGAGGGAGAGAGAGTAAAAACAAGGAACAAGGGAGAGAACACAAGGGACTCTGCAACAAGGAAAGACGCTGACTTAGAGGTGCTGGTGACTGGTAACTGTGGCTCATGCTTCTCTCTCTCAGCTATTCCACTATCACATTTTCTACGACTGTTTTAATATATATCACTGTGGACGATTATTGGGGGGAAGCAGTATATACATTTTATAAAGAAATACACGGTGAAATTCTGCAACATCCACTGAGTCAAGACCTGAGCTCCCATCTGACTTTGCCCATAGTTAACCGAAGGATTGTAGGTTTCAAGAGGAAACTTACAGGATCCTCAAGACGGGAAAGTGCATGCAGATGGTCCTGCAAAGCACCAGCTAGGGAAATTAAATGCTCCCCTTACCCTCCCTCCTGATGGGAGAACCTCGAGTGCAGATGGAACATTTCTAGCCTGGGTATTAGAAGCTGTTTTATCTTACCTGAACCGTAGACTCTTCTTTTAATTTTCAAGGTCGTCCTGGTATTTGTTACAGAAGCCTTTTGCTGCTTTAGGTCCACAGTGGCTCTCTCTGCTCCCAAGAGCACCTCTGCTCTTTCCTTCTGCTTCCTGTACCGTGTTTCCAGCTGATAGTTTGCTTCAAGGTCAAAGGGGAGATAGCGAGGGTCGCTTTCATAATACCATTGAACAGATTTTGACAGCTCTTCTGCCACAGCCAAACTTAGCTCTTTCTTATGAAGATGCAGCTGGATAACTTTCAAGGCCTCTATCACACTGTGGCATGTACCCTGGATGGTGATACAGTTGCCACGCAGCAGCCATTTTAGAGGAAACTGGAATGGCCTCTCTAAGATGCTGTTCCAGTTGTCCTCCTGGATGGCAGGAATGAAGGGGCTGGTAACGGTTTCTTCCCAAAAGCGCTCTGTGAAGATGTGGATTGCCTCCTTGGCCTTTGCCACTTCGTTGGGCCTTCCGAAGATATAAACGGCAGATGCTGCATGGTCACCTGTGAACAAAAATAGATATATTGAAACCACCAATCTTGCCAGAGAGAGGTTTTTTTGGTTTTTTTTTTTTGGGGGGGGGGGGGGGGTTGAACAATTCAACTGCCTAGTGGTTAGGGTGGTGGACTTTGGTCCTGGGGAACTGAGGAACTGAGTTTGATTCCCACTTCAGGCACAGGCAGCTCCTTGTGACTCTGGGCAAGTCACTTAACCCTCCATTGCCCCATGTAAGCCGCATTGAGCCTGCCATGAGTGGGAAAGCGCAGGGTACAAATGTAACAAAAATAAAATAGATACTATTGGAGATTCTACATGGAATGTTGCTACTATTGAGATTCTGTTGCTACTATTGGAGATTCTACATGGAATGTTGCTATTCCACTAGCAATATTCCATGTAGAAGGCTGTGCAGGCTTCTGTTTCTGTGAGTCTGACGTCCTGCACGTACGTGCAGGACGTCAGACTCACAGAAGCAGAAGCCTGCGCGGCCACATTGGTGATCTGCAAGGGCCGACTTCTACATGGAATGTTGCTAGTGGAATAGCACCATTCCATGTAGAATCTCAAATAGTAGCAACAGTGGAGGAGTGGCCTAGTGGTTAGGGTGGTGGACTTTGGTCCTGGGGAACTGAGGAACTGAGTTCGATTCCCACTTCAGGCACAGGCAGCTCCTTGTGACTCTGGACAAGTCACTTAACCCTCCATTGCCCCATGTAAGTCGCATTGAGCCTGCCATGAGTGGGAAAGCGCAGGGTACAAATGTAACAACAACAACAAAAAAACTAGGATTACTGCCACTCCAGCAGATGCTCAGGGGGAAATTCTGCAAAGGTCACCAAAATTTAGGCTGCGCACTAAGTATGAATTTTATATCGGCAACTACACGCATAATTTCTGTTATGAAATACTGCATAATTTGGCATTTATGTGCCAAAGCAAACATAAAAGAAGAAATGGGCCTTCAGGAACAGGACAAGGGAAATCTTTATTGCAAAGATCCAACACGGGCTGCATTTTGGCAGCCAAGCTCCTGCGTCAGGGGTCACAAACAAAGTCCTGTGATAATAGTCCTTATAACAACACTACTGTTGAAACTTCAAACTGAGCACAGTGCAAAATCTCTCAATCAAAGTGCCGAGAGCGTTGGCCAGAAAAAAATCACCAAAACCATTGTGTCCCGAAACATTGGCTGAGAACCACTATTCTAGAATCTTAGTGTGTAAGTTCTGGCCACGCTCTTAACTTGCCCATGCCTCTCCCATGTGCAGTGATGCGTGTAGATTTTCCAGATTCTATAAATGGCTCTTTGAATTGCATATGCAAATTTTAGTGTGTGCCCAATTTGGGCGCTATCAATCAATTATTGGCACAAATTGGCAAGAATTTGAATTTCTACATGCATCTTCCTACTTGGTTTTCTATAAAGATGCACCTGTAAATTTTTAAACACGCCTCTGAAAAGGGGGTGGAAGTGGTGGAACCATGGGAGGGGCATGGGCAGGTAGGGGCATTAACTTTAGATGCCTTGATTCTCCCTCTCTCTCTGTCTGCCACACAGCCAGTCATATCCTGGGGAACAGATATACAGCTGGTTTAAGTAGAAAGATGTACAGATTCCAAGGGAGGGAGCTGAATTATCAGTGTTAGAGGGGGAAGCATTGGGCCCATTTTACAAAGGCGTGCTAGCATTTTTAGCCTAAGTACATAAGCAATGCCACACTGGGAAAAGACCAAGGGTCCATCGAGCCCAGCATCCTGTCCACGACAGCGGCCAATCCAGGCCAAGGGCACCTGGCGAGCTTCCCAAACGTACAAACATTCTATACCTGTTATTCCTGGAATTATGGATTTTTCCCAAGTTCATTTAGTAGTGGTTTATGGACTTGTCCTTTAGGAAACCGTCTAACCCCTTTTTAAACTCTGCCAAGCTAACCGCCTTCACCACATTCTCCGGCAACGAATTCCAGAGTTTAATTATGCGTTCCTATGGGCGTCTCTAGTATTTAGCACACGCTAATCATTAATGCGTGCTAAAAACGCTAGTGTACCTTTGTAAAAGACCCCCATTGTGAGATAAAGGGAAGGGTCTTGTCTATGAACGTACCAGCATCATTGATTCCCTCTGGGCACCTTTTCAGCAGGCTTTGATGCTCCTCCTGTGGCACCTGCAAGGAGAGATCTGAATCAGGTAAAAAAAAAACTGAAATCAGTGCCTGAGATCAGAGCTACGAGAGTTTTCTGCCCATTTGCAAAGCTACCTTGCGGGATTTCTTTTTTATTTCCCGTTCTTTTTTTTTTTTTTTTACTTTGTGTTTTTTTAGGTATAGTTTTGATTTGTGTACTCTTGTATTTTATTTTATTGTTACCCCAGTTTGGATGGTTTTCTGGGGGGACAGAATATAATTGTTTAAATCTATAAACAAAACATTCATTCATTGCCTCAGCTACAAACTCAGACTGTAAGCCCTGCAGCGACAGAGAAAATACCTGAATGTATACCAGTTTGATGGTTTGCAGGTGGTATATATTAAAAGATTCCTAACCTCTGTTTCAAAATATGCTTAAATATAACAAATTAAGTGCATGAGAGACAAGAGAAAGAAGACCCAGGAATAAACCCGAAAGAGGAAGTGCCTGAGGCAGAAAAAGGCAAGGTATGTTTAGATGCAGCGGCAATACTGTTCCTTAAGGGGGAGCTAATTACCATTTTCTGTTCTTGCAATGATGACATGGCGTCACCTGGAGGTCCTACTCTCAGTTGTATGATGCACTGCAGCTCCAGACTCAGCTTCTGAAGAATTTCAGCTCCACTCTCCTCAAAATACTGACACAAAGTGCTTGTGATGGGCACAGTGTCAAATGTGATGGCCTGGAGGTCTGCTCTGATGATCGCCCTGGCTGCGCGGACATGCTTCTGGAGGCCACTTACCACCAGAGATGTGGATCCATGAAGGGTGGCCACATCAGTAATCACATTCAAATTCCTCCAGTTCATGGTCTTCAACAGGTCTTGACCTACATCCACCAGTTCCTGTCTCGTCAGCTCCAACCTTTCCTCAACAGGAGAAAACTCCTGTAAGAATTCTTTGAGGATGGCTTCCTTGTTGCTGACATTGGGTTCAAAGCCCACTAGAGCCACCTCCTTCAAAGTACCATTTGCTGATTCCACAGGGTAGACAGCTATTTTCCCTTCCTCTTCTAAGCGTTGCAGCAATGTTTGCCATTCCATATCGGCCACCCAACGCACTGCAGCCTCTGATATCCCAATGTTGACCTGAAACATCAAGCTCTGAAACTGCTTTTCTGCTGCTCTCAATGTCTCACAGTTCAGTCCAAAGATCCCGAGACTTGACATGTCACCAGATCTGGGAAGCAACTCAAGAAAAGCTGCGATGTCCCTGTCCAGAAAGAACCTCCTTGAGAACTTCTCCATGCCAAAGGCTTGAATGAAAGAATACTGGTAGCTTGAAATGGAAAGTGGGGTTGAGTGAAAAGCATTCAATAGCTCTTGAAACCTTCTCTGCAGCAGTGCTACCTGCCAACGGGGACCTTCAAATGTGATGACCCTGCAGTCTTCCTCCAGTTCAATGGTCACATTGGGGCATGAAGTTTCCAGCTCTTTTTCCATCACATCCTTCACAATAATGCATCTCAGTAAGTGTGGGACTGGATGTTGGCTGGTTATTTGTTTCTTTTGGAAAACCATGCTTTTGAGGATCTGCTGTGCCATCCTGACCTCATCCTTTAGGCCAATTAAACACATCTGCTCATATAGCCTGATGGATGGAAATTCATTCAGTACAGAGGGGTGCTTATGGAGCATGACTAGCAACTCAGGATCTTTCTCATAGTGGACGGTGTAGTTGCATCTCATGGCTTGAAATGTTGCCTCACATGTTGACCGCCAGTGGAAAAGTTGTCTCCAGTTTGGAAAACGGGAATTTACTGGAATAAACTGGAGGATCCTCCGCTGCTGGCAGATCCTAAGCTGACACTGGTGCCTCTGAAAACTGCTCTTAAATGTCTTAAGCACAGCCCTGTGATTATACAGATATCGAACATAGATGGGGTCATCCATCAGAAAGAACCCAAGAGTCTCTGAAAAGAACAGAACACCTTGTGTTTAAAAGAAGAAAAGCAATTTGAATTATCTGTTTCTAAGATGTTATCATCGTGAACTGGAATGGAAATCAAAAACATTGTTGCCTGTTGTACGGTTACATACTGTGTTCTGCGTTTCAGGGCGTGCTCAGTGGAAAAATAAATAAATTAAATAATCCTTTCATCCTACAGGATGGATGCTGGGAAATATGTACTGACCAGTGGGGTCTAACAGTGTAATCCTATATTCTGTTCTACAGCACAACTGCCATGGGAAGCATACCAACAAGGGCTGCAATTTTTACATATTTTTAACCCAGATGTGAATATTGTAACTGTTCTCTTCCTACGTTTGTAGGCGTATGATAACAAAAAGTAGCCTGGGGATATGGGGAGGGGAGGATTTCAGATGTGCAGAACAGAGTTTACGGTCTGATCTTACCAGCACAGTTGAGGTTCTCATCAATTAACTGCAAAAGTAAGAAGTAATGAGTTAGAATTTTTGTGGGTAGAATACTGAAATACACAAAAATATGTGATAAATAATGATAAGTCCATTCCACCAACACTCAAGTCTCGACTCTCTGCAAATGCATAATGCAGTCTGCCTCAACAAAGTGACCTTCCATGAACAGGAAATGACATGGTTCCCATTTTTCTATAGGACATAGCAATATCTTTCATCCAGTGTCAAGCAATAATGTCCCATGTAGAAGAAGGAGACCCCCATAACCTCCTGAAGCAGGTAATGTCCCTTGTATAGGAAGTGACTCAACTTCCTGCAATCAACAAATTTCCATCAATGGGAAGTGACCCAGATTTCATACAGTTAGCAAATTCTCATGTATAAGGAGTGACCTAGACTTCATGCAAATAGTAACTTCCTTTGTACTAAAAGTTAGTAGATTGCCAAATACAGGAAGTGACCCAGAATTCTTGCAGGAAATAAGCTGCTGTGTACAGGAAGTAACCTCCTTCAGCTAAGTTGGGGGGAAAAACAGGGATGCTTGCGGTGAACAAATAAATGTCTAGAGATCAGAGTTGACATGAATTGACCAATAACAGCATTCTGAAGCACATCAGGTGACCTAGTTCCATTCATTACAGCACCCATCCTCAACATGTCATATGATATGTATTCAACTAATCAGACATCGTAATCTGATAATATCCTAATTTTTTTTCCTTTTGTAGGTGTTACCGTGTCAGGTGCAGGCATTCCTGGTGGGCACAAGACCTTCACATATCTTATCCAGGTGCAGGGTCTTCCTATTGTGAACTGGTCAATCTCTTCCAGCATGGTCTGAAGAACTCTGTCCCTAGAAAACTGTCCAAGAGAATCCGACTCCAGCAAAGGGATGGCGATGGACTCAAAGAAAGAGCTGTAGAGGGAGAGAAGACTGCTGTGGACAAGCTGATGGATTGCCTGAGGAGAGACAAAAGAGGATGCTTAGGTTGTTTAGATGGCCAGTTGCCAAGGTCGCATCCTTGTGGCTAGTGCAATCACCCTACTGCTGCTACTCACAGGATGACTTTGGCGACGTATCTCAAAGTGTCTGTGGATAGTGTGCATTTCTATATAGCAAGCAGGTCCCCCAAAGTGGGTGGTAAACTAGTGTGCTGTAATAGCAAATTTGCCACCCAAGCTGTTATAGGGTAGTAGCAGAAGTCAGCAATGGGGTTCCTTAAAATTAGCTGTGGGTGCTTCTGTCTGCAGTATCAAATAATCAAAACTATTCCCAATAAATTCTCTGGAAAAAAATAAACAAATGGTATAATACCAGAGGAAACTCTAACAAGGAGATTAATAAGTGCAAGGATTAGCCTTATCAAATGTGCAAATATATACCTCACAAATCTCAGAACTGAGTAAATTAATCCTATCACTTTCTCCAATAAAACCTCATGCACATCCAAAAATAAAAATGTGCACTAATCTTTCTATTCTATAGTCTAAATACTCTCAAATCTGTACTATCATGAGTATATTTAATCAAAACCAAAGGGCACTTAACGTTCAAGTGGTTCAAAAGATCCTCAGTGGAGCAGGGACTGAAAATTAAGAGAAGGGCACATTTCCCTGCAACAGATCCAGCTACAAGCTATGCCAAAACATTTCACAGGACCCCACAGACATTCACAGGGGAAAAATATTCAACATAAAAGAATCTTTCACATGCTCATCTTCCAATGTGGTATATATCATTCAGTGTAAAAAATGTAACGAAAGATGCTATATTGGAGAAACAGGCCAGATGCTTAAGACAAGATTTAACCCGCACAGACACCACATGAAGATAGCCGGTGCCAGTCGGGTTCCCACCCCTGTGGGACAACACTTTACAAGACCAGAACACTGCACCAGTGATTTCATAGTAAGAATCCTGAAAGATAACTTTAAAACAATACAGGAACATAAGACCTTTGAAGTCAGAATGATTGAATATTTTGACACCCTACAGACAGGACTTAACAAGGATCTGGGTTTTCTAGCCCATTATAAACCATAAGGTTGTATTTCTCTGTTTATCACCCTCCTCTCACCTATCCACACCCATCCTGTTAGAATATCAATGAAATGCTTTGATGTCCCCATGCATACCTCCTACCCACCCCCTCCCTCCCACCCTGCCAGACTGTCAAAGTAATGCTTGAATGTTTTCACTTATATATACTATCTGCTACCACATTTGCTTTTTTCAGATTTGACGAAGAAGGGCAACCTTCGAAAGCTAATCAAGAAATGTATTATGTCCAATAAAAAAGGTATCATCTTATTTTCTTTTCCATGTTTTATTTTGTTTGATTTCTATGGATACATAAAGAAACAGAGATCAACAACCAAGCTATAGGTGAAACCTTCTTATTGGATTAACATATGTTAACACACATACATATATATATGTATGGCGGAGTGGCCTAGTGGTTAGGGTGGTGGACTTTGGTCCTGGGGAACTGAGGAACTGAGTTCGATTCCCACTTCAGGCACAGGCAGCTCCTTGTGACTCTGGGCAAGTCACTGAACCCTCCATTGCCCCATGTAAAGCCGCATTGAGCCTGCCATGAGTGGGAAAGCGCGGGGTACAAATGTAACAAACAAACAAAAAAATATGTGTGTGTGTTATATATACATACCATATGCACAGAATCTAAAACTTAGATGAGCTTGTACTATTCAAACCCAATATAACGCATTGTTTCTCCACTGATCTGATAAATTGTGGATAACGTTCGAAAGCTTCTCAAACATACATTGTTAATCCAATAAGAAGGTTTCACCTACAGCTTGATTGTTGATTTCTGTTTCCCAATGTATCCATAAAACATTCTTCTCTCAATTTATTCAGATCTGAGAAATCTTATTGACATGACGTCTATGTCTCTATCCCATTGGCTGTTTCTGGATGGATGACAGTTCCTCTGTCATTCCTACCTCTTTGGCTCTGTTTTCTTGAAAGAGTTCCTCATCCAGTCGAATGATGTAGATAACTTGGCAGCTGACACCTGGGATGTGGGTGGCAGGGATGGAGACTACCTCTCCCACTGGGAGCTCTCCAACTTCCAAAAGGCTTCCAAGGATCTTCCTGAAATTCAGAAAGTCTCCCTGAGGACAAAGCGGTGAGATTCTGCTTCCCTGAGAGATAAAAGGGAATACTACCACATCTGTCTGGTAAAAAGAAGAGAACAAATCATTAAGCATATAACCCTAGAAATATGGTGCTCCCATAATGTTTGACTAAACAGGACAGACGTCCTACTGATGTGAAGACTTGGGAGATATGAGTTGATCAAGAAAGGTTTGCTGAAAAATTAGAAGCAATGATGTTCAGTAGAGTCCTCATGGCATCAAAGAGATAATTTCCCTCTAGATTTAGGATGACCAAGTCCTGTCCCTGAAAGCCACAACCAACCCACTGTTCATTACCGTCTTTTATTTATTCCTTGCTCTCCCTATTCTGAAAATACTTAAAGTGAGAGAACAACACACACAGAGAAATTTTCAGATTGCCAATTGGTTCTTTTGTTCACCCAATCATTGCACCAGTTTTCAAACAGAAAGTGCATATCTACTTTCACTTTGTCAACTAAGGAAATGTACTGATAATTGCATCTCATTTTTTGAGTGGGTTCGCGTTACGACTAAAGCAACCCATACAAATTTTAAAAGCAAACTTAATGGAGCAATCCCTACCATGACCCTGTTCCCAGGGAACACCTCTGCTGAATGTGGCTCAAAAGATATGGATTGTGGAACAGCCATGGCATGCAACTACACCATCCGCTGATAGATAAGAGATTGGGTTAGTGAGCATGCTCTGCTATTATGAAACAATTCCCATCCCTTAGGTGCTGCAAAGAGATGTGTTTAGGTGGCCTAGAGATTCAGATCAGGGAGCTCAATGCCTGCATACAGGTTATGTAGTTTTCAACTAGCTCTTTTGCCTACATAAATAATAATTTACACAGGTCAATGGCTTTTGAATGCAGCCCTCAGTGGATCCTGTAGTATCAAAGAGAAAAAGAGATGGAAAAGGAAGGATGAGAGGACATGAGGAGGGGAAGGGGGGGCAGGGCTGTGCCAACACGGTAAGTGCCGCAGGGAGTGCCTGCCTTCAAGGGCGCCGCGCCGTCAAGTTGTATTTAAAAAAAAAAAACCTTACTCCTCCGCTCCATCCCCGATTCCCCGGCACTTTAAATTTACCTCGCTCCGCCTCCGACATCTGCACAGCATCAGTGAAAGTGCTGCCTGTCTGACGTCTCTCCAGCAGCCTTCCCTTCGCTCGTTCATTCCCTCTGTGTCCCGCCCTCAAGGAAATGATGTCAGAAGAAGGCAGGACACAGAGGGAACGAACGAGCGAAGGGAAGGCTGGTGGAGAGACGTCAGACAGGCAGCGCTTTCACTGACGCTGCGCAGACGTCGGAGCCGGAGGCGGAGAGAGGTAAATTTAAAGTGCTGGGGAATCGGGGATGGAGCGGAGGAGGCTCAGGCTCAATGAGAAGTATGCTCAGAGCCTCCTCTGCAGGCCAAACCCAGCCATTTCCTCCATTGCGCCCCAGACAACAGCTTGGAGGAGCAGCGCTCAGCTCTTTGGCACCGCCCAGCTCTTCCACGCGCCTTGGAGCCAGGCAGGTCCGGGGGGGAGGGCGGGTGCACGCAAGTGCGCCAGCTGATAGTCTGCAGGGGGGGCGCCAACTGATGGTCTGCAGGGGGGCGCCAGAGACCCTAGGCCCGGCCCGGGGGGGGGGGGGGTTGTATTGACAATACTATAAGAGGGTAAGGGGATAGGAGAAGGTGTAGGAGGGGAGGGAGGAAGGGAGAAGAGTAATCCCAAATACTATGGGAATTTCAGGTGAATTTGAGAGGAAGTGGTGGGAGGATGGCAATAGAACAATAAGGACCTGGCTCACAGTGGGAAGGAAGAAGGGAGGGGAAAAGGAAACATGAGTGCCACTATAGTGGAGTTAAAGTTTGCCCTCCCCATATATAGTCAGTCTTGTTTTCATACATTCATTCTAGGAACCCAGCTCCTCTGCTTATTTGGAGATCAGAAAGATGGACTTGTTGGTGGCACTCAAAGACTACAATCGTCCAACCATTAAAATTTATAGCCATGTCCGTATTCTAAGCCTCATAGTATTTGCCTCTCACCTTCTGGTCTTTTATAGATTCTGTCACCACCTCTGTCTTCACATCCTTCAGGGAAAGAAGAATCTTAGGAAGGAGGTAGTGCATGTCTTTTCTTTGAGAATAGTGCTTCAAGCACACATTTTGAATGTTGGCGATTGCCGCATCTTCTTTAGCCACAAATGCAATGCTTTGGAGGGGACAGCGAGGCTGCATGCTGAAGAAGGCTTCCATTGCCAAGACGATGCACTCCATATGAGCTGTTGTTTCTCCTATCAGATCACAGCACAGAACAGCCAATGACTGGAAGTTATCCTGGGCTGCCCTTTCCAAGGAACAAATGATGCCACTGGTTAGCAAGTGTTTTGTTGAATCATCGTGATCAGTCTGAAGATCATGGAAAATAAGATGAAAGATAGTTTGTGGGGTTCTTCTGTTGCTCAAGACACATTGTCTAAACAAAGTCATTGAGTTTTGAGAGACCCTGCTAATTATTCCTGGGGGCATGTTGTGATGAAGAGCATGTTCACCATGGCTTATTATCATGATAGCATCTTGTCGTAAGTTTGAAGGATTGCCCTTCCAGACAAAGACAGTGAGATCATTTAGTGACTGGAATAAACTAACCACTTTGGGATGAGTTGAAAGATCAGAGTTTGGCCTTGATGCACCTTTCATATATGAGCTTACGAGGTAGAGAACTTTGCTGATGGCATTCATAGCTACTTTCACTATATCTCGAGGACCACAGATGTGAAGGGAAGCATACTCCTGCTCCAACATGCAGTTCACTTCAACTCTCCACACAGGCAAATTCATAGTCTTCTTCAGTGATTTCCACAGGGTAACTTCAGCTGGGGTCACAAAGAACTTTTCCTTGACAAGAGACCATCTCTTTTGGAAGTCACGAATGGCTTGGCCTGCTTGCTTGACCTGGGACGCAAATCCCTCCACTGATACCTCTGTCTCACTATGTTGTAGAGACTCTACTATAGACATTCTTCTCTGAAGGTTATTGGACTGAACCTCTACCAACGTTCTGAAGATTCTCCACTCTACTGACTCTATGAGTTCCCTATCCATTGTGAAGACTTCTTGACTTGTTGCCTGTTCCTCCTGCATTTCCTGCAAAGAAGATGGAATGTATTGAGAACTTTGATAATGGGCCAGGTTTGACGGAATTCTTAAGATGGAAGGCATCTTGCTACAGGGGCTCCTGCACAGAGAACATTCAGAGTTCCAGAGGATGAAGAACTGGAAACTTTAAGAATTCTTATCTTCTCTTGGCCCTCCATATTTTGGGGCTTTCTGTGAAGAATGAGAAATTGACATCTGTTGGAGACACATCCTACATAAACTGGAGCTGAGGTTCCCATCCCAGCCTCCCCTGCACTGTGTGGCCTTGAGAAAGCTACTTACTCTCTTCACAACTGTGGCAGGAAACATTGTAAACCTTGAAAAAATATATAAATATATATATATATATATATATAATTTATCATTTATTAAATGTTTACTGTACTGCTAAAGTTTAACAGGTTAAGGCAGTTTACGTCAAAATCAAATTATACAAAAGAGAGAAAGGAATTCCATTAAATATAGAAAAGTAAAAAGTCAATACAAGAAGTCAAATAGATACATTCAAAAAGAAAAAATAAACAAACAATGTTACCTTCAGAAGAAAGTCCCACCAGTGATCTTATACCCAAAAGCACTGGTTAAAAAAATAATATAGTTCATAGTTCATCTTACTGCCCATCAACCAATATGTCTTATTCAAATCACAAACCAGATTTATGGTGCTGGAAACCAGTTTCACAGAGTTGGTCCAAAGGCATCAGTCAGTAAACATAGCATCTTGGTCTCACCTTATTACTGTTAAACCTAAAGTTACCTGGGATGAATGGAGAGACAGTAATGGTGGCACAGGTGATGGTGATACGAAGGTGATGAAGACGAATGCTTTCACTTTCTAAGCTTTCTTTTATCAGCTCCCCACCCACAAGCTTTCAGATTCAGGATCTGCCTCTGCGCGCCCTCCGCTGACTCTTCCTTGAGTGTTTTTGTCTCACTGTCTCTGGATTCACTCCTCTGCTCTTTTCATCACTCATTCTCCAGTTGTGCTGGTTGCCTGAGGCGATCTGAAGTTCCTTTTTCAGACGACACGCCTGAGTTTCATTTCTTGGAATAAAGTTGCTTTCATTTCCTGCAGCTTGGAGGAGACACCTGTGATCAGAATGTGCAGAGATGTTAAAACTGCAAACTTGTCTCTTTTATCCTCTTAAAACATAGTAACATAGTAGATGACAGCAGAAAAAGACCTGCACGGTCCATCCAGTTTGCCCAACAAGATAAACTAATATGTGCTACTTTTTGTGAATACCTTACCTTGATTTGTATCTGCCATTTTCAGGGCACAGACTGTAGAAGTCTGCCTGCCTCCCAACCACCAGCCCCACCTCCTACCACCTGCTCTGCCACCCAATCCTGGTTAAGCTTCTGAGGATCCATTGCTTCTGAACAGGATTCCTTTATGTTTATCCCACGCATGTTTGAATTCCGTTACTGTTTTCACCTCCACCACCTCCCACAGGAGGGCATTCCAAGTATCCACCACTCTCTCCGTGAAAAAATACTTCCTGACATTTTTCTTGAGTCTGCCCCCCTTCAATCTCATTTCATGTCCTCTAGTTCTACCGCCCTTCCCATCTCCAGAAAAGGTTTGTTTGCGGATTAATACCTTTCAAATATTTGAACGTCTGTATCATATCACCTGTTTCTCCTTTCCTCCACGGTATACATGTTCAGGTCCGCAAGTCTCTCCTCATACGTCTTGTAACACAAATCCCATACAATTTGCAATACCCTCTCACCAGTATCAGCTGTACTGATACTCTACTGTGCCCTCCTAGAAGTAACTTTTGCATGATGCTTACCAAACACATCCTGCTCCCATAGGTTCTTTACAAAGTGTGTCCTTGTTTTGGTAGAAAGGAGTTCCAGAGCCAGGGGTTGTGGTCACAGGGTGGGGAGCATCAACTCAGTCATAGCTAAATGTGAATATCTCACCAGGGAAAGGGGGTGGGGCATGCGACTAGAAATTGAGGTGGTGGTAGCTTTATTTTCTTAAGGAGGGGGGCAGGCAGAGGCAACCACAACCCCATAACTCACGAATCACAACTTATAATTTAGTAATGGTTCTTTCTAGGGGTTGGGGAAAGGGACTCTTTTAACAAGGGAATATTTCATCCTCAGGATTCAAAAGGTGGGAAGTTTCTCAAACAGTTTGACAAGAGAATAGGTGTATAGGAAGAGATACAACAAGAAGAAGGAAATGATATTGCCACTGTACAGTACTTTGGCGATACCTCATCTGGAGTATTGTGACGATTTCTAGAGGCTGGACTTCTGAAACTATACAGGAAGAGTGGCAGCAGGTAAGAGAAAGGCTACTATAATGTTGGAAGGTCTACACCTGAAGTCCTAGGAGATGAAACCTAAGGACCCAAATTTGTACAGTATACCCTAGAGGAGAGGAGAGAACAATGTGATGGAAACATTCAAGTAAGTCACAGGTCTAAATAACGTACTAGAAAGGAATGTCTTTCATTGGAAAGAAAAGTCAAGAACAAGAGGTCACATTATGAGAACCCAACAGGGTAGAGCCAGGAGTAACATCAGAAAATATTCCTTCATGGAAAATGCAATGGATGTGCAGAATGGGCTCCCAGGGAAGGTGGTGGGGGGTACAAAGCAATAACAGAATCGAAGGAAGCCAGGGATGGGCACAGGGGATCCTTCATGGTGGGGGAGCTGGGTGAAAGTCAGGGGTCCTGTGGGTGTGTGCTATTGAAATAAATCAGGCCAGAGGGGCATGAAATGAGCCTGCGTTTTCTAGGTTTCTACGGTGATGAGGATTGCCACCCACTCTGTGGGTGCTTGAGCACCCCCAAATATTGAGAAAATTCCTTGTATGTGTCCATGGAGGGGTTATTTACATTGAACTTAGCACCCCCAATAATTTTGAAAAGTTGGCTCCTATGGTGACGAGGATAACGTATGGCAGATAAAGACCAGCAGGGTCCATCTAGCCTGCCAAGCAAGGTGGATAGATTCACACCTGCAGATCCGTGCAGAACTTACAGGTCAACCTCCTCTATGCCTTTGCTTAGGATTGTACCTACTGTCCCTGTCGTTTGTTTTCCTTTGATCCCATCCTCTTACCAGATAGAGATCCTCTGAATTTATCCCGTGCCTTTTGAATTCTGTCACTGTTTTAGTCCTCACCACATCTTCTGGGAGGATGTTACAGGCATCCACCACTCTTTCTATGAAGTATTTCCTGATGTTGCTCTTCAATTTGCCTACTTTCAGTTTCATTTCATATTCCGTAGCTTCCCTGTCTCTGAAAAAGGTTTCTTTGTATATTAATACTTTTCAAGTATTTAAACGTCTGTTTCATATCCTCCAGGGTATATATATTCAGGTCTTCAAGTCTCTTCTCCTACATTTGTGTGTGTAACTTAGGGGTCCTTTTAGGGAAAGAGAATGGGACTTGATATGCTGCCTTTCTGTGTTTTTTTGCAACTACATTCAATGTAGCTTACATAGTATATACAGGTATTTATTTGTACTTGGGGCAATAGAGGGTTAAGTGACTTGCCCAGAGTCATAAGGAGCTGCAGTTCCCCAGGATCAAAGTCCACTGCACTAACCACTAGGCTACTCCTCCACTCCAGGGTTAGGACTAGGACTAGGGGACACTCGAGGAAGTTACATGGAAATACCTTTAAAACAAATAGGAGGAAATATTTTTCACTCAACCAATAGTTAAGCTTTGGAACTCTTTGCCGGAGGAGGTGGTAACAGCGGTTAGTGTACCTGGGTTTAAAAAAAGGTTTGGACAAATTCCTGGAGGAAACGTCCATAGTCTGCTACTGAGAGACACAGGGAAGCAACTGTTTGCCCTGGGATTTGTAGTATGGAATGTTGCTACTCTGAGATTCTGCATGGAATCTTGTCACTCTTTAGGATTCCAGAATCTTGAAATTCTTTAGGGTTCTACATGGAATGTTGCTACTCTTTGAGATTCTGCATGGAATCTTGTCACTCTTTAGGATTCCAGAATCTTGCTATTCTTTGGGGTTCTACATGGAATGTTGCCACGATTTGGTTTTCTGCCAGGTACTTGTGACCTGGCTTGGCCACGTTTTGGAAAACAGGATACTGGGCTAGAAGGACCATTGATCTGACCGTATGGCTACTCTTTATGTTCAACAGTATCATAGCAATGCTATTTGAATGTTCTAATGTGTAATTTTAGATATTTCCAAAGCCAGGTAGCACATGAAATGTCCGGGCCAAAAGTATAAGCTGTAAGTGTTGGCACTGATATTCAGCATCTGTGTGTGTAAAGCATGTGCTAAGCATGTTTATTCTTATGTATGTGTCTTAAGCAGCAGACAGTACACATGCAACACCATTGAAAATCTGCATAAACCATATTTACATGTATAGCAGGAGGTCACCAAACTTTTCTTTTAAATATTCACTCGAACAGTATATGTGAATTGTACATTGTTCCTATGGGAAAATTTTTGTATGTATTGAGATTAAGCTCTGGGTGTGAGATTCATTCTTAATGTTCTCTGAGGGTCCAAGATGATGTGAGATGTATTGTAATAATAGTTTATAAGTACAAGTATATCTCTAAAATAAATAAATAAGTAAAGTAAAAGCAAGCACAAGATTCAAAGGAAGGTAGAGAGCATGCCGAGCCCATCAGTGATGCTATAAAAACCTTTAACAGATTAAATACAGGAGACCAGCACAAGAATGGACTAATTTTTATTCAGTAACTACCAAAAAGTGTGTTGCAACATCATAAAAATACAAATATATCCTGTACCTAATCCAATCAACTGATGTGATATAAATAAAATAAATCACACCAAACTCATACAAAAACATGTTAAAAACAATACCACAGAAATAATTCAATGCAAAAAGTGATGTAAACCTTTTAGAACATAATCATATAATTAAGACATTCCCAATCAATCACAGCTCACACTAATTAAGGGGCTAATTTTTTAAATGACTACAGGAATAAAATAAGCCCCATTCCTGATCCCCAGAGGCCAAAGATCCGTGTTTTCAGGACAGATAAGGAGGCTGTGTAATCGGTCAAAATGTCCATTTCCTTCAACAGTTTATTCCAACCAGCTGGCACTGTGCAAAAGAAGACTTTTTGCCAGGTTGGCAACAATCTAGGTTAGTGTATTGTTGGTAGTAACAAAACAGCATCTTCAACAGATCTGAGGGTACAACTACAGTTTGCATCTCATCAGACATCCCTGTAAGTAAGATGAATCATGGTTCCAGATAACATTAAGGGGACATTTGTATAACTGGGCTCCTCCATCCACGGGCCCTAAGAATGCCTGATGAGATCCCATTCCATTGGTGCCCCATATAAAAGGCTTGGGGAGGCTTAGTTTCCCCAACCCAAACCTTCATCTTCCCCTCTTTCCTGCTCACCCTCTCGCTGCTGCTTCCGCTGGTCATCTTTGGCAGCAGCAGTAAAATCTGTGGGACCTTTTCTGTGATATCATTTATTTGCTTGATATACCGCTAATTACAAAATGTTAAAGCAATGCTGGATGACAGCAAGGGAGAAAAGGGGGGGAGAGACAGAGAGAGAGGACCATGAGGGAGGGAGTATAGAAAAAGAGAGAGCGGAGACAATGCTGAATGGGAGGGGAGAAAGGGGCAGAGAGAGAGAGCGCCATAGGGAAGGAATGTGGAGAAAGAAAGAGAGAAGGCAATGCTGGATGGGGGGGGGGGGGGAGATAGACAGAGAGAAACAGAGGGCCATGGGGGAGGGGGTGTGGAGAAAGAGAGAGAGGAGGCAATGCTGAATGGGAGGGAGGAAGGGAGAGAGACAGAGACATGTGGGAGGGGATGTGGAGAAAAAGAGAGAGGAGGCAATGCTGGATGGGGGAGGGAGAGAGAGAGAGGGCCATGGGGGAGGGATGTGGAGAAAGAGAGAGAGGGGGCAAGATCACAGGGAACAGCAATGGGATTTGAAACCTGCTCTAACCATGAGGCTACTCCACATGACAATACATAATTTCTGCTTTTTCCTTAAGTTCTTCCCTAATATTTTTGGCTTACCTGTTTGAATAAAGAGTTTAAACAGTTAGTGACTAGAAAACATTAGAGGCTTACACTGCTCCTGATTTTCCAAGCCAAAGAGAAGGCAGATGTCCTTTAAGTGCTACTCATTCTCCTGTCACAGTGCACCCACAGATTCTGGCTGAAGAATGGGGGGGGGGGGGGGGGGGGGTGAGGCAGCTTGCTTTTCCTGGCAACAGCCCACTGACCTGCTATTTGAAGGTGATTCGATATTCTGGATAGGCTTGTGAGTCATGAAAGATAACGAAAACAGAAGGAGATTCCATCTTATCCACCACACTGTCAAAGAGGTCGTGGTTTAACGAGGTGCTGCGTGAGGGCACAGCTCTCAGGTTTGGCCTCCCGAGCGTGTATGTCCCAGTTAATACTCGTGCCTGGATCAGGGTATAGAAGCCATCAGTGTTTGGCTTGGAGTAAGTTGCGGAATATTCTGCATTCACTGCGAAGTACACTCCGTGGCCGAACACTTTACGGAACAAAGAAAGAACAAGAATCCAATAATTCAACTGCTCAGGAATCCTTACAGTCCACACATGGTTTTCAATACAGTTCTGAAAATACTCTCTCTTGCTTGCTACCTCTCTATACATAAAGAAAGTACTTTAGTCAGTTGTAGATCTGGGGATTAGAACTGAGGCAAAGAGGGATAAAATGACTCTCCAAGGGTAACAGACAGAAAGTCAGTGACAAAGCCTGGGATTAGAACTGAAACAGGGAGATAAAGAGGGGCATTTTCAAAAGAAACGTCCAAGTTGCGATTTAGACGTTCTTGAAAAAAGGCGAAATCCATGGGCAGGGAAACCTGTATTTTCGAAACAAGATGGACGTCCATCTTTCGTTTCAAAAATACCATCAGAGACGTCCTTAGATTTGGACGTCCCTAGACATGGACGTTTCTGACTTTCGGCGATTTTCGAAACCAAAGACATCCATGTCAAAAACGACCAAATGCAGGCCATTTGGGGTGGGAGGAGCCAGCATTAGTAGTGCACTGGTCCCCCTGACATGTCAGGACATCAACCGTGCACCCTAGGGGACACTGTAGTGGACTTTATAAATTGCTCCCAGGAACATAGCTTTCTTACCGTGTGTGCAGAGCCCCCCAACCCTCCCCCCCCCCAAAACCCACTACCCTGAACTGTACATCACTACCATAGCCCTTATGGGTGAAGGGGGACACCTATATATGGGTACAGTGGGTTTGTGGTGTGTTTTGGAGATCTCGCTGTTCCCGCCACAAATGTAACAGGTGGGGGGGGGGGGGGGGGTATGGGCCTGGGTCCGCCTGTCTGATGTGCACTGCACCCACTAAAACTGCTCCAGGGACCTGCATGCATTGCCATGGACCTGAGTATGACATCTGAAGCTGGCACGACGTATTTTTAAAGATGTTTTTTTGAGGGTGGGAGGGGGTTAGTGACCACTGAGGGAGTAATGGGAGGTCATCCCTGATTCTCTCCAGTGGTTATCTGGTCATTTCAGGCACCTTTTTGTGCCTTACTCATAAAAAAAAAAAACATATCTGGGTGAAAACGTCCAAGTGTTCCTCAGGGACGTCCTGGCTTTTTTCGATTATGGGTCAGACATGCCCAAGTCCCGCCTTCGCTACGCCTCGACACACCCCCTTGAAATTTGGACGTCCTTGCAACGGACTGCAGTTGGAGATGTCCAAAATCGGATTTCGATTATACCGATTTGGACGTCTCTGAGAGAAGGATGTCCATCTTCTGATTTATGTCGCAAGATGGACGTCTTTCTCTTTCGAAAATGAGCTTCAAAGTGACTCCTCCGGGGTCACACAGAGTTAGTGACACAGCCTGGGATTAGAACTGAGACACAGGGAGATAAAGTGACTCCTCCAGGGTCACACACAGGCAGACTGTTAATGAAAAATCACTCATGCGGTTGGCAGTGGCCCTGCACACATGTGCTATTTTTAAAAAATTTACGGAGGATAAACATATAACTTTGGCTATTTTATTCAGAAAAAGATCATGAATATACTGGAGGACATGGTTTGGGATGGGGCAAAGTTGGTAACAACTCATAGGTTCAGTGACGAAATTCAGCCACTGAACACAGAGGGCCCAATATTTAACCCATCAGTCAGGAGTAACTTTGTGCATGCATGTGACAGTAGGAATTGTCTTGTATGCATGTTTGATAAGAAACATGCACAAACGTCAATCCCAGCCCCGCTTTACTCGTTCTCTGTCGCCAGGAATGCCTACACATATATCACATAGAGCAGGCATTATGTTTTCTCAACAGTTATACACCAGCACAACTTTAATGATGCTTATTGAGCATGTAAAGTGCTGCTCAACAATCCAGTGGCTTCTAAAATAACCCCCAAAGTTAATTCCCCAAGAGTCAGAAAGTCAGTGGCACAGCCAGAGATTAGAACTGAGACCAGCATTATATGCAGAAAATTTTTCTGTAGTTCTTATGCTTGCTAATGACTTACTCGATCGCTGATTGAGGCTCCGATTGAAACCATGCTCGCATATTAACAAGGAGGTTTCTGAGGAAGTGCCGTGATACAGGATCCTCTCATTCCCTTTTTCCTGCCCATTTTTCTCTTCCATCTGTTTCTTCCGAAGACTGTATGCCTGGTACAGGGGGCCACATTGAATCCTTTCAATCTGAAACATTCAAAGTGATGCAAATAGATACAGTTTATCAGAAAATTGAATATAAGTGGCCTGCAATATCTACTGTGACCACTCGATGTCCCCATTGTACCAAATAGAAGAATAAGCCACCTGTAATGCACAAAATGACCACAGGATGTCAGCATTGCTTCATAAAATCATGAGCTGCCTACTTGGGAAGCCTTTTGAGGCAGAAATCTTGGACCCAAAGTTTGAAATGAGTTATATGTTCACTGGCATCTGGTGGATGCTTAACTCATTTAACCATCAAATTCTGGTAGTTAGAGCAATAAAACTGGGCAATTTATTATGTTTAAAAGCCCAATTTTACCCATAGAAAAAGAAGCTGGCATTGGGTTAGACTGAAGCTGATACTTATGAGTTCCAGCTTCACTCTACCCCAACTTATGCATATAGGTTTTGTAGTACTATGTGGTCATACATATACTTAGTAGTTCTAGTTAAATGAAAAATATTGCTGAATATGCAAATACATTTTGACACCAACACTTAATTTTAGATGCAGGGTGACATTCTTCGTTCTCGAATCCAAGCAGCTTGTTTCTGTGCCTTGCATACCCCAATAAGCACAACATAAAAACTACTTCATGGTATAGTTAGAACAAAACACCCGCAATATATAGTGTGATCACAGGGTGTCGTCTCCTCCCTGCCCCCTAAACCCCAGTTCAAGATGGAACTCACAGACTGAATCTGATAGCGGGCTGCAGACAGGTTGAATCGTTTCTCCACGCACTGGTACTCCAGTGAGTCGTGACTCAGTTGTATCATCTTGGCTCCCCTACTGCTGGCCATCTCTTGCCAGAAAGCTGGGATCCCCTTCTCTGCAGGAAAAAAAAAAGGAAAGCACTAAGATTAATCCATAGAGTAAGGTCAAAGCACAACTCACTGTATAACAATGCCACAGTATAAAAATGATCCTCCAGTAACAGCTCATATTAAATATCCAACCATTTCAGCCTGCTTTTAAATCTCAAATCCTTTCTGATTTTAACCATTTCCTATATAATAATTCTCATCTCCAACGTTCTGACGCTGCCTGGGACCGTGGCTCCCTCGGATGTGGTCTGCTACCTGCGGTAGATAACACTGACATCATACTGATGCCCGAGTATGCTGCTTTCCCTTCTCTTCGCTCTGACTCTGGTCCCGCCCTTGCGCAAACAGGAAATGACGGTGGGACCAAAGTCAGAGCGAAGAGAAGGAAAGGCAGTACACTCGCTGAGTCTGTTCGCTCTTCAATGCTGCCGACGGGACCCCGGTAAGAGAGGGGGAGAGGGGGGTTGGCAATTTTAGAGGGGGGGACTGGCACTCGGAGGCAGGACAGAGTGAAGGGGAGGGAGGGAGGAAGCCATGGAAAATGGAGGGGAGGAAAGGGGGCCGTGGGACTTGGGGGGGGGACAAAGGGAGAGAGCGAGGGGGGGGAGGGAGGAAAACCTTGCTAGCGCCCGTTTCCTTTCATACCGAAACAGGCCTTTTTTACTAGTTTTCTATAATAAATACATTTCCTGAAACCTCTTATTTGTCCTGTTTATCTCGACTAGACCGTAAACACCATGGAACAAATTACTTGTATTTGTACGGTGCTGTCCTTTATATGTAAAGCATGAACAGAACACAGAAAGCTGATCTTTAAAAGAGTCCCATATTACATCACACTGATGCATGTAAAACATGAACACAGTATGTACAGCTGGAGAGCGGATCTTTAACTGCCCCATGCAGACATCACACTCATAAAAGAAAAGCATGAGTACAGTATGGACAGCTAGAGAGTTTAGATTGTAAGCTCTTTGAGCAGGGACTGTCTCTCTTTGTTAAATTGTACAGCGCTGCGTAACCCTAGTAGCGCTCTAGAAATGTTAAGTAGTAGTAGTAGTACTCAAAGCAGGAGCTTTACAAGATATAAGTGTTCCATTTTTCCCCAGCTGTCCTTGCTTCTTGTCTCTGTACAGCTCTGGGTACACACTGATGGGATGCCATTAACATGAACACTAGTACAGGCACATACCTGTTAGCTTCTCCTTCCTGTGAACTCGGAAACACTTGTTGTCTTCTGGTACCTGCCCCTGCATGGCTGGAAAGTTCACCATCATCTTCCTGGCGCCCTCCCATTTCAGACTGACTTCTGTTTGCCCCAGCCGATAAGCTCGTTCCAGCTGGCAGCTGTCCAGGGTGCTGAAGTCCTTCATTCTCTGTTGCTCCTCATACTGCCAGTGGACACCATCAAGAAGCCACTTGTCCTCCTCACTGTTCATTGTCTTCAGTTCCTGCAGGACCTGCTCCACCAAGGTCTTCACCTCCTCCACCGCTGGGTCTGTGCCCTCCAGCTTCAGACAGTCCTTCGCTTTGGAGACCACCACACCTGTGCTGAGCAGCTTAAGGTATATTTCCTCCAGGTGGCTAACAGTTAAGTGTTCGAGGGCCGGGTCTCGGATGACACACTGAGAATATAGTGAGCTGATATGCGCATTGATTGTCTGGGTCACCTTCTCGAGTGTCTCCTGTTTCTCAGTGAACAGTTGAAGCATGGCGGGCTTGCTGGAGAATTTTGTTCTGAGTGGCTGCCAGCTGTCTTTGGTGGCCTGAGAGCTTTTGTTGGAAGAGTCAGAGGCACTGAAGCCAAAAAAAGCTGCAAAAAAATCAAGAAATTGAACAGCATTATGTAGGGGTTGGTTTATGAGCAAGCTTTTCGCCCTCAGAACTGCTAAAAATGGTTAAAACAGTTAGTGTAGCTGTGTTTAAAAGAAGGTTTGGACAAATTCCTGGAAGAAAAGTCCATAAATCATTATTAAGGTAGACCTGGAATTTTGCTGCTTTTTGGGATTCTAACGGGTGTTTATGAACTGGATCACCTGGCTTCTGTGATGAAACAGACGGAGCTTTGGTCTGACCCACTACGGCAGTTTTAAGTTTTTACAATGGTCTTAACTGGAATTTCAGGTTTTGAATTTTGCAAGAGTCTCCTCTGGTGTTTTCAACTCCTGCAGGCTGTGCTTTTTACTAGGTCATCCTCTGCTAGTATCAGCCCCTGTGCTTTCTGCTTTTTGTAGGAGTCTCTGGTGTTTTCAACCTCTGCACTCTCTCCATTTTGCCTGAGTTTCCTGTGATATTTTCAACCCGTTGTCTGTGCTTTTTGCAGGAGTCTCCTTTGGTAGTTTCAGTCCCTGCACTCTCTGCATTTTGCCAGACTCTCCTTTGATTTTTGTTTTTTTTCAGTTTCTAGATCTCCACAGGTTATCAATAGATAACACGGCTACCACACTCCTCTACTTTAGATCTCCACATAATCTATCTGAGTCCCCTGGCATAATCAGTAGGTTTCCTGAACAAAACAAATCTTGAAAAACCTCCCCCAAGGCTCTAAAAGCTTTCAAAGGCAAGATACTCACTTTAGCCCATAAGGTTCTACACTCTGGCCCTCCTGCCTATCTCTCATTACTGACAATCTTGCATGTCCCTGGAAGAACACTTCACTCATTTCATGACGGACATTTATTCATCCCTCCAGTATTCCCAGTCTCACTTGGATTCCACACATCAGTCTGCTTTCTTTCACACATCACCTTATTCCGGAATACAACCCCCCCCCCCCCTTTCCCTCTGTACAGAACTGTCCTTCTCCAAATACAAGGCAGAGCTTAAGACCCACCTTTTTCAGTTGGCATTTGGTGGGGGAGGAGGGACGCAAGATTAGGAGAGTGTTGTGCTGGCATGAAATGCTGCCCCATTATCGATGCCTATGCTAATTTATACCATGCTTTCCCCTCCTTCCACTTTCTCCCTTATTTCCTCTGTTCATTTCTCTGTCCTATAAATAATGGAGTTCCTTTCTTAGTTTCCTTTTAATTTTACTGTAAACTGCCTCACTATTTTGTGATGAAAGGCAGTATATCAAATCTAATATGCATAACCCATAATCGCAACCCTTTTAAATTAATGATGGCTTCAGTTCATCCTTAAATTGCCCATTTTAGAGGGCCCTTTCTTAAAATTGTGTTTTGCCCACATTTTAATCCCTGTGACATATAACAGGGAATTACAGATCCCTGCAAACTAATCAGGCAAAATAGTTATTTCTTTTCCAGTCAGCTCTGTGATGTTTGCACCTTGGAGGAAGCTGGCTTTTCTGGGCTCCTGTGGCACCAGCTGTCCACTGCAGGATTTCAGCTTGCTCTGGAGGGCATCACTGAGTCTCTCCTCGCTGGTAACAATCTTTATCAGTGTGAGGTGCATCAGCTGGGCTGCTGTCATAGCCAGAGCATTAACCAGGATTCCAGCGGCCTCCAGTGGTGGGACATTCCCTAAGTGAGAAAGGATAAAAACACTGAAATTCTTGATCTATTGCCTTCTCTGTGACAAGCATGGCAGCTTTAGGGAGCTTGTGAGGTGAGTGGGTTCCACTTACATTGCCGTTGGGGGCTCATGTCATGGAGCATACAGATAGGCAACAGAATCAGATCTGGATTTCTGTTGAGAAGGAGCAGACAGCTACCTAAAGCACTACAGTAAAAAAGGTCACTTTTTCCTCCAGCTCCACAGCCCTCTCTGCTCCTCTCTCCCTTAAAGATGCAGGTGAATTGCAGATGGTCTGCCACTTCAGCCTTAACAGGGCAGATCTGAGGGGATGGCACCACCGAAGCTTAGAGATGCTAGGGAGAGAAGGGTGGTGGAGGGGAAACCCTTTCATTGTGATGCATCTTCAAAGGGGTAACACCTCATTCTTGATTCAAGGGGCTGTAAGATAAGACTATTGGGAACAGGGCTCAAGGGCATGACAGCTTCTGAGAGAAAATGGCCTAGGGGACCAGGAACAAGGACTAAAGAGGAGGGGGTCTGGAGAATGGTGTGACAGAGGAATGAAAGTTTGAAGGGGACAGGGTGCTCTGGGGAATGCGGAGCTAAGGGAGAAGGGGTCTCAGAGGGATGGCAGACAGGAGACTTGGTGGGAACAGCATGCAGGCTCTGTCCAGCACGGATTTACATCCATGTGGGAATTTTTCCACCTTTTGGAATATCATAGAATTCGAAGGTGATATAAAGAGAATTTTGCTTAAAATTTAATTCCTGTTACAGCTGCTTTCAGACTGGTTTGGCTGGGACATCACTGTTAGAGCATCTTAGTGACACTGGAAAGTGAGTGCTGCGGCAGGTATAGGGGGAAGGGTCTCCTGAAAGGTTTCGGGAAGTGGCTATCAAGAGGTTTGGGGAAGGTGTTCCCTGGAGGTTTGAGGAAAGGGGTTACCAGGAGGTTTGGAGAAGGGGTCTCCTGGGGCATTTGGGGAATGTATTCCCAGAAATTTTGAGGAACCCTTAAAAGGATCTCTGTGAGGTCTGGACTTGGGATGTCTGTGGAAGGGGTCTCTGGGAAGTTTGGGGAAGGGATTTTCAGGAGTTTTGTAGTGTGGGGTGTCAGAGAGTTTATTTAGTAATTGCTGACATAAAACTTCCCATCTTCCAGCTGATGGAACAGCTGAGTGCCAGCGACTCTACCTGTGTCTGTGAGGAACAGACAGACCGATCGGTATTCCCGTTTGCTGTCACACTCCACGAGGATATTCTTCAGGGTGTTTTGCTGGTCCAGCTTCCAGTTCAGTCTGACATGGATGATAATTTTACACCTCAGCCTGCCAGCCCCCGTGTACGTGCACCCAAGTCTGCTTTCTGAGAGGGAAAAATAGACGTTAAATTACACCCTGGATAACAGAGACACATACACTCATATATGCACAGAGACATGATGATACATGTATGCATGTGCACACAAACACACTCAGATAAACACAACAAACAGAAACCCAGATAAACACACATAAACACACAAACTCAAATAATCATAACTTATAGAGAAAGACACAGACATACACAAAGACTCAGATAAACACAATCAGCAACAGAGAGGCTCATCAGATCTGCACCAAAAGTGATGCAAAAAAAAAATTTCAGATCACACACAAGGTCCCAAGAAAAAAAAAATCCTTAACTGAAACAAACACCCAACTTGGTCTGCCTCAGGGGTCAGCGCTAAAACAATATGCAAATACTAATAAATAAACATGTGAATAAATTTTAAAAAAGCTATCAATACATAAAAACACATAAAATGTGAGGGACCCAGTGGTCAAATTATCTGCACTTACACAGGACTGACAAATAAATTGAAAAACGTTTGTGTATATAAATAAATCACACATATTCATGTAGCAGAAAACTCATAATGGCCTATCTGTGCGGAATAAACACAACACAGAGAAAGATACATAAATACACATAGGTCTGAAAAAAAAAAAGTGGAGAGGCAGAGGAACTAGCTTTCGGGAATAAACCACTTTATCCTACACATGTGAGCAGATCCTGCCCAGTCAGCCTGGAGGCAGTATTTCTGGAGTTCTTCCAAAGCCTCTGTTTACCTGAATTTTTAAGTTGCCTTGAGCTCAGGTGTGGAATCAAGGATTTAATTCTTGTCCATGAGAGACAAGGCCTCACCCTGGCTTCCCTTCAACTTCCTCAAGGCCAACAACAGTTGAAAGGGACTCTGGGTAAAGTGTAACGACTGAGTTGAACATTAGTAGTCTGAGATCAGGCTTCGGGTTGAAGCAGGGGTTCTCAACCCAGTCCTCAGGAGACGCCCAGCTAGTCAGGTTTTCAAGATATCCACAATGAATATGCATAAGATAAATTTGTATGCACTACCTCCATTGTAGGCAAACATATTTCATGCATATTGATTGTGGGTATCCTGAAAACCTGACTGGCTGGGTGTGTCCCCAGGACAGGGTTGAGAAGTCCTGGATTAGATTGAGTGATTAGGAATTTTGCCCACCTTGCACTGAGAGAGAGAAAGTTCATCATTTTGAGACCTATCGTTGTCTCCCTGCTGTCTAAGAAAGGAAAATCCTCCATTCCTGCAGATTTCATGAGGTGGGATGGGGTGGGGGACTGTGTGACGCCATCCCTGCCCCTCCCAGCACATTCTACACAGCCTTTGGAAGCTGCTCAGCTGGCTGGATGAGCAGTTCTAGGACAATTTTCACATCAATTCCTCAGGGATGGTCTGAACCACATAAAGGAAACCCACCAGAGCTCATGCGGACCCCGGGATGGAGGGAAAGATTAAGGAGAGTAGATAGTAGAAAGGGAATTCATTGGTAGGTTTATACACCAGGACCTCACCTTTGTTCCTGAATTCCTTTTGGACTGAGTCTCCAGCAGCATGGAAGAGGGGAGCTGGGAAATTAAGAGAGCCAATGAGACCCCGGAAAGGGGAGAAAAACAGAGAATCATAGATGCAGCAGAGAAAGACCAGACAGCCCATCCATACCAACTTCTGAACTGGTTCTCTTGGTATGTCTCTATCACACTTTCTCCTTCTCTTTTTCCACCCCTCTCGCCCTCTTTCTCCGTCACATTCTCTCTTGCACTCTTTCTGCCCCTCCTTCTTTCTCTATTATATTCTCTCATCTCCTCTCTTCTCTGTTTGCCCCTCTTTCTCTTTCACATTCTTCTCTCCATCGCATTCTTTCTTCCTCTCTTTCTGCCTCCCTCTCTCAATTACATTCACTTTCTCTCCCCCCTCTCTCTCTGCACCTCTTTCCCTCTTTCTCTGTCACATTCTCTCTTCCTGCTCCTCCTCCTTTCTCTATTACTTTCTCTCTTCTCCGTCTGCTCCTCTTTCTCTTTCACATTTTTCTTCTCACCCTCTACTGCATTCTTTCTTCCTCTCTTTCTGACCCTCTTTCTCTGTCACATTCTCTCTTCCTCTCTCAGATTCAGGACGTTTTTTTTCAGTGCGACAATTCTGTTACTTCTGTTGCCAAAGGAATATATAAGTTGAATGATTACAAATAATCAACAGCTCTAATAATAGTATAAAATCAAAGGGCACAAAAAGGACAATATCAAAGGCAGTTCCCGGGTTCTGGTGCTGGTCCCTATTGTCTCTGCTCAGATCCAGATGACAGGATCCCACAGGTGTTTCTGCTCTTTCTTCTGTGTCTTTCTGGAAAGTAACTTACTGTCCGTGATATCATAGCCAGAACTCAGGAGATTAAGAATCGCGTCTGTTTCTTCAGCCTCTACCTCCCCCAATTTGCTCTCGATCACCACGTTTTTAACATGGACACGAGCCATGCGCCCCAGCTGCTGGAAGTAATGAAACTTCAGACCTGCACAGACAAATACAACAGAGAGAACCAAGGCAGAGACACATGAGGACAAAGACAGTAGATTGCAGAGCCCTGGTGTTACCACCCACCCATTCCCGTCCAAAATCAACAATGGGTTTGGATCTGAATCGAGCTGACTGAGGTCCTGGTTGAAGGGTGGTCTGAATCGCCCCCAACTGTATGCAATGTTCCTGCTTTAAAGAACTATAGCATCAAAACACATGATGGGCAGCTCCAATACCCAAGAGCTATCAACAGCTCTGTTTTTTGGAAGCCAACATTGAACAACCCTCAAGCATCTTCCCAGATGTCTTGTCCTGTTGTGAATCTGAGCACAGGGAGTTTCAGTGACTTTTGGTCAGGGATGGAGGACTGGAGTCACTTAGTATTACCCACTGCCTGCGATGATGATCACTGAATATGTAAATTAATACTATTTATATGCAATGACAGAGGTTTTCACATTCTGACCAGGAGTTTGTTTGGGGATCTTCCATGGTGTGCTTGGTATATAGACTATATACTAGAATTGCTGGCAAGATTCTCAAAGTATCAGCTCGCTTGTTGCTTCCACTAAGGTCTACGAGAATCAAATTTGAGCTAAAATCTGTAGCAGCATTTAATTTTCAAAAGGGTGACAATGATAAAATGAGGAAAATGGTTAAAACGAAGCTAAAAGGATCAGCTGCAAAGGTTAGGACTTTAAATCAGGCATGCATGGTGTTTAAAAATACCATCTTGGAAGCCCAGACCAGATGTATTCCACGTATTTACAAAGGTAGAAAGAAGAAGCACATATGCAACCCTTTAAGTTTTGTATTTTATACCATTCATGTTCTAATTAGAGATCAACTGTTTTCATCCCATGCCTTTTTAAATTCCGCCACTGAAATTCAAAAAGGTGTGGGATGAACACAGAGGATCTGTTGGTGGAGGTGTGCTACTGCTAAATATCCAATATCTAAGAATTTATATACAGATGAGAAGTGGAAATTTCTTTTTTTTTCTGTAAATTTTTTCTGTAAATTAGAATGGTATTGAGCAGGCCAGGTGTGGAGCAAATACCCCACCTCCTTCCCACCTTCCTCTGACAGGCAATTGAAGGACAATGAGCCATTTGCCATTCACTGTTTACATGAGTGTGTTTATTAGCCTTTCAGAGACTTCTAGGATGCAGATCAAAGCGAAGTGACAAGAGGGCAGGGCTCACAGAGGAGAGGGACAGAAATCCTGCAGTCAGGACGGGATAAGAAAATGCTATTGCAGAGGGAATTCTTTGAAGTGAGATACAGATTGCTTTTATGGAGGATGTGCTGGAGATGTAACTTTTAAGGAAATGCAATATATATTTTGTTAGATGCCTTTTTGGGCAATTGTAAGAAACAAATGGCATATTCTGCATGACGTATGATGTATTCCTGAGAACCAGTTCTTTGCATTTTGGGCTAAGAAACCCTATATAACTGCCTGGTCTGGAAGACAAAGGGAGTCGATGAAAATCTTCCTCAGTCTATCTCAATAGATTAAGGAATATGGGACCATCTCCATGGCTCCTCCCTTTTTTATGTTCCCTCAATACCCTGTTTCTTATGTGCTGCTCCTAATTTTATTATTTCTTATTTTTCATGTTCTTGGGTAAGAATAAAATGTTGATAATGTGAGAAGCTTCTCTTGTTTATAGTTGTGTTTGGTACTTTACCCAGCCGGAGGGTCTATGAAACCAGTTGAGGGAATTTGTATGGGAAAGATTGCCAGGTTGTTGGTTCTGAGACCCAGCATCTACTGGCCCAAACAGATCTCTAATTAGAAAATGAATGGTATAAAAAAACATAGGGTTGCATATGTGTTTGCATGTCAAGTGGTACTTAGATGGCAACTCTGGCTGTATCAACTAAGGCTGATGCTGGGCTGGCTTGTAGTGTCTGGGTCCCGTATATAGCGATCCGGTTTAGGATGGGCTGGAGGGAGCTTCAACAGAAACTCCAGTAATTTGGAATGTGAGGACGGGCAGACTTCTATGGTCTGTGTCCTGCAAATGACATGACAGATTCGGATAGGCTGGAGAGAGATTTGATGGCAAGTCCAGAAGTTGGAACATAAGGACAGAGCCGGTCGGACTTCTACGGTCTATGTCCCAGAAACAGCAAAGAAAGACCATGATCAAGTATATAATATCACGTTCATTGTCGATTTAATCTTGAATTGATAATGAATGTGACTGTTGGGCAGACTGGATGGACCCGCTCAGGTCTTTATCTGCCGTCACTTACTATGTTACTATGTAAGAGCAAATGACAGCCAGCATGGCTAAAAGGTGAAGTGAAAGAGGCTATTAGAGTCAAAAGAACATCCTTCAAAGAATGGAAAAAGGCTGTGAATGAAGAAAATAAGAAGCAACATAAGTACTGGCAAGTTAGATGCAAAGCATTGATAAAGAAGACTAAAAGAGAATATGAAGAGAAATACTTTTAAAACAAATAGGAAGAATAGCTTAACAAATAGTTAGGTTCTATAACTCACTGCTGGAGGATGTAGTAGCAGCGGTTAGCATATCTGGGTTTAAAAAAGGTTTGGACAAGTTCCTGGAGGAAAGGTCCATAGTCTGCTATTGAGATAGACATGGGGAAGCCACTGCTTGCTCTGGAATTGGTAGCATGGAATCTTGCTACTATTCGGGTTTCTGCCAGGTACTTGTGACCTGGATTGGCCACATGGCAAAATGGTAGAGACTATTATTAAGAACAAAATTACAGAGCATATTCAAAAGCATGGATTAATGAGACAAAGTCAACAATGGATTTAGTGAAGGGAAATCTTGCCTCACCAATCTACTACATTTCTTTGAAGGGGTGAACAAACATGTGGATAAAGGTGAGCCGATTGATTTTGTGTATCTGGATTTTCAGAAGACGTTTGACAAAGACTCCAGAGGAAATTGGAGAGTCATGGGATAGGAGGTAGTGTTCTATTGTAGATTAAAAACTGGTTAAAAGATAGAAAACAGAGAGTAGTAGGGTTAAATGGTCAGCATTCTCAATGGAGAAGGGTAGCTAGTGGGGTTCCCCAGGGGTCTGTGCTGGGACCGCTGCTTTTTAACATATTTATAAATGACCTAGAGATGGGAGTAACTAGTGAGGTAATTAAATTTGCTGCTGACACAAAGTTATTCAAAGTCGTTAAATCACAGAAGGATTGTGAAAAATTACAAGAAGACCTTACGAGACTGGGCGTCTAAATGGCAGATGACGTTTAATGTGAGCAAGTGCAAAGTGATGCATGTGGGAAAGAGGAACCCGAATTATAGCTATGTCATGCAAGGTTCCACGTTAGGAGTCACGGACCAAGAAAGGACTCTAGGTGTCGTCGTTGACGATACGTTGAAACCTTCTGCTCATTGTGCTGCTGCGGCTAAGAAAGCAAATAGAATGTTAGGTATTATTAGAAAAGGAATGGAAAACAAAAATGAGGATGTTATAATGCCTTTGTGCGACTGCACCTCGAATATTGTGTTCAATTCTGGTCGCCCCATCTCAAAAAAAATATAGTGGAATTAGAAAAGGTGCAGAGAAGGGCGACGAAAATGATAAAGGGGATGGGACGACTTCCCTATGAGGAAAGGCTAAAGCAGCTAGGGCTCTTCAGCTGAGGGGAGATATGATAGAGGTCTATAAAATAATGAGTGGAGTTGAACGGGTAGATGTGAAGCGTCTGTTCATGCTTTCCAAAAATACTAGGACTAGGGGGCATGCAATGAAGCTACAATGTAGTAAATTTAAAACGAAGTGGAGAAAATGTTTCTTCACTCAACGTGTAATTAAACTCTGGAATTCCTTGCCAGAGAATGTGATAAAGGCAGTTAGCTTAGCGGAGTTTTAAAAAGGTTTGGACGGCTTCCTAAAGGAAAAATCCATAGACCGTTATTAAATGGACTTGGGGAAAATCCACTATTTCTGAGATAAACAGTATAAAATGTTTTGTACTTTTTTGGGATCTTGCCAGGTATTTTATGACCTGGATTGGCCACTGTTGGAAACAGAATGCTGGGCTTGATGGACGTTTGGTCTTTCCCAGTATGGCAATACTTATGCACTGTTGAAATCTGGATACTGGGCTAGATGGACCATTGGTCTGACCTAGAATGGTCATTGTTATGTTCTTATCCGTGTTCCTACCATAGGGGGGTGGTAAAGCAATATCACAGTTTCATCGCAGGGGTCAGGCAACCTGTTTGACCTTTGAAATAAAACACATGATATTGATGCACCCCCCCCCACCCCAAGGTAGTATCACAGGTGGAGAACTCCTATGCACATTAAAGAGAAAGATGTTGAGCACCCCCACCTCCTGATTTATTTAAGATTCCCAGTGGAAGGAGAGGCTGAATTATCTGGGATCTTACCTTCCGGGGCTGCTGGTGTCTGCTGAAACTCTGGAAACCAAAATTCCTAGAAAGTAGAAGAAAATCATTTAGTAGCCAGACACAAGTTCCATAAGAGCATGAGCTCTAGCCTCCAACTTTATCACTAGCTCTCTCTCTCTTTCTTTCTGTACTCTGCTGTGACATGGCACTCGGGAGACTAAACCTAAAAGAGAGGACATGGCATGGAAAGAACTTGACATGTTGGTTCTTGTTACCTCTATCGTGTCCCTGAAGTCTGGCTTACTCTCTTGAAGCAACACTAGACACTTATGAGTCTTCAACAGAAGAGCCAAGAAATCCTTCCCCTTGCTACTGAAGTACTGCAGCATGCCGGGCTTATCCAAGACTAGTTCTTTACTGGAAAGGTCTTGGAGCTTCCTGGTCACCTCCTGCCTTGCTTGTTTTATGTCCTGCTTTAGCCCCCTCAGTACTATGACACAGGAAGGGGGAGAAGTCTGGCTCCAGGTCACTTTTCCCTTCAAGAAATCCTTCAGGCCAACCAAAATGAGGAACAGGTCAAAGAATTCTGCCAGGCTCAGGCTAGGAAGGTGAAGACGTTCCTCTTCTTGGTTACATACTGACACAATAGATGTTGGTGTTGGGTCAACTGGCTCATCCACCCTCCCCAGAAAGTTTTTCAGTTCCTCTACCACGGTCTTCACACTCTCAGTGCACCCCACCACAAGGATGTTCACTAGAGTCCCCACAGGGGAGACCCTAATATCCACATGCTTAAAAGGATGGTTCAACCTTTGCAACAAGGAGTTTATGAGCGTGTGTCCACCCCCAGATTCATTCAGCAACTCCCAGTCCTTGACCCCTTCTAAACACTTGTGGTCAAGAAGATCACCGAGGACATCACTGGCCAGTTTCACTGACTCTGTGTCCAGCCCAAGCAGAGTGGCTGAGGTCTTGTCATTTTGGAGGACCACCTCTAGTTCTACCTCATGGAGTTTCTTTTCTAGAATGTTCATCTTTCCTAGCGTCAGGAGGAACGCTAACTCATAGCCTGGCAGCTCCACCGGCCTCTCCACCACCATTCCCAGCAGCTGTTTGAGAACAATTTTAGCCTGAAGCACATCTGCTGAGGTCCCTTCAAAAGTTAGATAGGCGTGGCAGGAATCCACCGACCATGTCATCCCTGGGCACGTGTGCTTCAGCTCCTCCTGGAGGCGTTTCTCTATCAGGGTGAAGGCACGAGGGTTGGGTACCAAAGATTTACTTCTCACAGGTGGGAGGGAGTCCTGGGTGTGAGGGCTTTCAGACACCTCTTCTGCTTCGTCAGAGACTGGTGCTGTTGGAAATAAACGGAAAATTCTACCCATTACAACGTTCATCTTCTGTATCTCAACACAATATTCCTTCCCTTCTGCGTACCCAGGACAACAGGAAGCGACAAAGCTAGGCAGATTTCTCCATATAAAATCAGATCTCTTTCCAGGCCCTGTTCCATTCCAATGTACATTTTAATCTAAGAGACGTTATTGTTTTACTTAGTAATGACAAGATGTGCATTCGTTCAGGAATGCACAAAGCAAGCCAATTGTCAAAACTACACAAATTCCTATTTTAAAATTGTTTAGGTTATTGTGTGGCAAAAACTATGAACAGAAATGTACCCGTTTCAAAATGATGAGGCAAGTTCTGCGCGTTAGTGACTAATCTATGTGAGTCACTTCATAATATGATCCTGGAAGACCCCACCCCCACTCCCAACAGTCCCCAAATTCCCCTTTCTTAAAGAGATCACATCTAGGCAAATTGTGAACATATGAACATTGATATACCTGTTTTGCATGCACATGTCCTGGTTAAAGTGTAAAATGTTAGCCCAATATTTTGTGTTTTTGCATTATTTTATGGAACATCAGATGTGCATCTTTTTATTAATGCTTCTATAAAGTCTCCTTGCTCTCAAACTCCCTTCTCCAGCCGTCAGTGCTGTATTCATTCTTCATACATATCAGTGTGAGGCCTGCATGGGGACTTGATTACATTCAGCATGGTGGCACCTCTTCCCTGATTGGTCCCAACTGTAGCCACTCCCACTGTTACCATTCTTAGACACACGTCCGGACCCTGATAAGTCTTTTCTCCGTATCTAGAGGAATTTTTCTTTATTTATTTCCTCCAGACATTTTTTACAGTTAATATTATTTTTTGGTGCTGCCAGGCCTCTCGACCTGTTTCTGTTTTCTGTCCCAATGTGTCTCTAATATTTCTCACAGTTAGTACACCATTTAAGGCCAGTCAGAACTCACTGTACATTCTGTCATGTGGTGGGACAGGCATGGACCACCTGGGAAAAGATGAATAAAATCAGCAATGGCCATAATTAAGTGGAATCCTCAGGATTTATTTACAGACAAAGCATGAGTGAGGAGAGGGAGGTCCACCTCACTCACATTCATCCAGACTGAGCAGTGTGTTTCGTGTTTTGGGTGCAGACTTCTGGGCTCATTTTGCAGGGGAAGGAAGGTAGAAGAATCCAAGCCTAAATTTTTGGAACCTCATCATCAAGTTACCTGCTGTGAAGTCGGACTTGTCACAAGAGGATGCGACCGAAGTATCTCCAGGGGTTGGTTCGTTGCATTCCAAATGCGTCACCTGTACTGCAATAGTCTCTTGGGTGCTCGACAGCTTGATTTCATGATGTTCCTTGCTCAGGACCCTCTCCTGGTCTAGACGAGGAGGTGAAGAAGCAGAAAGAGGGAGAGAGCTTTAGTGAGGAATGGGAGTTGTGCAGTCATCAGATACCAGGGTTCAGCCTCAGTTCTAATCCCCGGCTCTATCACTGACTCTTTATGCATGACCCTGTGAGAGTCAATTTATCTCCCTGTGCTTCAGTTCTAATCCCTGGCTGTGTCACTGACTCTGTGTGTGTGATTCTAGGGGAGTCGCTTAATCTCCTTTTGCCTCAGTTCTAATCCCCGGCTGTGTCACTGACTGTGTGTAAACAATGCCTCAGTTCTCTCATAGACTCTAACTTCATACACAATGGCCTCAGATGATTTGGCTTTCATAAAATCTGTTTCTCTGTCATTCTGATATAGGAATAGCCTCCTTGTTGCCCTTGGCCTGAAAACAAGAGACCCGCCTTATAAGAAGGGGTGATGGTGAGTGGTAGCAGCTTAATGGTTATGTGAAACGGTCTTGTCCCTGTGTAGCAGAACCAAGAGACGGGTCCTGCAATCCCCAGGCACAAGTAGTAGCCAGAGTTGGGGGAAGGGGGATGGAAAATAGTCCTGCAAACCAGATTTTTAAAAAGCTATTTTTAACCAAACATAGAAACAGTCCCTCTGAAAGAAAAGTGACTGGCTGTTGTACGTTGCCACGAGGTGAGGGTGAAGGGAGCACAGGTAGATGCAAAACAATCAAAATTATAACTCCTGCATGCAATGGGGCAAAACCAGGACTAAAATCAGCTTATTGGGGAATAACCTGGGATGTGGGGAAAACTCTAGAAGAGGGAGATCATAGTAACATAGTAGATGACGGCAGAAAAAGACCTGCACGGTCCATCCAGTCTGCCCAACAATATAAACTCATATGTGCTACTTTTTGTGTATACCTTACCTTGATTTGTACCTGTCCTTCTCAGGGCACAGACCGTAGAAGTCAGCCCAGCACTATCCCCGCCTCCCAACCACCAGCCCCGCCTCCCACCACTGGTTCTGGCACAGACCGTATAAGTCTGCCCAGCACTATCCCCGCCTCCCGCTCTGCCACCCAATCTCGGCCAAGCTCCTTAGGATCCATTCCTTCTGAACAGGATTCCTTTATGTTTATCCCACGCGTGTTTGAATTCCGTTACCGTTTTCATTTCCACCACCTCCCACGGGAGGGCATTCCAAGCATCCACTACTCTCTCCGAGAAAAAATACTTCCTGACATTTTTCTTGAGCCTGCCCCCCTTCAATCTCATTTCATGTCCTCTCGTTCTACCGCCTTCGCATCTCCGGAAAAGGTTCGTTTGCGGATTAATACCTTTCAAATATTTGAACGTCTGTATCATATATCACCCCTGTTTCTCCTTTCCTCCAGAGTATACATGTTCAGGTCAGCAAGCCTCTCCTCATACATCTTGTAACACAAATCCTGTACCATTCTCGTATGCGGAGATGAGAGGAGAGCTAATCTAGCTTTTTGCATCTTGCAGATGAGGGTCTGAAAGACTCTTTACTGCATGTGGCCAAAGTCTTTGCCAAGGGAGTAATGTAAAAGAAAGAATTTTCATCTTTATTTTTGGGCATTTCAGTTTCAAAAGGGATTTTCAAAGCAGGGTTGTGGCTGGTGCCTGGGAAATCTCAGCCTGCTCTCTGACTACAGGTGAACGCCACGGTTCCTGACTCTTTCACTATCTTCATTTCATTTTTGGGCTACCTTTCAAAGAAGACAGCTAAGAGCATTAGGAAAATTTAGGCTGAACAAGTGCCTAACCCAAAGAGCTTACAATCTAAGTGGGTAACCTGAGGCAAAGGAAGATAAAATGACTTGCCCAAGTTCGTTCCCTGCCTCCACCCCTGCCTATTTCTATAAATATGCTCCTTTATGGTTTATTGGCTTGATTTAACAGTCTTCCTCAAAAGATAGCAGAGCTGTTCACAATTTGAAATCAAATAGTTAAAATCAAAACAGAAAGGAGCACTAACATTTGACGGGAAGGAATACAGAACAAAAGAATATCAAGATAAAACATAATTGACAGAAAAGATAAAAGCACATTTAGAGATTGGCCAGAAATCAGTGGATTCTGGGAGGAGCTGCCATATCCTATTAAAGCCTTCTCAAACAGATAGTGTTACTAGCTTTCAGACCTGTCCAGGAGCCTTTTCCCCCTGATTAAAGGTTGATATAAACCCATGGTGGCCTGTGTTCTCCCCTCCACTGCCTCCTTACCTTCCTTCTCTTTGAAGCATATCTTGTACAAGGTGGAGCTGAGACGAATGACCTGGTTTTCCCCTCCGCCGCTCTTCCTTCTGTTGGTGAAGAAACGGCTCAGACTCCTGGTGATATCCCTCTGTGGGTTCCCCAATATCCTAACATGAATGCTGTAGCCCTGTCCTCTCTCCTCCATCTCTTTCACCTCTTGCTAGAATTGCCCTGAAGTCCTTTAGCTGGAGAGAGCCCTGTGCCAACTTTCACTTTCACTCTTCATTGTTACCAGATGGACAGGAAGAAGACATGCAAAGGGGGGGGGGGGGGGGGGGGGGGGGAAGAAAATCAACCACCGAGCACAAAATCTTGGGAGAAACAACAGCTTTAACAAAAATAATAAAAACTCCATGAGATCCTGTCACTGAGCCAGAAATGCAATCTGGCCTGACACAATGAGGCTCATTTTCAAAGCACTTAGACTTCAAAGTTACATAGTAACTAACCTGTGGAACTTAGCCAGTCTCAAGTGCTTTGAAAATACGCATCCACGTCACGTCAACTGGGGAATTTCCTATGATATTTTTCCTCTGTGACCTTCAATAGTTTATGCATGCCTTTGGCAACTCATAGACAAACAGGCCTGAGATACAGAAAATGTCACCTGCAGGAAGTTTCTTTGAGATTAAGAAAGAGACTGCAGGAACAAAAGGACACATGAGGCACATACTGAGAAAGAGAGACCATCTAATGGCAGATAAAGATCTGGAGATGGGGGCATGTCTTGCAGCTCTTAACAACCACCCCAGCTAGAATTTGAATCTACTGTTTACAGGCTTCTCATGTCTTTCCATACATAGGGTCAGACCCTCTGCTGAGACTAAACAGGTATTCTATACTCAATTTGCCCCATCAAGGGTCTTGATGGGAAACCGTAGCCTGGAAATGCTGGTGGCAGGAGGGATTTTCCTTTCTTCTGAAGCTCATGTTGGTGGGGTGGGGGGGGGGGGGCAGTGAGTGCTGAGCACCCCCAATATTGAGCAAGCTCCTTCACTGTGTCCATGGAAGGGCTTATGTTTATTACATACAGGGGGTAATTTCTACTGTTTGTGCCTATGGTGGGAGTGGGAGGGGGGACTTCAGGGCCAGCATTCTTCAGTCCCCTGGGCTTCTAAGGCATGGAAGGTGCTGTGTTCCTTGGCAACATGACTCTTCCAGGTGAACCTGTTACATTCAAACGTTTAAATCATGTGTTCTTGGGAAAATATTTGCCTAGGGTCCGCAATAAATGCATCTCATTCACCACACAAGAACAGAGGGAGCTGCCAAGCCTGGAGAAGGGAGGATCCTGCAGACCTCTGACACTGGCTACTGAAAGAACATAATTATAATTGCCTGTGGCAATATGTTAGTCATCTGAAGATGTGTGCTATAGCTTATGCTCACAAGGCTCTATAGCTCAGGGGTTAGAGCACTGGTCTTGTAAACCAGGGGTCGTGAGTTCAAATCTCACTAGGGCCTTTGGACTTTTTTTTTTTTTTACTGCTCCCCCCCCCCCCCCCCCCCCCCCCCCCCCGATTTCACATAGAATTTTGATGACTTTTCTTCTCTTCCTCTGCCTTTGATAACCTGGACTTCCTTTTCTGAAAAGTCAGGAAGAATTATCATTCTTACCTTGGCTTAACCATGTGGTGGAAAAGGCACTGATAGCTAAAGGGCATCTTTCAGAACATGGAAAGCAGACCTTAATGATGAAGGAGGGATGAGCAAAAGTACTGGCAACTTAGAGACAGTAATAAAGGAGGGCAAAAGAGACTCTGAAAAGAATCTTGCTATAGGGCTTCTGGTGTATAGATTCTGCACCACCTTGGTAGATTTTCTCTGAACAGCCTCCATCCTGCCTACTGCTTGCCTTCTCTGGAGCCATCTGCAGAGTGGCCCAAGCAGTAGTTATTAATATGTTGGACTTTTGCTAGTGTTTGCACATAGATTGTTTTACAAAGCCTTCAGGGTCTTCAGAATGGAGCAACTCAGTTTGTTATGGGTTGTGGGCGTCATCTTCAGCTGTGGCTGAAGGAGGGGACATGGCTGCCCCAGTACTGTGTTCTGAACAATGTGGATAGATCTGAGAATGTTGAGCTTTTGAATGCTCTGGTTACTTCCTGAAATCTAAGCATGGGGGGGCCATCACTAAGGGCAGAGACATGGCAGCCTATCAACATGTGCTAGTAAGAATTTAAGGCCTCTTGTACAAAGCCGCACTAGCAATTACTGTGTGGTAAATGAGAGGAAGCCCATTCAATTCCTATGGGCTTCCTCTCATTTACTGTGGAGGAATTGCTAGTATGGCCTTTGCAAAAGAGGCCCTTAGTGTGCCTGTGCCTCTCTCCCAGTCTCTTGGGATCTACAGATGATTGCACTTCAGAGGATTGTCCATGTTCTCCTCTGCCTCCCTGCTTTCCACTAGCTTCCTCTTCCCTTGGCCTTCCATGGCACTCAATCAAGGGGTTGAGTGAGAGCATGTGGATTCCTGGGCCAACAGTTGATTGTAATATCAGAAGAGGAAGAGTTGGATGACCTTCCCAGCCTGCAAACCTTCTAACAGCTTCATTCATAAGTAATGCCGTACTGGTAAAAGACCAAAGGTCCATCAGGCCCAGCATCCTGTCCCCGACAGCAGCCAATCCAGGTCAAGGGCACCTGGCAAGCTACCCAAACGTACATTTTATACAAGCTATTCCCGAAATTGTGGATTTTCCCAAGTCCATTTAGTAGCGGTCTATGGACTTGTCCTTTAGGAAACCGTCCAACCTTTTTAAACTGTGCCAAGCTAACTGCCTTCACTACGTTCTCCAGCAACAAATTCCAGAGTTTAATTACGCATTGGGTAAAGAAAAATGTTTTCCTATTTGTTTTAAATTTACTACATCGCATGCCCCCTAGTCCTAGTATTTTTGGAAAGCGTGAACAGACGCTTCACATCCACCTGTTCCACTCCAGTCATTATTTTATATACCTCTTATCATGTCTCCCCTCAGCCGTCTCTTCTCCAAGCTGAAAAGCCCTAGCCTCCTTAGTCTTTCATAAGGAAGTCATCCCATCCCCGCTATCATTTTTGTCGCCCTTCGCTGCACCTTTTCCAGTTCTACTATATCTTGTGCACCTCTGGGAGATAGGGCCATTTGTGAGATTTATATGGGTGGCTTCTATCTAGTCAGCACCAGTATTTGGTGACTGACTGCAACTATCTGAAGGAGGAACCACCCAAGAGTTACATTTACTAGATTATCAATAACTGAAGATGATATATCATTGCCTGCAATGAGGATGGAAATCCAGTCCTATTGGGTTACCATATTTGCCCTAAGGAAAAAGAGGACACTTGCCCCACCCCTGTCGCACCCCCATCCTCTGTCACTTTGACCCCCCCCCCCCAAAAGCCAGATTCCCACTCTCTCCCCCCCCCATGTATATTTCCTGCCCAATTTTCCAGCATTCTTACACCCACATGACTCCATCCACTGGTGGTGCAGTGGCCTCTTTGGGACAGAAGAGAGTCCTCTCTTTCCTGCTCAGCGTGGCTGTAGGCCTCTCTTGTTCCTGGCGCCGACTCAAAATGGCTGCCAAGAGTTCAAGCAGTGACAAGACTGCTTCAGGCAGGCTGGCAAAATCTGCCCGGATGTGCATGTTCAGGTAAAACCAGACGTATGGTAACCCTAATTATTGGGCAGCACCATCTAGGGGTGAAGATGAGAAAGACCATGACTGCTCCAACTTCTCAGCTCACCTTTCCTTCCCCTGATCTTCCATCATCAGACCTCTATCTCTTTCATTTCTCCCTTTTCCTGTATCTTCTTTTTCCTTCTCCCACCTTTCCTTCCTCATCCATCATTTCCTTCTTCATACCTGTCACTTTTCTTCTGGCTTAAAGAGTATTTGCAGATATTTGAAGATGGTTCCGCAGTTCACTTGCACAAGATCCCAATATGGTAAAAGTGGTCGGTTCAGTAAAAGAAAAGACAGGCTAAAAGATCTTCCTCTGGACGTTGGACAAAGGAGCTGCTCTATTGATGGTCAGGCTTGGGCTGAGGACATGGCTATTTCAAAATGCAGCATCTGACATCCGTGATGAAAAGGTTGCCTGTTGTACAGAACAAGCTGGACAGCCAAACGCAACAAGACCTTCACTGATGTTAATACAATCAAATACAACTTTTATTGTTTACCTCCGTGGTTTCACAGTTGCTTTGAAGTGGGTTGAATTTAATGGATTAGAAACTTTTTTTCAAGTGCAATTTCCAGGGTAACATTATGATCTTAGAGGACCTTTTACTAAAGCTTAGTGTGCAGTAACGGAATTAGCAGGCACATGAAGTCAATTCTATAAATGGCAGACAAATTTATGTGCACAAAATTGCACATTATTCTGAGACGCATGTGCAACTAAATTGGCTATGAGCCAATTAACACCAATAATTGGATGCCAACAATTACGGGTGTTAATTGGCAACAATTTAGATTTGCGCACACATCTTGATACACGCTATTCTGTAAAGATCCATCAGTAAATCTTTTAGTGTGCAGCTCAAAAGAGGGTATGGGCGAGTCAGGGCTGTTCACTAAAGATGCATATGCAGTATTACAGAATACCGGAGATCCACGCCTAACCTTATGAACCAGGATTTACACGAGGTTCCAGTCGGTGTAAATTCTTACACCCAAAGTTTGGTGTGGAAATCGGCTCTAAGCGCTATTCCATAAATGGTGCAAAACTCAGAGTGCCTTTTATAGAATAGCGTTCTACACGGATTTTTTTCAGCAGTCAAATTTGGGCACCGTTTACTGAGTCTAGTTCGTTATGCTAAGAATCCCATTCTATACCTGTGGAATTCTTAGCATTTACTCCCGGATTCTATATAGCGCGCTAGAGATCTGCGCTGAAATGCAGGCATATTCTATAACAATGCACATAACTTAATTGGCTTAACCAGCTAAACAGCATTGATAACAAGCAATAACGAGCACAATTGGCAATAATTAGAATTTACGCACACAACTCGCTAAGCATATTCTGTAATGAACTGCACCTAAATTCTATTTCAAAACGGGCATAGCTGTGGGCAGGGAAATGGGTGTTTCATGGGCTTTCCAAAATGTATGCACTTAGTACACACACAGGGATTTAGGTCACATTTTCATTGGGGCGCCAGGATTTCTACCTAAGAATATTCTATATACGATGCCTTAATCTAGGCACTACTTATAGAATACTCTTAGGCGGAAATCTTTACTGTGCAGATTTTTAGGTGCTATATTTATTTATTACATTTGTACCCTGCGCTTTCCCACACACAGCAGGTTCAATGCGGCTTACATAGTAAATAGAATTACAAAGTATTGTAAGGAGAATATTACAAACTGTAATAAACATAGTAATAGTAAGGTTTTAAGAATATGTGAATTGAACATGGAAGGGTAAATAAGGTATGATAGGCAAAAGGAAAGAGATTGGGAGAGGTAAGGTGTAGGGAAGATGGAGACGAGAAGTGGGGGATGAGTATATATAGAATCTGGCTCTTAGCGCATGCTAAGCTTTAGTAAAAGGGCCCCAAAGTGAGGAGAAAAGGGCTATTTATTTACGTTCTTTATTTATAGGCATTTACTCTACCACCCTTCAAACAAACGTCATCCCCTTACCTTCTTGTTTCAGGTCATAAAGAAAAAAAAATCTAAATTAAGTTATCACTATATATCAAAATTTATTTAAGAAGGAATTACAGTTAATTATCTCGTAATATGACAGCACATTCATATACAGAAACAGACTTTCCAAAACACAGATGAAATTGGTCACAACAAAAGGAATGTGATCAGTGACTACTTCTAGCAAAGTACATTAAAGGCATTATTTTTAGTGGACAGGAAGTTCTGATATGAGACTCTAGGAAAGCAGCAACAAAAATAAAAGTATTTACCCACAGAGTGGATGCATAGCTCACAGAGGCTAAAGCCACATGAGGATTTAAGGAAGCCTGAAATAAGCAGGGGGGATCTTTAGATACAAGGTCAAATATAAAGTCAACTGCCTTGGACTCTGCAGCAGAAATATGACCTGTCATCAGGTCCCAGGTTTCATTTCATGCATCAAGTACTCAATCCCCAGTACCTGCTAGTCACATACCAGCAGACAACATGCCCTGAGCAATACAGTAGCAATCGTTGATGACACAGAGAGAGGCTGATGTGTTAACGAATTCTTCATGCTGACCACATACCCCCTAATTTTATAGAAGGCATTGAAAGTTAGGCACCTAATTTTAGGTGTTCAAACAGAAGCTAGGCACCCAAATGGGGGTAAACAACAGTCATCTAACTGCACTTGGGCGCTATTCCATAAATTAGCACCAAAAAGTGCTTTAGTGCATAAGTGCAAAGGGGACGTGCATATGGGCGGGGCATGGGTGGGCCACACTTAGGCGCCCAACTTCCAGAATAACATAACTTGCATAAATATGTACCAAGATTTTGTTGCCAGCATGTGCACCTGCCTTTTTCATAAATGTTGGTGCCCAAATGCTAAATTTGGTTCTACCGCTATAGAATTCCATCTTAGTACACCGATTCGGGACGCCTCATTTCTGGCGTCCCTTACAGAATTGCTCCCATAGTGTGCGGCGTTTTAGAAGTCTACTGAGCCACTGCAAGGAAGTGGAACAGAAAAAGTTTGCTTCCTAATGCAGTACCCAAATAGTGTGCCAATAGGTTGAGTGCAAAACATATGTGCTAACGTGGGAGAGCACATCAGAGGAATGGGGCTGACCTCGTGGCAAATATATCTTGCAATACCGATCTTTACATGCAGCATTCCAGCACATGCAGACAAGAATGGGTCCTGATACAGACCTAGGCACACATGCAGCTGTCGACAGTCCAGTTTTTTTTTTTTTGAATCATGCTCTTTATAAAAGCTAGAAAAAATAAGCTGAAGGTCTTATGTTCTCACAACAGGCGTGAAATCTTCACTAAATCTAACCGTAGAACCTTTCATGCCTCCTCAGGCCTGGCATTAAAGCCTCAGGGATTCACTCAGCGCTTTGGTCTTCTGTGCACATCCGTGCTGGAAGCTATTTATTTTTTGGTCATTTGCTATACTGCACAAATCTGACTCACAAGCCAGGCGGTTTACAAGCTAAAATACAAACCGTGAAGACAACTTCATTTTGAGATAGGAAAGACATTCATTCAAGGTCAATTTATAACATAAAAGAAACGGAAACTGGTGTGTCAGGGATCCCGGATAAGGGGGAGAAATCATGGAGCGTACGCTTGCTGAAAAAGCCATGCTTTAAAGCGCTTAAGCGACAGTTCACATCGCATGTTTAGGGGCATACTAGTCCAACGAAAAGGGGCAGTGTAAAAGAATGCCCAGAAGCTGTAGACTTATAGGGTGCAAATCTAGGGGAGGGAGTACAAGGCAATGATCATTCGGGGATCTCAAAGCATGGGTAGGAGTGTAAGGAATAGTTAAACAGTTCAAATATTGGAGGAGGGGTCATAAAACCTAAAGACTTTAAAGGCAAGGAGGAGAACTTTAAATTTGATGTGGAATGCACGTGGGAGCCAATGATGCTGTTTGAAGCAAGGAGTGTTGCGAGCTGAGGGATGAAACACACTTTTAAAATTGCTTTAAGTTGTTCCTCTCTAAGTAGTTTCACTGTCCTTTAGTGACATAAAACAGCCTTGTGTCTGCTGTCTGAATGATCCTATCATGTGATAATTCTCCCATTTGAGCCCATGGGAAGACACATGTGGAAGGATCCCAGTAATGGCTGTACAAATTAAAATTTGAGGCAAGGCACAAAGCATTTCAGTTCTAGCACCTTTAAAGAAGTAAAAATCCATTATATACTCAATTACAATTTCTCTGTGTAATTGGGCAATACCCACATAGGACAAGGCACATACTGTAAGAAGCTTTTAGAGACAAACATTTTGTAAATTATTTTTCCATTATTACATGTCTCCCATGTCATCATTTTCTTATGCTAAAATTCTTTCCAATTGTAAATCTTAATTCATCTCAGCTACAAATTATTCTAAAAACAGTATCTTTTAGCATTGCAATGGCTTTAGTTACACCATTACCGGGATCAAAGCAGTTAATCTACCAATCAGGATTTTTCATTCTTTACTTTTCTGGATTCATACCAGAACCTAATCATTTCCTCAAGTGGTCCATCAGCCGTGTTATAATCACAGATTTCTACATTATACATATACTTCCTGATATTTAGCTGCTGGCGACGAGCATTTTATGAAATGCAGGGGGCCTTTTATTAAGCAGTGGCAAGCACACCGATTCTGCCCCCAAATCGCCCCGCATAGTACTGTGACAGTCAGAGCCAATATTTATTTATAAAACTTTTTATATAAATTTTAGTGAATTATTCAACTTGGTTCACATATACAAATAAAATACACATTTAAAAAAAAGATTTATCAGAAGGAAATAATCGGATGCAATCACAAGCC